>NC_138771.1:239589814-240189814 GCF_965119305.1 Pelophylax lessonae
TTGGGGGACAATGCTGTGGCGCTCTGCAATCATTGGGGGACAATGCTGTGGTGCTCTGCAATCATTGGGGGACAATGCTGTGGCGCTCTGCAATCATTGGGGGACAATGCTGTGGCGCTCTGCAATCACTGGGGGACAATGCTGTGGCGCTCTGCAATCATTGGGGGACAATGCTGTGGCGCTCTGCAGTGATTGGGGACAATGCTGTGGCGCTCTGCATTGAAAGGGGCTCGCACGCTGAACTCTGCATTGATGGGGGCACGGAACAGTTGCATTGAAGGGGGCACGCACGCTGAACTCTGCACAGTGTTTATTGCATTGAAGGGGGCACAGCACAGTTGCATTGAAGGGGGCATGCACGCTGAACTCTGCATTGTGGGGGCACAGCACAGTGTTCATTGCATTGAAGAGGGCACAGCACAGTTGCATTGAAGGGGGCATGCACGCTGAACTCTGCATTGTTGGGGCACAGCACAGAGTTCATTGCATTGAAGGGGGCACAGTGTTTATTGCATTGAAGGGGGCACAGCACAGTGTTTATTGCATTGAAGGGGGCACAGCACAGTGTTTATTGCATTGAAGGGGGCACAGCACAGTGTTCATTGCATTGTGGGGGCACAGCACAGTGTTCATTGCATTGAAGGGGGCACAGCACAGTGTTTATTGCATTGAAGGGGGCACAGTACAGTGTTTATTGCATTGAAGGGGGCACAGCACAGTGTTCATTGCATTGTGGGGGCACAGCACAGTGTTCATTGCATTGAAGGGGGCACAGCACAGTGTTTATTGCATTGAAGTGGGCACAGCACAGTGTTTATTGCATTGAAGGGGGCACAGCACAGTTGCATTGAAGGGGGCATGCACGCTGAACTCTGCATTGTGGGGGCACAGCACAGTGTTTATTGCATTGAAGGGGGCATAGCACAGTGTTTATTGCATTGAAGGGGGCACAGCACAGTGTTTATTGCATTGAAGGGGGCACAGCACATTGTTCATTGCATTGAAGGGGGCACAGCACAGTTGCATTGAAGGGGGCATGCACGCTATACTCTGCATTGTGGGGGCACAGCACAGTGTTTATTGCATTGAAGGGGGCATAGTACAGTGTTTATTGCATTGAAGGGGGCATAGCACAATGTTCATTGCATTGAAGGGGGCACGCACGCTGAACTCTGCATTGAAGGGGGCATGTACACTGGTCTCTGCATTGAAAGGGGGCATGTACGCTGGTCACTGCATTGAAAGGGGGCATATACCATCTCCTGTACCATGACCTGTGACATGCCTATACCATATCTGTGCCATGCCTATACCATCACCTGTGCCATGCCTGTACCATCACCTATGCCATGCCTATACCATCACCTGTGCCATGCCTGTACCATCACCTATGCCATGCCTATACCATCACCTGTGCCATGCCTGTACCATGACTTCAAAGTCACGCAATTTTTTACTGCGTTTTTTGACGCGAAGCAATACCTATTACATTTTTCTTTTTGCGCCCCCCCAAAAATTTTGAGCACCAGCCGCCACTGGTTGTGGTTATCCCTGTTGCTTGTGCACTGTTTTCTACCATACTTTTTCCTTCCACTCAACTTCCATTAAAGAGGTTGTAAACCCACATTTTTTTTTTTTCAACCTGAAAGAGAAACACATAATGAGCTAGTATGTATCGCATACTAGCTCATTATGAAATACTTACCTTAGAATGAGCCCCGCCATGCCGTCCGCTTACCTCTATGATGGGCGACATGTTCAGTCGCCCGTCTTCCGGGATCACGGCATCCGGCCATCTGATTGGCCGGAGTCGCGGTGACGTCACTCCCACGCACGCGCGCGGGAGCCGACGGTCACGGCATGGGGCTCTGAAGGAACGACACCAGTGGCTGTTCCTTCAGAGCGCATGCGCCAGTGATGTCACTGGCTGCATGTAAGGTAAATATCTCCTAAACGGTACATGTTTAGGAGATATTTACAGTATCTATAGGTAAGCCTTATCATAGGCTTACCTATAGGTAAAAGTTGCAGAGGAGGGTTTACTTCCTCTTTATTATGCTTGGATACAGTACTCTGTGAACAGCCAGCTTTTTTAGCAATTACCTTTCCTGTCTGTCTCCATGGCAGCCTACGTGTGGGTTAACCCCGCCTCCACTCCAAGGGTATAGGACCCCCCTCCCATAAATTTCAGCTCTCAGGTACAGCAGGTGTTCATTTTTTGTCCTCCTCCAAGGACCTACACTTCTGATGTCTTACTACGTCCAGCTTACCTTAGGATACTTTGGATGGTGTCTGCATGTCCAGAGCCCAGCCACGGGCGGGTGAGTGACATTTAAAATCCCCTGCTCTCTGCGGTTGACTGAAGCTTGATTGGCATTCTCTGACATGGGTCTGAAGATTCACATTGCTTCCCTTCATGGCAGCGGTATTTGTTATTTATGTACACTTTGTTTGTCTCTTTTTCTATCACTGTACAATTTGTTTGTTTGGCCCAATGGCGCTGGAACGCTTCCTGCGTTCCAGCAAACCCTTCCTGCGTTCCAACAAACCCTTCCTCTTCCTCCTCTGCTTCTAGCGTCCAATCGGTAGACGCTTCGTGGTCCCGCGCATGCGCAGTGCGCCGCGAGCGAAGTCGAGGCTTGGTTCGCACATGCGCATTAGCGATCGCGGCCGCATCACCGCTGACGTCATTCCGGCGGGAGATTTAAACAGCTGACGATTCCCCTGTACTTTGGGAATGTACTGTGGGCGTTGCGGCAGCTTCCCAGTGTCTCTGGATTCCTTGCTACAGGTATGTGCAATGGAGACTTGACTGCAGAGGGGGGGGGGGGCGGAGGGCTGTCACCTCACAATGTATCACTGACATGGTGTCTGATATGTATTACCTTTCTTTATCAGTCTGGTTGTTTGGCCTGAAGTATGGATCCTGCGTCACCGCCCTCCTGTGGCCAGCCCTCTCACAACAGGTGGGTGCTGGCATTTTTCAGAGGGGGGGGGCGGGGAGGGCTTGCTGGTCCCTAGGTCATGGCTAAATCCAGTGTCTCCCCGATTTTCTCTTTTTTCCATCAGCTCTCCCAGGCCTGATTTACCACAAGAAAGAGACCCTGTCAGACCTCGTGGGAGTTCATCCTCCAGATCTAAACGCCGTGAATCTCCATCAGGGAGTAGGCAACAAGGGAGACGCTCCAATTCCTCCCCCAGACACCATACACGATACCAGAGTCACCGCACACACCAGAGAGCCTGTTGGGGTTGTGGGGCGCATGTCCCGGAGGACAAGTCCCTATGTGAGCCATGTTTTGCTCATGCAGCCGGTGAGAGGGGGCAAAAGGATCAAAGATTGGAATCTCTAGTGAAGAGAATAGTACAACAGTCCCTGAAAGAATGGGGTACAGTCCCACCACTTGGTCCCACCACATCCAGTTCTCCAGGGGAAGTGCAGGAAGATCAAGGCCCCTCTCAACCGAGTATTACTTCTGCAAAGTCATCTGACAGTGATTCGGAAGAAGAAGGGGCTGTAGGCGGCTTTGAGTTCGCCCTAGTTTCACCCCTGATCAGAGCCATTAAAGAAGCTCTCAGATGGGAGGATCCTGTGTCTCCTCAGAAAAAGCAGCGGAAGTTCTTCAAGCACCTTGGTAAGGAGCGTATCAACTTCCCTTCCCTCTCTGAATTACAAGAGGTGATTACTGAAGAATGGAGTAAAGGGGATAGTAAGTCTTCCTTATCCTCCAAACTTGGGAAATTATATCCCTTTAAACCTGAAGATGTCGCCCGTCTGGAGTCTGCTCCTCTTGTGGATGCGGCAGTTACAAGATTAGCAAAGCATGTCACTTTGCCACTAGATGACGCGGTCTCTTTCAAAGACCCTTTGGATAGGAAGATAGATCTGGACCTAAAGAGGATCTTTGTGACGGCCGGCGCGGCCTGCAAACCTGTGATGGCATTAGCAACAATGTCTAAAGCCATGGAAGTCTGGGTTTCCGATATAGAATCCAAACTTGGAAGTCTCTCGGAAGAAGCCGTAGAAAGTTCCCCTATTCACGAACTCAAGCTGGCTTCAGTGTTTTTAGGAGAAGCATCTATTGATGTTCTGCGTCTTCTGTCCAGATCGATGCTATCCTCAGTAACAGCAAAGAGGGCCTTGTGGCTTCGCCCGTGGATTGCAGATCCAGCTTCTAAACAGGCATGGTGTAAGATCCCTTTTGAGGGTACTTCCCTTTTTGGAAACAAACTAGACAGCGCCATTGCCAAGGCTACTGGCGGAAAGTCAGGTTTCCTCCCGCAAGACAGACGACTATTTGGTCAGAAGAAGCCTCAACCTAGGAGGCAATACACGGAGAGATCAAGAGATGCACGCTCTTACAAGCCTAATAGAGATTTCCGAAGAAACTGGAGAGGTGGTCAATCCTCTACTCGGAGGTCATCAAAAAATCCAGCGCCTGCTGGACAAGATTCCACTAAATCTTTTTGAGATTGGGCCCGTCCAGGCATGTCAGGTGGGGGCACGTCTTCTCCATTTTCAGCATGTCTGGGCGGCCTCAATCACGGACTTTTGGACCGTCAGGACGGTCTCTACAGGCCACAGATGGTCATTTCTGGCAGATCCAGTTCCAAGATTCATCTCAACTCATTTACCCTGTCTAGAAGAGAGAAGAGAAGTCTTGCTCGCCTATGTAGACGCCTTGGTGGCTCAAGGAGCGGTAGCTCCGGTTCCGGAACAAGAAAAATTTCAAGGGGTTTACTCACCCCTCTTCTTAGTCCAGAAGAAGAACGGGGCCTGGAGACCTGTTATAGATCTCACATACCTGAACAAGTTCATAAAGAACGAAAAATTCAAGATGGAAACACTCTCAACTATTCAAAGGGCAGTACTGCCGGGAGATTGGCTCGCCTCAATAGATTTAAAGGATGCGTATTTTCATGTACCTGTGGCAACCGACTTCCACAAATATCTTCGCTTCTGTGTTCGGAATCAGCATCTGCAATTCATTTGCCTACCCTTCGGCCTGTCTACCTCACCCAGAGTATTCACCAAAGTTCTTCTAGCAGTGGTAGCCTTCATAAGATTGAAAGGTATACGTCTACATCATTACTTAGACGATCTTCTGCTTCTGTCTCAAGAAAAGGATCAGTTATTGGCACACAGAGATCAGGTCATATCGACCCTCAAAGAGTTTGGCTGGCTGCTAAACCTACAAAAGAGTCAGCTGGAGCCTACTCAACGCCTAGTCTATCTTGGGGCGCAATTCGACACCGTCGAGAATTCAATCTCTCTCCCATTAGAGAAGATACCGGTAGTGAGGGAGAGAATCCTTCCGGCTCTTTCCTCTCCTCGGCTGAAAGCCTCTCAGTGCCTCAAAATCATTGGCACCATGGTGTCCACGGCTCCATTGGTCAAATGGGCTCTCTGGCATATGAGGCCCTTCCAAAAAGGGTTCCTACAACAATGGAACACAGAAGAGAAAGATCAGTACATTCATATCTCCTCCAGCATGAGATACAGTCTTCTTTGGTGGCTGCAACGCAGGAATCTGCTCAACTGTCATTCTCTGGTTCCAGTCTCATGGACTATAATCACAACAGATGCCAGCAACTCAGGTTGGGGAGCTCATTGTCTGACAGAGATGACACAGGGGAGATGGTCTTTTCAGAGACACACTCCAGTCTCCAATATACTGGAACTCCGAGCAGCCTACCAGGGTCTTCGATCTTTCCAACACCTGCTAGAGGGGAAATCTGTAATGATTCGGATGGA
This sequence comes from Pelophylax lessonae, assembly GCF_965119305.1. Classification (NCBI taxonomy): domain Eukaryota; kingdom Metazoa; phylum Chordata; class Amphibia; order Anura; family Ranidae; genus Pelophylax; species Pelophylax lessonae. The sequence continues at coordinate 239,595,570 of NC_138771.1, forward strand.
CAACACCACGGCAGTGTCTTATGTGAAGAGACAAGGTGGGACACGGAGTCTCTCTCTGCTACGAGAATTAGACCCGATCATGTCCTGGGCCCAGACTCACCTAGTAAACATCTCGGCAGTTTACATCCCAGGTTCACAGAATGTTCAAGCGGATTTTCTGTCCAGGGTCCAGTTGAACCACAACGAATGGTCGCTCCATGTGGAGTCGTTCAAATGGATTCTGTCGTTGGGAGTATCTCCCGAAGTCGATCTGTTCGCCTCCCCTTGCAACCACAAGTTGGAGAAGTATGTCACGAGGGGCAAGTGTCCTCAAGCTTACGGGACAGATGCACTAACCGACAGGTGGGAGTTCAGCAGGGCTTATGCCTTTCCTCCAGTACCCATCATTCTCAAATTCCTGCAAAGACTTCAAGCGGAAGATGTGGAGATAGTGATGGTGGCGCCTTTCTGGCCGAACAGGCCATGGTTTCCGCTACTCCTACAACTGAGCTACAGGGAACCGGTCCCTCTTCCCCTCAGACCAGACTTGCTTCTTCAGGGAACATCAGTGCACCCCTGTCCTGCAATTCTCCGGTTGACGGTCTGGTTCTTGAGAGGGAAAGGTTGGAATCGCTCGGCTGCCCATCTACAGCCATTTCCACCTTGATGAATGCTAGACGACCAAGTACTAATAAAGTATACTGTAGAATCTGGGCAAGATTCATGGAGTGTGCATATCCTGAAGGTATGTCTTCCTCAGTCCCTGGGATTCAAGAAATACTAAGTTTTCTTCAGGCTGGTCTGGATATGCCCCTTTCAGTGGCAACTCTTAGAGTTCAAGTTTCGGCCTTATCGGCCTTCTCCGGGGTCATGTGGGCCCAACACCCACTAATCCAACAATTTTTCAAAGGAGCAATCAGGCTCAATCCTCAGAGAAGATCTAGGTTCCCGAAATGGGATCTACCTCTTGTCCTAAATGCCCTCTCCAAATCGGGCATAGATTCCTCTTCTTCTATCAAGGACCTGACCATCCGAACTGTCTTCCTGGTAGCCATTACTTCGGCTAAAAGGGTCTCTGAATTAAGTTCTCTCGGATGTAAAGAACCATTCTTGACTTTTTTTCCGGATCGGGTAGTACTGATACCCAGGCTGAATTTAAATCCGAAAGTCACCTCAGTGTTTCACCAGAATCAGGAGATTGTCCTGCCTACTTTCCGTTCATCTAATGAGTCCAATCCTCATCCGTTGGATGTAGGAGAATCCTTAAAAGCCTATCTTCAAGCAACTGCACCATTCAGGCAGTCTGACAACCTCTTTGTCCTGTTCTGGGGAAAGAACAGAGGTAAACCTGCTTCATCTAGGACTATCGCTTCATGGATAGTGGCAGCTATCCAACAGGCCTATAGAGCTGAGGGGCTGGCTCCTCCGGAGGCGGTGACGGCGCACTCTACAAGGAGTATCTCTACTTCCTGGGCGGCTTCGCGGCACGTGGCTCCAGATGTGATTTGCAGAGCGGCTTCGTGGTCATCAGTCAATACTTTTATGACCCACTATTGTGTAGAGCCTGCTTCTCTGTCCTCAGTTAATTTTGGTTTGACTGTTTTGTCTGCAAATAGCATGAATTAAAATTTTCTTTGCTAAAGCATTCCCACCCGTGTGGAGTGAGCTAGTTATTTCCCACACGTAGGCTGCCATGGAGACAGACAGGAAAACGGAAAATTCCTATCATACTTACCGTAATTTTCCTTTCCTGATAGTCTCCATGGCAGCCGGAGTACCCACCCTCTCGTCTTGGATTCGGCTAAGATATGGAACACCTGCTGTACCTGAGAGCTGAAATTTATGGGAGGGGGGTCCTATACCCTTGGAGTGGAGGCGGGGTTAACCCACACGTAGGCTGCCATGGAGACTATCAGGAAAGGAAAATTACGGTAAGTATGATAGGAATTTTCCGTTTTTGTGACTTACCCTCCTTGTGGGTGGTGTCAATGACTGTCTTCTGGACAACTGTCAAGTCAGCAGTCTTTCCCATGATTGTGTAACCTACTGAGCCAGACTGAGAGACCATTTAAAGGCTCAGAAAACCTTTACAGGTGTTTTGAGTTAATTAGCTGGTTAGAGTGTGACACCATGAGTCTACAATATTGAACTTTTTCACAATATTCACATTTTCTGAGATACTGAAATTTCAGGATACGATGGCACCAATGGCTCTCAGCTGTTGCGTTTCACCACTCCTCGCAAGTTTGGTGATTCATGAATGAATGGAGAACACACATGGATATTGACTCATTTTTATTATATCCGTGTTTATATATTATAGAAACATAGAAACATAGAAACATAGAATGTGTCGGCAGATAAGAACCATTTGGCTCATCTAGTCTGCCCAATATATCTGAATCCTATGAATAGTCCCTGGCCCTATCTTATATGAAGGATAGCCTTATGCCTATCCCATGCATGCTTAAACTCCTTCACTGTATTTGCAGCTACCACTTCTGCAGGAAGGTTATTCCATGCATCCACTACTCTCTCAGTAAAGTAATACTTCCTCATATTACTTTTAAACCTTTGCCCCTCTAAATATTTTGATTAATAGTTTGTGCAATAGACTATGCAGTGCCTAAATTGTTATGCTTAGTTTTTGAGGGTCTTGCTATGTTTAGTTCTTGAGGAGCACCTTATTAGAGCAGAAGTCGGCCATAAGCAGATTACACATTTAAGAATAATTAATTTAATAAATTCACAGTTATTTTATTTAGTTTTGGCACCTACTGGGTTCAAGTGCAGGTGTAAAATGTTAACGTTTCTTCACACCTGCCTAAAATGTTTGCACAGTACTGTATATATACACAGTATTGTATATTGTATATAGAATTGTATATATACTGTATACTTCTTTAATTTGGTAACTTTTAGTGCATTAAGCTGATAACTTTCTGTCCTCTCTGCATGCGCTGCGCCCAGCACAGTCACATTGTTCTCAGCTATCTTTGAGGGCTACAGAACTCCTATCCTCTATGCTCTGCAGAAGAGGACACTGAGCTTTTTGTAGTCCTGCCCTGTCATGACAACATTACTTATTTAAAGGTAAAGTACCTTGAGTGTTATCTGTCTACAAAAGGAAGTGTGTTACAGGCAGGATTCTCCGGTTATTAAAAAAAAAAAAAAAATGAATGTAGCCATCACATCTAAGGAATGATGGGCTGCAATATATTATATTTTTGCCATCAGTTTTAAATTCTCTTTAACACCTGTCGATCCGGCCTATAGCAGAATGACGACCAGGCGGTGGCTTTACCTTCCTGACTGGAAGTCATATTCTTTAACACCTGTCCATCCTGCTTATAGCTGAATGATGGCCGGGCGGTGGTTTTACCATCCTGACTGGACATCATATGTTGTCCTTTACATCGCGCTGCCGCTGTGTGCTCCTGCATGGGGCAGCATCATCGATCAGGGTAAAGAGCCAATGATGTAGACACTTTACCATGTAATCAGCTGTGTTCAATCACAGCTGATCACAGGTAAACAAATGCCGGTTATCGGCATTTCCTTTCCTCAGCACTGTCAGTGTCTGAGGAAAGGAAAGCCAATAACCGGCTTTCCAGTTACAGGGGACATTTACACTTAATTACACATAATCAGGTCACTGATCATCAGTGCCATGATCATCAGTGCAGCCCCATTAGTGCAGCATATCAGTGTCCATTAGTGCAACATATCAGTGTCCGTCAGTGCAGCATATCAGTGCTGCCTATCAGTGCCCATCAGTGCAACCTTATCAGTGCCCATGAGTGCAGCCTCATCAGTGCTCATCAATGCAGCCTATCAGTGCCTATTAGTGCAGCCTCATCAGTACACGTAAGTGAAGAAGAAAAATTACTTATTTGCAAAATTGTATAACCGATACAAAGAAAAATGTTTTTTTTTTTGTTTGTTTGTTTAGCAAAAAACAAATAAACCCAGTGGTGATTAAATACCACCAAAAGAAAGCTCCATCTGTCTCAAAAAATTGATAAAAAATGTCATATGTGTACAGGGTTACATGACTGCGTAATTTTCATTTAAAGTGTGACAGCGCTGAAAGCTGAATTTTGGCCTTTGCAGGAAGGGGGTGAAAGTACCCTGTATTGTGGTGGTTAAACATATTAGGCAATCTTGCATACTTTGGCAATAAAGTGTTCCACTTTAATCGTCCAATTATCAATTGCAATTCTAGCTAGTTGTATAGTGGCTGGAAATTAGTTACTAAATTGTTATGCAAGGGATTTGATTTACTAAAGGCATTTGGGAAGGGAACTTTCCCCAGAGCTTAGTGAATGTGGTGAAGTTTCACTTTGCAAAGAATGGTAAGAGGGCACAAGTAATAGGTGCCCTCGCACATGGGACAGGGGATGTTTAAAAAAAAAAAAAAAAAAATTTTGTGTCAGAATTTATTTAATTTATAAGACACTGTCCCTTTAAATGTTAAGCATGGTTTTGGCGGGCTGCACAGCAGCGCGCGCCCCTCTAGAAGGTTCTGACCCAAGGCTTTATTAAGGGGTCGCTGAGGTAATCCCCCTCAGTTAGGAAGTGACTGCCTGGCGAGCTCTCCTCTCCTCAGCTGCGTTGCGGTATTCGCTGGCTCTTCTGCCATAATGAAGACCCTTGTCCGGCAAGTATTGGAAAGAGCAGCTTTAGAAGGGGGAGAAGAATGGCTGCGGAACTGTCTCATGGTGAGCGGAGCTGAACCTGAACAGCTGAGGGAGGAGGTGAGCGGAATGGCTGCATCTGCGGCCGCAGTGCGGGCAGAGGAGACGGCCGTGAGGAGTGTACCCCCCTCACCTCAGGCACCAGTAGCAGGGAAGGCAGGGACCAGACAGGGTCAGCGGAGCCGTCCTCCGGAGCGGCCAGCATCCTCGAGGCAGGAGTCAGACAGCACAGCTGCGGGACTGTCAGAAGCTGCGGGAGGGCTGAGAAGGAGCCGAAGAGGCCCGAAGAGAAAAAGGTTTGCTTCACCATCACCGCCACCCAGTGGTGAAAGGCGGGATAACACCCGGCCTCACAGAAGCAGAATTGAGAGAGCATCTGAGGAGAGGGTTGCTAGGCAACCTAGGGAGGATAGTTCCAGTCAGGTACCAGCTGAAGAGGTTTTTCTTAGCCAGGCTTTACGTCCACAGGTGAATACAAGCAGTGCAGAAGTACAGCATATGGCGCCTCCTGTTAGCCAATCAGCTACGCTGCCGACAGGAGTTGGTGAGTTGGCACAATTGAACAATTTAAATGTTATTTTAGAATCTTTATCTAAATTTGCGAGTTTGTTGAATGTTACACCTGTTCCTGCTGTTAATGTTCCTAGTTTCAGCATACAAGGTCCTGGTAATGTATGGTCCCCAGTCAGCAATATGAATCAAGTGGCGACTGTGGTAAGTAGTGTTCCGGTTACACCTGTGTCAGATGGTGGTACCAGAGTTAGTCATTTGGCACACACGGTTCCCGAGACGTGTCTGAAGGAAGTGATGCCATGCGATATGTCGCCGCTTGGTTATCACCTCACAGCAGGGATCAAAGAGAAAATTTGGAAAGGTGAATTTATCGATTTACTTTCATTGTTGCCGTCAGCAAAGGAATTTGCTTTCAAGAATGAAAAAAAATCTGATGACGGGCAAGAAGAAAATAGGAGGCGTCCGGTTTATAGGTCATTCAATAACTGGCTTCAAGCCTTTTGCATTTATTCGTCGGTTTTGGGTGAAAAATTTCCAGAATATTGTAGTGGGTTATTCCAGCATGTGGAACATATCCTGGAAGCGTATAAGAACTTCGGTGGTCTGGGATGGTTTTATTACGATGAGTCCTTCCGACAGAAACTATCAGTTTATCCCAGCCTGAAATGGGGCATGAAGGACGTAGGCCTTTGGTTAAATTTAATTATTCCTCAAAAGTTTACGCCAACAAAACAATTAAGTGCTGCCCCTATGGCCTCCCCCTATAGGAAGGGAATTTGTTATGCGTATAATGAAACGCAGTGTAAGTGGGCAGCAGCGTGCAAATTTAAACATGAGTGCTCATTTTGTACGGGCAATCACCCAGCAATAAAATGTTTTAAGAGGGCAAGTCAGCAGAATCAGTCATCCAGGGATATTTTTCAGAAAAGCCTGCACTTCAGTGAGGCTGGAAAAAATGCTCCCGTGGCTGCAGGCATATCCAAACAAGGAGAAGGCCCAATTATTAATTAATGGTTTTCAATCAGGTTTTAAGCTTCCATCTTTTAAAGGATTGGGTTGTAAGGTTGAAAAAAATTTAAAGTCAACAGATCAATTTATAGATATAGCCAGGGAGAAGATTCGCAAGGAAATTGAGGCTGGGCGAGTAGCAGGCCCATTCTTGGACCCGCCTTTTAAGAACTTTCGTATATCTCCTCTAGGTTTGGTTCCTAAAAAGGAGCCTAACTCCTTCCGAGTAATACATCACCTGTCTTTTCCTAGAGGTGGTTCGTTAAATGACGATATAGACCCTATTATATCATCAGTTTCATATACTACGTTTGATGAGGCGGTTGATATGATTAAGCAATATGGCCCTAGTGCATTATTAGCTAAGGCGGATGTTCAATCGGCATTCAGATTATTACCTATTGATCCGGAAGCCTTCAATTCCTTAGGTTTTTATTTTGATGGTTTTTTCTTTTTCGACCGCTGCTTGCCGATGGGATGCTCCTTGTCCTGTGCCTATTTTGAATCCTTTGCGACTTTTCTTCAGTGGGTGATGGTTCGAGAATCGGGTTGTCAGGGGGTCTTACATTACTTGGATGATTTCCTTTTTGTGGGACCCCCTGATTCTGACATCTGCCTGTTGCTGCTAAAGCTATTTTCCCTTATTTGTAGACATTTTGGGATACCATTGGCTGAGGATAAAACGGTTTTACCTAACACTTTGATTGAATTCCTGGGTATCTCTATTAATACAGCCATTGGCGAGTGTCAGCTCCCGAGGGAAAAAATCTCTAGGATGCAGTCCACAATTAGTGAATTTTTGAGGCGAAAGAAAGTTCTCTTAAAAGAGCTTCAGTCTCTGCTAGGCCTGCTAGCATTCGCCTCGCGTATCATGCCAGTAGGTAGAATTTTTTCGAGGCGTTTGGCTCTAGCAATGTCTGGCTTTAAGTCTCCTTTGGCGCATATCCGGCTAACGGCGGAGTTAAAAGATGATCTGCGCGTTTGGTCGCGTTTTTTAAACGACTATAATGGTCGTTCATTTTTCAAAAAGACTGGGTTTTTGCTGCTGACCTCCAGTTATTTACGGATTCAGCAGGGTCTTTAGGGTTTGGGGCCGTCTGGGACACCCATTGGTGTTGCGGATCTTGGCCTACGTCATGGGTTGAGAGTAAATTTACTAATAATATAGTCTTATTAGAATTATTCCCGATTTTGGTTGCCCTTGAACTTTGGGGTGCTAATTTCAGGGACAGGAGAATTTTGGTACACTCGGATAACAGAGGAGTTTTGTATGCAATAAATGCTTTGTCATCAAAATCTACATTGGTACTAAGACTTCTCCGTTATCTTGTTTTCTTATGTTTGAAATTAAACATCTGGTTAAAGGTCAAATATATTCCTGGAGTGTCAAATTGCATAGCTGATTCCCTATCCCGTTTTCAGTTCTCTCGTTTCAGGGAACTTCATCCGAATGCCGATCCGGTGGGATGTCATTGCCCAGATCACCTGTGGACCTTGATTTAGATCTGGTCTTTGATGCGATAAAGTGCTCGGTGGCACCTCACACTTGGTCGGAGTATGGTTCTGCTTATCAGAGATGGTTGTTATTCTGTAATGAGATGGGTATTCCATCTGAGCCGCCTAGGGAGGGTGACATGCTAGCTTTTTTATGCACATTGATGAAACAGCAGCTATCATATAGCCATATTAACAAGATCCTAGCCGGGGTTTCATTTTTTCTGAAATTGAAGAATTATGTAGGGTTTATGAGTTTTTTCTCAATAAGACAAGCCCTCAAAGGTTATAGAAAGAGGATGTTCACCCCTGACACACGCAGGCCTATATCAATTGATTTACTTAGAAGATTATGCTTGGCCTCCCCTGCTGTCTGTTTTTCGGAATATGAGGCTAGACTTTTTTCGGCAGCCTTTGTGCTTTGTTTTTTCGCTGCGCTTCGTGTTTCCGAATTGGTCTCAGACAATAGGGTGGGCCAATCAGGCCTTAATGCGAAAGAAGTCATTGTGGGTAGGGAGAAGGTTAATGTTTTCATTAGCCAATCAAAAACTGATCAGTTTAGAAAAGGCCATTGGTTAGAGCTGGCAGCTTGTGGTGATCAGTATATATGTCCTTGTGCGGTTCTTAGCAGATATTTGGAGGTCAGGCCCCCCTTTTCAAATAATTTCTTTATTCATATAGATGGTTCAGTAGTCACAAAATATCAGTTTTCAGCGGTTCTAAAAAAATGTCTTAAGTATTTAGGTATGGATAAGCTTAGAATTACCGCACATTCGTTTAGGATAGGAGCGGCCACGGAAGCGGCCAGGATGGGTTTAGATGAGTCTATGATAAAAAAGTTGGGAAGGTGGGAATCGAAAAGTTTTAATCTATATATCAGACCTAATTTATCTGTTTGATTCCATAGGTGTCAAAGTTTCCGTATGGATCATTGGACACTCGTTTGTTCACTGGGCACGAAAAAGAGCTGCACACCGGTGTTATACTGAAAATTTGTCTTTTGATATTGATCATTTGCATATATTTTGGAAAGGAGTGAGAGGTCTGAGTTGGGTTAATTTGTGTGACTTGATTTATAGATTAAAAGAAGTTTGGCCAGCCCCATCCGTACTGATATTCCACTTGGGAGGGAATGATGTGGGAGTTTTGAAGTCATTAGATTTATTATTCAAGATTAAAAAGGATCTATACAATTTCAAGTTAATTTTTCCGAATTGTACAATGGTGTTTTCGGAAATTGTTCCTCGTTTGAAATGGTTGTCTTCAATGGAATTTAAGCCCTTGGAGAGGACCAGGAGGAGAGTAAATCATGCAATGGCAAAATTTATGCCATTGGTTGGTGGTTTTGCTTTCCGACACGTGGACCTTGAAGGTGGTTTCCCTGGCCTTTACAGGCAGGATGGAATCCATTTATCTGATATAGGTTTAGATATACTCAATTTAGGGTTTCAAAATAGCATAGAAATGGCCGCGGTGGTGGGGGGGCCGGTACAAGTTTGCAACTAGTCCCGGCGTTTGGGGGACTTTGGTGGTTTTAAATATGTTTATTTTCGCTCGAGTTCTGGGACTGAGCGATACAGATTTATGTTTTATAATTTTGTTGGAATTGAAAATTATTTGATGGAATTTTGAATAAATAATTATTTAATTTATTTATAACCAATAAAGTGCCGCGGCCATTTATTTATGCCAAAAAATTAATTTGTGTTTGTTTTTATTTATAGTATTAGTTTAGTTATATTATAGAAAAATACATCCTCCTGGCCCATGGTAAGAGGGCACAAGTAATAGGTGCCCTCGCACATGGGACAGGGGATGTTTAAAAAAAAAAAAAAAAAATTTTGTGTCAGAATTTATTTAATTTATAAGACACTGTCCCTTTAAATGTTAAGCATGGTTTTGGCGGGCTGCACAGCAGCGCGCGCCCCTCTAGAAGGTTCTGACCCAAGGCTTTATTAAGGGGTCGCTGAGGTAATCCCCCTCAGTTAGGAAGTGACTGCCTGGCGAGCTCCCCTCCCCCCCACCCGTCGCTGGCACTTTATGTGGTAGAGTCACCCTTGGATCTAAGGGGGGATTTTGGTGGTTTTAAATATGTTTATTTTCGCTCGAGTTCTGGGACTGAGCGATACAGATTTATGTTTTATAATTTTGTTGGAATTGAAAATTATTTGATGGAATTTTGAATAAATAATTATTTAATTTATTTATAACCAATAAAGTGCCGCGGCCATTTATTTATGCCAAAAAATTAATTTGTGTTTGTTTTTATTTATAGTATTAGTTTAGTTATATTATAGAAAAATACATCCTCCTGGCCCATAGCCAATCGCATGCAATGGAAAAAACGGCATTATTGTTTGCACATGATGAAATGATGCAAGTCAACAGACACATTTCTCATTTGCTAAGCTTTGGAAAACATTCCCTTGCAAAGCGAAGAGTCTATTTGTCTTTAGTAAATGAAGCTCAAGGTTAAAAAACATTAAGTGTGACAACTTCTAGGAAAACATCTTGCAACAGTAGTAAAAATAAAATGAAGACTCTAATTAATATGTGTATACGGTATTTAGGAGAACAGAAAAACTCACAAATGCCAGTACCGTAATAAGTAGCATGTGGTCCTATTGCAGTTTGTAATGGAGAGAACCTCATTATAAAAACATAAGTTTCTGCTCCGTCATCAGTATGCAAGTGTTTCTGTTGGTTGGTCATTTTCTTTATTTTTTGCTTGCTAAGAGGTAGCACTCATTCCGAGTTGATTTCAGCACAGGAACTTATTAAAAAATGATGCAGAAGAATTGATTGGAGATGACACAGCACATTAGTAATAGCTGAACAGCCAAGAAGATCCCATCAGCCTCTTCCTCCCGAGGCTAAGAGAAGATTCTCCGACTGGGATGATGCTGTCATTATTCATCAATTACCTGAGATGAATGCCTTCATAGTAAAATATTGCTCAGCTAGAGCCACTTTCATACATATGCAACACACAACTATGTATAACATTCTCCGTACCACAATTTTACTTTTATTTGCAGCCAGCTTTAAAACCTGAATAGTGTCTCATATGGCCACAGCAAGCAGTTAAGATCGGTCTGTAAAAAAGAAAATAGCAGAGAGTGACCCCCCGTCCTTTAAGTTACATGAAATGTCCAGAGACCATGTTACTGTTCAGTAAAGAATATAGTAACATTGAAGATGTTACAATTTATCTAAAACCTATGAATTTATTTTAATAAATTACGGAAGGGTTGGTACCTCTGAAAGTTTTTTTTTTTGCTGTCCATGTTCCTGCTGGGGACTTTGTCCATTTGTCCTTATGACCACTGCCACCCGCACTGAAACTGAGGGGTATCCCAAAATTGTGAGTAGTCACTGAAACAGGAATAGATGGGAAATCTTCCAATGGGGGCACTAACTTATACAACTGTTTGAGAGAGAATTTTGCTTCCTTTTAAAAGAGCTACTCTCACTTCCAGTTGTTTCCCAAGACAGGAAACAGAAGAAAATCTTGCAAAAGGACAGAAAGAAGAAGAGAAAAAAAATGAAAAACAGATTTTTCTTTTTTTTACCATTTTAAGTCTACGGGAACCCCTCTGAAATGTTTGTTTTATTTGCAACTCGAGGCACATTGGTGTGATCTCTAAGTAACAGAAAGAAAACAATAAGTGATGTGGCATATGTAGAATGCTTCACTCCTATAACAAAAAACCCTTCTGCTCTACATAACAAAATAATTTTTAGTAATATTCATAAAATGAAAAACATTATAAGGCCTCTTGCACACTGCAGCTTTTACTAAGCTAAAATACAGCCCATTAATTGTAATGTGCCTATGCACACAGCCATGTAAACAAGCACCTTGCATTCTTCAGTAAAAGAAAATAGAAAAATCTGCTTTTTGGTGAGTAATTTACACCTCATGTGGGCAAATGCGAATGCGGACAAATGAGCGCAAATTCCCATTTACATATTGTGCAGAACGAGAACGTGAGAATAAGTTTCGCACATTTGCGCAAAAATTCACGAGTGTGCGCAAAACCGAGCAAACGCATATACGCGAAAATGCGTGTAAAAACACGCAAATACATACAAAAGAGAAGTCTGAAAAAGTAGATGCTCAAACAGGAGTATAATGTGCAAGAGGTCATATAATGGACAGAAAGTAAACCCCCAACACTGAAACACATAACACAATGGCAAAAAAATATATATACCTTAAAAATACAAAGAAGCTGAGGGAAAGGAGGAGACTTAGGGTGTTGCTTTAGCTAATTAAAAAAAATCTTCTTAACTTAAAGATGTCCTATAATTATTCAATATTAACCACCTTCCGCCCGCGCTATAGCCGAAAGACAGCTACAGCGCGGGCTCTAATTTCCGGGAGGCCGTCTTTATACGGCCTCCCAGTAACAGGCTCCCCGCGCTCCCGCGAGCGCGCATCGGGGGAAATCTGTGTCGGCCGTGTCCCTTGGACACAGCCAATCACAGATCGTGGTGAATGGCCAATCACAGCGGCCATTTACCACTTGATAGGACCGTGCAATGAGAGATGATCTCAAATGTAAACATATGAGATCATCTCTGATTGCCAGCTCTCCTTCCTCACACAGAGACTGCAGTGTGAGGAAGAGGAGAGCCGATCAGCGGTAAGGGGACACAGAGGAATGTAATCAGGGCACTGATCACCAGTGCCCTGATTACACAAGAGGGGAAAAAAAATGCCATAACTGCCCACAGTGCCTGCCATCAGTGCCCCCCATCAGTGCCCACAATCAGTGCCCATAGTGCTTCCAGTCAGTGCCCATCAGTGCCTGCTCATCTAGGCACTGATGGGCACTGACTAGCAGCACTATGGGCACTGAGTGTGGGCACTGATGGTGCTGCCCATCGGTGCTCATCAGTGCCACCCATCAGTGCCACCCGTCAGTGTCCATGAGTGCCACCCATCAGTGTCCATCAGTGCCGCCTCTCAGTGCCCAGCAGTGCCACCTATCAGTGCTCATCAGTGCCGCTTATCAGTGCCGCCTATCAGTGCCACCTATCAGTGCTCATCAGTGCGGCATATTAGTACCTCCTCATCAGTGCCACCTCATCAGTGCCCATAAGTTGCACCTCATCAGTGCCCATAAGTGCCACCTCATCAGTGCCCATCAGTGCAGCCTATCAGTGCCCATCAGTGCCGCCTCATCAGCGCATATCAGTGAAGGAGAAAAATGTATTTATTTTCAAAAAAATTTCTTTTTTTTTTGTAAGAAATAAAAAACCCAGAGGTTATTAAATACCACCAAAAGAAAGCTCTATTTGTGTGAAAAAAATGATAAAAATTTCATATTTGTACAGTGTAGCATGACCGCGCAATTGTCATTCAAAGCATGAGAGCGCTGAAAGCTGAAAATTGGCCTGGGTAGGAAGGGGGTGAAAGTGCCCTGTAGGCAAGTGGTTAAAAAATATTTTATTTATCTTACAAAAACAGCAACATTATAGGCTCCCATACTATTTTTTTTTTCCATTGAATTTTTATTTGGTTTTAAAGGAGAATTCACAACAGTAGAAAACATAGTTGCAGCCGCTTCAATAACAGTGGTCAGCACAGAATATCTTGTTACACTAGTTGTATAGAACAATATGACAAACACACTGGTACTAGTGTCATATTGAAGGTAGCATTTAGATAAGGTCTCATTTCAACTGTTGTTAACAGAAGGGAAAAGGGGGTAGAAGCAGTGGTGGGATCCAGCCGGTTGCTAACTTTCTGAGAGTTCGCAGAACCGGCTGAATCCCTCTGCGCGTCTAAGGACGCGCAGTACAATTGAATGTCCCGCACTCGGGCAGACGTGGCAACCGGGGGGCGGAGCAGTGCGCCCCGACCCGCCCGTTCTGTGACAATAGCGAATGAGAATTCGCTATTGTCACACGGATCCTCCTCCTGGCCAATCAGGGAGCGGGTCCTCCCGCTTCCTGATTGGCCGAAAGGCAAACACCGTACCATTGGACGAGGAGGAGGCGCCGCGGGAGGACTGAGGACTCGGAGACGCGGGGAGCCGGGGACTGAAGAGAAGCTGCGACTGTGAGACTGTCCGTGAGGTAAGTGCATGGGTCTCTTGGGGGGATCGCTGGCACTCTGCAATTGGGGGCAATGCTGTGGCTGGCACTCTGCAATTTGGGGGACAATGTTGTGACTGGCACTCTGCAATTTGGGGGGCAATGCTGTGGCTGGCACTCTGCAATTAGGGGCAATGATGTGGCTAGCACTCTGCAATTGGGGGCAATGCTGTGGCTGGCACTCTGCAATTGGGGGCAATGCTGTGGCTGGCACTCTGCAATTTGGGGCAATGCTGTGGCTGGCACTCTGCAATTGGGGGCAATGCTGTGGCTGGCACTCTGCAATTGGGGGCAATGCTGTGGCTGGCACTCTGCAATTGGGGGCAATGCTGTGGCTGGCACTCTGCAATTTGGGGGGCAATGCTGTGGCTGGCACTCTGCAATTTGGGGCAATGCTGTGGCTGGCACTCTGCAATTTGGGGCAATGCTGTGGCTGGCACTCTGCAATGATTGGTGGCAATGCTGTGGCTGGCACTCTGCATTTGGGGGCAATACTGTGGCTGGCACTCTGCAATGATTGGTGGCAATGCTGTGGCTGGCACTCTGCAATCATTGGGGGGCAATGCTGTGGCTGGCACTCTGCAATCATTGGGGGGCAATGCTGTGGCTGGCACTCTGCAATCATTGGGGGCAATGCTGTGGCTGGCACTCTGCAATCATTGGGGGCAATGCTGTGGCTGGCACTCTGCAATCATTGAGGGCAATGCTGTGGCTGGCACTCTGCAATCATTGAGGGCAATGCTGTGGCTGGCACTCTGCAATCATTAGGGGCAATGCTGTGGCTGGCACTCTGCAATGATTGGGGGCAATGCTGTGGCTGGCACTCTGCAATGATTGGGGGCAATGCTGTGGCTGGCACTCTGCAATGATTGGGGGCAATGCTGTGGCACCTGTGCATTGAAAGGGGGCATGCTGGTCACTGTGCATTGAAAGGGGGGCACGCTGGTCACTGTGCATTGAAAGGGGGCACGCTGGTCACTGTGCATTGAAAGGGGGCACGCTGGTCATTCTGCTGGGAAAGTCGGAACTGGTTACTAAAATTTTTGAATCCCACCATTGGGTAGAAGTGACTGACTAGAAGGAGCATAGTGTATTAGACTTATTAGACTTATTGGTAATTAGGGGGCCTAGGATTTTAGAAATATAATTTTTCAGTTCCTTTGTTGGTCTTGGATTGCAGGGTAATGAGGGAAGCGTGAGGGTATGTGTAGAAAGAAATAATAGTAAAGAAGTGGAGGGGGAATAGGAATGCTACTAGAGGTTGTTCGGGGGAAGGTTAAGAGAGGAAGGCATTGTATCTCCTATTCTCTCCCATCTGAGAAAGGCCTGGACAACTATGTCTGATAGTTAGTATATTAATCTGTTGTGATGAAATGCAGCCAACACGACCATGTGTTTCTGCATTTGGAGGGGGTGTCTTTTGCTTGATAAACAAGCTCCTCCATTTCTGCAGTTCTTTGAACATGTTTAAACCAGTCCGTCATGGATCTGGGGAACCCCATCTGGCAGGGATGCATAACTTGGCTGCATTCACAAGATGCATGGCTAAGGAGCGAAAGTATTTTGATTTTGGAATTGTGGAATGGTGTAGTAAGAATTGTGCTGGAGAGTAATGCAGTGTGAGGGTGGTAATTTTGTTTGTGAGCCTGTGGACTTCTTTACCAAATGGTTGTATTCTGGGACAGGACCACAAAAGTGATTCCCAACTCTTGGTAACAACGCCAACATTGGGGGGGAAAGTGAAGGTGAGATCTTATGAAGTCTAAGCTGTGTTTTTGAAACCATTCTCTTGCGTATACTTGGTTTACTTGGTTTACTGACCCCTTGTGCATTGATGTATATACTGTATGGTTTCCCATTCGGTTTCCTGAGAGATCTCAAGATGGTTCCTGTTCCCATCTACAGCTTGACGAATTGGACTTTGGGTTATGGTCGGCAAATAGCATTGCATACGTGTCTGAGATTAAATGTCTTTGAGGATCCTTTTTTAGACAGATTAATTCAAATGGAGTCTGCTGTCGAGACCAGTCGGGTCTGGGTTGTGATTTATCTAGAAAGTGTTGGATTTAAATGTAGGTCCAAAAGGGGAATGGCTTGTTTGTCATCCGGGAAGAAAGTGATTGTAAGGTAAGTAGGTGGTCTTTGTCAAAAAATTGTTCAGCGCAGATATTGGGGTGAGGCCATATCCCCAGGAGAAATGAGGTGGACATGCCAGGTGGGAAGTCTGGGTTTTGACGGAGTGGTGTCAAGGATCCTGGAACAGAAGAGATATTATGTTTACTGCAGGCTTCCTTGAAGGTTGTTAGTGTGGGGTAAATTAAAGAATGGGTTTTGCAGACTGGTGGGACATGGTTGGAAGGGATCCAGGGGAGTTGGTGTAAAGGATATGGTATCATATCATGTTCCAATTGTACCCAAGTTTTAACATGAGAATGGATATAAATTTAGACAATGATGATCTTTGCTAACTGGCAGGCTCGGTGGTAATGCCAAATGTCTGGAAGGCCTATGCCCCCTTTCAACTTAGGGATCGTTAGTCTGTTTAGCTCAATCTGGGTCGGGAAGTGCCCCATAGGAAGGTTGTGCAGGCTCTCTGATATGACGTAATAAAAAGTAGGTGGAGATTTTATCAGAATGGTTTGTAATAGGTATAGTACTCTAGGGAGGATATTAATTGTCATAATTGCGGCTCTACCAAACCAGGAGAAGAGACCGATATGACTTTAGATCACGATGTATACTTTGTAGTAACAGAAAATGTTTTTTGCATATAAATTAGAGAGCTTAGAGGGTAATTGGATACCTAAATATGTGATCGTGTCTCTGTTCCATTTAAATAGAAAGTTAGATTGGCATTGACTAAGAACATCTTGTGTCAGTGAAATATTCAAGGCGTCAGATTTGGAGAAGTTCATCTGTAAGTTAGAAGTTTGAATGTGGTGAAATCTTTGAGCAGGTTGGGGATTGTAATAAGAGGTTCGGTAAGAAATAAGAGAATATTGTTCGCAAAGTTGGCCAACTTATGGGTTTGGTTGACAATCCGAATGCCCTTAATATCAGGGTTTGTTCTAAGAGTAGTGACTCTAAGGGTGAGGACGGAAATGAGGGGTGATAGGGGGCATCCCTGGCATGTTCAGTTCGTGATTAAGAAGGCATTCGATAGGTGCCCATTTACGCGGACCCTCGCTGTGGGTGCGGAGTATAGCGCGAGAATGAAGTATAGCATCCGTTCCTGGAGACCAATGACTTTGAGTACAGTCGTCATATAGTCCCAGGCCACTCTATCGAATGCCTTCTCAGCATCTAGAGAGAGGAAAAAACCCGACTGGTGTTTAGAAGTTAGCCAGTGATGGATATTAACTACCTCAATACTGGGCACTTAAACCCCCTTCCTTCCCAGACCAATTTTCAGCTTTTAGCGCTGTTGCAATTTGAATGACAATTGCGCGGTCATGCAACACTGTACCTAAACCAAATTTGTGTCATTTTTCCCCACAAATAGAGCTTTCTTTTGGTGGTATTTGATCACCGCCAGGTTTTTTCTATTTTGGTGCACAAATAAAAAAAGACTGAAAAGTTTGAAAAAAAAAAAAAGTTTTTTTGTTTAGGTTATAAAATTTTGTAAATAGATACGTTTTTCCTGCACTGATGAGCACTGATGATGCCGCACTGACAGGCACTGATGAGGAGACACTGATGGGGTGGCACTGATGGGGTGGCACTGATGGGGTGGCACTGATATGCAGCACTGATGGGCACTGATAGGTAGCACTGATATGCAGCACTGATGGGCACTGATATGTGGCACTGATAGATAGCACTGATATGCAGCATTGGTGGGCACTGATAGGCAGTGCTGATGGGCACTGATAGGCAGCACTGATAGGCACTGATTGGCGGCACTGATGGGCACTGATGGGCACTGATAGGTGGCACTGTTGGGCGGCAATGATCGGCACTGATCGGCACTGATGGGGGGCACTGATCGGCACTGATGGGGGGCACTGATGGGCACTGATAGGCGGCACTGGTGGGCAGTAATGGGCACTGGTGGGCGGCACTGATAGATGGCAATAACGGCACTGGTGGGCAGCACTGATAGATGGCATTGGTGGGCAACACTGATAGGGAGGGCACTGGGGGGCTCTCTGAGCCCTGCTTGCCATCCCTGGTGGCCATGGTGGGCATCCCTGGTGGTCATGGGTGGGCATCCCTGGTGGCTTAGTGGCACCCCCCCCCCCCAAGGCTGCACTGGTAATCAATCATCTGATTACCAGCACAAACCCCCCCTGTGATCAGTGAGTAATTAGAAATACTCACTGATCACCCCAGCAGCAACACCGATCCTCTTCTCTTCTCCTCACTGACAGGATCTGTCAGGAGGAGAAGAGATCGAAGCCGTTACAACGGCTCTATTTACATTACATGACGGCTGTGATTGGACACAGCCGTCATGAGATCAGGAGGGCCAATCACAGGGCCCTCCTGCCGAATGATGTTGCTCTGTGTCCGAGGGACACAGGCACATCGAGATCGCGCCGCTGCGCGTGCCCGCGGCGGCGCGATCTCTCTACTTCTGAAGGACGTTCCGGAAAGTCCATTCAGAAGGACGAGACTCTCACCCGGCCGTATATTTACAATGGCCCGGGTGGGAGGTAGTTAATTCCCCTGATGATGTTGTCCCTCACTTCTATGCCAGGTATGAAGCCAACTCGATCAAGAGAAATCAGTTTAGGTAATAAGAGCAGTAGACAGTTTGCTAGTATTTTCATGGCTGGCGCTACCTATAGGCAAGGTAGTCGCAGGCCTAGACCACACATCAGTGGGGGGTGGCGCTCACCCTCCCTCTCTGTCTCCCTCCCTCCCCTCCATTGTCCATCACTTGTGGTGTGGAGTAGCATACCTTGAGTCGCAACAGTCCCAAGCCAGCGGGGCGTACTGTATGCTGCTTATCAAGGTTTTAGGATTTAAGTGTGCTATGTTTAATTCATTGGTGTCTTTGCAGTTTAACAAATTCCTGAACAGTGCACTCTGTACAATGCATTCCTGAACCTGCTCTCTGTTCAATGCATTCCTGAACCTGCACTCCGTACAATGCATTCCTGAACCTGCACTCTGTACAATGCATTCTTGAACCATGCACTCTGTACAATGCATTCCTGAACTATGAACAATGCATTTCTGAACCTTGCACCTTGTATGAAATGCACCCCTGAACCTTGCACTAGGTACGAAATGCACTCTTGAATCCTTCCACAAAAAGCATACCTCACTCATGGGCAGGGCAAAGGAGGTGGAGTCTGGGGTGGAGCCGGGGGGGTGGGGCGGCAAAATCAGGTTTCGCCTAGGGCGTCAAAATTCTTGCACCAGCCCTGAGTATTTTGGCGTACAATTTCAGGTCTACATTTAGTAGTGATATTGGCCTGCAGTTGGTAACTAAGGAGGGGTCCTTCCCTGGTTTCGGGATCACAGTAATGTGGGCCTTAAGGAGGTTTCGAGGTGATGTTGTTCAGGAAGATAGAGAGTTGAAAGCTTTTAAGAAGTGGGGGAGGAGAATGTCTGTATAGGTTTTGTAGTAGCCCACTGTTAGTCCATCTGGACCTGGGCTCTTACCCAATTTAATTTGTTTGAGAGCTAGTTTTGTTTCCTCTTCCGATAAGGGACTACCCAGATCCCACGCTTCTGTCTCTGATATCGGTTTGGGGCTATATTTCTGCAGGAAGTCTGTAATTAGCTTGATCTTCAATGTCTTTTCCTTAGTTGGTTCTGTGGGGAATAGATGATGGATGATATAATTGTGAGTAATATTGAGCAAATTGCTTTACAACTTCAGTGGTAGAGTTCATTTTCTGTCCCGAGGAGTCGGTGAAGGAATGTTTTGTCAAGGCCGCTCTCTTAAATTGTATGCTGTAGCCAGGAGTTTGCTCGATTTGTTTGCATATTCCTAGAAAAAGTTTTAAGACAGGATGTAGTTGTGTTTTATTTATTTTTTGCCCACTTTTTCCAAAAGGTCAGATCCAGCCTTTAGTGATTCGTGTAAGGTATCTACAGCTTGTGATCTTTTGTGTAAGCATTCTAACTTATAGATACGGAAGGTTAATTCCTTCCTGTGCATCTGCCTTTCATGCCTACCTTTGGAAGCGGCGGCAATGGGGATGCCCCTTATTACGCATTTGTGTGCTTCCCTGTTGGTCATCGTAGAGATTTTGGGGGAGTTATTTTCTGAGAAATAACGTTTGAGATGTAATTTGACGTCAGCAAAAGTAGTGGGATCTGTAAATATGGAAGGATCTAGCCTCCAAATTGGAGGGTGAGTAGGGGCTCCCGAGAATGTTATGGAGATTGAGATGGGATAGTGGTCTGAGAGGAACAATGGGTCTATGGAAGCTTGTTGGAGCATGGGTAGGTCCCTCTGAGAGATGAATAGATAGTCATGCCTGGAGTAACATTGATGCAGGTGTTAAAAAAGGTATAGTCTCTGTCGTTAGGGTGCAGTGTGCGCCAAGAATCATGTTATAGCAAGTCCCCTAACTGTGATTTAATTGCACGTAAGGCTGTGTATGGGAGGGTGGATGTGCCATTGGATGTATCTACAAACTCTCTACGCGTTTCGTCAGGCTGCTCCTGATGACGTCAATGGTGACGAAACGTGTTGAGCGTAATTACGTAGTTTCAGCTCCATTGGAACGCATATCCGGTGGTTGGAATGCATAGCGTCCCGGAAGTAACCGATAGCGAGGAATTTGCGGTCCCTAATACATTGTATGCTCGTTTACCTGCCTTTTAATGTATCCTTATACAAACTGACGGATGTGAACCACACTTAAAGCTGTATCGATTTTATTGAATACACCATACATATGGGAGAGATAATCCAGTAATAACCATTGATGAGACCGGTATACAGAACATACTTGACTGAGGGAGAACCATACTAACATCACGCTGGTTACCCCTGCAGGGGTGCCGAGCTCTGGTGAGTGCGGGATAAATTGAGAGGGGAGCACTGGTTTCCTCACCCGGCACGCCGTATCTGGATCAGCTCGAGATTCACCCATCAACGTTACTTGGAATCCAATTCACAATATAATCACCTTATGGACTCTTACTGCTTATTATTTTTGACATTTCATTAGTCACTTTCTTCACCTTATTGGCTGACCCATACTGCCACACTCTTTTGAAAGGCTGCACTTTATCACCTTAAAGCCAACATCATTTTTTAGTATTTAAATTTAATATCACCAATATATATATTGGATCCACTTCATACTGTGTCACTTTATTATAACTTATTGAACATATTACTGCCTATTCACATGTCTATTATTTATTCCACTTACCAATCGCTTTACTTATTCATTTATTGATCAGTGGCTGATATCCTTTGGATATTATTGGACCGTATTATTTCTGTCACTTTGTTCACTAAGCACTTTATATTAATATTTATATTTTCTGATTGTGTCAATAATATTTATCATTACTATCACCTCACTGCACTGTATGCACCTTTTTTAACTGTTGATTGTTTCTGATATGCAATTGTTACTATTTTTAACATATTTATTGTGGTGTTAGAAATTTAAACAGTACTACCCTACTATACCAGTACCCCAATATTTTAGGAAGCGCCATCCACCTCACCATCTCTATACCAATATGTCTTTAATGTCTGCTGCTATGGTTCGTAGGTCGTTTAGGCTGGGTTGTTGTTGCGAGGGCTGGGATCCCTCAGCGTATGAGGGAGGCAGACTAGAGGATGTTGCATTGGTAATGTTGGCACCTGAGTGGAGAGAGTAGGCCAGCGCCGCCGCCATGTTGCTTGCCTGAGTCCGGCATTTCTCCGGGATATTTTGGCTTATCTGCCCCCTAGCATTTTGGGGAGAGTGGGACCTAGTCACGGAGTTGCTGCGGGATGAGGTCCCCATTTTTGAGAGCATGTACGATCGTCAGGAGCCTTTGATGGAGCTTGATTGTGGCTGCTGTCTGCTAGAGCTCAAGGGTTAGGCGACCATCTTCTTACACAGCAAACCACGCCCCAGCTCACATACTATTAAAAGTAAAATAAAGATTGAGCCATATGGGCTTTATACTGTCTTTATAACAAGTAGATTACGTATCGATGCTATAATGCTGTTGTTCTTTAGATGATGCCTTAATGTCATGTGCATTGTGCTGGACATCTCGTATTGATGTTCTAGAGCAGGGGTCTCCAAACTTTAACCCTCTAGTTGTTCAGGAACTACAATTTCCATCATGCCTAGTCATGTCTGTGAATGTCAGAGTTTTACAATGCCTCATGGGACGTGTAGTTCCGCAACAGCTGGGGGCCGTAGTTTGGAGGCCCCTGTTCTAGAAGATACCTGATATACTTGTCCATTTGCCTAATTTTTCTCATGTAACTACTTACCAATTCTCTTTTTGGTTTTCTTGTTATTTTGAAAATATCAATAAAACTATATTGTGCAAAAAAAAAAAAAAATTAAAGTCTCATCCCTATTCCACAGTCATAAAATATTATGGTTTGATAATTCTCAGTAATAGTAATCAATTACATGAAATAATGATAAATCATCAAAGCTGAGTTGAGAGGATTTCTGGATTTACATGTTGACACCCTAAGTCTATCCTGTTGCTTTACCTTGGCTACCCTTTCATTGAATGTCAATGTAAATTTCTGCCCCTAGAAGTGTAGGTGTATCTTTAGAGGAACCCTGATCCCTGACTGTGTAAATGCTGCCCTAGTCTATCTGAAACTTAAAAAAAAAAAAAAGTTTTGGCTTTAGACATACGGTACTTTAAAGACTTCTGTATATGACCATGACACAATACTTTCCTTAATAAAAAATGCATTTCAGTTTTCTTTGTACCAGAGTAAGTCGGTGGGAAGACTGACCCTTATGACCTGCATATCCTTTTATTGAGTCACCTAAATGTAATTTTAACGAAGCTCCTGGTCGCAGCACAGATCTGTAAATTTCATAAATGTTTCAAAAATAAGTCATGGTACCATGAAGTGCTTCACCCATTTACTTTTATGACAGTCCAAAATGCTGGACAGCCATATCAAATATTTTAAGCAGGTGGGTAGACACTTAGGTTCCCATCTGCTGCTGAGAGGAACATATTTTTCTATGCCTACTAAACAGGCCTGTACTGAGACATTATGCTTACTTAGGTACATCTGAATAATTGTATCTTTTTGTAGAAGTTCTTTTTGTAGAAGTTCTACTCCTGTTGTCATGCAATTATCATACCAGAATGTATTATTAGACAAAGTTTCTGTTAACTATACAAACCAAGCCAGATGAAACAGTATATTTTACTTCTCTAGAATTTGCATTTTTATGTTGTGCTAATCTTAAGGTTTTGTTTCTCAACTTGTTCTTATACTAAGGTCTGTTTTACTGGCCCTCAAAATAATGAACCTTGAATGCATCTTTACAAAATGATTAGCAATAGATTATGCAACATATCAAGCCCTTGTAGTCCTTAATATAAGGATCATTTCAAAGCAAAATACCTTTCTATAAAGAGAATGAATCGAGGACTCTGAATTAATTCTCCTTCTGCAATAAGCAGGAAAATTCATGACTTCAAGCAACAGATGTCTTCAGAACTTTCTTTTACATTATTGGGAATATTAAAGAAAATCAGTAAAATCTTTACTGCACATGAAAAAGAAAACAAATCACCTAAACACCACAAACTATTTCCATGAGAAGCTCCTTTTGCCATGATCAGTGTCACATAGTGAATACTAAGCCAAAGAAAACCTTAGAGACTATTCATTATACTCGACAGTAAGAAGCTTTATGGCTGACTCCTGTTTAATACATCTTGAATAAATTGATTTACCCAGTCTAACGGTTGCTGCCTAAAATGAACTGGGATGAAACAGCTTTGTTTTTAAATAGTCCGTTGATTGGATTAACAAGATTCCTAATTGTATTCCTTGAGGATCAGCTCAGAAAAAATCTCCATAGGTCATAATATGGTATTTCTGTACATTGCACTTGTTACATTACTTAAAATTAGGACTCAAATGTGAATGTATTAAATAATTTCTAACATTGTTAAAGTGGTTCTAAAGCCTCAATGTTTTTCACCTTAACGCTTTCTATGTCTTGAGATGTAAAAACCTTCTGTGCTGCAGCTCCCTCCAGACCCCCCCCATTTTCTTACCTGAGCCTGATCCGATCCAGTGATGTGCACAAGCGCAGCGGCTCTAGTCTCTGTCTCTCTCCTCATTGGACAGATTGATAGAAGCAGAAGCAATTGGCTCCCGCTGCTGTCAATCAAATCCAGTGTCAATGGACGCAACGGTGGGACTGGGGAGCAAGCTCGCAGGCTTTCCGTGGGGGACCCCAGAAGAAGAGGATAGGGACCGCTCTGTGCAAAACAACTGTACAGAGCAGGTAAGTATAGGCATGTTTGTTATTTTTTTTTTTTAAATTAAAGGCTTATAAACAGAAAATATTTCTGACCTTCTATTGCTTTTTATTTAACTTATTCTTAACTCAATCTCAATAGAACTGTAAAGTGATTCTAAAGGCTTATTTTTTTTTTTTTTTTTTACTTTCATGCATTCTACGCATGAAGGTAAGAAACCTTCAGTATGCAACTCCTCCTCAGCCCACCTAATACTTACCTTAAACTGATCTTGATCCAGCGATGTGCACAAGAGCAGCTCCTCTCCTGGCTCTCTGCCTCCTCATTGGTTTAGAGACAGCAACATGTCCCATTGGCTCCCACTGCTTTCAATCACAGCCAGTGAGGAGGGAGCAGGGGCAGGGCTGAGGCCCGCTCCATGTGTCTTAAGGACACACAGAGCAGGGCTCAGGAACAAGCATGCATGAGTACCATTATAGCAAGAGCCTTGCTATGGGGCCACTCAGCAGGGGAGAGGAGCCAGGAGTGGTGATGCTCTGTGCAAAACCATTGCACAGAACAGGTAAATATAACATGTTTTTTTTTTGTACTTTTAGTATCACTTTTATAGATCTTTAAAGCATAGTTACACTTTTGCAATCAATTTGAAAAAACCCCACTATAGGTTTTTTATGTGTTCATATTCACACAGCATGTCGACACATTAAAAAATATTTTTTTTTTAACATTTAGATGTGTCTAAGGAGAAGATGTCCGTTAATGGGAACATGTAACAAATATAAAGTAAGTGTTATACAAAAGTGGAAATATACTATAAACGGAACCCAACAGCATGGAAACATGGGAGATTGCTTACTTGTCATCACATGAGCATACCCCAGGACAGTTATCAGTATCCTTGCTATATTACTTTTTGAATACTGACCTGGAACAACATGCTTAAGTGTACCAAGTTTCCTGATTTTTGATATATACTGTATATGTCCCATGTCCAGGACGTATCCTATAGTGGAGCAAGGATAAGGGTGACAACCCTAGAGTATGTACCTGCAAAAAACAAGCCAGAAATGGCAGCTCCAACGTTTCTGCCCTGACAGGTTCCAGTAAATAATGTGGTGCCCTAGGGTTCACCTTTTTTTGCTTCCAGCAGTAGCGCTGGGCTGTCCTCAGTGCTGCAGTGAGTGGCTGATGTAATTACATCTGGATACTAATATTTATAGGTAACGGTAATCCAGGAAATATCCAATTGCCTCTTGGGGGATCAGGAAGGAATTTTTTACCCTGCTGGAGCAAATTGGGTTATACTTTATTGGGCTTTTGTTTGCCTTCCTCTGGATCAACTGTGGGTATAGAATAGTTTACTGTATATAAAGGTTTTCGATTTGTGAGTGTGCTTTTTTTTCTCTGTTGGTTGGATTTGTGTCTTTTTTTTAACCAGACGTATCTATGTAACACAATTCTGTATGGCATTTTACTGTAAAGCTCAGGGGGGTCTGAGGACCTACCTGCATGCGATATGTCTATGATACCCAGGGCCTGCGCCTTTGCAGGGAACAGTGCCACAGAGAAGGGGAGTATTGCAGTGAAAGCTTTTTCTACTTCAAAAATACTAGGCTTAATATTTTAAAGAAAAAAAATGGAGTTTGATTTTAACACTTTGAGTATCGGTCTGCTATTTAAATACAGAATATAGAAACATCTTCTCTCTCAAATATATAAATGCAATTATTAGCATACAGCACTGACCTTTACATGTACACTAGCATTCTTAATCTGCATGAAATAGCTTTCAGATAGTTTGATGATATAATATATTTATAGCATTAGCAGACGTCATGTTTATAATGTTTTACATCCACTTAGATACATAACTTAAGGTTCATATGAAACTTATGCAAGAACCAGAATTGTAGCCCAGTATTATTTTAAATTGTGAGAAATAGGTATCAAATGGCAAGGAAAAGGGCAGGGATGAAAGTAAGTCTGTCGAAAAACAAAATTTTTTGGCAAAATTTGATTTTAGGAACATAAAAAGTAAGTCCACAAGAAAGTTTTAGGCCCCTTTCACACATGTGGACCGTTCGGACCGTTTTTCAGGTGGATCTGATCGGATGCCCCTGGCATCACTAGCGGATGTCAGCGAAGACATGTCCACTGATATCCGATCCTGTCCGTCAAATCCGGACGGATGGAAACCCTATTTTCCATCCGTCTGGCGGATTGGATCGGATGAGAACGGACAGGCGGTCTGTTCTCATCTGATTCCCCCATAGAGGACAGCGGGGATCTGGCACCTCTGTCTCCGCACACAGAGCGGAGACGGAGCTGTTATCCGCCTGCTCAGCGGGGATCAGCGGATCGATCCCCGCTGAGAAAAACTGAGTCTGCTGACCGGGCGGACAGGTTTGAAAGGGTCCTTATTTGGTGTCCTAATAATGTTTATTCTTTGAAGAATATCACAAAGTGCCCTTATTTAGACACCCAGGATCCTCAGCCAGGTGTAAAACATAGAGTGGTGTTTGTTGGCCAGGAAGCCCAGCAACCCTCTTCTTGGCTAGACATCAGATTTCTAAAAAGCCAGCATTCGATTTTCGTGTTTTCCAATCTGTCTGCCTCTAGAGCAGCTTTTCTCACCTGGGGGTGAGGCTTTAGTTGAGCAATCAGAGAGTTCTGTTTTGCAAAAATGTAACCACTGATGCCAATATTTTTTTACTGTACAGGAGTCATTCTTTCCACTGACTACAGATGAAAGGGGATTTCTTTCTCAAGGCCATCAGTTCAATTGACCACCAAACTAAGGGGACCCTTTTTCCACTGACCATCAATCTAAGAGTAATCTTTTCCACTGGCCACCAATTTAAGGGAACATTTCACTGACCACCAATGTAAGGGGGCATTTTTCCACTGACCCTCTATTTAATGGGACATTTCTTCACTGAATAGTGTGACAGAATGCTACAGTTTTCAGCCTGCTTTATTCTGGCACATAATAATGATAATATTTATTTATTTAATTTTTATTATTAATCGTGCTGTACAGAGCATCTCCTAGGTGTAAAATACACTAAGTACTCCATATTATTTATGCTTTTATTTTTTCCAATGCCTCAAATATTGTCATGTTATGTACAGTAGCAGTAGATATCGTTTTATTGATTAGCAAAGGGTTCCCTGAGTAATGAAAATTATTTTAATGATTCCTCCCCGGTAAGAAGGTTGGGAAAGGCTGCTCTAGAGCCTTCTATCTGACAAACCTTGGCTTAGAAGCAAAATATAACCTGTCTCAGATTACACCCTGGATTTTCCACAGCCTTTTGTAACAAAATGCTTAAAAAAAGCTTACTTAAGGTTTACACTTGCCCCCTTTTTTAGGTGTATTAGCACATGCACCATTATGTTTTCCTGCAATGCTTCTTTTGTATGCTATGTTCTTTTGCTGTATATCTTGTAGATGTATACTGTAGATGTAGATATATATCTATATCTATATATATATAGATATAAAATATATATTATATATATATATATTGTAGATGTATACTGTAGATGTAAATATATATGTAGATGTTTGACTCTCTTGTTTTCTTTTCACTAAATGTAAATTGTTTTAAAAGATCCTTGCACTTAAATGCAGTGGTTTTGTACATACTATTTTATTATATTTGGGACTACAAAATATAATGTAAACAATATTTTCTAGTGGGGTAAATATGAAATGCTGCCTATTAATATTTAGTATTTCCATTTCTAGCTAAACGTTGGAGCTCTAGGCTCCAACTCACATGTGCACCATTTTTTTCTTACTTGCTCTGTTGAGAAAAATAAAACTGCTGTATACAGAGCTCAATAGCTCAAGCTAAAAATTTACCCAAAAGAATAAAAGGAATTATAGCCGTGATCCATCCATATACTCTCCCTGTCTGTTCTTTTTAGACAGGGCCTTTTGAAGTTTCATTCAGGGAAAGAAACCTTGAAGGCAAACATCTGATGTGTGCTATCTTTATTAAACGTATATTTATAAATCAAATATTTCTTCATACACAATAAAAGATACTACACATAAGTATAACAACATGTACAAAATGGGTAAATTGGCCACTAATTATTATATGTCCCCTTAAATTTTAAATATTATGTTGTAAAAACAAATTCCAAAAAAATATGCCTACTGTGCTGTTGCAACCTTCTAAAGTAAAAGAAAAAAAAAATTAACAACACAGTTACGTAATATTTTTAAATAAAAAGATTTTACTGCCAAATGAAGATAGTTTTATATCTTTTAAGTGTAATCTTTTGACCAGCCATTTCACTGAATGATCTTTCATGATATACAACTCAGTGTGTAATAGTAATTTTCCATAATGCTTCATGCTTTTTAAGGGCTAGACAGTAAAACTTTGTTAAATAGTGACACTTTGTAAGATTTATGAATCGTGAACACCAAATTATGAGTGCAAAAAGCTATTTCTATGGGTTCTAAATGTGGATTATTTAGCTGAAGGCAATGGCTTTGAAGCATTGCGACAGAGACAACACTGTTGTCAGAACCTTTCTGAGCAAGAAACTATATGTCTGTTTTCTTCTTGTGAACAAAAATAAGCCAAGAGCTGCATCAACATGTATAATACTTTACAGTATTATGCTGAAAGGATTCCACCCTAATTAAAGCTTAATCTTCTCACTTAGATATTAGAAAATTGAAGGATTATTTATTTTTTCACTTATCTCTTACTAATTGAACTTGAGCATAGCTTAAAGCGGTATTAAACCCAAAACCAAATGTAATATATTGCAGTTTACCAATCCTTAGATGTGGTGACTGCATTACTTTTCTTTTTTTATGATTTTTTTCTCTCTGTTTTCACCTGGTGATCTGTACAGCGCTCCCACTCTGGATGGAGGAGCAACAGAGAAAACTTTGGACAGCAGCATTGTCAGTCGGGGGGGGGGGGGGGAGTGTTAGACGTACTAGCAGATTTATGTAAACTAACATTTTGATGCCAAACTCCAGCTTACACATTAAGGCTGCATGTACACGGGACGTTGTTAAAAGTCCCTTTGAATGCTGGAATTTTTAGGACGTTTAAAATGTCCGTTAGGTCGCATTTGCATCCGCGTTTAGCGGGCGTTTGCGTTTAGAACCGTTACTAGAGGTAAAAAAAATCATTCCCCTTTAAAATGGAAAAACGCGAGCGCTAAATGCGGGTCATCGCGTTCGGTCGTGTTCGGCCGCGTCCGATTGCGTTCGGTTGCGTTTTTGTGTTTGAAACACCGGGAAACACACGTTCGAACTCAAATAATTGCTTTCCAAAAAACGTCCCTGAACTCAACTGCCTGCAAATGACTGTACATGACCCTGTGTACATGGACAGATAAGATAACATGTAGGTGGGTTCAGGGGCTTCTGAAAAAAACGCCGAACTGCTCCTAAACGGCCATTTACAATGTCCCGTGTACATGGAGCCTTAGTAGTTACAGCAATAGTCTTGTTCCTTTTGGGATAAAGGTTTCACATAAATAAATAAAAGCTCATCATGTAAGCACCTCAGTGTTAGGGTTTTCATTGAGCCTTAAACCATGGACCATGAAAAGTCTACCTGTCCCAGATTGTCTATAATGCTGCTGGAAGACACACATAGCCCCACAGCAGGACACTGCCTGCCACCACCATGCTTCACTGCTGGGATGGTATTGGGCAGGTGATGATGAGCGGAGACTGGGTTTCCTACATAAATACATTTACACTTAGGGCAAAACAATTCTGAATTTCTCTTTCTTCAAACCAGAGAAAAATGATTGTTTCTGACCCTTCAGGTGCTTTTTTGAATAGAAATCAAAGAAGACTTTTATGTGTTTTACAATGAGGAGAGGCTTCCATCTTCGTCTTGCCACTGCCATAATAAGGGCCACATCAGTGGAGGCCTGAAGTGATGGTTGTCTTTGTTGTTCTTGTCCCACACACCCAGGATCTCTGGAGCTCAGTCAGAGTCACCAAACATACACATTAATCTTGTTTGTATTAATAATATGTTTATTTAAAATATGTGAAGTGTTCTAACTACTAAAACTAGTACAAATGCTTTCAAATATATATAATTTATTGGTTTCTTTTTATCAATTTTACACGAACGAATAAAAGAAAAATCTTCATGAAATGATTACAATGACTATTTAAATCATCTTTGGCTTAACAAAAACAGCATTATTTCGAAGAGGTACACTAATCACAGTCTTTGATTTTAGCAATATGTTTACAGTTCGAATTTGAATGGAATTTGATGTTCAAATTTAAATTAGAATTTCAGGAATTTGGACGAATTTCATTTAGTTATTCGTAGAATTCGGTAAAATTTGTTTGTACTGTAATTCAAGGATCCTGACATATCTGAATCTCCGAATAATGAAAAATGTGTCCGAAAAGTTATTGGAAATGAAACAGACCGCACATGTTTAAATTTAGGTCACATTAACCACTTCTGGACCAGAAGGATTTGCCCCCTTAATGACCAGACCATTTTTGCAATTCCGCATTGCGTTCATTTAACAGAAATTTGCGCGGTTGTGCGACACTGTCCCAAAATAAAATTTATGTCCTTTTTTCCCCAAAAATAGAGCTTTCTTTGGGTGGTATTTGATCACTTGTATGATTTTTATTTTTTGCGCTATAAACAAAAAAATAGCGACAATTCTGAAAAAAAACTATATTTTTCACATTCTGCTATAGAACATTCCCAAAAAAAATTAAAAATCAACATTTAACATAATTTTAGGGAAATTTGTAAATAAGCGTATTTTGATTGGTTTGCGCAAAAGTTATCGTGTCTACAAACTAGGGGAAAGATGTCATTTTTACTTATTTATTTATGTACTAGTAATTGCGGCGATCTGCAAATTTTTTAGCGGCACTGCGACATTGTGACGGACAGATCGGACCCCTAACTGGCATTTTTGACACTTTTGGGGGGACCAGTGACATCACTACAGTAATCAGCGTTAAAAATATATATAGAAGGATCACAGGTGCTCTGTGATCATTTCAGAGAGAAGAACGGTCTGCTGTGTGTACAACAGCTGACTGTTCTTCTCTCTCAGCAGGGAGTGATCGCGAGTGCCCGGCGGCAATCGCGGCCGCCGTCCCCATTGTTTGGCATCCCTGCTACCTAGTGGGGTGGGAGCGCGCTGGTGGCGGGATGCGCTCACCCACCTACACCAAGCACGTGACCGACATAGGGCTACGTCGGTTCGCGCAGGAGGGCAAGGCTGTCGCAGTAAATGTGCGGCGGGCGGTCCGGAAGCAGTTAATAACTCTCAGTTGTAGAGTTTTCCAGTAATGTGCATTAATGCATGCATTACCACAATGCTTCTTCTATGTGTTAGTCTATTGCAGTACCATTCATTTTCAGTGGGACCGAACACACTAAGGCAACACACCCCTGGTGCACATTTGTTGCAACATGCCACACACCCTGTAATGCACTTCCATGCGTATTATGCCACTGCTTTGGAAGAAATGGTGCATTTCTATGTTTTGTGTGTTGGCAGCCTGTTTGAAAGGGCTGCCTTATCACAATATATGCTGTGCATGATATAACAAACACTAATGAGCATGCATTGACACAACACACCAGAACCTGAAGACATAGGCCCTAACAGTTTTTTTTTTTTTTTTTTAACAATCAAGTTTATTGAAAACATGTGGTACATAACAATGAAGAAAACAAACTGTAATTGAGGGACACACATGTCAAGATAGTGCAGAAGTTATTGCAATATACAGCTTGGATATGCTAACGATGTTTAGAGATAGAGCAATCAATAAACAAATGTACAACTTAATGACATAACAAAATAGTGCATCAGCAAATTAGAAAAATTTCACATATAGATCAAGAGATCCTATAGGCGGACAGATTATCTAGTATAGGTTCTTGTGATATCGGATCTGGAACATGAGTAAAAAACTTACTACTAGAAAACAATTTCTCAAGAACAATCATCCTCAGGACACACGTTCTTCGTCAGATAATCATGTTAGGTCAGCGGATTAGCAGACGGAGAAATCCTCGTACGCAAAGATCGAGGAGCAGCACCAGACAAGCTAGAAGCTGGGCTGAGGAGGTACATCAGAGTTGAGATATTAGAGGAGAATAGTAGTTGGAAATAAAGTAGTAGCAGATGAATAAAAAAGAGATCAGGAAGAGTAAAAGGAAAGAGGGGGTGAGGGGGGGGATGCAGCCGACTCAGGGAGGCGCCGGGGAAGGCTGAACGGGTTGTTGAGAAGACTGGAATTTAAGCCAAGGGTCCCAACGAGAGAGAAACCCAGGAATTCTGTCGTTGGCAAGTGCGCTCATTCTTTCCATTTCGCAGATTTCTGAAACCTTCCTAAGCCAATCTGAGGTCGATGGAATATTGGCGGATTTCCAATGCACGGGTATGAGGGATCTGGCTGCATTGATCAGATGAATGAGCAATGAATTCTTGTATTGTAGGAGTGGTGTTGGACTAAGGTGTAGTAGGCAGAGTTCAGGAGAGAGAGTGACCCCCTTATCTACAATGGACGAGCACAAGGATTGAATTTGTTGCCAGAAGGTGGAGATGTGCGAACAGGACCACCATATGTGGATTAAAGTACCTTTCTCAAGACCACATCTCCAACAGGTATCATCGGAGGCAGGATACCATCTTTTAATTTTATCAGGTGTAGCATACCACTGTGTGAGCAGTTTGTAGGCGGTTTCCTGAAGTTTCGTGCTTAGTGAGCACTTGTGTGCAAGAGTGCAAGCTCGTTTCCATTGGGTCTCCGAAATAGAAGTGTTCAACGAGGAGCTCCACCTCCCCCTGAACCTGTCCTGCCCTGTATCAGTGTGTTTCTGTAGCCAAGCATAGGTCTGGGAGATAGACTTCTCAACCCTCTCCCCCAGGTGACAACACTTTTCAAAGTCACTCAGAGGCCTACTCACTAGGGGCCTCCTGTTGCGGGAGGTAAGGTAGCTGCGAGCTTGAAAGTAGGACCATAGGGGCATTTTCTGGTCAGATGTGATTTGTGTGAAATTAGATAATTGTTTAAAAACACCACCTACAAAGCAGTCTTTGGCTAGCACAGGGTCTTGTGAGTCCTTCAGGAGTAGGGGGTTGTCCAGACCCGGTGCGAACTCTGGATTGTGTGTTAATGGTGTCAAAGGGCCGGGAGAGCAAGAGATGTCACAGTTAAGAGCAATAGCGTGAAATGTTCTCAGTGTGGGGCCTATGAGGGGGTGAGCCATCAAATTTTTAGGGCAAGACGCGGCCGGGATCCAGGGGGCGCACGCCAGTGGACCAGTGAAAAACGAGTTTTCGACCTGTATCCTTTGTCTGGCCGTGGCAATTCCAATCTATAATTCTAGATAGATGGACAGCCCAGTAGTATTGCCTGAAATTGGGTAGTCCCATACCACCATAGGATTTGGATTTGGACATCGTATCAAAATGTAACCGGGGATGTTTGCCATTCCAGATAAATTGAATCTGGAGCGAGCGTAGCTTACGAAAGAAATAGGAGGGAATCGCAATAGGGAGCGCCTGCATGAGATAGCTTCAGCAGGGTTACCATTTTGATGATGGCGGCTTGGCCGAACCAGGAGAAAAAACGGGGCATCCAGCCTTGTAGTTCCTTCGTGATGGAGGCAAGGAGAGGGGGGTAGTTGTGTTCGAATAAATTTTTGGGATGCTGGGTGAGTCGCACGCCTAGGTACTGTATGCTAGATGTGGTCCACTTAAACGTGCAATTTTGTTGGACATTACTCGCCTGGTGTGTGGATAAGGTGAGATTTAGGGCTTCAGACTTGTGGTAATTGATCAGCATATTAGACATAAAACCATAGATTTCAAACATGGCCAGCAAGTTAGGGATCGATATAGATGGGAGAGATACAAAAAACAAAAAAATCATCTGCATAGGCTGCAATCTTGTGTTCCCTGCCTCCCACCACGATTCCCCTAATGGAATGGTGTAGGTTGATTGTACGGATAAAGGGCTCGAGGGAGAGGATGAACAGGAGGGGTGAGAGTGGGCAACCCTGACGGGTGCCATTACGGATGTAAATTGGCTCAGACAGGGTACCGTTCACCTTAACTTGAGCCGAAGGGTTCGTGTATAGGGCCTTTATCCAAGCGAGCATGTGGTCCCCCATTCCCACGTGTCTGCAGGTCGTGAACATAAAGTCCCAGGCCACCTTGTCGAAGGCCTTCTCCGCATCCGTAGACAGGAGAAGACCTCCGACACCATCCAAGTGGAATCTGTGAATCAAACTGATTGATTTTAGAACATTATCGCGCGCCTCACGCCTCGGCATGAAGCCCGCTTGCTCTGGGCCTATCACTTGTGGAAGCAAAGACCTGAGACGAGTGGCAATGAGTTTGGCTAGCAGTTTGAGATCTAGGTTTAAAAGGGAAATTGGTCTATAGTTAGGGCATTCAGTGGGGTCCTTATTGGGCTTAGGGATGACCGTAATGTGTGCTCGCGAGAAGGAGGGAGGGATTGTATCAGCAGATAGGAGAGAGTTCAGTGCCGCGAGGAGAGGGGTAGAGATCTGTTCAGTGAAGGTTTTATAGTAATGACCGGTGAAGCCATCTGGGCCTGGGCTTTTGTTGGATTTGAGCCATTTAATTGCCGCCAAAAGTTCGGAGTGCGTGAAGGGCTGTTCCAATGACTCCGCATCCGAAACAGATAGCCTAGGAAGTTTGCTATTATGGAGGAATTCTTTGATAAGGGACGGTCTATCTCCATTTAGTGTGGGTGGTTTGTGACGCGCCGGTATGTTGTAAAGATTGGAATAAAAATCATGGAAATGTTGAGCTATGAGACGGGAATCTCTGTCCAACTGACCTTGTTTATTTTTTATGGCTGAGATGTTTGTGGACAACTGAGCCTCTTTCAAAGATCTGGCTAAAAACTTCCCCGCCTTATCCCCCTGTTCATAATAAATGTGTTTCCGGTAGAAGAGCAGATGTCGGGCTTTGGCATCCAGAAGCTGTCTCAGATCTTTCCTAGCTGATATGAGAGCCTGGAGAGTATCCGTCGCCAAAGATTGTTTATGCGTAGCCTCTAGAGTCGCAATGCGCGAAAGGAGGTCGGTCATTTGTTTTTCTGTTTGCTTTTTGCGCCTGGCACCCCACATTATGAGCGCCCCTCTTATAGTGCATTTATGAGCCTCCCAGACATACATAGGAAGCACCGTAGACCGTGAGTGAACCTCAAAGAACATGTCCAGCTCTTTAGAGACGTGTTCTCGAATTTGGGGGTCGGTCAACAGTGTGGGGTTCAAGAGCCAATTAAAGGCTTTTCCTGTGTCTCTAGGTCTGCTGGTAAGGGTTAAAGAGATAGGGGCATGATCCGATATGGTCTGGTTGCCTATGCGTGACGCGGTCAGTTCCGGCAGGTTCCGTTGGGAGATATACAGGAAGTCGATGCGTGAATATTTGGAGTGCATCGGGGAGTAATAAGTAAAGTCCTTATCGTCCGCGTGGAGAGCTCTCCAAGAGTCCACTAAAGCGAGTGACCCCAATAGAGTTTTAATTCTTTTCAGAGTCCTGTATTTGATGCAAGAGTGCCCATTGGAAGTGTCTAGGAGTGGATTCAGGGGCACATTGAAATCCCCTCCCAGTATAATGCATCCTTCCCCAAACCACTTCAGCTCATCTATCACCTTTTGGCAGAAGGACAGATGTGCGGAATTGGGGAAATAAACATTAGCAAGGGTCACTGGCTTACCAGCCAGGGAACCCTTTAGTAGTAAATAGCGGCCTTCAGGGTCTGCCAGTTGGTGTGTGAGGTCAAAAGCAGTGTCTTTATGTATCAAAATTGATCCTCTTTTGGCCTTGTCCACGGGTGATGTCGCGTGTAAGGCTCTGGGGAAATGTCTAGTATTTATGGGAGGTATGGATCTAGCTCTAAAATGTGTTTCTTGGAAGAAAACAAAAGCAGGCTTCACCTTAGCCAGGGCCCTGAGAACAGATGATCTTTTTTCTGGGATGTTAAGTCCCCTGCAGTTGAAAGAGAGTACCGTGGGACTCCTGCCAAGTGCAGAAAACATGGTGGCCGTATGTCAGTTTATGTACGGTGCGGCAAAGGAGAGTCAGAACACTTACCGACCCAGGAAAGGCGGTCTCAGTCAATCGCAGGGAGCCGTTCACCCAAGGAGGTGTGTCCGTATGCGTCCCAACCAGACTTCTGTGGGGATCCCCGAGCCGGCTGCAATGGAGAGAATGGAATGGGAAGGAAGGGGGAAGGGGGAAAAGAGTGGAAGGGGTACAGTAGCGGCAGATAGTAAGAGAAGAAACCTGAGATCAGATCGCGTGTGAGACAACAAACAATCTAATGCACTATGCAGTAAAAGTTTTGTAACAATAGGTATCAACGCCTAACAGAAAAAATTACTGCAGGCGATCAAAACGTAGTCCGGTGTACAACAACAGACGGTAGGACAAACGCAATAAGCAAAAAAGATCAGACTACTGATTGTGAGGTGAGTGGGAGGTCAGTCAGCGAGATATTTAAAAAAAACAAAAACAGAGAAACACCATCGCGAACGCACCAGCCCATAAATGTGGAGTTTGGTAGAGAGTACTCTCAAACCGGGGTGAAGTGGTCTCCAAAAAAAAAAAAAAAAGGGGAAAAATATTGCGGCAGATAGGCAGTTTAAGGCAGGAATTATGCTATCAAAGGAACTGGGCACAGTATGAAGAACGGATCCAAACAAAAAGTCAGCTGGAGGTCAAGATGCATGACAGGCATGTCAGCAGAAGGAGGAGGATCATCAGGTCGTCCGATGAGTGCGTTTCCGATGTCAGAAGTGGGCTCTGAGTCCTGGGGTCTTGGGAGTTTTCGGTGTGGTATGGGATCGTCTCGGGGTGCCCTCTGGATGCTTATTCAGCTTCGATTTTTTTGCTGCTGGATGGAGTGAGAGCGGCACCAGGGGAAGAAGGAGAAGCAGTGGGCATATCAGGGAGTCTGAAGTCCGCGTACCAATCGGGTACTTCCGTAAGAGGTATTTGGAGAGCTTCACAGAAAGCAGGCAGGTCCGATGGGGTCCGCAGAAGGTAAGTTTTTCCATGAAAGGTCACGCTGAGATCAAAGGGGAATTTCCAATGGTAGGAATGTCCTTTAAGTCTCATGGCATCCAGCAGGGGGCGCAGGGCGCGCCTGTTATTGAGTGTGATGGGCGATAGGTCTTGAAAGAGGAGAATAGGTTCCCCATTAAACAGCACTTGATCGTTTTGGCGCGCTTTAGCCAGAATTTCTTCTTTGAGGGGAAAGTTTTGTAGGCAACAAATAATGTCTCTCAGGGGCTGATTATCCGGTCCTTTAGGCCGGAGGGCCCTATGTGCCCTTACAAAGTCTATTGGTGACTCATCAGGCCGTTCCAGCAGGTCATTAAAGATTTTGGTTAAAGCCAGTTTAGTGTCCTCAGGGGGTACAGACTCCGGGACCCCCCGGACCCTGATATTACAACGTCTACCCCTGTTATCCAGATCCTCGATCTGCCTATTGACATCGATTAGATGCACGGCGTGTGCCTCAGCCGTGGTTTCTAAGCGCTTAATGGCGGTGTGCCTTGCCCTCCCCTCTCTCTCAGTCCTGTCCAGTTTGTCAGAGAAAACCATGACATTGGCAGTTAAGGTGGCTATTGCAGCAGAAAAAGATTGCTTGATGTCTGCTGCTATGACGGTCATGGCTGCATGGGTGAGGGGGAAGTCGGGAGAGTGTTCATCTCTTACCATGTCCTCCGAGGCAGAGAGCGATTCCTCACTGTTGTCAGCCTCATGGTGGAGCTGCGCCATCTTGTCGACCAGGTTGAGGGATCTTGCCACCGCTTGAGCCTTGAATAAAGCCGAAATACTTTTGCTGGAGGATGCCGGTGTGGACCGGGTTTGTCTGCTCTGTGATCCGTGGCAGAGAATTCTGTCCATCGCCGCAAATATGGAGACCGGGAAGCTTATTAGGGCTGCAGGTTCACGGAGCCCTCTCAATGTGCTGCCATTCGCCGCGCTGTCCATGCCACGCCCAGGCCCTAACAGTTAACAGTAATTGTGACAGACCCAACCGGGGCAGGTGCATTTGGAGGGGACTAGGGACAAGCCTCCTACTCACTGATTATAGCCCACGGAGAGAGCAGATCTTTCTCTAATGATTAACAACAACATGATGAACGCTGAGAGCGAAGCTTGGATTAATTCTCTAAAAAAGTTCAATGAAGCTTCCCTTCTGGAGTGGATGGGAAGGTGTAAAATAATCTTATACAGGTGAATGGTCAGAGGAAAATATGGTGTCCCTCTTGCAGTCTGAGATGGAGAAGCCCCTTCACTTGGGACAGAAATAGTTATCAACAATATACCTCAAGAAATCTATGGCAATAAATTATTTTATGTTTATGTTGGCTGTTCCCTAGATGTACAAATGATATTTCTGTTTACAGTTGCATTGTTAGGATAATGTTATCAGGCTACCTGATTTTGTGTGCATGGTGTATATTCTGTGTAAATTTACAAAAAAGTGTTTGCGTTCCTGTTTGCATCTAAGCTAGTGTCATCTAGTCTTGGGTGCTCCACTATAAAACCTGGTTCCTAGGTCCAGACAGGGGGAAGCTATATATCTTGACGGAGGCACCCATACTGGGTGCTGGACGGTTCCATCACAGTAATGTCTAGTAATTAAAAAAGAATATACTCCTCCCCATTCATCAATAACTATCTGAACTTAGTTCAGGAGGTGAATAAAGTGACTATGACGGGCTGTAGACGTCCACTGCAGCTCCACGGGCACATTTGAAAATGCTGGGATTTTACATTAGGCATATTTGAAAGCCTCAAAACATCTGTGTGCATGTAGCCTTAGTTTAAGTGAAGTCATGTTATGGTCAATGCTACTCTAGCAATGCAGCATTTATAGTTTGGCTTTTACAAACCTGTCACATATAACTGCCTTCGGGTAATTTTATTCACCTTAACCTGTTATGATAAAAGCACTGCTATTATGCCAGTTAATTTAATTCAACTTACTCTCTATTATCACTGTCACAGCCTGTGCATCACTACCTTATCAATAGTATACTGAGATTATTCTCTCAGAAGTCCATGAGAATGAAAAGTCCAACACACAAGCAGCGCTGAAAAAGAGTGTGACCCCTTAATATAGGTGAATCCACGAGCACTTAGATGGTAAGAGGGTCAGAAGGAGTGTAGATACAGCAGTAACTTCCACCACACCGCGTGACCCCCCAGGGTAATGCTCACTCACCAAAAGTATAAAATTTGAGAGCCTTGATAATCGTCAATATCATCAACCGGATCAAGTATTGGAGAATCCAGATTCCTTAGACACCAAGATCTCCCCCAATCAGGATAGCAAGGGATGCACCGGTTCCATATACCAAATGATCCAATGAATATATGCAGAGTAAAGAACATAGAGGGCTTATAGGGTAGTATTTCCGTGCTGCTTGTGTGTTGGACTTTTCATTCTCATGGACTTCTGAAAGGATTGACGCATTTTTTATTTATTTATTGTTATATTAGGCAGCAGCTACCTATGTGGTTTTACAATATCTTTGATTTAATTGGTTTTTCGCCTAAAGCGCGGGGTGATTGAGATAATATTTGGTCCCTTTTGTGCTTTTGTATTATCCCATTCTTTTGGTTTTGGTTTTGGTTTTGAGATTATTCTCTACCTCCTTCTTTATTTTAAAGTGCCTAAGACATTCTGAAATAATGAATAAATTGTTATTTATGCACATATTTAATTTTACTCATAAATCCTCAGCAGTATTGTACTATACTCACACTTAGATCACATCTTATATAAGGACAATTGCGTTAATTTTCTAGCTGCATGGTTCCCAAAAAACAAAAAAGTATTGCCAGCAATATGGATAGCCCGGCTGTGTAAATAAGTAAGCTATATTTTCACAGTACCAATAATTCACAGCGTTCGTAAAAAGCACCACAACCCCAAGCTCCCCCTTTGCGCTCATTAGGCCTCTACAATTCCTGTACAAATACATTAAGCTGGCAATATATTTTGCATTCTGCTATGTTTATTTGTAATTGGGGAACTTCCTTATTAGTTGTCATATCACCTATGCTTCGTCCATCCTAATCCATTAAGTCATTTAGAAGTATCTAGTTTCTTTCTAATTTATCTGTCCCATTTTTTTTAAAACTTGCTCTAACTCTCTACCCTGATTTAGGAATTCCACCAGCTATCCCTTAACCTGTTTCCTACCCTTATTATTCAGGTTCAAACCAAGTTTAGTGTATAGGTTGTACCCAAATGAAAAGTCAGCCCTGAGCTCCAAAAATCCAGATCATTTCCTCTTAAACAAGACGTTGAGTGACCCCTCCTTGACCAATGCAGAACTCTGGGGCATTGAAAAGAAAGCCCTATGTTGAGTTTTTAGAGCTCACACAGGGTTATGGACTCCTTCCCTTCCCACATGTGACAGTGCTCGGCCAATGCTGTTACAGAGTAGAGGGGGAGTGTGTCCAGGGAGTAAAGTAAAGGTGAGTACAATAATTATGCTGTTGAGGACAGAGGTGGGTTTAAAGTTAGCCTTCCACCTTGTCCTGCATGGGCAAAGAAGGAGTCACTTCAAGCCATGCATTTAGTTCTCTAAGCTCCCACTGCCTTCCCTGTGTTGTACATGGTACTAGCACTATTCTTGAGAACAAAACCTTGGAGTCGTTCTCTTCAAATTTTAGTTCCTTAAACTAATTCCTAATTGGTTTAGGGATCCCCCACATTTTATGTAGTCTGTCATTGATTTTTACATGGATCATAACAGATGGGCCTCTCCCAGTAATCTTTTTGCCCAGTTCACTATGTTGAACCCTGGTGCTGAACCCTTTTAACAAGTAGACAACAAACCATGCAGCTAAATGATTCCTAGTGACAAATTCAGTTGTCTTCCTGATGACAGAATCTGCAATTACTACCAACTCTCTAGGCCTTTCTAAAAAACAAATAAATTTCCAAGCTCAACTTATTGAGCCTGCGACCAACCAAATTGACCTGTCAAACAGTATGTGTTAAAAACAGGGGTTTAGTTGCACACTTTTGCAAATACATGCATAAGCCCCAGAGTCCCGACAAGGTGTTTCGGAAATAGTCATATATAATACGTATAAGGTGGTGATTGGATGATTGGAGTATCTTTGTGTCTATGTCTTCCTTGTTTTGGGTGTAGTCTCCCTGTTCAAGCGCTATCTTGCTTCTCTGAAACGAGGGGTGATCTAATTGCATTTTGAGTAAGGTAGTAAATCTCAGCAGTAACATATATATATATATATATATATATATATATATACATATATAAGGTATGCACCATAAGGTGAAATAGGCATTTCACTAATATAACCAGTATTACATCCATTACAAAGGCACCCCATTTTCTGTGGACCTAATCTCTAATTTCTGTGAGTCTCCAACAATGGAAGCACATGCATTTAAATTTACAGGTGTAGGGCAGATAAACCTGGAGAGAGTCCACTACCTCCTAAAGGCGCAGGGGCACACTGAACACCCAGCCCATAGCACTATGGCAGCAAAGGTGTCAGTGCATTTCCTGGCCAATATAATTCATACAAAAAACAAGTAGTCACTGAGCCCACCTATAACTGGTCACTGCAGCAAACAGCATTGGAAAGGCAAAGCAAAAAAATCAGACACTTCCAAGCTCAACTTACTGACCAGCTCATGACCAACCAAATTGACCTGTCCAACAGTATGTGTTAAAAACAGGGGTTTAGTTGCAAACATTTGCAAATATATGCGTAAGCCACAGAGCCCCGGATAGGCCTTTCTGGCCTTTTTGCATTACATTCCTGAACCGTGAAGGATGAACCGCTGTCCCAGGTGTTAGGTGTAACAGTAAGATTCAAGTCTGTATCCCCTGGGTTCACCATTCAAACTTCTTCAATGAACATTGCAAAGGTTTTAGCCCTACTGACTCTTACTTTCTAAGTCATGTTATAAGCAGTACTAAGAAAGAATACAATCCTAACAACAGTTTTTTATTGCAGTTCATTTAGGCTCCAATCCATTCAGTTCACATGTCAATGTCTGTTCAAACTTAGTTTGAGTTCTGCAGTTTATTTCAAAGTGAAGTCACAAAAGTTTCAAAAGAACAACCCTCATATGCTGATACTCTCCTCCACTGAGCTCCCTTGGCAATGTTTGCACTGTCAGAGCCCTCAGGAAACACCTGGTGCTTCGAAGTATGGGGAAGTTTATGGTCTCCTTTCTCCCGGGATGCAGTGCTTGGGTGTGAATGGCCAACGGTCAGGCCACAAAACTGCCACATGAGCGACAGGATAAAGTCATTCACTCCCTGCACCCTGCAACACTATCCAACATGGGCTTACACAGATTTTGAACTTCAATATAGGATTAAACAGTTAAGGTAGTGTTGGGAATAAAAATAGCAGTGGGAAGTGGGGACGGGGTTGTTCGAACAAGAGAACACATTTCTTAATATATATATATATATATATATATATATATATATATATATATATAGAAAAGTAACAGTTGTATAAGTATAATGTGATCTTTACTGATTCCTACATTGTAGTGTGCGATATTACATTTATTTACACATTATGAACAAACCTATATAGTGGTAATATTAAAGATATATGATAAGTTAGGGTGATATATATACATATCCTAATGTATTTTCAATATTAATAAGTGAAGCTAAAATGGTGCTTGTAAGTTTGTTAAAAACGTGTTTTTACTAGGATGTTATCAGGAGAAGTGCCACCATGGGCAAGTTAATGAAGAAGAAAGTGGCACTTCCAGACCCAGGAACTTGGAAACTTGAGTTTATTTCTTCAAATCATAGGTACAACATCAGACAAGACCACAAGACAGACTGGACAGCAAACGCGTTTCACACCTTGTGCTTATTCATTGCAGAAGTTCCTGGGTCTGGAAGTGCCACTTTCTTCTTCATTTACATGGATTCCTCAGGTCACGGACCTTGGTGAGCACCCATTCCTACAGGACTGCTACAGCTGCTTGGGATTCATCTGGCTCAGCTGATTGTTTTCAGAGCGGTGATTTGTTTCATTTTGGTTACCATGGGCAAGTTGCCAGGTATCAATGTGCCATACCTTAAACGTGTGATGTGTGATTAGATACCCTATAAAAGAAAGATCTGAAATCTATCAGATCAGAGCATACAGGGCAGCTTTATAGTGTGCTCTCATGTAGCTACATTCGATAATAAACCTTTTAATTTGGAACACTCTCAGTCTGGAGGTTGTTTAATTTCAGGTCTATCCATATTCACAGTGTTTTAAAGTTTCCTAAACTCTTAATCATTTTCAATAATAAATGCATAAAATTCCAGTGGAATACTATTAAGAGTGGAAAATATAGCTACAAAAAAAGTGCTTACAAAG
The DNA here is from genome assembly GCF_965119305.1 of Pelophylax lessonae. Classification (NCBI taxonomy): domain Eukaryota; kingdom Metazoa; phylum Chordata; class Amphibia; order Anura; family Ranidae; genus Pelophylax; species Pelophylax lessonae. The sequence continues at coordinate 239,639,201 of NC_138771.1, forward strand.
TGAATGAAAAAATGCTAAATCGAGATAGAAGACCAAAATAGTACCAGCGTTTTAGAATTACTCAGTTTCTTAATGTCTTTTTGTTTATCTCACTTATCGCAAAGCACTTGGTTTCACAGTCTGAGCATGCACAAAATGAGTCCTACAATTAGGCTGAAGCTTTAAAAAAAGGTTTTGAACAATGTACACTTACTGTATATCAAAATACCTATCACTCCCTACCAAAGTAACAGAACGTGAAATGCCTATTTGATACCACATATTGCAAGTCACTTTGTTTATTAAGCTACAAACTGACCACTGTGGACATACAATACTTTTTACCCATGAGCCCTGAACTAGTAATGCCTGTTAAACCCAAACTGCCAAAGAAGGACATTCCCAGAGTGAGGATGAGGCACCTTAGTGAGGTAGATGGTAGGTCAGGAAAGCATTAAGTGTGCTGGGGTGAAAAAGAGTACAACGGTTACTGTTATTATTGATGTCCCTGTTGCAATGTATGATCAGTAATATGTATACTTACTTTAAAACTTACTAAAAATTACCTTGGAATAAAAAAAAAAAAAAAAAGGAGTACAACGTTGAAAGGATCAAAGCAGACACCAGTTACTGGGTTGGAGTCTAGATTGCATTATGGAGGAAAAATAGGGCTACAATATTCCACTGCAGAATACTGCAGCATAGAAGTAGAGGTGCAGCATGAGTGTACGTCTGCTTTGTGGTGAGGAGGAGAGCCAAGTGTAGAGTGAAATGTGTTATGAGCCTATAGGAGATTCCAGAAGACACGTGTGAACTCCCCATTGTAGCACATGTGTTATATTTATGTGTATTGTCAGGAAAATCTGTGCTGTGATTATTATTATGAGCATATGAGATCAATAAAACAGCTATGCAAGTAATATGCATAGTAGCCATGCCCTGTAGTGACTGACAGTCAGCCTGTCAGGACAAGCCAGGTTTAAAGGATGACCAAAAAAAAAGATGGTTGTACCTTTGCTAGCACTTGTGTTTCATGTCCCAAGATCTTAGGAGGAGAAACATTCACCAGCCACAGAGATAACTAATGGCTGTATTAGACATACGGTATTTGATAATACATTTTTAGGTCACCAAAATGTTGTCTGTGAAGATGGAAAGCTTGTTAAAAACTCAGTTGACATTTTTTGGGTTAGAACTATGAGAAACTAATGTTATCATTTTGTACTTCTAAACAAACATACCATTTCATCAATTGTATGTTCACTGTGAACCTTCTCTTTATGTAACTGTATTAAAGTCAGGCTGCATATAGAATAATAAATATGTAGCACCCACTTGCAGTGTATTGTTAAGCCATTTCCCACATGGGGTCCTACAAAAAATGTTCATTTATGGCAGGTCCAAAACCCTAATAACCGTCACTATCTTTTTAGGTTCCACACTCCATTTGGCTCCAGGGCTGTGTTGGGAATCACACATTTATGAGAGGTCTCTCCTAGATCAGTGCTTCCAGGCCTGCAAAAAGTCTTACAGAACACCCAAGGCCCATGAGACAACCCAGGTTACTAGGCACGTGCACCAGGCTTTCCTACCACCTCCAGGCAGGTGGACCCTACTCTACTAGGCCACCACTCATTCCTGACTAGTACCAGCTAAAAAGTGCACACTCCTCCAGGTATTGACTGTATCGCTAACCTCTCAAAAAGAATGGGAGACCTGCCCAGTTGTTCTTTTTTAAGAACAGAACAAAGTTTAGCTTAAAGTGGTTGTGAAGGCTGAAGGTTTTTTTACCTTTGTTCCTTTCGATGCATGAGGTTAAAAAAAACCTTCAGTGTGCGGCTCCTCCTTCAGCCCCCCCCCCCCCCCCCCCACTACTTACCTAAGCCCGATCTCAGTCTAGAGATTTGCATGAGAGGCTCTCCTGGGTCTCTCCTTGCTTATTGGCTGAGATGTAGTCTCAGGAGCTATTTGCTTCCGCTGCCGTCAATCACAGCTTGGAATGCGGGAGCGGAGGGCTGATGTGATAGATGGAGGACAGGTGACTATAGGGAGCCCACCCTTCCTTAAAGGCGCAGGGTCACACTGAACACCCAGCACGTTGCACAATGGCGGCAAAGGTGTCAGTGTGTTGCCTGACCAATATAAACGAAGTGGCAAAAAGTGGTCACCTCCTCCACCTATAACTGGTTTTAAAAGTAAGAAGCACTGGAAGGGCAAACGCGGCCTGCAGCTTACGCAAATGTGTGCAACTAAACCCCTGCTTTTAACGCATACTGTTAGATAGGTTAATTCGGTTGTTCACTGGCTGGTTGGTAAGTAGTGACTGGAAATCTCCTTGCTTTTTTGATCTGTGTTTGCCCTTCCAGTGCTTCTTACTGTTAAGAGCAGTTATAGGTGGAGGAGGTGACCACTATTCCTATCAGTGTAGCTTTTATGTGTGCTTTTGGCATCAGGATGAGAGATACAGTACCCACAACTTGCTTACAGTCCTTAGTCCATATGTTTGGTAGAATTAGCATGACTTCTCTTCTCTTCCTTTCCCATTTAAGGGTAGTCCCCCAGGTTTGCACAAGGGAAAGCTTTATAGCATGTTGCTACATTGTAGATTGAGAGAAATGGGTCCAGCACTGCTAGTCTGGTCTGGACTCCCTCTTGCTCTACTTACTATGCCTCAACTTCACCCAAAGCTTGGCTATATATTTCTTACTCAACTAAGCTGATTGACAAAAAGGAAACCTAAGAACTTGTAGGTTGGGATAATATTATTACTATACAGGAATTATTTAGCACCAGCAGTTTGGACAGTGGTTTACATTTTTAGGGAGACAGTACAGTTACAAAATAATTAAATACAAAAGGGTTTAGAGGGCCATGTTCATAAGAGCTTACAATCAAAGGAACTATTAAGGAAGAATGATGTTAAATCAAAGGGACTACATAATAAAGGAGACTTACACCCTGTTAACATATATGCTTGCCTTTTTTTTTTTTTTTTATGTACTGCTCCCAAATACAATATTGCAGACCTAGTCTCCAAAAGCTATCCCGCATAATGCTCCAATTTACATGATTGCTCAGGGTGTGTAAGTAGTGTTAATTGGAGCAACGTGCAGGGGATGTGTTGGACCACGGGAGAGGGAGGCATTGCATTGTGTATCAGAGCAGTGGATTGCGGGTGTTTTAACCTTTGCAGCATCACAGAGTTTAAAAAGAAATAAATAGGTTCATTTGAGCTTTAATAACCTTATTTGCACCTGTACAGTTGTGTGAGGAACTGTATAAATAGGAAATGAATTGATGTATTGCATTTAAAATTCTATCACATACCAGCTTCATGTCTGAAGCTGTTATGTGAACATGGCTGCTAAAATTAGGCTGCTCTTGGGAAAGATTTAATTCCCATTCTACTGCTTTTCTTTTATTTATTTATTTTTTTTATTATTAACTCTAGTTTCTTCCATTGCTATACAACTTGCTGACTGTGAGAGTGGGTGGTGAATATTATTGCCAGGATTATTCATTATTTAGGCAAGTACTTATATTTGCCATTGCTAAAGACAAATTCAGGTTTCTATACTGGTGGGAACAGTAACAATTAAAAGCACTTCGCTCATTGCTAAACTGGCTAAACTGTGGAAGGAGAGCCTGTTTCCTGAAATAGTTTTACCTTTCACTGCTTGGATTTTCTTATACATTTACACTGACGTACAAAATCCTTTTTTTATTTCTTTTGCATAATAATACATGAGCTGCGGCATCCATAAACGACATATAATATATGGTATAGTGGTTTGCTGTATAAAACTGTACAGTTGCCTCCATCCCTATGTGTAAATATATGGACAAATAAGGAAGGTATGGGACTTTGATTGAGGTACAACTGAACATGAAAATTATTGTTAATTTATTAAATAATTAAATATAATGTAAAAACACTGCAACATAAGTCTACAGAGATAAAACACACAGTAGATACAGTAATACATGATAAATCCATAATAAATACAATATTTCTAGGACCAAAAATGGATCACTCAAGAATACAATGGATATGCTATGACATGAATTCACTGTGTGTTTACAATCTTTACACACATCATAATTTAATAAAATAAAATATAACATCAATATTGAGTAGTTTTTAGGCTCGACGCGTTTCATGGACCTCCGTCCACTCATCAGGAGCTTAGATATATGTCTAAAAAATGAGAATATGGATTGTATTAATGTATTAATGTAGATTATGAAATAATTTAGAAAATATGTAAGAATAGACACTACTGGTCTATTCTTGGTATAGTTCAGAAGGGGAGTAATCCCCCCTTTCCTGGCCTGCAGGCTCATATAAGGGCCTAGTATGGATTGGGGGGGGACCCCGCACTGTTTCTTTTCTCTGACTTTTCTATTACCAGCATTCTTTTGTTTACATTTCAGCTCTCTATCGCTATTCTTCACACAAAAATCAAATCGGTCGGTCATTTTTTGACTGATCCGAATTTGAATTGTTCTGAAAATTTGGAATTCGTTAGAAAATTAATAAACAAAAAACGAAATTTAACAAAAATGAAACAAAACAAATTTTTCCATTCTGCACATGTCTAATTAGGGATGGAGAGCTGCTGTTTGAGCAGAAAACAAGTGACAAAACACTTGTAAAACACTTAAGTCACATGTTTTCAGGTGTTTCTTTAGAAGTCTATGAGGCAAAAAACACTTGTAATCTGCCAAAAAGAAGCTCAAGTGACAGGGGTTTTGCTTCAGATGACAGAACAGGGGTCATTGTGCATTTTAGAGCTACAAGTTTCAAGCAGAAAATTGGTCAGGTGTGAACGGGGCCTAATAAAGGAAGTGTGTTACTGACCAGATCACCAGGGAAAAACAGAGAGGAAAAAGCTAAAAAAGAAAACTAATGACGCCACCACATCTAATGACTGGTAATCTGCAATATAGTACAATTTTGGTTCTGGGTTTAATGTTGCTTTAAAGATGTGAAAAAAGTGCAGGAGGGCAGTTTTTTCAATATGAATCTAAAATCAAGAACACAAGGACATGACCTCAAACTAGCAGCAGGAAAGCTTAAAATCTGTCTGTCTGTCTGTCTGTCTGTCTGTCCAAATATCTATCTATGTGTACACTACTGTGCAAAGGTTTTAGGCAGGTGTGAAAACAAATGCTTTCAGAAATAGAAGTGGTAATAGTTTATATTTATCAATTACCAAAATCTAAAAGTAAATGAACAGAAATTCAAATCAAATCAGTATGTGGTGTGACACTTGCACACCATTTGTGAAGGAACTCGGCAGGTAGGTTGTTCCAAACATCTTGGAGAACTAACCAAAGATGTTCTGTGGATGTAGGCTGCCTCAAATCCTTCAGTCTCTTCATATAATCCCAGACAGACTCGATGTTGAGATCATGGCTCTGTGGGGGCCAAACCATCACTTCCAGGACCCTTTGTTCCTCTTTATATTGAAGATAGCTCTTAACCACTTTATCACCGGAGGATTTTCCTGCTTAACGTCCAGGCCTCTTTTTGCAACTCGGCACTGTGCGACTTTAACTGACAATTGCACGGTCATGGAACGCTGTACTCAAACGAAATTTACGTCCTTTTTTCCCCACAAACATAGCTTCCTTTTGGTGGTATTTGATCACCTCTGTGCTTTTCATTTTTTTGCGATAATAATAAAAAAAGAGCGAAACTTTTGCAGAAAAATTGACATTTTCTACTTTGACAGTTAAAAAATATCTTATAAAAATAATCTTATAAAATATATTCAATTTTTGTCATATATTTAGGCCAAAATGTATTTAGCTACTTGTCTTTGACAAAAAAATTCTCAATGAGCATATTTTTAACCGATTTAAGACCGGAAGATTTTACCCCATTCCTGACCAGGCTATATTTTGCGATTCGGCACTGCGGCATTTTAACGGACAATTGCGCGGTTGTGAGACGCTGTACCCAAATTAAATTTATGTCCTTTTTTTACCCACAAATAGAGCTTTCTTTTGGTGGTATTTGATCACCTGTGCGATTTTTAATTTTTGAGCGACAATTTTGGGAAAAAAAACAATATTTTTTACATTCTAATATATAACATTCCCAAAAAAAATGTATAAATCAAATTTTTTTAACATTTTAGGCCAATTTGTTTTCTGCTACATATTTTTGGTAAAAAAAAAAAATCACAATAAGCGTATTTTGATTGGTTTGCGCAAAAGTTATTGTGTTTACCAACTACGGGAAAGGTTTGTCATTTTTATTGTTTATTTTTTTTTACTAGTAATGGCGGCGATCTGCGATTTTTTTTGCGGGACTGCGACATTGCGGCGGACAGATCGGACCCCTAACTGACATTATTCACACTTTTGGGGGTACCAGTGACATTACTACAGTAATCAGTGCTATAAATATGCACTGTTACTGTAATAATGACACTGGCAGGGAAGGGGTTAACTTTATTGGTGATAGAGGGGTTAAATGTATGCCTCATGCTTACTGACGTGTGTGGGGGGAGGGGGTTGTGTGACACAGGCATAGATCGCAGGTTCAGCTATGCTGAATCCTGTAATCTGTCCCTGTGTGTCACATAGGAGATCCGCCCGCTTTGTTTACACAAGCGGGCGGATTTCCTCACTCGATCCCCGACGATCGGGGAAGAGTGGCGGGGATTACTGCCTCTCCTCCCCTGGCCCGACTCCCGCTGTGTCTGAATACAGCGGGAACGAGCCTCCGGCGGCACACGCGAGCCTCCGGCAGCGCACGGCGACGAGAAAGGGGAGAGTCTGGTGACGTAGGTCTACGTCGCCAGACGATAACGAGCCACTTTGCCGCAGTACCAGCTCAGTGAGCGGTCGGCAAGTGGTTAATGACATAGCTGTACGTTTGGGGTTGTAGCCCTTCTGCAAAATGAATTTGGGGACAATCACATGCCCCCCTGACAGTATAGCATGATGGATAATATCTGTCTATATTGCTCAGCATTGAGAACTCCATGCTTCATTGTTGCCTGCAGATATTCATTGTTTTGCTGCTCTCCAGCGCTTCGGTGAACAACCTGCTTCCTACTACAGCCAAAGATTTCAAATTTTGACTCATCAATATAGAGTACCTGTGGCCACTTTTCTGCACCCCACTTCTTATGTTCTTGTGCATAGTTGAGTCACTTATTTCCACATTCAAGGTATGGCTTTTTGGCTGCTCATTTTCCATGAAGACCATTTCTAGCCAGACGTCTCTGGACAGTAGATGGGTGTACCTAGGTCCCACTGGTTTTCACCAGTTCTGTGTTGATGTCACTGCTGGACATCTTCCAATGTCGAAAGGAAATAAGCATGATTGGCTGTTCTTCACCCAGTTTTAAGCCTCCTACACAGCTGTTTCTGTTTCAGTTAATGACTGTGTTTCAACCTGTGTGGAGAAAGACGCCACGCAAAATCAACCCAGTGCTTTACATGAGGATATGGCCTCAGCCAGCACTGCTCTAGCTACACCCCCTGACATGTTTCCCTCCACCTACCAGTAGGGACATCTGTTATCCTTCAGCTTTGAGGGGCGCTCCAAGTCTAAAAAGTCTACACGTGATCACAGTGTATTTCAACCTGCATATGAAATTGATGCTCATTAGCACCTGCTTGGTATAATTGGTTAATTATACGCCTTTACTCTAATCCTACAAAATCCCTGACTTTGTGCAAGTGTGAGAATTGATGCTGGTTTAAAGCCAAAGGGTAACCATTGATATTGATTTTATTTAGTTAGATTTTAATCAGTTTTTTCACTTTCCATTTTTGGAAATTAATAATAAATATATATATTTTTATGAAAGCATTCTTACTTTACAGCATTTCTTTACATTACGCACACTCATATATATATATATAACACAATAGACCACTTGTTTTTTTTTTTTTTTTCTGCCTTCGCTGCTCTTTGTTTCTATGCTTCAGTTGATTTGAGTGTTCTGCTCTGTTTGTTATGATCTTGCCTGTCACAAATGAAATGTAAGAGCACTAAGCAGATCCCCGTTAATCTTTTCTGCGCAGCAATAAAGCTGCTTCTGTGTGTAATCCTGAAATACAGCAGCCTTACCTGCCAACCAGCCAACCTGTGGCTTTGCTTTGACCTACGAGAGAAACCATAATGGAGAAAAGTCACATGCAAAATGACTTTACATGCACATACTTAGTGCCTGATATTACAGCACAAATGAGTTCTGGAAAGATGTGCATGGTACAAAAGCACACATAAGTAAGAACTAATGACTAATGATGAGAGATATCATTTCATAATGCCTGAATGTACAATGTGTGAATGTACAATGGGAGAAAAACGCTGTGCAATTTGCCAGCATTATATAAGTTTCTGCAATTCATAAATAATTAAATAAAATGTCACCATTTAAAAGTGCTTAATATTTTCATCATTAGATAAATAATCCCTCAATAATGGAAACGCCTCATTTCCACTGAACTGCTTTGTGGGTTTATAAATTTATTAAAGCGCATGTATAGTGTATTTCACAGATCAGATATTTTGACTTATTTTTGCTAGGTTTTATGTTTTATGAAAGTGTTGCTTTAACCACTTACCAACCGAATGCTGTGTATAAACTGTGGCAGTGTTGTTCTATTGCACGAAACGGCATTCGCTCAATAGCCGCTAGATGGCTGAAGGCGCGATCGCGTCGTGATTGGCTAGTGGGAATGTCAATCAACCGGTCCGGCAGACCCGATGTCTGCTAGCCACCCACGATCATCCCCAGGAGAGACAGAACAGCTGTTTGCTGATGTAAACAATGCCGATCGTTGTTCTGTCAGGGATGAACACAGTGATCTTGTGTTCCTGCTAAACAGGAACATGGATCTCTGAGTTCATCCAGTGAGTCCATCCCTCACACAGTTGGCAAGCATCACCCCTGATGTTAACCCCTTCCCTGCTAGTGTCATTAGTGCAGTGACAGTGCATTTTTTTTTTAGCACTGATCACTGTAACAATGTTACTGGTCCTCAAAAAGTATCAAAAGTGTCAGTTAGGTGTCCAATTTGTCTGCTTTTGTGTAGCAGACCTGCTAAAAATCGCTGATCACCGCCATTATATATATATATATATATATATATATATATATATATATATATATATATATATATTTATAGCACAGCTCTGCATGTTTCTTACTTCCTCTGGTATGTGGAGGGTGGGGTGTGTGCCTTTCCTCCAATCAGCTGTCACACACTGTATGCCAAGACTCCACACTCAGTGCTGGAACAGGAAGAAAAAATTCTAACACGATGTTCACTTTCTAAACAGTGTAGAAAGCTGAGGACAGCAGATATACATGTAAAACTTATGCAGGGACATTTATTTCATCTCTGTGTATCATCTGAGGCTGTTCACTTCAGTGGGTATATGTGAGAGTTTACGTCCATTTTAATATTTTTATAGAATTCTGCTTGCATAAAAATGACATGCAAAAAACCCATACATTGCACGCATTTGCTCATTACTTGATTAACCAGTAATGGTTTTAGTCATTTGCTCAAAAGCAAGCTGGTAGAAGTAGAATCCTCTAAAAAAAAGCTATAGTTTTCTGGGAAACGTCTTAAAAGGCCTAGTGTGCAGATTTGTTGGGCAATCAGCACTTTTAACTATTTACATTTTCTGACAGCTGTGCAACTTTTACTGTTGCACAGCTGTCAGATGGCAAAGATCACATTAATGTTCCATATGCTGGTGATCTGAAAATAATTTCATGTGTTCATTGGGATCTCAAACTTTTTGCTAAGGGTTCCTCCAAGGTTAAAAGGTTGAAAAAGTAAAAAATTAGAATTTGAATGCCAGAGCAGAGTGCTCCAGACGTTGAACCCAGTGTCATTTTAGCAGAACAGCTTACAAAAGTGATGACCCGAAGCGTTAACTCCGCAGGAAAAAACAAAGAACGATGGTTATAAAGAAAGATTTCTGATTTTTATACTTAGTCAGTTATAATATTTTTTTTCAAAATACAGAGAAATGGTCATTTCTTGGCCTACAGGTGTCATTTTGTGCTATTCTGCAGTACACAGCTAAAATGTTTAAAATAACAGGACTGCATGAAAGCACTTGATTTCTTGTGTGTTTTAGACAGAAATTGAATTTATAAAAGAGTATGACACATATGCTTGTGTTGACCATAACACATGAATTTGCCATTGTAGGCTTAAATGTAAAGGAAAAAAATGATATATCACATTAGGCAACACAGACAGTCCATCTTTCAGGCAGTAGAAGTACAATGTGGGGCATTGGATAAATTATAGCAGTGGTTATTTTTATTCAGGTCTTAAACAGTAGCTTAGTCAGAAGACAGCTCTCCCAGAAGTGGTGGCTGAAGGGTGGCTTTTTACCCCAGTAGGGACTATGGGGTTCATTTACTAAAGGGTAAAAGACTGTGCACTTTGCAAAGTGCAATTGCACTCTGCAAGTGCAGTTGCTCCAGAGCTTAGCAAATGAGCAGAAATTCTGCTGACTTCCATCATGCAATCATGTGCAAGTAAAAATGCTGTTTTTTTATTTTAACTTTCCTTGCACGTGATTGGGTATTCTTTGCAAAGTGAAACTTTACCTCATTTGCTAAGCTCTGGAGCAACTGCACTTGCAGAGGGCAACTGCACTTTGCAAAGTGCACAGTCTATTTGGCTTTAGAAAATCAACCCCTCTGTGTGCATGGAGGAAAGCTTCAATAGTAAAATATATAAAGTCCAGATTCCATTTTATTCAGGATTTTATTTCTAAGAGACAACACAATTTGGGGGTGTAAAGGATTCTTTGGGGCCTGGAATTGTTGCCTGGTATTATTGTTGCCTGGTATTGTTGTACAAAGAGTATACTAAACTAAAGGAATACTGAAGGTTACTGCCTAACTGGCATCTGGAGTGATCATACTAACTACCCGGCAGGATCCTTCCAATTTTATCAGTTCTATTCATGCTTCATTCAATAATAATAGTCCAAATACAATTCAATCTGGACTTCCTATAATCTACTTTTGGTATGTTGCTCTGTGCACATTTAGGTCTTCTTTCAGAATTTTTTTTATTAAAGTGGAACTCATCTGTATTTGAGCACCACAAACTGATAACACTATTTCATAAATTTTTATTATTCAAAGCAAATTCACTCATCCACCCATGTCTCCATGCTTTATTTTGTGGGGAAATCACTTTGAAAACACCCTTCTAGCATTACTAGCCGTGGCCATCTTGAGTAAGGGCAGATACTTCATGTAGCATTTACTTCCTGGAATCCATCTGCTCTTAGCTCAGACATGTAGGCAGGAGGGTGTGCTTAGCTGAGAAAACCCCTCCTCCTCCTCTCCTGAGATGAAAGAAATAGGATGCCCATGCAGACTCATGGAATGCATTACATCATTTTGGCCCAGACCAGAAACCAGGAAGCAACTGAAGAAATGTACAAGAAAGGTTCAAATAAGTAAACATAATATCTCATGAATTGCTTAGAAAATGTTACAAAGCTTCACTTTGTAAAGCATACCCAATCTCACGCAAGAAAAAAAAACAAAAGAAAAACACTGTTTTTGCTTGCACAAGATTGGATGATGGAAGTCATTAGAGCTTTCCCTCATTTACTAAGCTCTGGAGCAACTGCACTTGCAAAATACACAGTCTATATGCTTTTAGTAAATCCACCCCATTGCATACTGGACTATTTAAACTATTTAAATTTAACTTTTTATCAATTTTCAAAGCAGTTCATGATGCCCTATTTGGTAGTGCAAATACTTTTATTCTTTATCATGTCCTAAAAACTTGTATCTGTGAGGAAACTACAATGCAGATGATTTCATTTTGTTATTTACCTTGTTAAAATATAGGCTTGGGTTTAAACAATAATGCATACAATTGTATTTTGTTATACAATAATACAATGCAAACAATACAATGCGTACAAAAAAAAAAAAAAAAAGGTAAAAGACAGTTTAATACATGCAAAGAATTGGTTTAAAGAATACTGAGAATATTGCATAGAATACAATTGATTAGGTTTAAGAATTAGGATAAAAGAAAACAAATACCGTATTTTCGCGACCATAAGGCGCACCGGATTATAAGGCGCAGTATCAGTTAACGGTAAATTTTAAAACTATTTTCATATATAAGGCGCACCGGATTATAAGGGGCACTTTTTTTTTTTGCAACGTTGATTTATTGCCGCGGAAACTTTTCTTGGTCTTCTTTGCAAGACGTGGGTCATCTTCTTGCTTTCTCCACTTGCGCACCATGGACTCATTAATGTTGAATTCTCTAGCTGCAGATCTATTTCCATGTTCTTTTGCATGGTTGATTGCTTTCAATTTTAAATCTGCCTCGTAAGCAAGTCTCCTTTGTGGAGCCATTTTGAAGTCACTTTGGATTTACAGGATTTCTGCTTCAAGTTTGTTGCTGCGCAATGTGAAACAGAAATTGTTTTGAGATTCCCTTCAATACTCAAGGTTCATATATAAGGCGCACCGGATTATAAGACGCACTGCTGGTTTTTGATCAAATTTTAGGATTTTCAGTGCGCCTTATAGTCCGAAAAATACGGTAATAGAACATTTAGGGTAAGTAAAAAAACAACAGCAATACATGCAATAGATCCATATATATGAAATATCTGTGCTGGGATACACATTCAGATATTAGATAGCAGCCAGCAACAATGTGTTGATTACAAATGAAAACATTAATGATAAAATGCAGCCCTAAATAACAAATACGCAAGTTCATAAAAGTCCATATGCCATAGAAGTCAGAGAGTGAAAACCCCACCAACGTGATCAATATAGGTAAATCTCCTTACCAAAGGAAATAGACCCTCAGATTATAGAGTGTCTTGTAAAAACCAGAGAAGGAGTCTCTCCCCAAGGGACCACTCCCTGCATCACATTGGCAGCCTCCAGAAAGAGCATCAAGGGTGGTGTTTATAGCGTACATGCGGGGAATGGTCCCTTGGGAAGAGGCTTACTCTCTGGTTTTTAGAAAGCCTGAATCTGGTGTGGGGTTTTCACTCTCTGACTTTTATGGCATATGGACTTTTATGAACTTGTGTATTTGTTATTTAGTGCTCCATTTTATTGTTATTAACACATGCAATACATTTCCAGCTATTGTCTGATTGACAGTGGGAATGTAAATAAGCAAGCCAAGCCCCAGTATACTTTCACCTTTGTTGGCTTTTCAGTAATAAGCTGATTTATTTTAGTCCATGAACTTGAAAACAAGAACTGTGCTGCTTTTTAGTTTAACAGCAGTTGTTTGGGTGCCAGTAGATCTGAAAAAAATGCAAGAACAATTTTACTACTTATGTACACTTGAAATCACATTGGGAATGACCAACAGTTTAAAGGCACTGCTCTTAAAGAATTTCTTGAGAATTTGCAGTTATTTAGAGGGCTTAACAGCTTAACAGAGGCTATCTTTTTAATTGATTTAAAGTGTATGTAAAAAAAAAAAAACATATAGACTACATCTCCACCATGCATGCACATTTGCCTATGTTTTAACCATTTAAAATGATGTAAGTACAGAAAAATACTAGTTAAACTATCAACATGCTCCCAAGCTACTATTTGTGCTGGCAACAATGCCTTTGCTGTAGTGTAATCTCAACTAGCATGGTGTACTACAAAACTCTACCTATCCCCACACCCTTTGTCCTGCTCCATACAGGAGGTGGTTTCTTTCCCAACAAAACAATGCTGCTTCCTTGACTTTCAAGAGCCTGGACAAACACTGAGTATAGAAAAAGGGCTTGAGGGAGAAGTAGTTCTGGAGTGTGCCTACACCAATAAGAATCCAACACCTGCAGCTCCCCTCTGCAAAGATTTTACAAGCCCGGTGACATTGTCACAGGGAAAAATACAAGCTTATTCTCATTACAGGGACAAAATAAAAAAGCAAAAAATGGTGTTGGTACACCTCTTGTACCTAATGAAAAAAATGGCAAACCCCCTCCCTCAACCACTACTCAAAACTGCATGAACAGAAATGTGCACAATCACATAAACCAGTGATGGCAAATCTTGGCACCCTATATGTTTTGGAACTACATTTCCCATGATGCTAAACTACACTGCATGACCATCATGGGAAATGTAGTTCCAAAACATACGGGGTGCCAAGGTTCACCATCACTGACAGTTACAGTGACTATACTGGTAGAAGATACAGGAATAACAGCTTTTGCCCACCAGTCCTGATGTTCCTGATGAACCATCTGAAATTCAAGCTGTTGGTGTGTTGGTGACCTTATCAGCATCCTCAAAGATTTTGTTGATCTGAAAATAAAAGGATCTGAGTTTAAAATTGCCAGTCAAATAGCAGCTGCATCAGATGAAATCACCAGTGGCGGCAGTCAAAAACAATAGTCATCAGAAGAGATTCATCCATCAACGTTGTTTAGTATGGATGGGTGAGTCAAGTGATTTCTCCCGTTTAGGGAACAATACACTGATCAAGGATTGGCTCCAATCGTTTATCAAGAAAAACATTTCCAGCATGTCAAACGAGCAACTTCTGTGAAGCAGAGACTGACACAAACTGATTGAAGTTTGGCCAATATCTGCTGAAGTGTATGGCCAGCTTAAAGTGATTGTAGGGGTAAAAAATATGTCATACTTACCTGCTCTGTGCAATGGTTTTGCAGAGAGCAACTCTGATCTTCCTCTTCTGGGGTCCCCCTCTTGAACCCCCCCCCCCACACCCTCCTTCCGAGTGCCAGAAGTATTTGCTATGGGGACACTGATGCGGGGTCGATCCCAAGCTGCGCTGTGTGTCCCCAGACCCCCCACCCCCCACACTCTGCTCACTGGCTGTGATTGACAACAGAAGAAGCTAATGGCTCCCTCTGCTGCCTCTATGACCAGTGGGAAGGGAGAGAGCAGAGCAAGCTGTTGCTCTTGAGCACAGTACTGGATCAAGATCGGGCTCAGATAAGTATTTAGGGAGGCTGAACACAGAAGGTTTTTTTTTTTACCTTAACCACTTTACGTCTGCTCACAGTAATACTACTGCGGCAGAGTGGCTCGTTATCGTCTGACGACGTAGTATTAACGTCGTCAGACACTCCCCCTTCTGGGCGGCGCTTGCGCGCCGCCGGAGGCTCGCTCCCGCTGTTTTCATTCACAGCGGGACTCTGCCCCGATCGCCGGGGATCTAGTGTGGAGATCCGCCCGCCTGTGTAAACACAAGCGGACGGATCTCCATAGTGACAGGGAGTGACAGATCGGACTGTTCAGCATAGCTGGACATCCGATCTGTCCATGACTCACTCAGTCACCTCCCCCCCTACACGTCAGTAAGCACCAGGCATACATTAACCCCTCCCTCTCCAATAAAATTAACCCCTTCCCTGCCAGTGTCATTTTTACAGTAACAGTGCATATATATAGCACTGATTACTGCAGTAATGTCACTGGTACCCCCAAAAGTGTCAAAAATGTCAGTCAAGGGTCCGATCTGTCCGCCGCAATGTCGCAGTCCCACAAAAAAATCGCAGATCGCCGCCATTACGCGTTAAAAAAAAAACACCAAAAATGACAGAAATCTTTCCCTTTGTTAGTAAACGCAATAACTTTTGCGCAAACCAATCAAAATACACTTATTGCGATTTTTTTTTACCAAACATAGGTAGCAGAAAACAAATTGGCCAAAAAATTTTTAAAAAATTGGTTTTTACATCTTTTTTGGGGGGAATTTCATATAAAAAAATGTTAAAAATATTGTTATTTTTTCAAAATAAACGCTCTTTTTTTGTTTATAGCGCAAAAAGTAAAAATCGCACAGGTGATTAAATACCACCAAAAGAAAGCCCTGTTTGTGGGAAAAAAAGGACGTAAATTTCGTTTGGGTATGGCGTCGCACGACCGCGCAATTGTCAGTTGAAGTCGCACAGCGCCGAATCACAAAAAGTGGCCTGGACGGAAGACAGCAAAATCCTCCGGTGGTAAAGTGGTTAATGTAGTAAATGCATTAAGGCAAAAAAAAAAAACTTCTGCCTTTACAACAGCTTTAAGGTTTATTTGAACAACCTATTCTGAGATTGAACAGAAATAACTTCCCTTCTGCACCGTTCCCTCTGCTCCATCTGCAGCACCTCTGCCACTATGTGAGTCTCTTGACAGATTAAGTAAAATCTCCTTGGCTCACCTGCCACATTCCCTTGTAGGGTGGGGATGGGATGGAAGCAGTATTGTTGTCTGCAGGGCAAGAGAGCAGACAAGCCACAAGGACATATTTCTGCGGTGCTTAGGGTTATCTGCACATGAGCAAACTAGATTCTTGCAATATGTCAGGGTTTTACATAGGCAGGTTTATGGGGGAAACCGTATTTCATTTCTTTTGAACTGTCTGAAAATATACCAATGGCAGGCATTCCAGCAGTGCTGGTTGGGTAATGTGTGATATATCCTTTAAGCAGTAATACAGACATGAATCCCCTATAAATCAGTTTAAAGGAAATAGAGCAAGCCCTCAAAAAAATCTGAGCAAATATTTTACAGAAATAACAACAGTCTCTTGTAAGTCTTAGTCTGCATTAGATTAAAAAAAAATATTTTCTTTATTTCACATAGCATAATCAAGCATGCTTTGGCAATCAAATGTATGCCTATGGATGAGTCCAAACAGCAGCCAGACACCTTCAGTATTTGCATAATCCTGGGGAAACAATAGCATTACAGTCAGCTGAAAAAAAAAAAAGCTTGGGAAAAGAGCTAAATGTATGCTGTGAGATAATGGTTTTTCTGCTTCAAAAGGATGAAAACCTTACCTAGGTCTGTGGCTGGGCTGCACTATGAATACTACAGTGTTAAAGCTCTTATGTGAATGCCTCTTGCCATTCTCGGCTGCACTATTTTCCCCAAAGAAGTTTAAACCACCTTGAAACAAACTGGAAATCCACCTTGTGAATACTAAATATTATTCTCAAGGAAAATCCAGAGCCATGGCATTGTCTTTTCTGGCAGAAGCTATTAACAGTAACATTATTTGAATTTGAGTATTCTTTTCACCACTTGGGGTGCAATGATGCAGTCCAGATGGACTCTTATTTACCATCGATCCAATAAGTGAATTGTGCATGCTCTGGTAAATGCTAAAAGAAACCGACTGTTGAAGACAATCCCATACAAGCTTTATTGCTATGGTATATACATGGGCATTTCTGGATACCAGCCCCTGGCACGCATTGCCTTTGTCTGTGGCTTAGTGCACCCTATACAGTGGGGAAAATATTTATTTAATCCCCTTCAGATTTTGTAAGTATGCTCACTCACAAAGTAATGAAGGGTCTATACTTTTTTTTTTATCATAGGTGTATTTTAAATGATAAAGACAGAATATCAACTGAAAAATCCAGAAAAAAAAACTCATAAAACAAATGCTACAAATTAGGTTGCACCTCAGTGAGAAAAATAAGTACTTGATCCCCAAGCCAAACATGACTTAGTACTTGGTGGAGAAAGCCTTATTGGCAAGCACAGAGGTAAGACGTTTCTTGCAGTTGGTTACCAGGATTGCACACATCTCAGGAGCGATTTTGGTCCACTCTTCTTTACAGATCTTCTCTAAAGGCCCGTACACACGTACCGATCGTCGTCATACAAACGTTCGTCTTTTCTCCCCGGGATGTCGATGTCTGTTGAAAAGTGCAAAGACAGCACAAGAATTTTGTCCGCTGACTTCAGCTGACTGCAGAAGTGATGTCATGTAATGGTTAACTTTCCCTGTGTTTTTTCTTTTCTGAGCATGCCCAGTCTTGCAAATCTGCGGTCTGTCGGCTGATTTCTGTACTGACAGGCGAACAATCGTCCGTTCTGGTGTCGGCATACAAAAGTTTTTATGTTTGCAAGAAAGACTCTTGTCCGCAGAATGTGCGCAGACAGCTGTCGGAGGCACCATACTAACAAGCGTACAATCGGCAGATCTTTTGTCCGCCGACGCTTGTATGACGACGATCGGTACGTGTGTACGGGCCTTAAGTCTTAAGGTTTCTTGGCTGTCGCTTGGCAACTCGAAGTTTCAGCTCCCTCTATAAATTTTCTTTAGGAGTAAGGTCTGGAGACTGGCTAGGCCACTCCATGACCTTAATGTGCTTCTTCTTGAGCCATTTCTTTGTTGGCTTGGCAGTATGTTTTGGGACATTGGCAGAGAAACAGCCCCAAAGAATCATATTTCCACCTCTGTGCTTGACTAAAGGGATGGTGTTCTTAGGGTCATATTCAGTATTTTTCTTCCTCCAAACACAGCAAGTTGAGGTAATGCCAAATAGTTTAATTTTGGTCTCAGCACTTTCTCCAAATCCTTCTCTTAATCATTTAGTAGTTCATTGGCATGACTATACATGAGCCTTCTTGAGGAGGAGAACTCGCTGTGTTTGAAGGAAGAAAAATGCTGACTATGACCCCAAGAACATCATCCCTACAGTCAAGCACAGAAGTGGAAACATTATACTTTGGGGATGTTCGACTGCTAAAGGTACAGACTGACTTTGCCGCATTGAGCGGTCAAAGGACAGGGGGCCATGTATTGTCAAATCTCGTATGAGAACCTTTTTCCCTCAGTCAGAACAGGGCAACAAAGGGGCAGAGTTGTATAAAGTACTCGAAACCCATACTTGAGTAAAAGTACAAGTGCTCGATCAAAAAGTGACATGAGTAGAAGTACTAAAGTATTCAACATTTTTTGTACTTAAGTGTTGCAAGTAGTTTTTTTTAAAATGTTGCTACTCAAGTACTGAAAGTAAAAGTACCAGTAGTTTTGAAAAAAAATTGCTACTCAAGTACTGAAAGTAAAAGTACAAGTACTGTGTTATGTAGTTATTAAAGAAATAAGTCAAAAGTTTGAACATCATATTGTTTTTTATTATTTCAAATGCAGCATTTATTTATACATACAGTAGCTTTTATTTTCGTATGCGCTGATAATACACATGTTTTGAGCTTCATGAAACCTGCCATCTACTGTTCTGGCAGTGGTAATTTTTATAATTGTAATGAGTAACTATGCAGCACAAAAGAAAAAATATCGGAGTAGAAGTATTGAAATCATCGAAAAAATGTAGTGAAGTAAAAGTGGAAGTAGGAGAAAAAAATTATACTCTAGGAAAGTACAGATACCGCCTTTCGGTACTTAAAGCGGAGTTCCAGCCATTTACTCACCTGTCCAACGGTCCAGCGATGCGGCTGCCGGAAGCCTCGATCCTCTCCCTCGGCGCCGGCATCACTGCTGTGGGCACCCGGCTGTTACAGTTTGCGGCTTCACAGCCGGGTACCCACTGCGCATGCGCGAGTTGCGCTGCGCGCCTTGATTGGCCGGCAATCTTCTGGGACCTCTGACGTGTCCCAGAAGATTGCAGGGAGGGAGGGGGAGAGGAGAACTTCCGCTCAGGGCGTCGCGGTGCTCCGAGCGGAAGTGGGAGCGGGTACCTGTCAAAACTAGGTACCCGCTCCCCCCCCCAAAAAATGACATGCCAAATGTGGCATGTCGGGGGGTCAGGACTCCCTAAAGCGGAAGTTCCACTTTTGGGTGGAACTCCGCTTTAAGTACAGTAGTGAAGTAGTTCTACTTAGTTACTATACATCTCTGCAAATGGGTGGCTCAAGAAGAAGCACACTAAGGTCATGGAGTGGCCCAGCCAGTCTCCAGACCTTAATCCTATAGAAAATGTATGGAGTGAGCTGAATCTTCGATTTGCCAAGCAACAGCCAAGAAACCTTAAGGATTTAGAGAAGATCGGTAAAGAAGAGTGGACCAAAATCCCTCCTGAGATGTGTGCAAACCTGGTCATTAACTACAAGAAACGTCTTACCTCTGTGCTTGTCAACAAGGGTTTTGTGTTTTGCTTGGGGATCAAATACTTATTTTGCAACAAATTTATAACATTTGTATCATGTGTTTTTTCCTGGATTTTTGGTTGATATTCTGTTTCTATCATTTAAAATACATCTATGCTAGAAATGATAGACCCTTCATTTCTTTGTAAGTGGGCAAACTTACAAAATCTGCCGGGAATCAAATAATTATTTTCCCCACTGAAGGTGTAGCCCTGCCGCAGGTCCAGGTGAGTAATCTACATCTTTTAATGCAAGAAACTGCTTTTCTCGTACTGTACCTCTAGGAATGCCATCTTCTGACTTTGTTTAGTATAAGATGTGAGCTACAGTATATGTGAATTACAAGAGGGGCAGCTTTGTAACCCCACTGGGTTGGACCAGTATTTGCTCCCTGGTTTCTGTGAGGTTTTATGTTCTTCTTTCTAGCTAAAAATATCCAGCATGGCTGACTGCTATTACCCTAAGTTGGGATAGCAAGATATATCTGTGTGAAGTTTCCAGACATTATAATCGTCACCCATTGTGACTGAACACTGCTAAAGGGGAGATAATCATGTTATGCTTATGCACATCTTAAGATAAATTCATACTGTATGGAAGGAGGTTCAGTATAATATGCCAACAGTGTTGGGGGTAACTAGTTACAAAGTAACTAATTACAGTAACTAAATTACTTTCTTTGGTAACTAAGTAAAGTAACTAGTTACAATACTAATATTGGTAACTACACTACTTTACTAGGCTATAGGAACGCACTTTCCTGCGTTACCCAAGCCGTGCGATACAATCGTTATTTTGAAGAATAGAGAGGGATGAAGTTTATGACTTTTTGTTGCACTTTATGTTTTATTCTGTTTTTTCAGGTTTTGTTCTCATTTTTCCCAAAGCCTGTGTTTATACAATAAACTCTATGCAGAAAGAGTGTCATGTATCTGCTTCTACACGGTCAATTAAGAAAGAGGAGAGTAAAGTAATAAGTAGTGAAGTTACTTTTCAAATGCAGTAACTAGTAAAGTAATCTCATTACAATTTACAGAAGTAACTAGTAACTAGTAACTAGTTACATTTTTTGAGTAACTACCCCAACACTGTATGCCAAGTGGTTTTTAACCACTTGCCGACTGCCTAACGCCGATCTACGTCGGCAGTCAGCCCCTCACAGGCAAAGTGACGTAGGGCTACGTCGCTTGCTTGTGAGGGTCTAGGGAGCGAGCGCGCGCCCCCGGAGGCGCGCTCCCGATCCCGCGTGGTCACGGACCCCCCCGCGCGTGTGACCAGTGGACCCGATGTCCGCCGGCCACTCGGCGATCGGCGGGGGAGAGGGAGAATGTCAGGCAGCTTGTGTAAACAAGCCACCTGTCATTCTCCTCGCTGTAAAGACACTGATCAAACGTATCTAGTATGTAGATCCGTTGATCAGTGTCCTTACAGCTCAAGCCACAGCCAATCACAGTAGAAAGCACGCCCCTAGGGATACACACAGCCCCTCCCTGCCAAATAAAGTTAACCCCTTCACAACCAGTGTATTTTTACAGTAACAGTGCATATGTATAGCACTGATTACTGTAGAAATGTCACTGGTAACCCCAAAAGTGTCACAAATGTCAGTCAAGGGTCCGATCCGTCCGCCGCAATGTCGCAGTACCGCAAAAAAAATCGCAGATTGCCGCCATTACGCGTTAAAAAAAAAACAACAAAAATGACAAAAATCTTTCCCTTTGTTAGTAAACGCGATAACTTTTGCGCAAACCAATCAAAATACGCTTTTTGCGATTTTTTTTACCAAACATAGGTAGCATAAAACAAATTGGCCGAAAATGTTAAAAAATTTAGATTTTTACATTTTTTTGGGGGGGAATTTCATATAAAAAATGTGAAAAATATTGTTATTTTTGCAAAATTGACGCTCTTTTTTTGTTTATAGCGCGTGATCAAAAAATCGCACAGGTGATCAAATACCACCAAAAGAAAGCTCTGTTTGTGGGAAAAAAAGGACGCCAAATTCGTTTAGGTACAGCGTCGCACGACCGCGCAATTGTCCGTTAAAGTCACGCAGTGCCGAATCGCAAAATACCCCCTGGTCGGAATGGGGGTAAAATCTTCCGGGGCTTAAGTGGTTAATGAATAGAGATTGGAGGCAGAAAGGATAGGCATAGTCTACACAAATGCCTTTTACATCTGCCACGACTCATATTAAACCCCGCAGTGTCAGAAGATCACCACGGTGGGGGTATCTGGGGGCATAGGACTTCTGATTTCAACCTAACACAGCACCAGCACATGGGTGGGCTAAACATGCAGATAATAAGTGATTTTAGAAAAAACCCGCAAGCTTTTACAGACAGATGTATAGTGAGAAATTGCCACTTTTCTCTGTCTTGCTCTGAATGTTCCAGTATGATTAGTGATCTAATGAGTTTATTATATATTGGGGTAAAAACCCCAATCACTTTTCTTGCATGCTTTGTCTGCATGGAAAAAATAATAATTTGTAGTCCGTCATTTTTTAAGGTAGGACATGTGGAATTCCAGCATCTCAGTAAGGTGATAATCTTCTTTTTTTTTTTGTGCACTTACTGTATATAGCACTGTCACTTTACACATATTGTTTACATTCACATCAGTCCCTGTCCTCAAGGAGCTTACAATCTAAGGTCCCTAACTCACATTCATACTAAGGACAATTTATACAGGAGCCAAATTAACCTACCAGTACGGAGGTTGGGATTTGAACCAATAACCCTAGTGCTGCTAGGCAGAAGTGCTAACCACTTAGCCCTAGCCACATATTATCAGATCTAATCAGAATTAAAGGATCATTCCACTTTCATGGAAAAAAATATAACAAATAAAAAAGAACACAGAAGCCACTAACACATGGAGTACTCTTCATTTACGGTAAGCACTGTCCATGGTGCTTTTTTTTAATATAAGAAAAATCACTAAACTCCAGTTTTTAATATATACAGTATAGTCAAAATGCAAAATCATATATACATTTACACATTGTATTTCAATTATTTCTAGCCTACTCTTAATAATCTGAACACTCTTACATTTTGCAAACTTGAGAAATCTCACACCATTTAGTTCCTAGAATTCTGTGACATGTATTCACTATGCCCTGAGGGTAGGCACGGCTATATCACACATTTCAAAGAGCCTGTCTTCTGAACTTTAGAGATGCTGAGAGGAGGCGTTTATGAAGGTGGAGTCTGTATAGGAATCACTGCTTGCAGGCAGCAAGGCACCATGGGATTTGTAGTCCTTAGAAATTCAAAGTACACAGCAGAGCAGAAGCTGTAAAGTATCCAGGGAATCCAGAAAGTTGTGGAAAGAGATGGCCAGCAGACAGGCAGCACTTACAACATGAAAGGTGATTTTTCAAGTAAGCCTTTATTGGAATGTCAAAAAAAATGAAAAACTATTGTTTGCATTTGTATTACAATGCTGATGTTATAAAATTATATGCTGTGCCATATACACTATATTACCAAAAGTATTAGGACTCCTGCCTTCACAAGCAGATTGACTTTATTGGCATCTCAGTCCTAGTCCGTAGGGTTCAATATTGAGTTGGCCCACCCTTTTGCCGCTATAAAGGCTTTAACTCCTCTGGGAAGATTGTCCACAAGGTGTAGAAGTGTGTCTATGGAAATGTTTGACTATTCTTCCAGAATAGCATTGGTGAGGTCAGGCCCTGTTGTTGAACGAGAAGGCCTGGCTCGCAGTCTCTGCTCTAGTTCATCCCAAAGGTGTTCTATCAGGTTGAGGTCAGAACTCAGGCCAGTCAAGTTCCTCCACCTCAAACTCACTCATTCATATCTTTATAGACCTTGTTTTGTACACTGGTCCAAATTATTTGGTGGAGGGGGGATTATGGTGTGGAGTTGTTTTTCAGGGGTTGGGCTTGGCTCCTTAGTTCCAGTAATGGGAAATCTTAAGGTGTCAGCATACCAAGACATTTTGAACAATTGCATGCTCCCAATTTAGTGGGAACAGTTTGAGTATGGCCCTTTCCTGTTCCAACATGACTGCGCACCAGTGCACAAAGCAAGGTCCATAAAGACATGGATGAGCAAGTTTGGGGTGGAGGAACTTGACTGGCCTTCACAGAGTTCTGACCTTAAACCAGTAGAACACCTTTGGGAGGAATTAGAGCGGAAACTGCGAGCCAGGCTTTCTTACCATCATCAGTGCCTGACCTCACGAATGTGCTTATGGAAGAATGGTCAAACATTCCTAAAGACACACTCCTAAATCTTGTGGACAGTCTTCCTAGAAAAGTTGAAGCTGTTATAGCTGCAAAGAGTGGGCCAACTCCGTATTGCACCCTACGGACTAAGACTGGGGTGCCAATAAATTTCTTGTGGGTGTAAAGGCAGGTGTCCCAATACTTTTGGTAATTAGGTGTATCTCCTTTAATAAAAATGCTAAACACTGACGGAAAGTTTCTCCAAAAGAAACACAAAACACTGAAAATGACACATATGTGGGTCACTAAAGGATAGGTCCTCTGAACCAGTTATAGTCAGGGGATGTGCAGTAAGTGTCAGTATAATCCCTTTGTGCCCATGTTGTGACAATTCTGTGTTCTAAATCCTGTGCAGTCTGCTCTATTCATTACAGCTTTTTCTGCCAAAAAAATGTGCCATAGGAAACCTCTGACAATCAAGCAGAGGAAGACAGAGGACAAAAGGGACCCACGCTGATTGTGTTACAATAGCATGCCTTGATCTCTACAATAGTTTTTAGGAAAAAAGATATCTGGTATGCCATGCATTCAGAGCAATATCAAAAATTTCCCATTAAAGCTTTAATACACAGTTGTTTAGTAGGACTACACTAAGCTACACTTTTCTGCATCTTGCTCTGAATGTTCCAGCATAATTAGTGATCTAATAAGCTTGATATACATTGGAGTAACTACCTACAGTCAAATCAAATCACTTCTTTTTTGTATGTTCAGTTTGCATGGAAAAGAAATAATTATTTGTGGTCCAACATTTTTGATGACACATAGAGATCAGAATTTCAGTTTAAGGTTCATATTCTCTAAATTATAAGGAGGGTGACCATGTAATATACAGTTAAAAAATAAGTATTTGTTTTTTATTCATGCATTGGAAAATGTAATTCCAAAAATGTTGACCCATGAAGGCAATATTTCGTTTTTTTTCTCTTTTGCTTATGCTAGTATTTTTATGACTAGTATTCTGTATAACTAAAAACCAAAATGTTTTCAGTTTTGGATGGAGTGGAGAGGAATTAGAACCCCTGTCAGGTTTTTAGTGCTTTCTGTGCCCCTGTTAAGGAGATTCACCCCCTCTATTTGTTCTGTTTTCCATCATAGAAGTGAAAGGAATTCCCAAATTGTGGATTGTACCCAGAACAGCAATATAGGGGAAATCTTCCAATGGGGACACTAATTCTGGTGACAGCCAGGGATTTCCCTCACTTTGGAGGGAGTCTCTCTCACTTACTGTTTGTGTTTAGGGAAAGGAAGTAAAGGGAAATCTCCTGAATGGGACACAGATGGCAAAAAAATGACGGGGGCTATAATCATTCCCACCTCTACCTAAAAGGAAAAATATTTTTGAATTGAGTCCTACTTTAACGTGGTTCTACAGGCAGAAGATTTTTTTTTTAACTTAATGCATTCTATGCATTAAGATAAAAAGCCTTCTGTGTGCAGCAGCCCCCCTAATACTTACCTGAGCCCCATCTCAATCCAGTGATGTCCACAACTGACTCGGCTGTTTGGGACTCTTCCTCCTGATTGGCTGAGACACAGCAGCAGGCCATTGGCTACTGCTGTTGTCAATCAAAGTCAGTTAGCCAATCAGGAGATCACAGGTGGAGCCAAGCCGTGGCTCCATGTCTGAATGAATACACAGAGCTGTGGCTCGCTTCAGTTGCCCCCACAGCAACCTTCTTGCTGTGGGGGCACTCAACAGGAGGAAGGGGCCAGAAGCAACGAAGAGGGACCAGAGAAGAGAAGGATCCAGGCTGCTCTGTGGAAAACCACTGCAAGATAGCATAACATGTTTTGTTATTTTTATAGAGAAAAAAACAAGACTTTACAATCACTTTAAGGCCCCGTGCACATCGTGGGGTAGATTTACTAAGCCTGGTGCATTCAGAATATGGTGCAGCTGTGCATGGTAGCCAATCACCTTCTGACCTCAGCTTGTTCCATTAACCTTTGGCAAATAAACTTGAAAGCTGATTGGTTTCTATGCAGAAGTGAAAAAAAAGTGTTTTTTTCTGCCTCTAAATGCCCCTGCATGTTAGCCTATGTGTCCATGCACACATAGGGGTTTAGATGAGTTTAGAGGCAGGGGCATTAGAAGGCAGAAAAAAAACTCAGCCAGCGCATCAGGAACAGCAGCATTTTGGCAGAAAAAAGGCTTGAGGTCTGTAAACACATCTAAACACACAATAATGCTAAAAGCTTTTAGCGTTTGAGCATTAATTCATATCAGTGGTCAGAATAAATTATTATTCTAGCCGATGAAATGAATTAATGCCTAATGCATGATGCACCTAAATGCACCTAAACGCGTTGCACACGTTTCCAAGCATTAGGCATTTCTTCTGCCAAAACACAGATGTCAGGAGGAAATGCATCTAGGAGAAATAGCAAAATGTCCAATGTGCATGAGATCTTGGCACTACACAGAACGATTCAGTTTAACCACTTGATGACTGCCCGCCGCAGATTTACTGCGGCAGGCAGCCGCTCCTGGGCGAAACAACGTAGGTCTACGTCGCTTGCTCTCAGGAGGCTAGGGGGTGAGCACGCACCGCCAGCGGCGCGCTCCCTCGCCCACACCTCAGCCGGGGAGCCAGTGCGTGTGCCAGGCGGCTCTGATTGCCGCCTAACACCGGCGATCTCCCCCCGCTGACAGAGAAGGATGGACGGCTGATGTAAACACAGCCATCCGTCCTTCTCCCTTCAATAATCACAGAGGCTATGTGATCCTGCTATATAGGATCGCATGTCTCTATGGTCATCTCACAAGCCCAACCCCCCCACAGTTAGAATCACTCCCCTAAGGTCACATTTACGCCTTGATCACCAACACTGTTAACCCCTTCCATGCCAATGGCATTATTACAGTAACAGTGCATATTTTTAGCACTGATTACTGTAGTAATGTCACTGGTCCCAAGAAAAGTGTCAAAAATGTCAGTTAGGGGTTTCCGATCTGTCCGCCGCAATGTCGCAGTCCCGCAAAAAATTGCAGATCGCCGCCATTACTAGTAAAAAAAAAAAAAAAAAAACAATAAAAATTACATAAATCTTTCCCTTAGTTAGTAGACGCAATAACTTTTCTGCAAACCAATCAAAATATGCTTGCAATTTTTTTAACCAAAAATATGTAGCAGAAAACAAATTGGCCTAAAATGTTAAAAAATTTAGATTTTTACATTTTTTTGGAGAATGTGAAAAATATTGTTTTTTTTTCAAAAGTGTCGCTCTTTATTTGTTTACAGCGCAAAAAATAAAAATTGCACAGGTGATCAAATACCACCAAAAGAAAGCTCTATTTGTGGGAAAAAAAGGACGTCAATTTTATTTGGGTACAGCGTCACAGGACCAGGCAATTGTCCGTTAAAGTAACGCAGTGCTGAATCGCAAAATAGGGCCTGGTCATTAAGCAGGAAAGGTCTTAAAGTGGTTAATACAATTTCTTTGTAACGTTGATGCTGCATTAGAAATCTGTGTGTTGCTTCTCGTTTCTAATATTTTTTTTCTTTATTATTCCACTGTTGTTGTTTTACACTTTACAGCAAGCTTTTTATGATTTCATTAATCTTTGGGTACTTTGTTACTACAGCAATCTGTTACATATGATCTCTTGTGTCAGCGTTAAAAAAAGACATTGCATCATGTCCTGATATTTTTGGCTTGATAAAAAGCAGGGATTCCAAAAATGATCATATGATGTAATTCAGTCTTTGAGCAATAAAGAAAGCTCATTGTGTGCCGGAGCCTATTGTGTGCTGGGGCCTGTAAATGCCCCATAGGCCTGGAATGAAGTCTTTCATGTGGTTATGTACTCCCCACCTTCATAGTGTGTCAGTGATTTGTAGATGCAGTATAAACAGGGGCCGGGCACTGCTTGTTGCATGGTTACTGATTTAGCAGTCTCTTTCTTTTCTTTGGTACTGAGTACAGTACTCTGAAATGCACTTTACCCCCAGGCTTTCCAATTTCTAAATGAATTCTTTTGATTTTTTATCTTTGTGAGCTCTAACAAACACACTTAGTTTTTGAATAGGTTCAGAGCAAATTGTACCTTGCAATATCTGGTACATTATGCTTGCAGTTTTCACACCCGCATTTTGTTAATATATTAGAAGCAATGTTCACATATATTTAAAATCCTTTTTCACGACAGTTTAATCTGATTATTGGAACATATTCAACTACGGAGTTTCATTATGTATAACTAGAGTCTGTTAGACTTGACTCTGTGTATTTTTTAATAAGGAAGGAGATGTCAAGCAAGAAAAATTGCATGTCACTTCTGACCCTGTGACAACCTGTGACAGGAGAAGTGAAGAGTGGGGCATAAAATGTCCCCACCTCGCCACCTATGGGATCGTGGCAGATAAAGACATTTCTAGATTTGGCAGTTGTTATTAACCACTTAAGCCCCGGAGGATTTGGCTGCTAAAGGACCAGGGTTTTTTTTGCGATTTTTTACTGCGTGACTTTAACGGACAATTGCGCGGTCGTGCGACGCTGTACCTAAACGAATTTGACGTCCTTTTTTTCCCACAAACAGAGCTTTCTTTTGGTAGTATTTGATCACCTGTGCGATTTTTTGATCACGCGCTATAAACAAAAAAAGAGCGTAAATTTTGCAAAAATAACAATATTTTTCACATTTTTTTATATGAAATTCCCCAAAAAAAAATGTAAAAATCAAAATTTAACATTTTTCGGCCAATTTGTTTTATGCTACCTATGTTTGGTAAAAAAAATCGCAAAAAGCGTATTTTGATTGGTTTGCGCAAAAGTTATCGCGTTTACTAACAAAGGGAAAGATTTTTGTCATTTTTGGTGTTTTTTTTTTTAACGCGTAATGGCGGCGATCTGCGATTTTTTTCGGTACTGCGACATTGCGGCGGACAGATCGGACCCTTGACTGACATTTTTGACACTTTTGGGGGTACCAGTGACATTACTGCAGTAATCAGTGCTATACATATGCACTGTTACTGCAAAAATGACACTGGCAGGGAAGGGGTTAACTTTATTGGACAGGGAGGGGTTAAGTGTGTCCTAGGGGCGTGATTCTAACTGTGCAGGGTCATTGCTATTGGTGTAAAAGCAAAGATCAACCGTTCTACATAGTAGAACGGTCAGATCTTCACTTTTACACAGGGAGAACTGACAGGCAGCTTGTTTACACAAGCTGCTCTGTCTTTCTCCCTTCACAGGAGCGATCGTAGTGTGACTGGCGGACATCGAGTCCGCCGGTCACACGCACTGACTTGTCTGTGAACGAGCCGCGGCGGGCGCGCGCCCGCCCGCAATAGGCTCGCAAGTCAGTGACAGGCGAGTGACGTATCGATACGTCACTCTGCCTGGCCGGGGCTGACCGCCGCAGTATATAGTCGTGCGGCGGTCGGCAACCAGTTAAAAAAAAAAAAAATGAAAGTAAATACTTACTAATGATTGATGGATGAGTTAACAGTTGCCCAAAAAAGGGTCCTCTGGCATGAGCTGTTACCTATAAAAAGAGAGAGGATGTGTCATTAGAGGGGCAGATGACGAAAAGATCCAGAAAACTGCACATCCCACCCTCCCTCCCTGCCGTGGCCCTTTTCTTTGAAACGGGATGCAAAGTTAGAGTTAAAGCAGTAGCTCGAGCTTTAATAGCCCAGCTATATATGCTTGTATATGGTTATGTAAAATGTTAAAATGATGCTAACCACTTGCCTACTGGGCACTTTCACCCCCTTCCTGCCCAGGCCAATTTTTAGCTTTCAGCTCTGTCACACTTTGAATGATAATTGCCCGGTCATGCAATGCTGTACCCATATGACATTTTTATCATTTTTTTTTCACACAAATAGAGCTCCTTTGGGGGTATTTAATTACTGGCTGAATTTTTTTTTTTTTTTTTACTGAAAAAAAGACCGAAAATTTTGAAAAAAAAAACCAAAACATTCTCTTAGTTTCTGTCAGTAAATTTTGTAAATAAGTAATTTCTCTCCTTCACTGATGTGCATTAATGAGGCGGCACTGATAGGCTGCACGGATGGGCACTTATGAGGTGGCACTTATGGGAACCGATGAGGCAGCACTGAAGGGCACTTATTAGGTGGCACTGATGAGGAGGCACTAATATGCCACACTGATGGGCACTGATAGGTGGCACTGATGATCACTGATAGGCAGCACTGATGAGCACTGATAGGTGGCACTGGGGGGCACTGCTAGGTGGCACTGAAGGGCACTGATAGTTGGCACTGATGGGCACCGATAGGCGGCACTGGTGGGTGACACTGATGGGCAGCACTGATAGGCATTGATGGGCAGCACTGATAGGCAGGCACTGACGAGCACTGACTTGCATTACTAATGAGCACTGATTGGGATCACTGATGGGCACTGATTGGGGGCAGTGATGGGCACTGATTGGGGTCACTGATGGCACTAATAGGGGTCACTGATGGGCATTGATTGGTGTCACTGATATGCACTGCTAGGTCTTTACTGTAATCAGGCTACTGATTACAGTAATCAGTGCTCACTGATTGGCTCTCCACGCCACACACTCGCACTTCCCCATTTACATATGACCAGCTGGGATTGGACACAGTCGAACACATGGTAAAGAGCCACCTCATTGCCTCTTTACCAAGATTGGGGTCTCGCCGCACCCTATTAACAGGGCTCGGCCATGAATAACGCACTGCACGCTCCGCAGTTGCACGAGAGCGGCCATTCTGAGGCACTGTCATATGACGTCGTCCCAGAACAAGAGCCGCACCGCTCCGCCGTCATTTGACGGTGGGCAGGCGGCAAGTGGTTGATTGATTGTTCAAATAATTAATTAATTATTTCCTTTTTATTGAAGTTGATATAATAAAATTATTCTTTATTTATACCTATAATAAAGGGCCACAGCCTATTCAAACCACAGGTTTTTGAGTCAACAGTTATTATTTATTGAAGTTAGGGAGTTCTGACTACGATCCCAAAGAAATGAGGGGAGCGGCTGTCACTGGGATAGGAAGCCACAAATAGCAACAACATGACAGAAGCACTAGCCATTCCTTATTTTACAAAAAAAAAAGTTTTGTTTTGATCTAAGCCCATACTGGAGGGCTTTTCCATCACTTCCAGAAATAAAAAAAAAGGGATCGAGATAGCAGTACAATACGAAGTGTAATTCTTTTTAGATAGAACCAAGCTTTAGGTTAATAGTAGAAATATGTAGGTTGCCTTGTCTGGTATCTTCTCCAGACAATGCTAGTTGCCTAGCTGTCATCTTGTATTTATGGCTTTAATACTTTCTGAGTCACAGGCCTGCAGAAAAAATGCAAGAACAGTCATTGTGATTTTACTGGCTCTATGCTTCCAGATCAGTGAAAAGTATTGAGGCCAGAGATAGACAAATAGCATTTTCAGGAAGAAGTCAGCAATGGTAGCCCCTGCGTTTATTTCAGCATAGTTTACCTTTAAAGAGAACATTTATAATTTGTACTTATGTCCTTTCTTTGTTTTCTTTGGTCAATAATATAATTTAAATTTTCCAAATATATATATATATATATATATATATATTTTGTAGATAACAAATGATTATTGCATATGAATATTTTTCATTTTCATATACAGCAAGCAAATGAAGCTTTGGGTTCCTTTTAAACGTTTTCCTGGTAGTCCTTATTCGCTTTGGTGAAAAAGAAGACTAGTGTTAATAGAGCTCAATAACTCAAGCTGAGATTTAAGCCTGGTACAACCCAGCGGGTTTTCAGCTCCGGATAGAGCCACTATAATACCAATCCAAAATTAGTGCAGTGATCTGCCCTGCTGAGCTGTTGTGTTCTGACAGGGGGATGAAGGAAAAAAGAAGGGGGAAGGTGTATGGCGCTGCCAAAAAGTGCTGATGTTTCTGTATGTCCAAAAATAGGTGTTAAAGGTGTATACAATATAAATCACCACTATAAATAAAGTGTCCAGTGCATCGTATGTGTATTCCTAATAAATATGTGCAATACTGTAGGATAATTCAACTCTGTAAATGATAAATATTTGTGCTAAACTGTGAGAAAAAGTGGATACAAAATAGGTGAGAATTGGTAGGTATACAGTATGATAAGAAAAAATATATAAAATGTATGAAATATAATATAAAAGGTTGGATCCACTTAAAGCCTTATAATCATAAAATACAGAACATCAAGTATGGCATAAATAAGGTGCACAGTAGGTATATGAATATTATGGTAACAATAGTGCAGGAATAAATAAGTCCGTAACACCTAAAAAAGGGGCAAATAGTCCCACAATGCTAAAAAAACTTTTCCTAAAAAACAGGGCAAAAAGGTGACTTGAGTGCAGGTGTTCTGATGATAGGTATTAAAGGTGCTCAGGTATATGGTGACCATTCAGTGCTCCCCGCACCCCTTGGACCGCACTCACCAGAACTATATACCCCTGCAGGGGTATCAGGCCTTGAATCTATGATCCTGGGTCTCCTCCACTGACCATCAAAGTGGTTGGGTGGTCCAATTATCTGCCCGAATCTTGTAAACCCGGTTCCTTGGAATTAGGGTCCAAAGGTGTACCGATATATGGGGGAAGAAGGCTCAGATTTTATGTCACTATTTGTTTTTTGTGCTCAGCTCTTCAATGCTATTTAGCCACTTTACCACCGGAGGATTTTGCTGTCTTCCGTCCAGGCCACTTTTTGCGATTCGGCGCTGTGCGACTTCAACTGACAATTGCGCGGTCGTGCGACGCCGTACCCAAACGAAATTTACGTCCTTTTTTTCCCACAAACAGAGCTTTCTTTTGGTGGTATTTGATCACCTGTGCGATTTTTACTTTTTGCGCTTTCCTTTTCAGTCTGCAAGTGTTGTATTTTCTGAAATTGCAGGCAATTTCAGAAAATACAACACTTGCAGATTGAAAAGGAAAGCGCAAAAAGTAAAAATCGCACAGGTGATCAAATACCACCAAAAGAAAGCTCTGTTTGTGGGAAAAAAAGGACGCAAATTTCGTTTGGGTACGGCGTCGCACGACCGCGCAATTGTCAGTTGAAGTCGCACAGCGCCGAATCGCAAAAAGTGGCCTGGACGGAAGACAGCAAAACCCTCCGGTGGTAAAGTGGCTAAATAGCATTGAAGAGCTGAGCACAAAAAACAAATAGTGACATAAAATGTGAGCCTTCTTCCCCCATATATCGGTACACCTTTGGACCCTAATTCCAAGGAACCGGGTTTACAAGATTCGGGCAGATAATTGGACCACCCAACCACTTTGATGGTCAGTGGAGGAGACCCAGGATCATAGATTCAAGGCCTGATACCCCTGCAGGGGTATATAGTTCTGGTGAGTGCGGTCCAAGGGGTGCGGGGAGCACTGAATGGTCACCATATACCTGAGCACCTTTAATACCTATCATCAGAACACCTGCACTCAAGTCACCTTTTTGCCCTGTTTTTTAGGAAAAGTTTTTTTAGCATTGTGGGACTATTTGCCCCTTTTTTAGGTGTTACGGACTTATTTATTCCTGCACTATTGTTACCATAATATTCATATACCTACTGTGCACCTTATTTATGCCATACTTGATGTTCTGTATTTTATGATTATAAGGCTTTAAGTGGATCCAACCTTTTATATTATATTTCATACATTTTATATATTTTTTCTTATCATACTGTATACCTACCAATTCTCACCTATTTTGTATCCACTTTTTCTCACAGTTTAGCACAAATATTTATCATTTACAGAGTTGAATTATCCTACAGTATTGCACATATTTATTAGGAATACACATACGATGCACTGGACACTTTATTTATAGTGGTGATTTATATTGTATACACCTTTAACACCTATTTTTGGACATACAGAAACATCAGCACTTTTTGGCAGCGCCATACACCTTCCCCCTTCTTTTTCCTTTATTCTCACTATATTCTTAGGAATATAGTATAAAGGTAGGCTGCAGCCAACATCAAATATTAGAAATCTAAAATTATCCCAAGCGCGGATTTTTTACATTTCACTGACAGGGGGATGGCCTCCCTGCCAGAACACTCTGGTCAGTGCTCTCAGCCAATGGATCAGAAGACTGTCAGCTGTTGGTTTCCAGCATGCACGTCCGACAGAACCCGGCCAAATGACTGCTGTCGGACCAGGTGGCATATACTGTACATGGGCCAAATGTCGCCTGGTTTTTATTGAACCGGCTGATGTCAGCTGGCATTCAGCCCGTCTATATGGGGCTTTACACACACAACTGAATGAATCAAGGTAGAGACTTATTCCCCTCACTGCCCTCAATTTTGATATTACATAATTAAAATCAGTGTCAGGTGTGACTTTATTTGCAGGTGATGTGACATTGGAAGGGAAACAGCAGTGTACAAGGGGTGGTGCCTTTCATTAATAGCATGTACACACTAATTATATCCTCCTCAGTCTACATAAATCAATTCTATCTTACCTTATGGAGGAGACATTTGAAGCCAGTCATAGACAGTTCGAATCTCAGCTGGTTCAGCAGCATGTAGGCAGGGTGAATGTACCAAGTTGATCAATCAATCAATTTGGGTACAACCAGCCTGATGGATTAACTTGCAATCAGGGCTGCTGATAAGACAGTACAGCCAGCCCTCCTGTACTGGGCCCAGACTCCATCAGTTCAAAAGGGGGGGTCAGGGCACCTGCCGAACAGGAGTGATGGCTGTATTACCTTATTGGTAACTCTTGTGGCTCCCCCTGCAACTCAGCCGGCTTCTCCTCCTTTTTCTTCCTTCGGCTGCACTGCAGGGGGAATAGTATCTGCATTCCCATCCCCCTGCTGTCCAGGCCTTCCTGTGTGCCCCCCTCCCCTGAAACATTGCCAGCTTCTCTCCTCTGCTCTCCAGCCAGCAGCTACTGAGGGCACACAGGGGGATGTTTCAGGATAGAGGGGGAGGATGTGCGGTAAATATTTTCTATTTACCAGCCCCTTCTTTTTCTGATTGAACACAGTGAGCGATTGGCACCGATCATTCACCGTGTCCATTCATCACTGAATCATAGTAAATCGTGTTTATTATGCTTCAGTTTGTGAAAGAACATGGAGCCTTGGAGCACTTCCCATTCATTCATGTATTCGCTGTCCAGTGCAGCTGAGGCTGCAAAGAAAGGGAATCTCTGTCCTAAGTCCCTTTTTCTTTCTCAATTGTAAGATATCAGGGGTCTGTATAGACCCCTGATGTTTCACCAAAGCCCCCCCGCAACAAGAATTTAAGAAATAAGAAGGTGGTGAGGGGCTGTCAGGTAGGCTGTATGGGGCCCCGTGATTTGTAACAGCAGCCCTGCTTGCAACTTTTGCTAGCTATAGCTGCTATTATTAATTATTGTCTTCTTTTGGAGGGGGCTTTTGGAGGAGGGATTCCCCTGTCAGTCTGTCTGTGCTGATGGGGGAACCCATGGTTGAATTTCCCACTGTCTGTATGGCCTGCCTTAGTCAGTTCTTTGGCCCCTTAAGAAATACACATACTGTAGGAAGTGTGGAACTGCATTGCCTAATACACATCATGCCTAATGTTTCTCTATTACATGCAGTTCCTCGTGCCTCTGCATTACAAACAGTGCCTCATGTTCATCTGTAACATGCAGTATCTCATATCTCTATCATAATCAGTGCTTATACCTTTACCTTACACGGTGCTTCATATACTGTATATGTAATACATGCAATACTACAGAGAGCACCTCCTACCTCTCCATTAAACACAATGTCATCGTTGCTCTCTATTGTAAATCCCATTTTTCTACTACACTTCGTGCCTCTTACTTTTCTAATAAACTTAGTGCCTCTCCTCTTTACATAACATACAGTATATAATATTTTTGTGTTAGGCCTCATACACACTGGATGTTTTTATGTGACTGTTAGGGGCATCTGGTGTTTTTTTTCTAAATGCCCCAGAATTTTATCGTATTTGTCCATGCACACATAGGCATTTAGAGGAGTTAGAAGCAGAAAAAGAACCCAAGGCCAACATGTCGAGGAGCAGGGGGTTTTGGCAAAAAAAAACACTTGATGCCTGTAATCAAAACGATTATTCTGGCCAATTAAATAAATTAACGTGCCTTAACGTGTTACACGCATTCACAAGCATTAAGCATTTTTTTCTGCCAAAATGCTGCTGCCAGGAGGAAAGGAGTCTTGGAGAGTTAGCAAAATGTCCAGTGTGCATGAGCCCCAACAAACGTGTTAGGTTAGGTTAGGTACACGACTGATACCTAGCGTGTACCCTACGGGTTTCCCAGGACTCTCACTGACCCTACACTTTTCTTAAACTGTCACACTGAGGTTTTGCTGGCTGACCCACTCTGATAATGATGTGGGGAAGCATTAGCATGGCTGTGATCCCAGGTATGTGTTTTTAAACCAGACAACGTTGTCATTTTTAGGACCATAATGCAATCACCTATTGTCTATGCCTTTTCATGTATCTTGAATTTATTTGAATAAAGTTTGATAGAGGAGAAAACCGCAGTTTGCTCTCTCCTCGTCATTTGAGGTAAGGACATCTTTGGGGTTTTAACGAAGGGGAACTCTACCCAACTCTGGATGAGCCTGTGCTCCTCAAGCCTGATTGGACCAGAGAGACCTATGGTCATCAGGATCCTGCCGTTTTTTTATCAACCCTTTCCTACCATAATGCTTGAGTGTTAATTAATTTTAATGGCCAGAATATTGATTATTCTGGGCAAATAAATGAATTAACGCGCCTAAACTTGTTACAACCGTTTACAAGGATCTAGCATTTTTTCGGCCAAAATGCTGCTGCTAGGAGAAAAGAAGTCCAGGAAAGTTACCAAAACATCCAGTGTGCATGAGGCCCAACAAATGGGGCTTCATACCTCTCTACACACAATGCTTTATTGCCTCTTCTGCAGGGCCGTAGATAAGGGGGTACCACCATCCCTTCTGTACGGTACACGGGCCAGCAGGGGGGCCCAGGCAGCAAGGTGAATCCAGTGTTGGCAGGGACGGTGATCGGCGCGGCAGGGATAGGTAACTGATTCCTGTAGGACTGTCTCTGCAGCAGCTAAAAGCTGGCCTCTTCTCATTTCCCTCCTACTGGCGTTCAGCTTCTGCAGAGAGAGCCATACAGGGGATCGGTTCCAGTAATCCCCCCCCACCACCACACTGATCAAACTACCTGTGCACCATAAGTTTTCACCTACCAGGCTCCCCTGTGTGCTTCCCCTCCTCGGAAGTGCTGCTGTCTTCCCTCCTCTCCTTCCATCCGGGCCCCAGGAGGTGCAAGCACACAAAAGGATTCTTCAGGATGGAGAGTGGGGGAAGAGTCCAGTAAATATGTCATATTTACCAACCCCTTCCTTTCCTTAATGAACACAATGAGTGATTGGTACCGATCACTCACTGGGCTCATTCATTACGGAAGCATAGCAAACTGTATTTATTTGGATAGGGGCCCTGTCAGGTTGGCTCTATGGGGCCCCGTGGTTTCTTACAGCAGCCCTGCTCCCCTGAAACATACGCAGAAACATTCTATGTACGTGTGTGTGCATGTGTGTAGATTTTACTGTGCCAAGAGGATGTCATAGATGAATGCAAACAAATACTACAAAAGTTTCTATGTGTTTTTTTTTCCCTTTCTGTAAAGAGAAGACAAAATTGTATGCAGAAGCATGCTGCCTTGGTGGGGGTCAGGTGTGTGATAAGGAGAGCCATTGCCAGACAGGGAGGAAACCACGCAGCCTAAACTGTGCCATCGAAAGGATATCATTAATACCTACAGAATACTTATACAGATCAAAAGACTACAATTTCCTGCGTGACTGCCATTACATATGATGGCCAACCAATCCCAAGGACAAAGTCTGGAATAGATGTGAGAAGTAAGCCTATATTTATTTCATAGAACGCTATATAATTATGCAGTGGGTAACCTGTTCCACAAAACATTTACTGTATAAGTTGACTAGCCCAGAAAATGTATAAAAATATTGTAAAAAAGAAAACTCAGTGAAAAGTGGAAAAAGTTGAAGAAAGAAATTAAATAAAATTGAAGAAAAAGAAAAAGGTAAGAGCAGCAGATGAAACGCTAAGAAAAATCTCACCTGTTTGGCATGCTACTCCTTTATAGATTGTAAGCTCCATGAGCAGGGCCCTTCTAATCCTTCTGTCATTAAATATAATATAATTGCACTGTATTCCTTTATATTGTAAAGCACTGCGCAAACTGTTGGCGCCATATAAATCCTGTATAATAATGTTGGCTTGGATGGTGCTAGTATGCTGTGTCTGTTCTGTCCATCTTAATACCTATCCATTGGGCACTATGGGTTGATTTACTAAAACTGGAGAGTGCAAAATCTGGTATAGCTCTGCATAGAAACCAATCAGCTTCCAGGGTTTTTTTTGTCAAAGCTTAATTGAACAAGCTAAAGTTAGAAGCTGATTGGCTACCACAAACAGCTGCACCAGATTTTGCACTTTCCAGTTTTAGTAAATCAACCCCCAAAGTAATTCTCTGGGTTGGACCCCTTTTTGCCTTCACAAAGGCCTTAATTCTTCGTGGCATAGTTTCAACAAGATGTTGGAAACATTCCTCTGAGATTTTGGTCCATATTGACATATTAGCATCACGCAGTTGCTGCAGATTTATTGGCTACACATCCGTAATGCAAATCTCCCATTCCACCACATCCCAAAGGTGATCTATTGGATTGAGATCTGGTGACTGTGGAGGCCATTGGAGTACAGTGAACGCATTGTCATGTTTAAGAAACTAGTTTGAGATGATTTGGGCTTTGTGACATGGTGCATTATCCTGCAGGAAGTAGCCATCAGAAGATGGGTACACTGTAGTCATAAAGGGGTGGACACGGTCAGCAACAATATTCATGTAGGCCGTGGCATTTACACGATGGTCAATTGGTACTAAGGGGCCCAAAGGGTGCCAAAAAAATATCCCTCACACTATTAAACCACCACCAGCAGCCTGAACTGTTGATACAAGGCATGATGATTTTATGTTGTTTATGCTGAATTCTGACCCTACCCTCCAAATGTTGCAACTGAAATCGAGACTCATTAAACCAGGCAACATTTTTCCAATCTTCTATTGTCCAATCAAAGTAAAAAAAATGATGCAGCAGGCTAGTCCATTTTGCTAAAATTTTATTGTAGCAAGTCAAAATGGTACTCAGTAGTTTGTATGGCCCCTATGTGCTTGTACGCATGCCTGACAACATTGAAGTATGCTCCTAATGAGACAAAGCATGGTGTCCTGGGGTGCTTCCTCCGGGATCTTGACCAGGGCATCACTGAGCTCCTGAATAGACTGAGGTGCAACCTGGCAGCGTCGAATGGACCGAAACATAATGTCCCAGAGGTGTTCTATTGGATTTAGGTCAGGGGAGCGTGGGGGCCATTCAATGGCAACAATTTCTTCATCCTCCAGGAACTATCTGCATACTCTCGCCACATGAGGCCGGGCATTGTCATGCACCAGGAGAAACCCAGGACCCACTGCACTGACGTAGGGTCTGACAATGGGTCCAACGATTTCATCCTGATACCTAATGGCAGTCAGGGTGCCATTGTCTATACTGTAGAGGTCTGTACGTCCCTCCATGGATATGCCTCCCCAGACCATCACTGACCATCACTGACCAACCACCAAACTGATCATGCTTAATGATGTTACAGGCAGTATAACGTTCTTCAGGGCTTCTCCAGATCCTTTCATGTCTGTCACATGTGCTCAGGGTGAACCTGCTCTCATCTGTGAAAAGCACAGGGCGCCAGTGGCGGACCTTCCAATTCTGGTGTTCAATGGCAAATGCCATTTGAGCTCCACAGTGCCGAACAGTGACCACAGGGCCAACTAGAGGATGTCAGGCCATTAAGCCATCCTCATGAAGTCTGTTGTTTGGTCAAAGACATTCACACAAGTGGCCTGCTGGAGGTCATTTTGTAGGGCTCTGGCAGTGCTCATCCTGTTCCTCCTTGCACAAAGGAGCATATACCAGCCCTGCTGATGGGTTTAGGATCTTCTACAGCCTTGTCCAGATCTACTAAAGTAACTGCCTTTCTCCTGGAATCTCGTCCATGCTCTTGAGACTGTGCTGGGAGACACAGTAAACCTTCTGGCAATGTCACGTATTGATGTGCCATCCTGGAGGAGTTGGACTGCCTGTGCAACCTCTATAGGGTCCAGGTATCGCCTCATGCTACCAGTAGTAACACTGACCCTAGCCAAATGCAAAACTAGTGAAAAACAGTCAGAAAAGATGAAATTTCAGGAAAATGGACTACCCTTCTGCACTATTTTTTCACTTTTTCAGCCCTCTGTAGGTTGATCATTTTAATTTCCATCAAACGATTCTGCATTTTCCTCCCCCCTAAACTCGCTCGCTTATCCGTGTCTTTATGAACCTTGCTTTGTGCACTGATGCACTGGCTTAAAGGCCGTGTCCAAAGGGTGGTAATAAACAGCGCATACTCAGACTGGTCTGAGGTTGTAAGCGGGGTGCCCCAGGGCTCAGTCCTGGGACCAACCTTGTTGAATTTATTCATAAACAGCATTGAGGACGGGATCAGTAGTTCGTTATCAGTTTTTGCAGATGACACAAAATTGGCCAGGGCAATAACTGCACAGCATGAAGCAGATATCCTACAGAATGACCTGGACAAAATAACAGAGTGGGCAACGACATGGCAAATGAGGTTTAACGTGGAGAAATGTAAGGTTTTGCACTTGGGGACTAAAAACATAAAAACACAATACACGTTAGGGGGGGAATCCTTGGGGGAATCAAAAATGGAGAAGGATCTGGGAGTTTTGGTTGATGATAGATTAGGCAACAGCATGCAATGTCAAGCGGCAGCTGCCAAAGCCAACAGAATATTAGCATGCATAAAGAAAGGGATGTATTCCAGAGATAAGACTATAATCCTTCCACTTTATAAAACTCTGGTCCGACCTCATCTGGAGTATTCTGTCCAGTTCTGGTCGCCAGTCCTCAGGAGGGATGTGTTGGAGCTGAAGAGAGTCCAGAGAAGGGCAACTAAACTAATTAGGGGATTGGAGGACCTTGACTATGAAGAGCGTCTGCAATCGCTCGACTTATTCTCCCTGGAGAAGAGACGTCTGAGGGGGGACATGATAGCAATTTATAAATATCTTAATGGGGATCCCAGCTTAGAAAAAAAGCTGTTCATTCAAAGGGATTGCACGAGGACTCGAGGACATACAATACGATTAGAGGAGAAGCGTTTTAACCTCAGGCAACGCAGGGGGTTCTTTACTGTTAGGGCTACAAGATTGTGGAATTCTCTACCACAAGAGGTGGTTTCTGCGGGTAGTATGGTGGCTTTCAAAAGACTCTTAGACTTACATCTCAAGGATCAGAACATTCAGGGGTATGTGAGATGATTACAGCCACACACACCTACACAGGTTGAACTGGATGGACTATTGTCTTTATTCAACCTCACCTACTATGTAACTATGTTGGAACAGGAAGGGCCATCCCCAATATGTTCCCACAAAGTTGGGAGCATGAAATTGTCCAAAATGTATTGGCATGCTGATGCCTTTAGAGTTCCCATCACTGGAACTAAGGGGCCAAGCCCAACCCCTGAAAAACAACCCCACACCATAATCCCCCCTCCACCAAATGATTTGGACCAGTGCACAATGCAAGGTCTATAAGGACATGGATGAGGTTGACTGGCCTGCACAGAGTCCTGATTCCAACCCAATAGAATACCTCTGGGATCGGATGAATTAGAGCAGAGACTGCGAGCCAGGCCTCCTCGCACACATCAGTGCCTGACAAATGCGATTCTGGAAGAATGATCAAACATTCCCATAGACACACTTCTAAACCTTGTGGACAGCTTTCCCAGAAATTTTGGAGCTGTTATAGCTGCAAAGGGTGAGCCAACTCAATATTCAACCCTACAGACTAAAATTGGGATGCCATTAAAGTTCATGTGCGTGTAACGGCAGGCATCCCAATACTTTTGGTAATATAGTGTATATATATATATATATATATATATATATATATATATATACATTTTTTTTATTATTTACATTTACATTTGAGGTAAATTTTTGTACAACTGCCACAAATTCAAGTTTCACTTGCTTTCAAGCATGGCAATCATTTTAATATTGTCAGCATGATTTCTTCGTATCCTCATTTCCCTACTCCTTGCCTCTCAGCTTGGCCAATGAAGGATTGGATAGAAGTGTCTGACACACACTAGGATATATGGAGGTCCAGGTTGAGAAGCAGAGGGTCACATAACAGGCTGATTGCTATTTCTAAACCACTGAAAAATGTTTCTTTACAGAAATGATTTTTCTGAAACTTCTTGTTACCTGTTGCAAACAATTATTTTTTCAAAGTTTTTAAAGTAAAGAATTCCATGTTCTCATCCTGCCGTTTTGTGTTTGACTCACTATTGTAACCTCAAATGACTTTATAAGTTGTTTTGATATAGGAGGCACTGAGTGGATGAGAGTATTCCCTGCTGAATGCAAGATAGATTTATCAGTACACTTGACAAAGCATCTCTGTGGAAATACAAGTATTCAATAAGTTCAATAACCTATTGTAAATGGGATTCACAGTGGAGATCCTGGCATCCAGTTGCCATAAAAACATTGCAAATTCTTCCATGAGCTCTTCTCTGTTTTTCTGTAAGCTTTGATGTGTCTCGGAGTATGTATTGGCTGATGTAAATCAGTTCATTATACCATGAAACTTTCTTTCTGCGCTTGCTTCTGATAAAATGAACACTGGCACCCAATCCTGTAAATTACTGCTACCCCATGCTCTAGCACACCAATGTGAACTAGCATGTTTAATATACCAGAGCTACTTTTTTTTCTCTATAGTGCAGGGTTTACATATGTAACACTGTACCCGTAGGGCTTGCTGTATGATGACTTGCTGGGCCTCCTCTGATTACCAGAACACAGTCACTTAGGGAACAGTTCACACATCCCTCCTTACTCCCGATGGCTTGTCACTCAATAAACAGTCCAGGGGTATTGTTTTTTTATTTATTTTGGAATTTGGATGGGAGAAGGGAATAGTGGGATACTCAAACTGTAACTTCACAATAGATAAGGACAACTCTCAATTGGACAATTGCTTGTGGAAGCAGCTGCACTGCTTAATCAATACTGCCACATGTATGGAACGGGTTAAGTCTCCTTGCTCTTTTCTCTCCAGCAATAGACTTGGTGAACTACATTCTCTTCAGGAGACTCACTAGCATCCTCTTTACTGACACCCGTCCACTGACTCTTCTAGCTGCAGAGGTGGCCCCCCTCAGGTCAGGCCCCTTGACACAGATCTGTACTCACTGTACTGCAGAATCAGATCCTCCAGTGTCTCCCCTTTCAGTTAGCTTCACAGGATCTCTGGGTTAAGTTCCTCTCTAGCTCTCTCGGCCCTCAGGTCAACTACCTGAGGCTGCATGGCACCTCTACAAAGAAGGAGGCAGCCGCCCCCTCCCTCCGGGACTCCATTATCCAGCTGAAAGTCCCCAAGCACATGTGCTCCTGGCATTTATACAGCATCCCAGCATGCAACAAGGCACTTTCCTCTGCCAAATCACCAGGGCTGTACCAAACACCTGTGCTCTCATTTGTCAGGTTTCTTCCCACTGTCCAACTTGTCTCCCTATTGGACCAGTGTGAAACACTCTGCAGACCGAATGAGTTGCACTTGAGCACATTGAGCAGACCTCACTAACAGATCCTGCTCTCTGGTAGGCAGAGAACAATATAGATTTACCTGAAATCCCTCTGGTAAGCAGACAAGATTCAAAATTATACTTTCTCTCTCTAGCACCTACCTAGGAGGGTGCTATACATACAGTATCTCACAAAAGTGAGTACACCTCTCACATTTTTGTAAATATTTTATTATATCTTTTCAAGTGACAACACTGAAGAAATGACACTTTGCTACAATGTAAAGTAGTGAGTGTACAGCTTGTATAACAGTGTAAATGTGCTACCCGCTCAAAATAACTCAACACAGGCATTAATGTCTAAACTGCGGGCAACAAAAGTGAGTACACCCCTAAGTGACAATGGCCAAATTGGGCCCAAAGTGTCAATATCTTGTGTTGCCACCATTATTTTGCCCC
This sequence comes from Pelophylax lessonae, assembly GCF_965119305.1. Taxonomy (NCBI): domain Eukaryota; kingdom Metazoa; phylum Chordata; class Amphibia; order Anura; family Ranidae; genus Pelophylax; species Pelophylax lessonae. Next base: position 239,683,476 of record NC_138771.1, read on the forward strand.
AGACCATGACACTCCCACCACCATGCTTGACTGTAGGCAAGAAACACTTGTCATTGTACTCCTCACCTGATTGCTGCCACACATGCTTGACACCATCTGAACTAAATAGGTTTATCTTGATCTCATCAGACCACAGGACATGGCTCCAGGATTCCATGTCCTTAGTCTGCTTATCTTCAGCAAACTGTTTGCAGGCTTTTTTGTGCATCATTTTTAGAGGAGGCTTCCTTCTGGGATGACAAGCATGCAGACCAATTTGATGCAGTGTGCAGCGTATGGTCTAAGCACCGACAGGCTGACATTCCACCCCTTCAACCTCTGCAGCAAAGCTAGCAGCAGTCATACATCCATTTCCCAAAGACAACCTCTGGATATGACACTGAGCATGTGCACTCAACCTCCTTGGTCCACCATGACGAGGCCTGTTCTGAGTGGAACCTGTCCTGGTAAACCACTGTATGGTCTTGGCCACTGCGCTGCAGCTCAATTTCAGGGTCTTTGCAATCTTCTTATAACTTAGGCAATCTTTATATAGAGCAACAATTCTTTTTTCAGATTATCAGAGAGCTCTTTGCCATGAGGTGCCATGTTGAACTTCCAGTGACCAGCAGGGCTGCTGTTAGAAATCGCGGGGCCCCGTACAGACTACCTGGCAGGGCCCCCCCCCCAAGAAAATATTAAAGATAGATTTAGCTAAAATTACAACAAAATCACTATTATCAGACACAAATATAACATAACTCGCATCATTCCTGCTAAATCTAAAAAAAAACTATGTTAAATAAAAAAGAAGATGAGATGAGAAAAATATACAGGCTGGGCAGTTGGAGCTCAGTGATCAGAGAGACAGAGAGAGAGAAACAAAATTACAAATAAACTCCTGAGCAGAGATAAGTGCTGGGAGGGGGGCCCACACAAGGGAGGGGGATTAGTGAGGGGCGACTGTCTCTTTCTCAACAGATAAAAGCTGACAGCAAGGAGGGGGACAGATCAGATTCAGGTGCTGGAGGAAGATTTCTGTATTTGTTGTCCATCACTAATCCCCCTCTCTGTGTGGGCCCCCCTGTGTGCTCGGGCCCCCTACAAGAGGGCTGGTGGTCCCCTCCTATCAGCGGCCCTGGTGACCAGTATGAGAGCTATAACACCAAATTTAACACACCTGCTCACCATTCACACCTGAGACCTTGTAACACTAACAAGTCACATGACACCGGGGGGGGGGGGGGGGTTGGGGATGGCTGACTGGGCCCAATTTGGACATTGTCACTTGGGGGCGTACTCACTTTTGTTGCCAGCGGTCTAGTGGCTGTGTGTTGAGTTATTTTAAAGAATACAGTAAATTTACACCGTTATACAAGCTGTACACTACTTTACATTGTAGCAAAGTGTAATTTCTTCAGTGTTGTCACATGAAAAGGTATAATAAAATATTTACAAAAATGTGAGGGGTGTATTCACTTTTGTGAGATACTGTAGCTAAGCATACCATCAAAATATAATTAAAATAAGGTCTTCTAAAGACCTCCTGCTCTCTAGTCCTTTGTGACCTCCTCCCAAGCTCGTCTCCAGGATTTCTCCAGAGCTTCACCCACCCTTTGGAACTCCCTATCCCAATCTGTCCGAGTTTCTCATAATCTATTCATTTTAAGAGGATCCCTGAAAACCCTTCTCTTTAACCACCTCCCACCCGGGCCATTGTAAATATACGGCCGGGTGGGAGTCTCGTTCCGGAACGTCCTTCAGAAGGAGAGAGATCGCGCCGCCGCGGGCACGCGCAGCGGCGCGATCTCGATGTGCCTGTGTCCCTCGGACACAGAGCAACATCATTCGGCAGGAGGGCCCTGTGATTGGCCCTCCTGATCACATGACGGCTGTGTCCAATCACAGCCGTCATGTAATGTCAATAGAGCCGTTGTAACGGCTTCGATCTCTTCTCCTCCTGACAGATCCTGTCAGTGAGGAGAAGAGAAGAGGATCGGTGCTGCTGCTGGGGTGATCAGTGAGTATTTCTAATTACTCACTGATCACAGGGGGGGTCTGTGCTGGTAATCAGATGATTGATTACCAGTACAGCCTTGGGGGGGGGGGAGGGGTGCCACTAAGCCACCAGGGATGCCCACCCATGACCACCAGGGATGCCCACCATGGCCACCAGGGATGGCAAGCAGGGCTCAGAGAGCCCCCCAGTGCCCTCCCTATCAGTGTTGCCCACCAATGCCATCTATCAGTGCTGCCCACCAGTGCCGTTATTGCCATCTATCAGTGCCGCCCACCAGTGCCCATTACTGCCCACCAGTGCCGCCTATCAGTGCCCATCAGTGCCCCCCATCAGTGCCGATCAGTGCCGATCATTGCCACCCAACAGTGCCACCTATCAGTGCCCATCAGTGCCCATCAGTGCCGTCAATCAGTGCCCATCAGTGCTGACTATCAGTGCCCATCAGCGCTGCCTATCAGTGCCCACCAATGCTGCATATCAGTGCTATCTATCAGTGCCACATATCAGTGCCCATCAGTGCTGCATATCAGTGCTACCTATCAGTGCCCATCAGTGCTGCATATCAGTGCCACCCCATCAGTGCCACCCCATCAGTGCCACCCCATCAGTGTCTCCTCATCAGTGCCTGTCAGTGCGGCATCATCAGTGCTCATCAGTGCAGGAAAAAACATATCCATTTACAAAATTTTATAACCTAAACAAAAAAACTTTTTTTTTTTTTTCAAACTTTTCGGTCTTTTTTTATTTGTGCACCAAAAAAGAAAAAAACTGGCGGTGATCAAATACCACCAAAAGAAAGCTCTATTTGTGGGGAAAAAATGACACAAATTTGGTTTAGGTACAGTGTTGCACGACCGCGCAATTGTCATTCAAATTGCAACAGAGCTAAAAGCTGAAAATTGGTCTGGGAAGGAAGGGGGTTTAAGTGCCCAGTATTGAGGTAGTTAAAGAAGCCTATCTGGCTTCTAACTAATACACAGTTTCATTTTCTCCATCAGCTCATCCCCCACACCCCACAGCTATTACCTTTTGTATCAATTGACCCTCCCTCTTAGATTGCAAGCTCTAACAAGCAGAGCCCTCTGATTCCTCCTTTAAAAAATTGTATTACAGTGCATTGCGAAAGTATTCAGCCCCCTTGAACATTTCAACCTTTTGCCACATTTCAGGCTTCAAACATAAAGATATAAAACTGTAATTTTTTTTGTGAAGAATCAACAACAAGTGGGACTCAATCATGAAGTGGGACGAAATTTATTGGATATTTCAAACTTTTTTAACAAATAAAAAACTGAAAAATTGGGCGTGCAAAATTATTCAGCCCCCTTAAGTTGTAGCGCCACCTTTTGCTGCGATTACAGCTGTAAGTCGCTTGGGGTATGTCTCTATCAGTTTTGCACATCGAGAGACTGAAATTTTTGCCCATTCCTCCTTGCAAAACAGCTCGAGCTCAGTGAGGTTGGATGGAGAGCGTTTGTGAAAAGCAGTTTTCAGTTCTTTCCACAGATTCTCGATTGGATTCAGGTCTGGACTTTGACTTGGCCATTCTAACACCTGGATATGTTTATTTGTGAACCATTCCATTGTAGATTTTGCTTTATGTTTTGGATCATTGTCTTGTTGGAAGACAAATCTCCGTCCCAGCCTCAGGTCTTTTGCAGACTCCATCAGGTTTTCTTCCAGAATGGTCCTGTATTTGGCTCCATCCATCTTCCCATCAATTTTAACCATCTTCCCTGTCCCTGCTGAAGAAAAGCAGGCCCAAACCATGATGCTGCCACCACCATGTTTGACAGTGGTGATGGTGTGTTCAGGGTGATGAGCTGTGTTGCTTTTACGCCAAACATAACGTTTTGCATTGTTGCCAAAAAGTTTGATTTTGGTTTCATCTGACCAGAGCACCTTCTTCCACATGTTTGGTGTGTCTCCCAGGTGGCTTGTGGCAAACTTTAAACGACACATTTTATGGATATCTTTAAAAAATGGCTTTCTTCTTGCCACTCTTCCATAAAGGCCAGATTTGTGCAGTATACGACTGATTGTTGTACTATGGACAGAGTCTCCCACCTCAGCTGTAGATCTCTGCAGTTCATCTAGAGTGATCATGGGCATCTTGGCTGCATCTCTGATCAGTCTTCTCCTTGTATGAGCTGAAAGTTTAGAGGGAAGGCCAGGTCTTCGTAGATATGCAGTGGTCTGATACTCCTTCCATTTCAATATTATCGCTTGCACAGTGCTCCTTGGGATGTTTAAAGCTTGGGAAATCTTTTTGTATCGAAATCCAGCTTTGAACTTCTCCACAACAGTATCTCGGACCTGCCTGGTGTGTTCCTTGTTCTTCATGATGCTCTCTGCGCTTTAAACGGACCTCTGAGACTATCACAGTGCAGGTGCATTTATACGGAGACTTAATTACAGACAGGTGGATTCTATTTATCATCATTAGTCATTTAGGTCAACATTGGATCATTCAGAGATCCTCACTGAACTTCTGGAGAGAGTTCGCTGTACTGAAAGTAAAGGGGCTGAATAATTTTGCACGCCCAATTTTTCAGTTTTTTATTTGTTAACAAAGTTTGAAATATCCAATAAATTTCAATCTGTGCGTCTCAGTTCGTTATATCATACATTCAGCGGCGCTTCAGCACACACAATGTATGTGTGCAAGTATATTAGTCAGTTCCTGCAGTGCTTCAGAGCCTGCAATTGCAAACTAGTCCCAACTCCACAGGATGTGCAGTCACAGCCAGCAAAAAGATTTCTCCTCTGATGTTCAGCACCAGTGATTGTACACACAGTATCACTAATCCTTCACCACACCGACTGTGCACCCCTATGAAGTGGCCACTCACCGAATTGCCCTTGAAATATCGCCTTTATGCATAAGCTGCATGAGCCCTTGCTTCTAGTCGGTCTGTCGTCTCTTAGGCACGTCCAGATCCTATCCGTCCACCAGGGGTCACTATCAGGCTGTATATATTTCAATCACCCTTTGCACGCATATCATAAACACAGAGGCTTTGAAAGGTACCGCCGCTCGCCGACCGCGAGCTAGTCCCTGCTGTGGATTACAGCGCTCCTGCGGCTAACAGGCGAGATCCAGAACAACAGCGGTATCCTCCCTTCGTCTCCTCAGCAGCAGCGTACGTGCATCCTGACTGGTTTCGTCTGGTAGACTTCAACAGAGTCATCTAGATGTAATCCACAGCAGGGACTAGCTCGCGGTCGGCGAGCGGCGGTACCTTTCAAAGCCTCTGTGTTTATGATATGCGTGCAAAGGGTGATTGAAATATATACAGCCTGATAGTGACCCCTGGTGGACGGATAGGATCTGGACGTGCCTAAGAGACGACAGACCGACTAGAAGCAAGGGCTCATGCAGCTTATGCATAAAGGCGATATTTCAAGGGCAATTCGGTGAGTGGCCACTTCATAGGGGTGCACAGTCGGTGTGGTGAAGGATTAGTGATACTGTGTGTACAATCACTGGTGCTGAACATCAGAGGAGAAATCTTTTTGCTGGCTGTGACTGCACATCCTGTGGAGTTGGGACTAGTTTGCAATTGCAGGCTCTGAAGCACTGCAGGAACTGACTAATATACTTGCACACATACATTGTGTGTGCTGAAGCGCCGCTGAATGTATGATATAACGAACTGAGACGCACAGATTGGGCTATTATTATACATTTGATTTTGCAAGTTTTACGTTTACAGTGGCAGCTAGTGCATTAAAAGGATGCACAGAGTGACATGTTTTACATGATTTTATCTACATGATTTTATTTACTATTTATTCATGATTTGAGTAGATATATTTATTTCTTTATACCTTACACTGATTTATATGTATATTTTAGCGCCGGGCGGGTGGTTGACGTTTTTTAGCATCAGTTACCTTTTACAATATCCAATAAATTTCGTTCCACTTCATGATTGTGTCCCACTTGTTGTTGATTCTTCAAAAAAAATTACAGTTTTATATCTTAATGTTTGAAGCCTGAAATGTGGCAAAAGGTCGAAAAGTTCAAGGTGGCCGAATACTTTCGCAATGCACTGTATAACTGTAATGTCTGCCTTTATTTTGTTAAGCTCTGCACAAACTGCTGGCACTATATAAATCCTGTATTATAAAAATAATAATAATAATAATAATAACATAGATTTTCAGAGCTCTGCTTAGACATATTTCAAAATATTAACAATAAGAAGAGTAAGAGTAAGCCCTGCAAACCTCCATCTGGAATGAAAGAGACCGCTGTTCCTGTTAGAATAATGTAGAACTATAGGAAAAACATTTTTCTTCATTTTGGATTGAGCTAGAGGGTTATAAGTAACCCCTGTCTTTTTTGCCATTTATGTCCCATTGGGAAGGTTTACCTTCACTTCCTGTCCTATAGCCAAAAGAGGAAGTGAGAAGAAATCCCTGCAAATTAAGGGAATCCCTTGGGACCCCCCCCCCCCCCAGGTCACCCAAACTAGTGTCGCTATTGAAAGATTTCCACTCTATTACTTTTCTGGGGACAACTCAAACTTTGGGGTTTTATTTTGCTTTCATTTTCATTGATAATGGTGTAGAACCCTCCCAAATAGGTGCTAGGATTCGTTAGATTTAGAGCTGACTCACTGTGTTCAGTGGAGCTGGGTGTGTTTTGTTAGGTAAATTTAACTTGCCTTACTGGAACCAGTGTGGCTGTAATTAGGCACATACTGGGCTCACTTTAACCAGTGCAGCTGGTTAATTAGGTAAGTTCAGTGCTCTCAGCTGCTGCCAGTTTGATTACTCCCTCTGCTTTCCAAAGAGGAGAGTTCTCTGGAACATAAGTGTGGAGTTAAACAGATGGCAGTATGCAGTGGCGGCTGGTGCTCAAAATTTTTGGGGGGGGCGCAAACAGAAAAACGAGTGACCAGCATGCCCCCAATCAATGCAGAGTGCCACAGCATGCCGCCAATCAATGTAGAGCACCACAGCATGTCCCCATCAATGCAGAGTGCCACAGCATGCCCCCAATCAATGCAGAGCGCCACAGCATGCCCCTAATCAATGCAGAGCGCCACAGCATGCCCCCATCAATGCAGAGCGCCACAGCATGCCCCCAATCAATGCAGAGCGCCACATCGTGCCCCCAATCAATGCAGAGCGCCACAGTGTGCCCCCAATCAATGCAGAGGGCCACAGCATGCCCCCCATCAATGCAGAGCGCCACAGCATGCCCCCAATCAATGCAGAGCGCCACAGCATGCCCCCATCAACGCAGAGCGCCACAGCATGCCCCCAATCAATGCAGAGCGCCACAGCATGCCCCCAATCAATGCAGAGCGCCACAGCATGCCCCCATCAATGCAGAGCGCCACAGCATGCCCCCATCAATGCAGAGCGCCACATCATGCCCCCAACCAATGCAGAGCACCACAGCATGCCCCCAATCAATGCAGAGTGCCACAGCATGCCCCCAATCAATGCAGAGCGCCACATCATGCCCCGATCAATGCAGAGCACCACAGCATGCCCCCAATCAATGCAGAGACCAGCGTGCATGCTCCCTTCAATGCAGTGTGGGTTTCCCCCTGAGACCAATGCACTTACCTGGCAGCGGCTTCTCTTCAGTCCCGGCGGCGGCGGCTTCTTCTTCAGTCCGGCGGCGGCTTCTTCTCTTAGTCCCGGCGGCGGCTTTTCCCTTCCTCAAAACTCCGTCCTCTTCTGCGGCGGCGGGAAGGTGACCGGCGGTGACGGTGAGTGACTGATGCACGTACAGGCACCGCCCCCATTGCGACGTCAGCAGGGTCAGGAATCGGATGTCCTGAATGATGATTGGTCTAGCCTGGAGACTGGACCAATCACAGCTAGGATATCACGAAAGTGGGAGTGTCCTAGCGCAATGACCTGCACCCAGGTGATGCCCCACTGCCAGGTCGAAACACCCCCCCCCCCCCATAGCCTCCACTAAGTCCGGCGACCTGGAATTTTTTTTTTTTTTTACTTTTTTTTCTTTTTTTAATCTTTTTTTTCTTTCCTTTTTTTTGGGGGGGCAGCGCCCCTGCACCCCCTATGCACAGGCCGCCACTGGCAGTATGAATATTTATGCAGCCCTGGCCAATCACAGGGAGCAGGGCCCTGAAGGCTGCTGGGAAACTGCATAAATACTCTGAGAGACTGGGCTTCTTTCCCTGCAGAGGATCAGCCCAGTCTGGAGGGCTGCTGCCATGTAATTGCTTGGATGCTGAAGCTACAGAGAGCTGACTGAGGGGCTGTCTGCTGAAGATCTAGTCTGGTATCACTGAAGTTGGATGGAGGTAACCAACTCTGTCCCTGGACTTTCTGTAAGTGCAAACTGCTGTGAGAGATCTTAGAGACTTTTTTGGCTGCTGCCACCCTTCTTGTGCTAGAGAGAGTCAGCTGTATTTGTCTGTTCAAAGGGGACATCGGCTGGTGTCCTGAAGAGCTTAGTCTATCTAGCTCTCTATGAAAGGACTCTGCTCTGAAGAAACTTGCCTACGTTTAACGGCTTCTACTGAAAGCCAAGTCCACAGTTTTCTATAGAGAAGGACTTTTGCTTCAGCTCTACCTTTAACTGTTTCCACAGTTTGCTATATAGAAGGACTTCTTCAGCTTTACAGAAAGGAGTTCACTGTCCTCAACCTGTACATAGTGTCTGTATTTTGGAGTATTGCATTCAATTCCCTCAACCCTATCCAGGTTCTTCAAAAATAGAAACAACACACCCAGACTGGTCATTGAGGAAAAGGGTGGCTGAGATCATGTGCCTGGCTGTGTGGCAACCCACTTGGGAAGATTCTGGGCACATTTCCAACAGCTCCTATGGGAGTAAGCACTGAAATGGTAAATAATAGCACAAATAGGGTAAATCTCTGTAACAGGGGCACAGGTAGGAAAAACAACTTAACATTTTTTGCCTTTTGGTATACTTTATTTAAAGCTACAAAGATTTGGACTACATCTGAGAAAACATATCTCCCCTTTGCTTGAAAGGTTTTTCTACCCGCGCCAGTAAGAAATATTCTGGATTTTTAAATCACATACTTGAATTTCTAATTAACTGAATTATAAATAGGATGTTTCACATTTCTATAAGCAGTCACATGAATTATGAAGCAATTACATGTACCAGCAGGATAATATGTTATGCATTGTGTAAGACTGAGAATTTTATTTGATATTTGTATGTTTTTTTTTAATTGATTTTAGGTAACACTTGGTGGTATAAGGACATTGGTTTGAACTTCCCACGGGTTCCATTGTTTAGCAGCCTGGTATACAAAAAAGATTTTACACAATTATGAGTGTTACAATTGTAGTTTATGAAGTTGATGAAGTACTGTGTCCAAATGCCCTGGTCTATACTGGACCATCAGCCACTTAAATTGAGCAGGCAGTCTGTGGGGTACAATACTCACATAACTTTTTTTTAGCAGATTGTAATGGGGAGCTGGGTTCCTTGTGTTTAGGACCCATTTATTCCAGGTGTGGTGGGGGGACTGCTCTGAGCAGCAATTTCCAGCACAGTCCCACCAATACTCAAGTGAATTTACCCTGGGGGGGGGATTTCCTTAAACTAGAGCCGATAGAATCTGGAGCAGCTGTGAAGAGTATAGCAATCAACTTCTAGCTTCAGCTGCTTCAGTAAGGCCTCATTTACACTTCCGGTTGGATTCAGTATAAATACATATTTGAGTTAGGTTTTTACCAACATCCCACCCCAACTGCTCCCCCATAAGCTACACAGGCAGCAGACAGGGGTGTACATATAAAAAAATTATCCAGCTGTCATGTTCAGTGTGCAGTACAGTTCTCGGAATACAACCCATTCAACTGAATAAGGCTGCACTTCAACCGCCCCGCAATCAAATGCAATGTATATGGTTGAAAACAGTGAGGTGGCAACATAATTCCTCCTCACTGCCTTTAACCTCCCTGGCGGTATGATTCTTTCCGATTTAAGGTGCTGAAAGCGGTACCATTATTTTGCATGTAAAATGATGAATGAGCAGCCCAAACCAACTATTTACATATGATTTTTCTTTTCTGTGCGTTCTTCATAACATCTCGGGTATGATAAAGTTTGAAACACAAAATCATAAATTATAATATAATAAATGACTATAAATAAGTTAAAGTATGTACGTATATATGCTGTATATATATATATATATATATACATACATACATAAAAAGTACAGTAAAACTGCAGGAAAGGGCACTGGGGGGCAATCTAATGTGAATTTATTTTATTGTGCAATGTATCAGTGTGTTTGGTGTGTTTTACTTCTGAATTTGCCGCCGGTTGCACCCCCCTTTGAGCGTCACAGGAGACGGAAGCCGGGGCACAGGGAGCATCGGGAGGAAGATCCGCCGCCGCACACCGCCCGCATACATCGCTGGATCCCGGCGACAAGGTAAGTAACCCCTCTACCAGGATCCAGTGATGCTTCTGGCGGTACCCCAAGTGTGGCTCGGGGTTACCGCTTTTGGCACTGAAATTTAACCCCGAGCCACACTCGGGAGTACCGCTAGGAAGGTTAAAATGCCCTCTGAAAATCAACCCACTGGCAATTCAGAGGGTTACATAGTTAGTGAGGTTGAAAAAAGACATCAGTCCATCCAGTTCAACCTATGATGTGTGTGTGTGTGATGTGTATGTTGTGGTCTTTAAGGTGCCCGTCTAATAATTTTTTGAAACTATCGATGCTCCCCACTGATACTATTGCTTGTGGAAGAGAATTCTCCATCCCCACTGCTCTGACAGTAAAGAACTCCCTACGTAGATAAGGTTAAACTGTTTTTCCTCTAGTTTTAGTGAGTGGCCACGTGTCTTATTGTATTCCCTTTCTCTGAAAAGTTTATTCCTTATGCTAGGGTCAACAGTACAGAATTTGTACATTGATATCATATCCCCTCTCAAGCGTCTCTTCTCCAGAGAGAATAAGTTCAATGCTTGTAGTCTTTCCTCATAGCTTAGATCCTCCATTCCCCTAATTATTTTTGTTGCCCTTCTCTGGACTGTCTCCAGTTCCAGCACATCCTTTCTGAGGACCGGTGCCCAGAACTGGACAGAATACTCCAGATGTGGCCAGACCAGAGTCTTGTAAAGTGGGAGAATAATCTCTTTATTTCTGGAGTGAATCCCCTTTTTTATACATGCCAGTATTCTATTGGCTTTGCTTGCAGCGGCTTGGCATTGCATGCCATTGCCAAGCCTGTTGTCCACTAGGACCCTCAGGTCCTTTTCCATCTTAGATTTCCCCAGAGGTTCCCCCCTAGTGAGTAGCTTGTGTTTGTGTTTCTGACACCCAAGTTCATTACCTTACATTTTTCAACATTAAACCTCATCTGCCATGTAGTTGCCCACCCTATTATTTTGTTCAGGTCTGCTTGTAAGGTTTCCACATCCTGCATAGAAGTTATTGCCCTACTTAGTTTAGTATCATCCGCAAATACCGAGATTGTGCTAGATATCCCCTCCTCTAGATCATTTATGAATAAATTAAACAGGATTGGTCCCAGGACAGATCTTTGGGGGGACCCCACTTTCCACACCCGCACAATCCGAGTACTCCCCATTTATCACCACCCTCTGGACTCTCCCCTGGAGCCAGTTTGTAACGCTCCGGCGTTTGTTTAATGAACTGGATTTGCAGCTGCAGAGTTTCCACTCAGTAGTCGTGTAGAGATGTGTTGAATCACCATATCCAACTCTCCAGACTCATCATTGTGGCCCAGCCTGCCTCAGCATGCAAATATACAGACACTCAGATAAGATGTTCCTGGAGTGATAGGTTGTATACGATAGTATAGAGGTGATGTGCTGAAAGGACAGGCGTGAGTAGTGATAGCAATGATAGGCACTCAATAGTAATGTTCAGGAGTGTTAGCAGATGGTGATAGATAGTATGCAGATAGGTTAGCAATCATGTACAAATAACAGGTGGTAGGGGACAGCAGATGAAGTGTACAGGAATTGTTAACTCAGTGCAAGGATATAGATGGTAGTAGACTCAAGAGCTAGCAATCTATGTAACAGTGCAGATGATAGAAATAGTAATGCATAGATAGCAACAGTCTTTAGTATGCAAGAGTAGATAGTGTAAGTTTGATAGGAAGGAATCCCCTGTGGGGTACTTATCACTAGTTGGTTTAGAGAGATGAGGGGTCCGGTAATGAAATAAGGATCAGGTAGCGAGATACAGGATCAGTAGCGAGATACAGGATCAAGTAGTGAGACTCCGGTCTATCCAGATACTGGGAAATAGCTGGAGGCTTCGGCAGCGTCAGACAAGGCTGTATAACAAGCGGTTTGCACGAACACCTTGTGAGTGAAAGCCGGCGATTGAAATAGCCGCTCAGAGCGGCGCCTAGTGATGACGTCATGCGGCTTAAAGGGATAGGCAGGTATATGCGTTCCACCTAGCTGAAAAGGTGGGACGCAATGTGGAAGAAATGGGCTGGAAGGGTACCGAAGGTACCAGAATCTTACACAGTTCTCTTTCCAGGTACTCACCCTATGGTTCATACCTATGGAACTTAGTTTGTACAATAAGTGTTTGTGGGGAACTGTGTCAAATGCCTTTGCAAAGTCCAGATACACCACATCCACTGGCCTTCCTTTATCTCGATGGCAACTCACTTCATTGTAGAAGGTTAATAGATTGGTCTGGCAAGAACGATTTTTCATGAATCCATGCTGATTACTACTAATATAATTTTCTACTAAAATCTTGTATATAGTCCCTTAACGCCCCCTCCAAAATCTTGCAGACTACTGATGTTAGGCTGACAGCTCTATAGTTACCCGGGATATATCTCAGCCCTTTTTTAAATATTGGTACCACGGTGGCTTTTTTCCAATCAGCTGGCACCATTCCCATCTGTAGACTATCAGTAAAGATCAAGAAAAATGGTCTGGCTATCACCTGGAGTTCTTTAAGAACCCTCGGGTGCAAGCCATCCAGTCCGGTGATTTATTTATGTTAAGTTTCTCTAGTTTCATGCTAAGTCTATCTTCTGTTAACCATGGGGGTACTTCCTGAGGTGTATTATTTAATTTAGCATTACAAGCTGGGTTAGTATAGCCCCCCAATTCTTTTGTGAAGACTGAAGAGAAGACATTATTTAGCACTTTTGCCTTCTCACTGTCCTCTGTGGCCAGATTCCCTTCATTGTCTTTTATGGGGCCAATGTGTTCTGGTCTCGCTTTCTTACTATTTATATACTTAAATAACTTCTTGGGTTTTTTTTTTTTTTAACTCTCTTCTGCTATATGTCTCTCGTGTTCTTTTCTAGCCGCCTTGATTTCGCCTTTACATTTCTTATTGCACTCTTTGTACTGTTGGAATGCTGCCAATGACCCCTCAGCCTTGTATTTTTTTAATGCCTTTTTTTTTGGTATTAATATGCCTTTTTATGTTGGAGTTTAGCCACCCTGGGTTTATTTTTGCTCTTTTAAATGTATTCCCCTTTGGAATGCACTGGCCAATCCCTTTGTTTAGTATGTTCCTTAAGCACTCCCATTTTTTCCTCTGTGTTCTTTGTTCCTAGGGTTCTACCCCATTTGGTATTTTCTAGCAAAGAGCGCAGTTTTGGGAAGTTGGCTCTTTTTAAATTCAGTGTCCTTATATAACCCTTGTGTTTCCTATTACTATGATTAATACTGAAACGAATTGACCTATGGTCACTGTTTCCCAAGTTGCCCTGTATTTCTATATCCATGATCAGGTCCATATTGTTGGTAATCAGTAGGTCTAGTACCGCATTGTTTCTTGTCGGTGCGTTCACTAACTGACCCATGAAATGATCCTGTAAAACATTTAGGAATTCCCGAGCCTTGGATGAATGCGCGGTTCCTTCTGCCCAGTCTATATCTGAATAATTAAAGTCCCCCATTATAATTACATTTCCCATCCTTGCTGCCATTCCAGTCTGTAAAAGGAGGTCCGCCTCCCCCTCCTCCTCCCTCTGGTTTGGGGGCCTATAGCATACGCCCAATATTACTTTCCCCATAGTACCTTCCCTTTGAAGTTCTACCCATAGGGATTCTACCTCCTTCTTAGCTCCATTATTATTATTGTCCCTCCTATTTACCTGTACACTGCTCCTAATATACAGACATACCCCTCCCTCTTTTTTACCTTCTCTGTCTCTGCGATAAAGGGAATAGCCAATGTAACATAGCCTCCAAAATCTTAACACTAACTATTTATAAAAATGTTCCATCCTCTTCCTCTTACCTATCCTACATACCCTTTATAAAATAATCTGTATACTAACTTTTTTTTTTTTTCCAAACCTGTCCAGTCGAATGATTCTGCAGCTCCTGCTCTACTGTGTAAGGGAGCTCTAAACAACAGCTGTAAATATTGGGAGTTCTAATGTCACCCATAGGCTGCCATGGTTCAGCTGTTGTCTGTCTGCTCTCCCTTCTCTCCCCCGTAGGAGCCACTCACTGACAAAGGCGAGCCATGTGAGTACATTGGCCATGCCACAGGTACAAAAAAACTGATAGAAAAAACGTGCAGATTTGACTTGAATAGACCTGTTCACATCATGTGCAGAGACATGCATATTTATTATGTACATCTCTGCAAGGACACAAAGAAAACATTTGTTCTCCAGGTGCCCTGTTAACACCATAACACTCGTATCACGTGCAGATTTTTTCTGTGCAGAGATATGTAACATAAATTCTCTGCAAGTGCACAAAAAAAAGAGAATCCTCTATGCGCCCTGTTCACACCATAATGTTTATGTCTTGTCAGATTTAATTACTATGCAGAAAACTGCATACACATTGCAAATTCCTGCGCAGAAAAAATCCATATACAATACCAGTGCTGTGGTGTGAACAGGACACATAGAGATCAAATGTCAGTTTCGTGACACACCATATGCAGAGCCATGAGTGTTCCTGCATGTGTTCTGTAAGGGTGCAAAGAAAATAATTGTTCTCAATGTGCCCTGCTCACACCATATCGCGTGCAGATTTTTTCTGCGCAGAAATCTGCAAAGTGTATGCAGTTTTCTGCATGGAAAAAAACTGAGGTTACATCAACATTGTGGTGTAAACAGGGCACATAGAGATCAATTATTTTCTTTGTACCCTTCGCAGAGGCTGGGTTCACACATATGCGGCCATGGGTTCGTGCCTGGTGTTTGGTGTGTCCCTGTTCACCGGTTCAGATGCGAATCAGGTCTGAATTTGTGCCTGAATTCGCACCTAGATCGGACCCAAAGATTTACAGGCCCCCTTTTGAATGTGAATAAAATTGAAACCTGTGTTGAAACACACCCAAGATCTAATAATTGAATATACAACACATGCGGGTCAATCACTTCAGACCCCCAAAAAAACAAGACAAACATGAAAAAACACACAGATAAATATACTCTTAACAAAAAAGAACATTTTCATAAAAACAAAAACAGGTAAGAATGTCCCACATTGAACCTGCCCCTAATATGCATTACATATAAAAAAACACAAATCGGTCTAATGCATACTGCACAAATAAAGGTGCAAAGATCTACACCTTACATGTTATTGGAACCGAAAAACGTAATTATATGACCAAAAATGAAAAAAAGAAGAAAATATAAATAATTAAAGAATTTCATAAACAAATGAAAAATGTGTATGTATATATGAGAAATGCATGTATGATAAATGGAGATGGACCAGAAACATGCACAAATATATAGGTAGTTTAGGCTCACCTCTATTTTTAAAAGCGAATGGGAGTCCTTCCCGCACTCTTTTCCCGCTCCAAAAGCCCGCTAAAATCAGCTTTTGGGGCTATTTAATCAGCTGCCCAAGACTGTGAGGGTCAATCTGTTCTGAAAATCTACTGATTCCAAGTTTCCCCTCCCTTCCTCCCTCCCTTTTGTTTGTTGCGGCCATAATTATTATGTGGTGATGTCACCTCTATATTTTGAGGGGGACAATGTTATTTCTGATGTAATTGATGGATACATTTTTTTAAATATGTTATGTGGTTGATACGACCCGAGTTGTGATGACTGAGTTGTTTGTGATGTTATTTAATTTGATATATTTATTTATTGTCCTTAAACCAGTAATAAACGGCCGCGGCCTTATTTTGCCAACTCAAGTGTCTGTTGTGCCTAATTTTATTATTTATTTATAGTTGTTAGTTATTTAATATTTAAATCATAGCATCCTTCCTGCCATTCCATAACAGAGTGGGCAACTACATGGCAAATGAGGTTTAGAGCCGGTCCACACTGCCGCGACCTGTCAGGCGACTTGTCAGCCTGACAAGTCGCGCTCCCTCGCGGTCCATTAACCGCTACAGGACCCGTTCTAATAGGAGCGACACAAGTTGCTCCGACTTAGAAAAAGGGTCCTGTACTACTTTGGGGCGACCTCGGAGCGACTTGCATAGACTTTCATAATGTGAAGTCCCTGCAAGTCGCTCCGAAGTCGTGGTGCATGGTAATGCACAAGTTGCCCCCGAAGTAGTAAGGAGTCGTGTCGCCTTAGTGTGAACCGACTCTTAATGTGGAGAAGTGTAAGGTATTGCACTTGTGGACTAAAAACATAAACGCCCAATACACTTTGGGGGGGGGGAACCCCTGGGGAAATCAAAAATGGAGAAAGATCTGAGAGTCTTTTTGGAAGATAGACTTAGCAATAGCATGCAATGTCAAGCTGCAGCTGCCAAAGCCGGCAGAATATTAGCATGCATAAGGAACGGGATGTATTCCAGAGATAAGACTATAATCCTTTCACTTTATAAAACTCTGCTCCGACCGCATCTGGAGTATTCTGTCCAGTTCTGGTCGCCAATCCTCAGAAGGGATGTGTTGGAGCTGGAGAGAGTCCAGAGGAGGGCAACTAAACTGATTAGGGGATTGGAGGACCTTAATTATGAAGAGCGCTTACATGCACTTGATTTATTCTCCCTGGAAACGAGACGCCTGAGAGGGGACATGATAGCGATTTACAAATACCTCAATGGTGATCTCAGCATAGAAAAAAAATATGTTCAGTCGCAACAAATGCATGAGGACACGAGGCCATACAATGCGATTAGAGGAGAAGAGATTTAACCTTAGGCTACGCAGAGGGTTTTTTACAGTAAGGGCTACAAGATTGTGGAATTCTCTACCACACGTGGTAGTAACTGCAGGGAGTATGGCTACTTTTAAAAGACTCCTGGACGTACATCTCAAGGATCAAAACATTCAGGGGTATGGGAAATGATTACGTCCACACACACCTACACAGGTTGAACTGGGTGGACTATTGTCTTTATTCAACGTAACTATGTATGATTTATTCAGAAGAGCATTTACAGCTCCATTAGCCTGGCTCTTATTGTAAAAAGATTATGTCAGTATCTTGATACATAAATCCTCTTTAATGACATGCTTAAAAACAAAAGACAGAAAATGAAAACAGGTGATTGCAAATGAGAATAATAATGCATTTGAAAGTAACAAAGTAGAGGCTTTATTTACATATACACTTTCACACTTCCTTTGCAAGTCTACTTCAAGTACATGTAAATTTAAGCACTCTCAAAAACAATTGCCATTTTTATAAATAAAATATTTGTTTTCACAATACTTTTTTTTTCAGTACAATTAAGCTACTGCAGTTTTTTCTGTAATCCCTTCCTATCTATACGCATTCACTTTAGGGATAGCGGTACAGCCTTTCTCAGGGTGGGTTTCCTAATGGTGACAATAGTGGCTTTATTGGAAGTCAGCTCCACAGGAAGTCCATGTAAGTAGGTGACAACACAGAAGCATAATTATCAGACAAGAACAGAGCATTGACACTCTATGAAGCTACCTGAACAAAGACCTTCATGGCAAGACCAGCAAGTATTTTTCTAAATAAAACTGCAGACTTAAAAATATTGAACATTATTTTTTAAATGACATTAGCGTGGTACAGCTGAAAATCTAAGGTTACTCTGACCACATTGCAAGGGTTACTTTGTAATTTTTTGTCCATGGAAACATTAAAATGAATTTCCTTTTATCTTATCCCTCACTCACAGGTTTCCTCCCAGGTGAATGATTATTCCCCCGAAGTTGCTTCCCATCACAGATCCATTGGTCGCAGCCATTCTGACAGTGCGTACAGTGTAGCAGTCCTGCATTGTAAGTACAAAAACTGCAGGCCCACCAATAAGCCAGAATGTCAGAGGGGAGAAGAGAGGACCAGCTAAGAGACAAGGTTAGTAAAACCATTTTTAAATGTTTCCCTAGATGAGCATTTAAAGGAGAAGTATGGCCAAAACTCCTAGAAGCTAAATAGTGTTATCTTATGTATCCATGCACACTATATTAGGCTATTAGCATATTTTTGAGCCTCAGCGTCTAGGAGCAGTAAAAAAATTATTTTTTGGAGCGTTTTTTTCCAGCAGAAAAAAATACAGAATGCTCCTAAACGCTACTAAAACGCTGCTAACAGCTTTTTTTAAACTTTTATTTTTTATTTTTTTCTTCATGTACTATAAAAAAGCTAATGCTCCTAAATGCTCCTAAAAAGCTATTAGAAGTTGGCACAAAAATTTTATTATCAGCAATTTTTATCCAACATTCTTTTCTAGCATTCTTTTGAGGCTATAAAATCGCTAGTGTGCATGGAGCCTTATTGCTCAGCTTGCATCAGAGTTATTGGTGTTGCATATAATTTATTATTATATATTCCCTTTGTACTGTTTCTGTTAAATATATTATAATAAAACAAGGCTATTTTAACAATGTGTTAACGTATAATAATACAGCACTAAATAGATCAACAAATCAGTGTCTGTATCTACTGTATGTCTCTATGCATTGGTAAATGTTGAATATATTATAATAAAACAAGGCTATTTTAACAATGTGTTAACGCATAATAATACAGCACTAAATAGATCAACAAATCAGTGTCTGTATCTACTGTATGTCTCTATGCATTGGTAAATGTTGCCTTCCTGTGTTCTCTAAGGGACGGTTCACACCATGAATTGCACAGGAACACGCTATGCATTGCTGTATGATTCACATTCGATCCTGGTGCAGTGCAATTTCAGCCCATTCATTTAAATAAGCTGAAATAACGCTGGACAGCACCAAAAGTAGTGCATGCACTACTTTCAAAGGTGTGCGCAGGTGGCGTGCCAGGTGTGCCTGGGCACACCCTAATTACTACCTGTAGTGCCGATTCCCCCTACTGCCTGGGCTTCCCCCATGTTGGCCCCCTGCCCTGCAGTTCTGCTGGCTTCTCTCCTCTCCCCCCAGCTGCTGCGGGGATGCTTTTGGGATGAAATTTAAGGACAACTTAATACAGTGCCTTGCGAAAGTAATCGGCCCCCTTGAACTTTGCGACCTTTTGCCACATTTCAGGCTTCAAACATAAAGATATAAAACTGTATTTTTTTGTGAAGAATCAACAACAAGTGGGACACAATCATGAAGTGGAACGAAATTTATTGGATATTTCAAACTTTGTTAACAAATAAAAACTGAAAAATTGGGCGTGCAAAATTATTCAGCCCCTTTACTTTCAGTGCAGCAAACTCTCTCCAGAAGTTCAGTGAGGATCTCTGAATGATCCAATGTTGACCTAAATGACTAATGATGATAAATAGAATCCACCTGTGTGTAATCAAGTCTCCGTATAAATGCACCTGCACTGTGATAGTCTCAGAGGTCCGTTTAAAGCGCAGAGAGCATCATGAAGAACGAGGAACACACCAGGCAGGTCCGAGATACTGTTGTGGAGAAGTTTAAAGCCGGATTTGGGTACAAAAAGATTTCCCAAGCTTTAAACATCCCAAGGAGCACTGTGCAAGCGATAATATTGAAATGGAAGGAGTATCAGACCACTGCAAATCTACAAAGACCTGGCCGTCCCTCTAAACTTTCAGCTCATACAAGGAGAAGACTGATCAGAGATGCAGCCCAGAGGCCCATGATCACTCTGGATGAACGGCAGAGATCTACAGCTGAGGTGGGAGACTCTGTCCATAGGACAACAATCAGTCGTATACTGCACAAATCTGGCCTTTATGGAAGAGTGGCAAGAAGAAAGCCTTTTTTTAAAGATATCCATAAAAAGTGTAATTTAAAGTTTGCCACAAGCCACCTGAGAGACACACCAAACATGTGGAAGAAGGTGCTCTGGTCAGATGAAACCAAAATCGAACTTTTTGGCAACAATGCAAAACGTTATGTTTGGCGTAAAAGCAACACAGCTCATCACCCTGAACACACCATCCCCACTGTCAAACATGGTGGTGGCAGCATCATGGTTTGGGCCTGCTGTTCTTCAGTAGGGATGATCGAATGGTTCGGGTCATTGACTGTTCGAGGTTCGGCCGAATTTAGAACTTTTTGCTGAAAAAGTTCGGAATTCGGCAACCAGAACCAACCAAAATGCAATGGGCCAGGAAATGGGCTTTAAAAGCCTGTGATTGGACCAGAACCATTAGTAAAAGCCAATTGAGGGGGCAGGAGAATGCTAGGAATGTGATTGGAGTGACTAGGGGGTCCCTAGGCCAATCATTAGTGAATACGCTCCCCAGTATATAAGATAGCCTCTGCCAAATTCCTAGCATTGTAATACAGGGACATGGAAGAGAGTGGAAGCAGTTCTGTTAATTTTACTTTAAAAGTGTCATTTAGCATTTATTAGTGTGAGGAAAGGGATATCTAGTGTAGTTAGGGTGCTCTTTTACACTTTAGTTAGATGCAAAAATTTAGTTTCTGTAGGGAAAGTGTTAAGTGCCAGGGTGACTGTAATGTAGTGTAGGGTGAACTGACACTGACTGCTATGGCAGGGTGACCAAACCCTTCCATATCAGGGTGACCGCTATAGAGAAAAGATAGTTTCTCTTAAGTCACATTCGGTGCACTAATATGGCTTCTCGCCGGTCAGCCTGCTTTTTGGCTTTTTTGAGGACAAGTTTGGAGTCAGGCATGACATCTAAACTTGTGTATTGGGGTATATATACACACACATGTCTGTGTATATATACACCTGCACATATATAGGTGTGAAAGGAGCAGAAAACACTACTTGCGCTAATGAAATAATTAACACCAATATAGTTACGCTCCTATCACACCTATATATGTGTATGTGTAAAATACATATAAGTATGTGTGTATATATACCCCTATACAGAAGTTCAGATGTTTTGCCTGCCTCCAAAGAACCCAAAAAAATGCCCAAAAAAACGCCCAGGTTTGTTGTTGCAGGCATTTTTTTGGGGTTTTTGGAGGCAGGCAAAACATCTGAACCTGTGTAAGTTCATTCTTCTTCCTCATGAATGTACACATAGCACCCCATACTGACAGAAAAACACAGAATTGTTGACATTGTTGCAGATTTATTAAAAAAGAAAAACTGAAATATCACATGGTCCTAAGTATTCAGACCCTTTGCTGTGACACTCATATATTTAACTCAGGTGCTTTCCATTTCTTCTGATCATCCTTGAGATGGTTCTACACCTTCATTTGAGTCCAGCTGTGTTTGATTATACTGATTGGACTTGATTAGGAAAGCCACACACCTGTCTATATAAGACCTTCCAGATCACAATGCATGTCAGAGCAAATGAGAATCATGAGGTCAAAGGAACTGCCTGAAGAGCTCAGAGACAGAATTGTGGCAAGGCACAGATCTGGCCAAGGTTACAAAAAGATTTCTGCTGCACTTAAGGTTCCTAAGAGCACAGTGGCCTCCATAATCCTCAAATGGAAGACGTTTGGGACGACCAGAACCCTTCCTAGAGCTGGCCGTCCGGCCAAACTGAGCTATCGGGGGAGAAGAGCCTTGGTGAGAGAGGTAAAGAAGAACCCAAAGATCACTGTGGCTAAGCTCCAGAGATGCAGTCAGGAGATGGGAGAAAGTTGTAGAAAGTCAACCATCACTGCAGCCCTCCACCAGTCGGGGCTTTATGGCAGAGTGGCCCGACGGAAGCCTCTCCTCAGTGTAAGACACATGAAAGCCCGCATGGAGTTTGCTAAAAAACACCTGAAGGACTCCAAGATGGTGAGAAATAAGATTCTCTGGTCTGATGAGACCAAAATAGAACTTTTTGGCCTTAATTCTAAGCGGTATGTGTGGAGAAAACCAGGCACTGCTCATCACCTGTCCAATACAGTCCCAACAGTGAAGCATGGTGGTGGCAGCATCATGCTGTGGGGGTGTTTTTCAGCTGCAGGGACAGGACGACTGGTTGCAATTGAGGGAAAGATGAATGCGGCCAAGTACAGGCATATCCTGGACAAAAACCTTCTCCAGAGTGCTCTGGACCTCAGACTGGGCCGAAGGTTTACCTTCCAACAAGACAATGACCCTAAGCACACAGCTAAAATAACGAAGGAGTGGCTTCACAACAACTCCGTGACTGTTCTTGAATGGCCCAGCCAGAGCCCTGACTTAAACCCAATTGAGCATCTCTGGAGAGACCTAAAAATGGCTGTCCACCAACGTTTACCATCCAACCTGACAGAACTGGAGAGGATCTGCAAGGAGGAATGGCAGAGGATCCCCAAATCCAGGTGTGAAAGACTTGTTGCATCTTTCCCAAAAAGACTCCTGGCTGTATTAGATCAAAAGGGGGTGTGACGAGACCAATCTCGCCACTGGGCGTTGGAGAAGCCTGGTTGCTCGCCTCCTGCAATATGACTATGGACCCTCTCATCAGCCCAGGCTAAACGTAAACCCCATGGCAATTTGACTGTGTTTGTGGCATCTGAGCGCTGTTTGGATATGTTGAGCGCTCAGATCCAGGCTATCTGGGGATGGGTTGAATGTAGGGGTTCTGTTCAGTAGACTGGGAGTTATGCATTTTTGTGTCTTTTTGTGTTTCTTTAAACATGTGGCTAATGGAGCCTTGCCTCTCCTGGAAGCTAAAACGTATTCCTGTAAACTGTAAGGAACAGGAAGCCAACTCCTAATATGGGCATTACAGGAAGTTCTGAGGAGACGGGCGGTCTATTGACACTGAGAGTAATGTGTATTGAGGGCTCGTTAGGGAACCATTGTTCTGTGTCTGACTATTGTGTACATTGATTGCCCCCTGGGGCTTCTGTCTCCTTGCATTGGTCAAAGCTATCTGACCAATCCCTGTTGACTCATTTTCAAGCCCTCATTTGCATATGCTGGAGAGGACCTTAGTGAGAACTGCAAGTACTTTACAATTGACCAATGGGAAAGCGGTTGTTGGGGGAAGGATGTTCCAATTTCTGTATAAAAGTGTGCTCTGTTCTTCCAATAAATGTTGTTCCTGTTTTACCCTCATCTCGGAGCTTTGTCTCGTTATTGGGGGAATCTGCTACAGGGATTGCTATGGTCTTCCATACTCCCTTAGAGAATCACTGAGCTCTTGTAAGAGCTTGTGTAAGAGCTTATTCTGCTGCACTCTCTGGGGAAAGAGAGGTTCACCCACAGGAACCTGGAGCCTTGTCGTTGGTCCAGGGTGGGTAGGAGATGCCAAGACCCTAACCAAGCTGCGGCGGTTCGTGGAGTCTGAAGTGCTTACGGTGTCTGGTGGAGTGCTTGGAGCCCTCGGGAAGCACTAGGAGCGTCTGTCAACGGAGGTACCTGCTCAGGGGTGCCCTGTTCCGTAGCAGGGGGCTTCTACTAAATACTGAGTAAAGGGCTTCAAAATTGTGTTTTTTGATTACCGAAGTTCGGGTCCCATTGATTTCAATGGGGTTCTGAAATCCGGGCCGAACTTTTGGGAAGTTCGGATGTTCTGGCCGAACCGAACTTTTGAAAAGTTCGATCATCCCTATTCTTCAGCAAGGACAGATAAGATGGTTAAAATTGATGGGAATATGGATGGAGCCAAATACAGGACCATTCTGGAAGAAAACCTGATGGAGTCTGCAAAAGACCTGAGACTGGGACGGAGATTTGTCTTCCAACAAGACAATGATCCAAAACATAAAGCAAAATCTACAATGGATTGGTTCACAAATAAACAAATCCAGGTGTTAGAATGGCCAAGTCAAAGTCCAGACCTGAATCCAATCGAGAATCTGTGGAAAGAACTGAAAACTGCTTTTCACAAACGCTCTCCATCCAACCTCACTGAGCTCGAGCTGTTTTGCAAGGAGGAATGGGCAAAAATTTCAGTCTCTCGATGTGCAAAACTGATAGAGACATACCCCAAGTGACTTACAGCTGTAATTGCAGCAAAAGGTGGCGCTACAAAGTATTAACTTAAGGGGGCTGAATAATTTTGCACGCCAATTTTTCAGTTTTTTATTTGTTAAAAAAGTTTGAAATATTCAATAAATTTCGTTCCACTTCATGATTGTGTCCCACTTGTTGTTGATTCTTCACAAAAAATTACAGTTTTATATCTTTATGTTTGAAGCCTGAAATGTGCCACAAGGTCGCAAAGTTCAAGGGGGTCACTCAGATAAATAGTAGGCTAGAAATAATTGGAAATGGACATATGATTTTATGTTTTGACCACAGATGCAGGGTTAGTGTAAGGGTCCTTTCACAAGAGCTGTGCGCCTGATGGACTCAGTTTTGCTCAGCGGGGATCGATCTGCCGATTCCCGCTGAGCAGGTGGATGACAGCTCCATCTCTGCCTACTTTGCAGAGACAGACCTGTTAAATCCCCACTCTCCTCTATGGGAGATCGGAAGAGAACGGACCGCCTGTCCGTTTTCATCCAATCCTATCCGATCCTTCAGACGGATGGAAAATAGGGTTTCCATCAGTCCGGATTTCATGGACAGGATCGGATCGGATAGCAGCGAATGTCAGCGGAGATGTCACCCCATAGGGCTGCATGGAGCATCCGATCAGATGCGCCTGAAAAACTGACAGACGGACCGGATCGGAAAGCCCGTGTGAAAGGGGCCTTAGGGGGTTAGGAGGGCTCCTTTGCAAAGACACTGGCCTGCATTGGCAAAACAGTGGGGTTGATTACTAAAGGCAAATGGACTGTTCATTCTACAAGGGAAGTTGCACTTTGCAATGGAGGGGTGGACTCCCACCAGGCTCACCTGCCCTCTGCCTATCTATTATAATGCATTTGCTTCCACTGTGGAGGCTCTCAAAATTTAGAGTTAGGAATAAAGAAAATACTGGTGTGCCTTGATGGAGCTCTGTACCTTATGCATTTATTTGCAAATGTGTGCAAACGAAACCCTTGTTTTTAACTAATACTGTTAGACAGGATAATTTGGTTGGTTAGCAGGCTGGTCGGTAAGTTGAGCTGGGAATTTCTTTGGGTTTGTTTTGCATAGACACTGGCCTGCATTGGCAAAACAGTGGGGTTGATTACTAAAGGCAAATGGACTGTTCACTCTACAAGGGAAGTTGCACTTTGCATTATAATACATGTGCTTCTACTGTGGAGGCTCTCAAAATTTAGAATTTGGACTTCAGAAAATACTAGGGTGCCTTGATGGGCTCTGTAGCTTGCGCATGCATTTGCAAATGTGTGCAAACTAGTGGGGTTGATCACTAAAGGCAAATTAAATGTTTACTCTGCAAGGGAAGTTGCATCTTGCAATGACACTAGAAAAATAACAAAAACAAGAGAAGGGCGCACCGACCTAGTGCAATTCCATTAAACATTAATTGAAAGATAAAACAAACGGTGTCATACATCATACTCACAAACACATGTAATTTGACATGCGTATTGATTCCATGCGTTTGTGAGTATGATGTATGACACCGTTTTGTTTTATCTTTAAATAAATGTTTCATGGAATTGCACTAGGTGGGTGCGCCCTTCTCTGGTTTGTTATATTTCTAGTTCTTGCGGACCCCCATGGTCCTGAGAGGGCAGGAAGACCGTAGGCGATACAAACACCTGAGCGCAGGAGAGTAACTTTTTAGATTGAATTAAATCCCCCCCCCCCCCCCCAGGTTAGTGAATGAGGCAAATTCTGCTGATGCCCATCATCCAATCATGCGCTATCAAAAATGCTTTTTTTTTTTTTTTTTTTTTAATTTTCCTTGACCGTAACTGGGTATTCTTTCATAGTGCAATTTCACCACAGCCATTATGCTCATGGGAAACATATTGCAGAGTGAACAGCCTATTTGCCTTTAGTACACCAACCCCCCAGCCCCCACATTTCCATGGTCCCCCTATACCCCTCCAGCCCCCACATTTCCATGATCTCCCTATACCTCTCCAGCCCCCACATTTCCATGGTCCCCCTATACCCCTCCAGCCCCCACATGTCCATGGTCCTCTATACCCATCCAACTCCCACATTTCCATGGTCCCCTTATATCCCTCCAGCCCCCACATTTCTATGTTCCCCCTATACCCCTCCAGCCCCCACATTTCCATGGTCCCCCTATACCTCTCCAGCCCCCACATTTCCATGGTCCCCCTATACCTCTCCAGCCCCCACATTTCCATGGTCCCCCTATATCCCTCCAGCCCCCAAATGTCCATGGTCCCCCTATACCCCTCCAACTCCCACATTTCCATGTTCCCCCTTTACCCCTCCAGCCCCCACATTTCCATGGTCCCCCTATACCTCTCCAGCCCCCACATTTCCATGGTCCCCCTATACCTCTCCAGCCCCCACATTTCCATGGTCCCCCTATATCCCTCCAGCCCCCAAATGTCCATGGTCCCCCTATACCCCTCCAGCCCCCACATTTCCATGGTCCCCTATATCCCTCCAGCCCCCAAATGTCCATGGTCCCCCTATATCCCTCCAGCCCCCACATTTCCATGGTCCCCCTATACCCCTCCAGCCCCCACATTTCCACGGTCCCCCTATATCCCTCCAGCCCCCACATTTCCATGGTCCCCCTATACCCCTCCAGCCCCCCCATTTCCATGGTCCCCCTATATCCCTCCAGCCCCCAAATGTCCATGGTCCCCCTATATCCCTCCAGCCCCCACATTTCCATGGTCCCCCTATACCCCTCCAGCCCCCACATTTCCACGGTCCCCCTATATCCCTCCAGCCCCCACATTTCCATGGTCCCCCTATACCCCTCCAGCCCCCCCATTTCCATGGTCCCCCTATATCCCTCCAGCCCCCAAATGTCCATGGTCCCCCTATACCCCTCCAGCCCCCACATTTCCACGGTCCCCCTATATCCCTCCAGCCCCCACATTTCCATGGTCCCCCTATACCCCTCCAGCCCCCACATTTCCATGGTCCCCCTATACCTCTCCAGCCCCCACATTTCCACGGTCCCCCTATATCCCTCCAGCCCCCAAATGTCCATGGTCCCCCTATACCCCTCCAGCCCCCACATTTCCACGGTCCCCCTATATCCCTCCAGCCCCCACATTTCCATGGTCCCCCTATACCTCTCCAGCCCCCACATTTCCATGGTCCCCCTATATCCCTCCAGCCCCCACATTTCCATGGTCCCCCTATACCCCTCCAGCCCCCACATTTCCACGGTCCCCCTATATCCCTCCAGCCCCCACATTTCCACGGTCCCCCTATACCCCTCCAGCCCCCACATTTCCATGGTTCCCTTATATCCCTCCAACCCCCACATTTCCATGGTCCCCCTATATCCCTCCAGCCCCCACATTTCCATGGTCCCCCTATATCCCTCCAGCCCCCACATTTCCATGGTCCCTCTATACCCCTCCAGCCCCCACATTCCCATGGTCCCCTATACCCCTCCAGCCCCCACATTTCCATGGTCCCCCTATACCTCTCCAGCCCCCACATCCCCATGGTCCCCTATACCCCTCCAGCCCCCACATTTCCATGGTCCCCCTATATCTCTCCAGCCCCCACATTTCCATGGTCCCCTATACCCCTCCAGCCCCCACATTTCCATGGTCCCCCTATACCTCTCCAGCCCCCACATTCCCATGGTCCCCTATACCCCTCCAGCCCCCACATTTCCATGGTCCCCCTATACCCCTCCAGCCCCCACATTTCCATGGTCCCCTATACCCCTCCAGCCCCCACATTTCCATGGTCCCCCTATACCCCTCCAGCCCCCACATTTCCATGGTCCCCCTATACCCCTCCAGCCCCCCCATTTCCATGGTCCCCCTATATCCCTCCAGCCCCCAAATGTCCATGGTCCCCCTATATCCCTCCAGCCCCCACATTTCCATGGTCCCCCTATACCCCTCCAGCCCCCACATTTCCATGGTCCCCCTATACCCCTCCAGCCCCCACATTTCCATGGTCCCCCTATACCTCTCCAGCCCCCACATTTCCACGGTCCCCCTATATCCCTCCAGCCCCCAAATGTCCATGGTCCCCCTATACCCCTCCAGCCCCCACATTCCCATGGTCCCCTATACCCCTCCAGCCCCCACATTTCCATGGTCCCCCTATACCTCTCCAGCCCCCACATCCCCATGGTCCCCTATACCCCTCCAGCCCCCACATTTCCATGGTCCCCCTATATCTCTCCAGCCCCCACATTTCCATGGTCCCCTATACCCCTCCAGCCCCCACATTTCCATGGTCCCCCTATACCTCTCCAGCCCCCACATTCCCATGGTCCCCTATACCCCTCCAGCCCCCACATTTCCATGGTCCCCCTATACCCCTCCAGCCCCCACATTTCCATGGTCCCCTATACCCCTCCAGCCCCCACATTTCCATGGTCCCCCTATACCCCTCCAGCCCCCACATTTCCATGGTCCCCCTATATCCCTCCAGCCCCCACATTTCCATGGTCCCCCTATATCCCTCCAGCCCCCCCTTTTCCATGGTCCCCCTATACCCCTCCAGCCCCCACATTTCCATGGTCCCCCTATACCCCTCCAGCCCCCACATTTCCATGGTCCCCCTATACCTCTCCAGCCCCCACATTTCCATGGTCCCCCTATACCTCTCCAGCCCCCACATTTCCATGGTCCCCCTATATCCCTCCAGCCCCCAAATGTCCATGGTCCCCCTATACCCCTCCAACTCTCACATTTCCATGGTCCCCTTATATCCCTCCAGCCCCCACATTTCTATGTTCCCCCTATACCCCTCCAGCCCCCACATTTCCATGGTCCCCCTATACCTCTCCAGCCCCCACATTTCCATGGTCCCCTATACCTCTCCAGCCCCCACATTTCCATGGTCCCCCTATATCCCTCCAGCCCCCAAATGTCCATGGTCCCCCTATACCCCTCCAGCCCCCACATTTCCATGGTCCCCCTATATCCCTCCAGCCCCCAAATGTCCATGGTCCCCCTATATCCCTCCAGCCCCCACATTTCCATGGTCCCCCTATACCCCTCCAGCCCCCACATTTCCACGGTCCCCCTATATCCCTCCAGCCCCCACATTTCCATGGTCCCCCTATACCCCTCCAGCCCCCCCATTTCCATGGTCCCCCTATATCCCTCCAGCCCCCAAATGTCCATGGTCCCCCTATACCCCTCCAGCCCCCACATTTCCACGGTCCCCCTATATCCCTCCAGCCCCCACATTTCCATGGTCCCCCTATACCCCTCCAGCCCCCACATTTCCATGGTCCCCCTATACCTCTCCAGCCCCCACATTTCCACGGTCCCCATATATCCCTCCAGCCCCCAAATGTCCATGGTCCCCCTATACCCCTCCAGCCCCCACATTTCCACGGTCCCCCTATATCCCTCCAGCCCCCACATTTCCATGGTCCCCCTATACCTCTCCAGCCCCCACATTTCCATGGTCCCCCTATATCCCTCCAGCCCCCACATTTCCAAGGTCCCCCTATACCCCTCCAGCCCCCACATTTCCACGGTCCCCCTATATCCCTCCAGCCCCCACATTTCCACGGTCCCCCTATACCCCTCCAGCCCCCACATTTCCATGGTTCCCTTATATCCCTCCAACCCCCACATTTCCATGGTCCCCATATATCCCTCCAGCCCCCACATTTCCATGGTCCCCCTATATCCCTCCAGCCCCCACATTTCCATGGTCCCTCTATACCCCTCCAGCCCCCACATTCCTATGGTCCCCCTATACCCCTTCAGCCCCCACATTTCAATGGTCCCCATATATCCCTCCAGCCCCCACATTTCCATGGTCCCCCTATACCCCTCCAGCCCCCACATTCCCATGGTCCCCTATACCCCTCCAGCCCCCACATTTCCATGGTCCCCCTATACCTCTCCAGCCCCCACATCCCCATGGTCCCCTATACCCCTCCAGCCCCCACATTTCCATGGTCCCCCTATATCCCTCCAGCCCCCACATTTCCATGGTCCCCTATACCCCTCCAGCCCCCACATTTCCATGGTCCCCCTATACCTCTCCAGCCCCCACATTCCCATGGTCCCCTATACCCCTCCAGCCCCCACATTTCCATGGTCCCCCTATACCCCTCCAGCCCCCACATTTCCATGGTCCCCTATACCCCTCCAGCCCCCACATTTCCATGGTCCCCCTATACCCCTCCAGCCCCCACATTTCCATGGTCCCCCTATATCCCTCCAGCCCCCACATTTCCATGGTCCCCCTATATCCCTCCAGCCCCCCCTTTTCCATGGTCCCCTATACCCCTCCAGCCCCCACATTTCCATGGTCCCCTATACCCCTCCAGCCCCCACATTTCCATGGTCCCCTATACTCCTCCAGCCCCCACTATTCCTTCCTGGTAGCATTATAATCGTACAACTCCCGCTATTAGTGTGTCAGGTCTTGTCCCCCTCCCCTCCTCAGTGTCTGAGTCTCCTGGCCCAGTGACCGGTGTGTAGCCCCCCATGAAGTCCTCCATGAGCGCCCAGACTGCGGACACACTGCAGCTGCCAGGGTACAGGAGCATCCTTCACAAGCCGGGCTTGGAATGACATCACCCTCAGCCAATGAGCGGCGGCGCTGTGAGCTGTCAGCCGTGTGCTCAGCCTCAGCAGCTCCAATCACAGCCCGGGGAGGGAGGCGAGCTGCAGAGAGGACTGGCCGGGCTGGGACTGCAGGCAAAGCGGAGCGGAGCAGGGGGAGGGGGTTCCCAGGTGTTCCGAGCTCAAGTCACAGTCCACTGCTGCATCAGGAAGGTAGGAGATTCTTTTTTTTTTTTTTTTTTTTAATGCAAAGCATCTTCAGTCATGTTACACCTATAGTGATGATGATGATGATGGGGATCGTGGTGGGTGGAGGGGCACCCTTCATCTCTCCAAGGGCAGATGAGCAGCATTATGGCAGAAGATGTAGGATCGGGTGTGTGATGGAGGAGATCAGTGCTGCCTGTGCCCTGTATAGAGGAGTGGAGGAGCTCTCACATTCATCAGCCAAGACTTAGCTGTGACCAGCATTTTAATGCGCACCTTGTGACCATGGCTCCCATGTCAGCTCTGCTCCTTCCTATGGTATAGAAAAAAAAAGGTTTTCTTATTGAGATCACCTCCCTAATAATGATCATGGCATCAGTTCTAGGGCTGGATGATCATTTCATAAACCTCAGATGGCTTCAGGCATCACTTGACAGCTGTCAAATTTGACATAACTGGGATTTTTTTTTTTTTTTTTTTATATCTATGTGAATACTTACCAATCAAATGTCATGTGTTGCCCATCCACCCCCCCCCCCCCCCCACCCCCAAAAGCACACCTATGCAGATCTGTCCTCCATACCAGTCCTCCATACTAGACCAGTTTAAATAGCAATGCTTGTGATATATTCCTGGGACCACCTAGTCCTCCCAGTACAGGAGTCGCCGTGATTGATGTGGATCTGAATGCTAGGGATCAGCCAACACCAAACTAATCATTGCTGCCTCTCCCCCCTAAGAAGATTAATTCTCTGCCCAGGGGCTCATCTGACCACAGGGGTCCGAAAATCCTTCACATCAATTACATTCTGTATTAATAAAAAAATACATATTTAGAGGAGATGTTTCTCTACCCATAATATTTGCTGGGATCGTTCTATGGACGTGCTCCAGATGTATAGATCTTCTATTGTCATCCTTTTCATGCAGATTTCACAGTGCTGTGTAATTATCTGTATACAGTATAGTCAATGGTGCAGATTGTGCTGTATATACTGGGAGCCAACACTGGCACATTATGCTGTGAGACTTTTCTATGGGGGGGTCTGTGTCTCCCCCTGCATCTGCTCCATTATTGGGGCCCTTTATAAGCTTTTGCCTTCTGCATATGTAACATGATAGTAAGCAATGTATGGGGATGTCTGCCCTGTCGTGATCTGTAATTCGCAGCGGTTGCAGTAACATCTGCTAGTGAGATAAAAGATTGTATGGGGGAACAGTTGTTACTACTACAACGTTAGCCCTATATTGCCATGGGTAGTAATAGATCTATATATCTATAGAACTGGTAACACCCAGAGCACTGTGCATGTGTTTTTTAGAATGATGCTTTTTTTCACAGTATATATAAAAAATAATTATATTCAGGCTGCTGTATAAGCAAGGTACATATATAAATGAACACTGAGCTATTACAGTGTGTTTATGTCTAAGGTATACAGTAGCAAAACTTGGGATCCATGCGCAATATAAATGTTACAATGTACAGTGTAAAATTAAAATATTAAACCTTTCTTTTTTTTATCTTGGCACATTGAGAAAAAAAATAAATAATCGTTCCCCAGTGAACTATTTCTTACCCCAACACTTTACAGGGGACAAGGTTACAGCTTTTAATACTTCTGGCTTCTGCTGTCTCCATGCCGCTTCCCTGAACCTCTAGTTTCACAGGAAAGAGTGACAGTGGGCAATGAAGTCTGGAGTCATTTAGCTTCGAGAAGGGAGTGCCTTTCCATTCTAGACTATGGGGCTGTGTGTTTCTTTTGATGCACACAGTGTAGGGAGACACAGTTCCTGCATGCAAGAGTGGCTAGATAGCATGCTGAAAAAAAAGAGAGCCATTCTGAAACAGGAAACCAGGGGCAGCCATCATGGTTACCAGTTTAAAGCCTAAGATTCCTTTCGCTTTAGCTAGTTCACATGCGCCAATGTGGCCCAAACAAATGATTTCCATATGTCAGTTATTTTGCCTCTGTCAGTGCAGTATTATCAGAGAAGCAGCGTCAGCTACATCCAGTACATTATGCAGTGATTTGTTTCGGCAGCATCATGGGCAACTTCCCATCTGCTGCCGGGGAAAACATTCAATCGTGTTGAATGATTCTCAGCCATTCGAAAGAAGCCTAGAATTTTTTTAAAAGAATGCACAGCTTCTTCTGATTGGCTGATATGGGGAGGCAGATGGATGACATCACATAAATATTTAAGGTAAAGGAAACAGACTTAAAGCTGCCCCTAGTTGGATTGAAATGTGGCTGGTTCAGTAGGGTCCGGCTGAGATATGATCCATCTATGGGAAGACTGATTGTTCTTAAGTCGATCCATACTGAACTGGCTGAATTTCAATCCATGTGTGGCTGCTCTCACCCAACAAGAGTCATTCAAACGATCAACTTTTGTCTAAGGCCCCTTTCACACATGTCCGTTACGCCGACAGACTCCGTTTTTCTCAGCGGGGGATTGATCTGCCGATCCCCGCTGAGCAGGCGGATGACACCTCCGTCTCCGCTCTGTGTGCGGAGACGGAGGTGTCAGATCCCCGCTGTCCTCTATGGGGGAATTGAATGAGAACAGACCGCCTGTCCATTCTCATCCAATCCGATCCGCCAGGCGGATGGAAAATAGGGTTTCCATCCGTCCGGATTTGATGGACAGGATCGGATCGGGTGTCAGCGGACATGTCTCCGCTGACACCCGCTGCCCCATAGAGATGCATGGGGCATCCGTTCAGATCCACCTGAAAAACTGACAGGCAGATCTGAATGGTCCGTATGTGTGAAAGGGGCTTAATGGGCTTGTTGGAGAATTATTCCCAATCAGCGCTGATCAGTGTATTCTGACAGCTGGGAGAGTCCCCGCTGTTACAATGCAGTGTCTTAGTGAGGAGGATTCCTCCATCTACCTTGCTTGTTTGGATGGAGATAACCGCTAATTGTTTTCTGAAAGAAAAAGCCTTAAGCCGGCCATACATGGATCGAAATTTGGCTGGTTCAGCGGGGACAGGCTGAGATTCGATCCATCTATGGGTAGGCTTATTTTAAGTCAATCTATTGATCAACTTGGGTACAATCACCCTGTCAGATCTTTTACATGTGACTACTGTCGGCTATAGCTGCTAGCAGTAATCATTGTGTTCTGCTGGCTAGGAAGGCTCCCCCCCCCCCCCCCCCAGGATACAATAGTGCTGCTGGAGGCATTTCTCGATCAACATTGGCTGTGTTGGTGAGGAAATTGAGCAGTTTTCATTCCATCAACCTGTGCTGGAAGGAAAGATAATTATCTATGGGCTGCTTTAGGCTCCTTTCACACTATCCGTCCGTCGGACGGATTCCGTTTTTCTCAGCGGGGGATCGAACCGCTGATCCCCCGCTGAGCAGGAGGATGACAGCTGTGTCTCCGCGCTGTGTGCGGAGACACAGCTGTCAGTTCCCCATGCATTTCTATGGGGGAAATCGGATGGGAACGGACCGTTGGTCCGTTCTCATCCGATCCGCTGGTCGGATGGAAAATACGGTTTCCATCCGTCCAGATGACATCCGATCCCCCATAGAGATGCATGGGGGGACCGTTCAGATCCGCCAAAAAAACAGACAGGCGGATCTGAATGGTCCGCCTGTGTGAAAGGGGCCTTAGGCTTTAACCTGGAACACAAGCAACAATTAAAAGATAAAGAAGCTGTATACTCGGTAAATTATTAAATCAGCTTCTGAAATTGCTTTAAAAAGCTGAGTATCACTTTAAGGATATCAGCACCAAAAACATTGTATTGCAACAGTTTCTTGGATTTTTTCTAACAGTGGATTGCAAAATGCCCAAAAAATTCACAAACAAGTTTTACGTCTGCTGTTTTCCATTTCCCTTCTCTTGGAAGGAATATAATACTTTCATTGTGTGATTTCTTGTTTTTTTACAAAATTCCTCTAAACTTAGACACTAATGTGCTTTAACTGTGTGACTTTGTGAACTATGCGGCTTTTAGTTTTGTTCAAAGTCCTCCAAACTTAAACACTAAACACGTGCACATGTCTTCTTGTTTTGTCCAAAAGTCCTCAGAATTCTCCAAAACGTTATAAATGTAAATTGATATTAAATCCTTAATTTTCTTTTCTTTGCAGTTTGAGCTAGTTAGTATGCCCAGGGCCGTAGATAAGGGGGTACCACCAGTCCTTCTGTACGGGGCCCAGGCCAGGAGGGGGGCCCAGGCAGCATGGTGAATTCCGTGTGGACAGGGAGGGTGATCGGCGCAGTAGGAGGAGGGGGGGGGGGTAAGTTATCCCTGTAGGACTCTCTCTGCAGCAGCTAAAAGCTGGCTTCTTCTCATCTCCCTCCTACTGGCTTTCAGCTTCTGCAGAGAGAGCCATACAGGGGATCGGTTCCAGTAATCCCCCCCCCCCCCCACCACCACACTGATCAAATTCCCTGTGCACCATAAGTTTTCACCTGCCAGGCTCCCCTGTGTGCCTCCCCTCCTCTCCTTACCGCCAGGCTCTGGCAGGTGCAAGCACACAATAGGATTCTTCAGGATGGAGAGTGGGGGAAGAGTCCAGTAAATATGTCATATTTACCAACCCCTTCCTTTCCTGAATGAACACAATGAGTGATTGGTACTGATCACTCACTGGGCTCATTCATAACGGAAGCATAGCAAACTGTATTTGTTTGGGTAGGGGCCCTGTTGGCTGTATGGGGCCCCATGGTTTCTTGCAGCCCTGAGTTTGCCCCTTCATGCTGTGTTTCACACCATGCCTACCCTATATTTTTATCGAGTCCCCCCCCCCCCCTCATCACTGCCACTCTTTCTGGTTTTAGGGTGACTCTTTTCTCAAGCAGGGTTCTATGGAGCCCCCTCTCTGAGCACTCCCAGGAAAAAGAGTACATGCTGATGTGAGGATGCTGCCTACTCTGACACGTGTATCCTGATAGAAAGACAAACAGAAGACAAGCCCTACATCTTCTCAGTGCAGTGTCATCAATGAAGGGGCACACATGCATATATAGTATGTAGTCCCGAATACTATGGTCAGGTGACTTGAGATTAGATTAAAAAAGAATGTTCCTCACAGTTTATGTAATGGAAAGGAAGAAGACCAAGGATGTGAATTTAAACAGGTACTAATGCAATTCTGCACTTTTTGGCAGAACATTTTTTAATTTACCTGTGCTATTTTATTATTCAGCAAAATGATGAGGCTTCAGTTTTACTTTAACAACTCTTCAAAACTCTACACAGCACTATATGCTCATATGTGCTGATTTCTTAATGATTGTTATACTAATGGGTTTAGCAATAATGGTATGTATTGAATGGTTATAATGATCCTATTTAGAATTTTACTACTTATACATACTTACTTTTTATGATTTTTGTCATAAATAGATCAAGCATATGATAGAATTGAGGATCTGAGCCAAGCAATGATGCCTCCAGAGCAGCCTTCTTAAACTAGTGTTCCATGGAGCTCTAGAGTTCCTCCAGAGGTTGCTAGGAGTTCCTTTAGCAATGAACAATTTCAGCCTCTCAGGTAACTTCCAACTTAGGCCAATGATTGTTTTTTAGCTATCTGTAAGGGGGGGGGGGGGAATAATTCCCAGTGACCACAAATATTATGAGCAATCTTCCCAGTGGCCACCACTCTAATGTACTATGAGCTGTAGATATAGAAATTATTTGTAGGAGTTACTTGAGACTGAAAGGTTATTTCAAGGGTTTCTCTGCATTAAAAAGGTTGTGAAAATGTACTCACATGGCACAGCTTTCATTGAGATGGTTTAAAGTAAACCTGAAGTCCAAAATAAATAGCTACCTTAGTCGGGTTGTACAGCACATAGTAAGTACCTCTGGTGTTGGGCAGAGGCGTAACTAGAACCTTCAGGGCCCCGGTGCAAGAAACCATGAAGGGCCCCCTAAACACTGGTGTCAGTAGTTTTTATTTTTTGGTATTTTAATTGTAGGACAGTGATTTCTCTACATGCTGCCCCTGCCGCCCCTCCTATCCAGGTGTGCAGGGGAGCCACATAGGCCCCCTGGAGCATGGGGCCCGGTTGCAATTGCAACCCCTGCAACCCCTGGAGTTACGCCCCTGGTGTTGGGTGTGTTTTATGCTTAAACACTCTAGAATGCTTTATATGCTTTGCTTTATGCTTCATATATATATATATATATCAATAGCTCAGTCCGTTTTCATCCAATCCTATCCGATCTGATCCTCCAGAGGGATGGAAAATAAGGTTTCCATCTGTCTGGATTTCACAGACAGGATCGGTTCGGGTAGCAGCGGGTGTCAGTGGACATGTCACCACTGACATCCGTTGCTGCATAGGGGTGCATGGAGTATCCGATCAGGTCCATCTGAAAAACTGACAGGCGGACCTGATTGGAAAGCCCGTGTGAAAGGAACCTTAGGGCTCTTTCACACGGGCGTTCCGATCAGATCCACCTGTCATTTTTTTTGGCGGATCTGATCGGATGCCCCATTCAGCCCTATGGAGCAGCGGATGTCAGCGGTGACATGTCTGCTGACACCCGCTGCCATCCGTATCCGATCCTGTCCGTGAAATTACAGACAGATGGAAACCCTATTTTCCATCTGTCCTGGGGATTGGATCGGATGGGATCGGATGAGAGGGGACAGGCGGTCCGCTCTCATCCGATTCCCCATAGAGAGAAGCGGGGCTCTGACACCTCCCTCTCTGCACACAGTGTGGAGACGGAGCTGTCAACCGCCGGCTCAGCGGGGATCGGCGGATCGATCCCCGCTGAGCAGAGCACGGTCCGCAACGGAATGCGGACCGTGTGAAAGGGGCCTAACTGAAAATAGAACCAACATGCAGGGGCCTTCAGGCAACTAATATGCATCAACAGTACTGTAATAACAAAGTATTTTGTAATGCAAATTTACTTTAAACTTTTTAAAAAAAAAACACTCTAAACTTTTTTGAAAACTGTGGTGCACAGTTAGCATACCTCCCAACTTTTTGAAATGGGAACGAGGGACACATATTAACAAAAGCATGTAGGCATATGACACACCCCCTGCCACGCCCCCTTAAAGGAAAATTATTAAAAAAAAAATGTTAAACTCACAAGTACTTTTTTTTTTTTTTTTTCCATTACTATTCCTTTATACTGTTTTAATTACTTTATAATTTTGAAAATGGATAGCACTGGGAACACTTTTTGAGAGATAAAAAATGCATTTGATATACAACTTTATAGATCAGACCAAAATAAGGGACAAATGAGAGGGACAGTGGGACAGTGGGACTTTTTTCTAAATCAGGGACAGTCCCTCAAAATCAGGGACAGTTAGGAGCCATGACTTAGTAGTTTGTGTGTTGGCCAAGGGGATGAGGGTAACAGCGCACATCATCTTTAGAGAACTTTCCATGCATTTCTGCAAGTAAGGCAGCCCATTGAAATGAATTGGCTGCCCTACATGCAGCACGCAGCTGCACAGATGTGAACCAAGAGCTCATTCACAGGTGAGGTTGGGGGACAGTAAAACCATGAAGTTGAGCCATGTTTTTACACATAACCAATTTCTCCCTCTTTAGCTGCAGAGGTTATACACATGCAGTAGCCGTAACAGGAAGTATACCCCCAGGTGAATGGGGCTGCGTTGCAACCATCGCTCATTCACATGCATTGCATGCAGCTGTGGCACGTTGATGCTGCATTTAGGAGGTTGAAACAGGCGTTGAGGAGGTGACAGATCACCCCCTCACTACCCGTTCAATGACTCTGAAAAGCAATTTGAGCATGGATCACTTTTCAGAGGAGCAGCAGTCCTTGTCACTATTGTGAAGAAGACTTAGCGTCGGTTCACACTGCAGCGACGCTACTTCGCACCGCGACCTCCGAGGTCACGGTGCGAGCAGCGCGCCGCGACCTCGGAGCGGCCGCCATGGACTTCATAACATTGAAGTCTATGGCAGTCGCCTCCGGGTCGCCCCAAAGAAGCTCCGGACCCTTTTTCTAGGTCGGAGCAACTTGTGTCGCTCCTATTAGAACTGGTCCGCAGCTTCCCTATGGGAGGCGACCTGCTGCGACCTGTGAGACGACCAGGTCGCCTCACAGGTCGCCCTAGTGTGAACCGGCACTAAAGAAAAGCAGTTTTGATCATACAGGATTAAGCGTCAAGAATAAGGAAGTTTTGCACACTCTAGTAAGAAGCCTTTTCTCCTAGCCGCAGCGTTTGGCAGCAAAAAAAGCCAAATACTTGTAAAAGTGTCTAAAACTTTTACAAATTTTTTAGGGCATTTACAGGCGTCAAGAGCTTTGGCATTAGTTAATTTTATTGGAAAGAATAATAATTTATTCTAGCCATTAAAATGAATTAACACTCAAGTGCTAAACATGCCTAGCATTTAGGCGTGTTTCGATGCGTTTATCAGCGCAAGGTTTTTTTTTTTTTTGTCAAATCCCTGCTGCTCCTGGATGCACTGGCAGTGGGGGTACTTTCCTGCCACTAAACGCTGCTAAAAGCCTATGTGTGCATGGACACATAGGCTAACATGGGGGGGGGGGGCATTTAGAGGCAGGGAAAAAAAAAAGCCAGATGCCCCTAGAAGTAGCTGCAAAAACATCCAGTGTACACAAGGCCTAAAAGTTATGTAAGAACATACAGTACATTCTCACGCATGCATATAAACATACACACACTCACACAATAGAGCTGCACGATTATTCCTTAAAAAATCGCAATCTCGATTCACCCCCCTTATGATCTTAAAACAGCATTTCTTCCATTCTTACAGAGCTGTTCTCTGCTCACTCATAGCTGTCAAAAAAAAGAGCCCTGGCAAATGTTTATCAACATTGTTAAGGCTGCTAGATAACTATAAACACAATGTTTTACAATGTATCTTTTTGTTCTTTTAAATCAAAGGAATTCATTTCTGTCTGTAAGTGAGGGCAGTTTACCCTCTTAAAGACTCAACCTCGGTTCACATTTATGCGATGTGGGAAGGCTGCGAATCCGCAGCCTGTTCCCGCATCGCACGCACCCCCGGCAGTTCACACTGCCATATGCGATACGCTGGGGGTGTCAATGTAATCTTAACGACACCCCCAGTTTGATCGCATATCGCAGTGCGATCGTGCAGTTCGCACAGGATGGGATCGCACAAGTGTGAACCGCTGTGCGATCCGATCCTGATGCGGCTGCCAAAAAGGGTCCCTGTGCGTGTTTGCTGCGGCTGCGGTGCGAATTTAGCCATACAAACTGTATGGCTAAACTCGCACCGCACAGCCGATCGCATGTAATGAAGGAGCAGTGCGCTCCGACATTACATGCGAACCCCGCACAAGCACAAGTGTGAACCGGGGCTAAGTGGCGGTTCACATTTTTGCGATGCAGGAACGCTGCGAATATACAGCGTATTCCCACATCACTTCCGCACCCCTGGCAGTTCACACTGCCATATGCGATACGCTGGGGCTGTCAATTAAAAGTTATTGACACCCCCAGATCAGATCGCATATCGCAGTGCGATCTGACAGTTTGCACAGAATCAGATCGCACTAGTGTGAACCACCATGCGGTCCGATTCTGAAGCGGACCAAAAAAAGGGTCCTGTGCGTCTTTTAGTGCGATTGCGGTGCGAATTCAGCCATACAAACTGTATGGCTGAATTTGCACCGCACAGAGATCGCATGTACTTTTAGGAGCAGTGCGCTTGAATTACATGCGATCTCTGTGATCACACAAATGTGAACCGGCACTTAAATCTTTTTCGGACCCCCAAACATATATATATATTTTTTAGCAGAGACCCTAGAGAATAAAATGGCGATCGTTGCAATCTTTTATGTCGCACTGCATTTGCGCAGAAGTCTTTCAAACGCAGTTTTATGGGAAAAAATACACTTTAATGAATTTGAAAAAGCTAAACAGTAAAGTTAGCCCAATTTTTGTTGTATAATGTAAAAGATGATGTTACTCCGAGAATCATGAGAGAATCGCGATCTTTATTCTAAGTAAAAAAATTGTGATTCTTATTTTATCCAGAATCATGCAGCTCTATCACGCATATACCCACAAACATGCGTACTTACACACACACACATTTATACACACAAAATCTGCAGGACTCTACCTGCACTCACTGCTGGGTACTGCACTGCCCTGTAGGGGGAGGCAGAGAGCTCAGGACTCTGGAAGATGCCTCCCCCTTCCTCTGCTTTGCACATAAATACTATGCTGTACGATGAGCAGGAGTTTGGTCAGATCTGAATGCCCTTCTATACCACGATGCTGCAGCACCCCTGACGACCTCAGATGGCACCATGTTTGAGAAAGGCTGATATGGACCTTACTGTAGACATTCTGTACCTCTCTTTTGCCTAAACTAACTTTATCATTCATTTTGTAGGACTCTGTGGCTGCAAGTCCACCAACATATTTGTGGTGACAAACTAGCCTACCAGGCATCCTGTTCCTAGTTGTGGCTCCTCCGATCATGCCATCAGTATATTTCAGCGAGCAGAATTAGAAGTGGGCAGGATATAATAATGTACAACTCCTGATTTTTGTGAGACCAGAAGAACAGAAGGTGCCTACGCACTGGCACTGTGTGGACGTTCTCTGCTGGTTTTAGCTTGGAATAATATGCCAAAGCTACAATTTTTTTTCCTGTTTCCTGTTCACAAACTGAATAATGCAGCAACTTACAATTAATTGGATACACTGTATTTTACTTATGGTAGTTATTTTGAGTTGTAAAAAAAAAAAAAAAGAAAACCAATAAAAAATAAAAGAAGTAATCATTCAATAGTAGAAAAGAACAAAACAACTAGTTACAAGAGAAGAAAAAAAAAACCTATAAAATAATTACGTTTACATATCCGAAAAGGAGTGGGAAGAAGCAGGGCTGAAACTAGGGAGGGGCAGGGGGGGGGCATTTCTGCCCCAGGCACTGCATTGAGGGAGGCACCACCGCTGACAGAAGTAGTAACAGCGGTATCACTTCTCCTGTCAGCCCGAGGAGGAGAGAGCCAGAAGCGGTGAGTGCTGTGCTCTCTCTCCCACTCTTCTGCCGGCTTCTGTCCCCGCCCACCTGCCTATCAGACTTGTTCCACGGAGCTCAGGAAGTGATCCAAAACCCCCTCAGTTCTGTGAGTGATTAAAAGACACAAAAACCGACCAGGGGTGACATCAGTACAGCTCCCCTACCTGTCAAAGTGCGGAGCATGGAGTACGGAGAAGCCAGAAGCTCCTAGTAAACCCCTCCCTCCCCTACTCCCTGCCAGGGCAGCGCTGCGCTCCTGTGCCTGCAGAACAAGGAAACCCAAGCAAACAATACTGATGCTTGGTGGACTTGTTGTGCAACTTCACAACACAGGAGAAGGGAGCTCACATGAGGATTCCTTCCTCCCAGCCAGGGTTGGGACAAAGGGGGGCACACTAGGAGCTTCTGGCTTCTCCTACTCCGTACTTTGACAGGTAGGGGAGTTGTGCTGATGTCACCCCTGGTTGGTTTTTGTGTCTTTTAGCCACTCACAACCTCTAGCAAAGAACTGAGGGGGTTTTGGAGCACTTCCTGAGCTTCGTGGAACAAGTCTGATAGGTGGACGGGCGGGGACAGAAGCTGCCAGGACTTGACCCAGACGGATGTCATACTGCT
The DNA here is from genome assembly GCF_965119305.1 of Pelophylax lessonae. Lineage (NCBI taxonomy): Eukaryota > Metazoa > Chordata > Amphibia > Anura > Ranidae > Pelophylax > Pelophylax lessonae. The sequence continues at coordinate 239,726,044 of NC_138771.1, forward strand.
GAAGCACTCAGAATACAGGTGCAGTGCAATGATATTCTACTATACTAAAGAGGAAATGCAGTCTGCTCACAGTATTTGTAATAAAAACATATTTGCCGTTCTGAAGCTTCCCTCCAACTACTAATATTTACTGTGATTCTGTACTTGCCAAATATTATGCAGAAATCTCCCTCCACTAAGTCTGGCTGCAGCCATTTTAACTGTGGGCAGCTGAAGCTGCTGACTGTTTACTTCCTGGATTTACACACCCACATCCACATTAATACAGACACACACACACACATATATATATATATATATACATATACTGTATATATACATACATACAGACACACACACCACTGCTTCCCTGCACATTTTTCTCCTCTTGATGAATACTCATGGATCTCTGCAGTCTCCTGTTATCCCCGCCCTCATCCAGCTCCCTCCAGCTCTCATTGGCTGTCCTATGACTCATCCTCCCTCCCTTGCTGACAAACTCTCACGAGAGTGAGAGAGAGTACTGTGCATGATGTAATTAGCCAAGGCTTTTTACAAGACAAGAAAGAGGAAGTGGGCTGTACAGCGTATTTACTGGCAAAAAAAAAAAATGCTTTACTATCCAAAGTTAAAATAACAAGAGCAGAGGATTTAATAGATGGAAAGATGAAAAAAATTACTAAAGAGCCACTTTAAGAATTTGCTCATATGTGCTCAGTGGTTCTTTATAAGAATTCTTAAAATAACTTTATGTGATATTTAAAGGATTATTCTGGAGGCACTGTACTTTATGTGTTTTCACTTTTAGGGCTTCACTACAATTGTGGTGGGGAAAGGGGGGGGTGTAAAAACATGTGGCTGAGCCATGTTTGTACTGCCCCCAACCACTCCTCCTTAAATGATTGTAAAGATAAATAAACCAAAAAAAAAAAGAAAAAACATTTCTATACTTACCTGCTCTGTGTAATGGAATTGCACAGAGCAGCTGCAAACCTCCTCTATTCGAGTTTCCTGCCAATGCTCCTGGCCCCTCCCCTCTCTCCAGTTCCCCCATGGGAAGCCACAGACAGCGGGACTCAGCCCCGCCCCCCGCTCCCTTTTCACTGGCTTTGATTGACAGCAATGGGAGCCAATGACATGTCCTACTGACACTGTCCTTTTTGGAAGGGGGGGGGGGAAATTGAAATGTCCCCAAATGTTACATATGTGACATTCATTTCTGTTTTAATCAAACTCAGCATGGGATCAGTCTAGGATCCCCTGCTGAGATTGAAGGGAGGGTGCCTGTGTGAAAGGGGCCTAAAAACAGTATATGAAATGCTCTAAACATATAGTAAACACACGTTCATGAATATGAGAGATAAAAGCATAAGTAAAAGACGTGAAATGTGTTTTAAACTACGACAGATTATGATTTACATAGGCCCTAGGCAGTACTTATACCATAAACAGCACGCTTTTCTCTGAGACTTGATCAGTCAGTGAAACATCGCCATAGCTGCCTATTTCACGTTATTTAATTTACATTTTTATTGGAATACACTTCACATCTCTCATCATATCTTTTTTAAATCCAGAAAATTTGATATTCCTTGTATTTTTTAAATGAAAAAATAATATTCATCTTTCGAAAAAAAAAAAAAAATGTTTTCAAGGCAGTCACCAAACTCTCTTCAACGTACCAGTTATAATCTAACAGTAATAGTACTGAGAGTCCCTACATCCATAAAAATACTGTTCTCCCAAAGATGTCAGTTTTCATATCAGTAACACATTGTTCTCATAAATAATTCCCCAGAGTGTCATATCCTCCCAAGACCATTGAGATATAGACCACAAGGCACTCATCTAAGCTTACTATATTTGGACAAGATCTATCTCGTAGTATTTAACTTAAATGAAGAATGCCTTTCACTCCTTTTCTCATCATGGTATGACCCATTATGTTCTACCTCTGTTTGTACTAAAGAAGAACTCCTCTTAAACATACACTTTAGTTAGAACTATGAAAGTGAATATTTTATTTGTGCTATCATTTATGTTGCCGTTATGTGTTCATTGCAAAAAATAGGTTTTCACCCATAACAGCGTTTCTAAGTGAAAGGCAGGCTTTATTTTTACAAATACCTTGTTAACCTATTTTCAACAATTATGCATTGCTATGTGCTGCTGGCCCTATTATGCATGTCAACACATTACAAACATGCACATCCACTACCATTCAAAACAATTGCTAACCTTTTTTTTTTTTTTTTCCCACAAATGCTAACCTGTTTTTTTATGAAATGATATGCAATAAAGAATAATTCCAGGCTATATTTTATATATATATATATATATATATATATATATATACATTGGCCCGGCTTGGACCAAGGTAATCATGTACATGGCATACCCACTGGAAGGTAGAATCACTGAAGTAGATAACACTACTCCAGTAATTTCCACCTGTCGATCAGCTGCACTCCTGATTACTCAACTAAGGAGGTCAGCCACTTGGCATGGGCACCATTTATAGAAATCTTTGTTTTTTCAAAGCATTCACTAATTGGACTAGGCAGAGAGGCAGGACGGTGACATCACACCCTCCACCTTGTCCAATCAAAAAATGCTTTGCATTCTTTTAGAAAATGGAAATCATTCTCTGAATGGTGCACCACCTGTGTTCACAATGCATCAGGCCGGCTACTTATCATGGGACAAAGAAGCTAATAGAGATCACTGCAGTAGTGGTGTCAACTTTAGTGATTTCCAGCTTCCAGGGACATTAGTCAAATATAGTATATACCTAGTTACATTGGTCCAAGCTGGATAAGAATAACTATGTATAATCTAGCCATGCCTGGAATTATTCTTTAAATGCCTGCATTAATACATGCAGGCCTGAATGGGACTCCTTCACTTTACCTATGCAGGGAAAAACAACCATTTTGTTTAAAAGTTCAACTTCAGGAGTACATCCACCTCCAGGAGAAGGCCCTCCCTTGTAGTGGGGCTGTGCCAAGTGTAGAGGACGGTATAAGCAGTTTTACTTACCTGATCTTAAGTTCCTCTGGTTGCCAGGGCTCCCCTCTGCTGCAACAGTGGACTGTACTATCAGTCTTGATGTCATCATAGGACCTTAAATATAATAGCATGTTATCTGCGTATAAGCAGACACATTCATCTAGGATATCAGCCCGAACTCCTGTTAGTTGTGGGGAAGTTCAGATAAGTGTCGCCAATGTTTCTATTGCCCGGACGAATAGCAGGGGGATAGTAGACAATCTTGCATAATTCTCCATCGAATAGGAAAGGGAATAGAGATGCACACATTAACTCTAAGACGCGCCATAGGGTGAGTATATAGGATTTGAACCCAAGTTTTTGATTTGTACCCAAAGCCAAATTTCCTTAGGCTTGTGGTAAGGTAGGGCCATGTAATGGAATCAAAGGCTTTATATGTGTCTAGGGCTACGACAGCCCATGGGATGTTTGAGGCAAAGGGAAATTGAAGGTCGGTAAACAATCTTTCTATATTATTATTCATAGATCTACCTGGATTGAATCCAGTTTGGTCAGAGATATTAAGTGTGGCAATCATTAAAGTCAAACGAATAGCTAGAATTTTAGTGAGGAATTTGAGATCTGTATTAATTAAGGAGATAGGCCTATAGGATTCACACCAACATCAGAGGACCTTAGACAGCTAGAGCATAGGAGAGAAGAGGCTACATTAGCACAAAGGAGCCTGAGGGAATGAGGACCGGGTAAATAAAAGTGCTTTACCGAGTTCTCTCACACACTAATCAGAAGGTAATATCTTCAGTGTGGACACAGCCCCACTGTAAGGGAAGATTTTTAGGCTTCTATGGGTTCAGATTTAAAGTACAAGTCCAACCATCGTTTTGGACAGCGTGGGGATGATTTAAAACCCTTGTCAGGTTTTTACTACTATCTGGGGCTCAGTTAGGGATTTGCCCTCACTTCCTCTCTTGCTTATAATGATTTACCAGACAGGAAGTGAGGAACGCTTTCCAAGAGCAATACAGACGGAAGTTCCTCTGGGCTGTATTTACTAACTTTGGTATGCCTTAATTTAGGACTGTTTTTAACATAAAGCAACTGTAAAAAACAGCAAACTTCTACATCACTGAAAAGGACCTGCAGGAAGGTTTACTTCTTTGGGAGTAGTGTTGCCCTTGTATGCTAAGCAGCATTGTTTCCAAATGCATACTATATATATATATATATATATATATATATATATACTACATAATAGAGCAGCAGCCCACATTGTGCTCATAAAATATATTCTATAAGGCCACATTTACATGGGTGGCAGTTAAAATCGGTGGTTGAGCCATGATTTTTCTGACCTCCACCACCCAGTCACAAATTAACATTGCCATTGACCATATTAGGACTCACTGCCATGGTTGATGTGCCAGGCAGTACCACCGCCAGAGCAATCTATCTATTCATGTGAAAAGGGCCATGGAGCAACTACCTCTGTAATGCACATGGTTGCGGCAGGGTGCTGAAGGTTTTAGAGGGTTATAACAGACATCCAGGAGGCTATATATCACCTTCAAGGAATCTGTCAGTTATGCAGTACATCTCTGCAAAACATACACATGTCCTGATGTTTTATGCCCTTAAAAAAAGTGTAACGTTACCAGTGTGTTTAAAAACAGGCTAAGGCATTTTACACTACTGCTTTTTACAATCCCGAGCACATTTTGTTTGTGTAGTTTAAATAAAATACTTGTTGAACAGGTATATGTCCAGTGAGCTTTTAAATGTTAGAGCTGACGGCGCAGTGACTTTGCTGGGCTGAAATCAAATCCAATATTGTTAATCTTGCCTGCTGGACTACAGATTACTACCTATTCTTGACCCTATCTGTTCCATTCCATGTGCATACATTATTATTTTCCCCAGCAAAATAATACGGCTGCCTTGACTCTTAAGAGCCTGCCCATGCACTGTTTATAGGGAAATGTCTCTTGGGATATGTAGTTCTGGGGACCTGCCTATGTCAATAGAAAGAAAATGAGCTCCCAGCAGCTGAATTTTACAAGCGTAGTAATTGCATCATAAAGAGTAGTAAAAGCTGTTTTATGATCTAGAGAACTCAAAAACAACATACTCAAAGATAAAAGAAATAAAACTTCAAACAAGCTAAATAGCTCTGGCAAGGCTGCTCGCATACAGGAAGGCTTCAATGGGCACCCAACAGTAGCTCAAACCATAAAAACACGGAAAGGGGTGCCAGACCAAAATCACATAAAAAAGTCCACAACCAATTTAATTGATTGCTGATAAATAAGTTATATGAAACTAGCCAATGCATTTTGGGGACAACACCACTCCATCTTGATCAGGGCTTAACACAGGAGAAAGCTTGGATGAACTCATAGAAAACAGTGCCTTCACAGATTTATATCAGAAAAAGTATTGAACGCTCCTCATGGAGAAAAAAACCTGACAGTTGCTGAGCAGCAATGGATGATCTAGAGGGGGGTAGATTAGTTTGAGGGTACATTTGAGCAATGCCTGGAGGTACACTTTAGGCATCAATTAATTTTGGAAATGTTTTAAAGATGGGCAAAGAAGCTGAAACGAAAAATATGTTAGATAAAACAACAAAACAAAGATACACAATATAATAAATGTTAGATTTGGAACATTCTTTACAGACTTAAAAGAGAAATATGGGCTTCTAAAAAAAGAAAAAATACTCACATGGATGAATGTAGTATCGATCAGATGCTGCATCTGTTCCCCACCGGCTCTAACACTGAGAACCGAGCAATCAAAGACCACTGATCGATCGGTCCTTTAGTGAGCGTTGAGCAGTGCAGAGGGCAGGAGTGGCTGGCTCAGGCTTTCAGGGGCTCAATTCTAGTCCAGGTATCTGGGCAGATCCCAACCATATGATTTTCAGTGCCTGAACTGGCTCTGTGACAAAACAGGTCTCACTGTAATGCCCAGAAGAAGTATAGATAAAATAGCTTTGGTTTTACTTCTTCTTTAACCCCTTTGCGCCAGCGCCTCCTGGGCCTTTAAGGGATTTCAGATGCTAGGAGGTGAGGTGGGATTTATGATCATGCGACCGATGTGATTAGCAAGAAGCGATCGGGAGCTTTCCGTTAGCCGCTGATACCTGGCCTTGGAGTATGCAGGATGCGTGCTCTCAGCACAGTTGTGTCTGCAAATTGGTATGAAAAATACGTGGCCCCTCGGCACCAAGGCCCACCTGCCGAGAGGTCACATATTTGCATATTGTCGGTGCCTAAGGGTTAAATACAATTGAAAATCTGTGTGTAGACATGTGCTCGACAAAAAAATGTGTTTTGTTTAGATTAATTAATCTAGTTATTTCGTTTTGTTAAATTTGGTTGATTTATTCAGTTAGTATTCAGAATTCGTATTTTGGAATTCATTCTATGTATTTTTCAAATTTTGTTCGAATTTGCAGATTTTTTCTCGATTCAAATTGTTTGAATTGATAAATTTGAATCAGTCAAATCGAACATTTTAGATTTTTTTCCGATTCAAATGCGGCAGCCGAGTAGCCAAACATCTGATTCTCATTTAAACACATTGATCTCGTTTGTAATAATATTAAGTTTATTCAAAATATGCAAAGTATTCAAATTAATAAAAGTAGTATCTTACTTTCAACATTTTACTATGTACAATACTGTGCAGAAGTTTTAGCCAGCTGAGAAAAAATATTGTCAAGTACAAATGCTTTTAAATATTTATATATTTTCCTGGTTTATTTATTTATTTTTTTTCCATAAGAAATTTTTATTGAGATTTTAAATAGAAAACATACAAAATATATACGGTACATGAAAACAGATGCATGAAGTGTATACAGAAAATTGGTATATTAATAAAGGATTGACATAACATAGCAAAAACGACTAGAGTATACATCAGTATGATTGTAGCGGGTTTATGCATCCCATTAACATATACAACATGGCCGGGTGTTGATCTTAACCTGTATGACGGGGTCCCTTGACGCAGGGAACCAGTCCAGTTAAGGACAGGCAGGAAAAGGAGTCATGTGCCACAGCGGCATCTTTTACTGGGTACTGTTAGCCAGGTTGTATACAAGGTAGGGATTGGTTTTGGCCAGGAGGCAAGGAAGGGCCCACTGGTTATGAAGTAGTGAGTCGTTTTAACCGGATAAAGAGGACGAACAACAGGTTGGAAGGGAAGGATGGGGAGGGAAAGGGTTGGGTACTGGTTTATTTTTATCAATTTTATTTTTATCAATTTTACGCTTGCAAAGTGAATGAACAAAAGAAAAATATTCATCAAATTATCACACTGACTCTTTAAGACCCCGTTCACACTGGGGCGACTTGTCGCCTGACAAGTTGCCGTGGGTCACCTGCCATAGAGTAGCACAGGACCCGGTCTAATAGGAGCGACACAAGTCGCTCCGACTTAGAAAAAGGGTCCTGAGCTTCTTTGGGGCAACCTGGAGCGACCTGCATTGACTTCAATGATATGAAGTCCGTGCCGGCCGCTCCGAGGTCACGCACCGCGACTTCACAGGTCGCCCGGCAAAGTTGGGTCGCGCCTATGTGAACCGGCTCTAAATCACTTTTGGCTTAACAAAAATAACATTATTTTGAAATGGTACACTAATAACACACACAGACTTTGATTTCATCAATATGTTTACAGTTCAAATTCAAATGGAATTCGAGGAAAAAAATTTGAGTCAAATTTCCATTTGAATTTTGGAAATTCGGAAGAATTTAGTTTCTTTATTCTGAGAATTCAGTAAAATGTTGTTTGTACTGTAACTGGGGGATTCGGATATATCCAAATAATGAAAAGTTTGTCTGAATATTTATTTGTAACGAAACGAACCGCACATGTCTATCTGTGGGTAGATGTCAAATAATGCAGTACATAGTAGATGATCTAAAAATGTCTCTGAGGTTTAAAAAGAATCTAAAACTAAGAACAAAAAATATATGTATTGCAGCTTACCTTTCTTACGATGTGTCTGAATTTGTTTTTTCACAATTTCTTTTGTTATTTTTTTACCTGCTGACAATCCTATTGTATCTAAGAGGAGCAGCATTGTCACCTTAGAAAGGCAGTCTGTTAGGACTGTATGACACCTCTCCATAACATAGGAGAGGTGTTTTGTAGTATAGTGAACAAAGATGGCTGGGAACAATTCTAATTTATAACTGTCCACAGAGGAAGACCCCAGCTCAGCTCACAAGATTTCTGACTGGTTGAACTGCTTTTTTTTATTATTTCTTTTTTATTTTTGCACTTGTCAAACACATATAAAAAAAAATGCCTTCAATGGTATATTTAACAGACCATATCGTAGCAAATACGTGAATTGTATTGTTAGAGTTTACATACTCTTTACGTAGTCTGGAAAGGCATACTGCAAACCAAATCCAATAGCTGGCTCCAATAAATTTGAACCGATGTGGATTGTGCCAAAGGTAAAGGGATATTATTATGTAGCAGAAGAATGAAGGCCAGATTTCCATATGCTGCATTGCATGACTTATTATCTTTTCAATATGTTAAACTCAGCAGATAAACAGTCATTGTGCATTGATTGTACAGAAACATGTCATCAAGTTTTTTTTTTTTTCTTGCAGAGGTTGACTTTTTCACATAGAAAATCAACAATAGGTTTTTTTGAAAAGGAATAGAAACCTTTTTATACAATCTGCATACATCAAAGAGGATTGATCTTCATTGGTCTGGGGTTATGTAGAAGGACCATTTACTGAATATTATATTGAGTAAACAAGTGGTTGTTAAATCTTAGGATTACAGTGTCTAGTGTTTGAAAATAGAACAGCATTGTTGTCCATAAAAAAAACAGATTCTTTCATTCTCCTGTAAAAAGGGACATTGGATTTGACAGGTTGCAGACAATTTGTTTTCAGACCATTTCTATACCAGTAGCATTTCCTTTCCCAGAAAGTATGGATTGACTAGAAAGCTCTTGTAGCAGATAAAAGGGAGCAGTGCTTCTGAATGATTATTTTTTAAAGGTTCAGGTTTAAAAATAGTTACCCGTGTTCATAAGAAAAATAAAAACATAATGCTTTTTGCAACACCCAACTTTGCCAGTGATTTGTTGCATATTGCTAGTTATTTTTACCCATATTTATAACCTGCCAACATTTTAGGCAGCAAAATCAAAGTGAATTGTTAAAACTACATGAGAACCCTTGGTAAAATGTATTTTTTACCTTTTATACATTATTGTTAATTAAAAGGTCTATTTCTAATAATCCATATTGTGCATATTGGTCAGTAATACATTGATCTCCACTTTATTTTTTTTATATACAAGGTCACACATCAGAACAAATAGTAGATGTCTGCAACACATTATGGATCTATGAAGGTACCATCATGGTTGATATAAAATTAAAATTTCACAATAGACCTCTCTTCCCCTATTCAAGGGTCACATTATATAGCAAAACAAGTAACATAACCAAAGAAAGAGCTAGCATTAACACCTAAAATTGTAGTGTTGAAGGAACTACAGAGCGTGGCAGGGGACACACCCAATAAAGTGTTGGACGTGATGATTCTTCTTTGCAGCGAAGACTTCAAAAACACATCCCGGACCAGGTAAGTATAACTTCTCTTCCATTACATTAGCTATATGTTTGTATTTATTTTAGTATGGATAGTCTACTGACGGGAATGGTGCCAGCTGATTGGAAAAAAGCCAACGTGGTACCAATATTTAACATAGGGCCGTGATATATCCTGGGGAACTATAGGCCGGTTAGCCTAACATCAGTAGTCTGCAAGATTTTAGAGAGGATGATAAGGGACTATATACAAGACTTTAGTAATGAAAACGGTATTATTAGTAGTAATCAGCATGGATTTATGAAAAATCGTTCTTGCCAGACCAATTTATTAGCCTTCTATGAAGAAGTAAGTTGACATCTAGATAAAGGAAAGCCTGTGGATGTGGTGTATCTGGACTTTGCAAAGGCATTTGACACAGTTCCCCACAAACTAAGGTACATATGTATGGACCATAGGGTGAGTGCCTGGATTGAAAACTGGCTCCAGGGGCGAGTCCAGTGGGTGGTGATAAATAGGGAGTACTTGAATTAGTCGGGTGTGGAAAGTGGGGTCCGTCAAGGATTTGTCCTGGGACCAATCCTGTTTAATTTATTCATAAACGACCTAGATGGAATAACCAGCACAATCTCGTGGGCAACTACATGGCAGATTAGGTTTAATGTTGAAAAATGTAAGGAAATGCACTTGGGTGTCAGAAATACAAATGCAAGTTACTCGCTAGGTGGTGATCCTCTGGGTGAATCTAAGATGGAAAAGGACCTGGGCAAGTAGTTTGGAGTGGAGTAATTTCCATGGTTATCTCTTGGACCTCAATGGTGCCGTTATTTGGGGCGTTGTAATTACTGGCTAACTGCTGTGGTGTTGTATCGCTCGGTTGTGTGTCTAGCACTGAACCGCTCTACCTCTGAGAGATATACGGTATACTGCCCATCTCAATCTAATATCTGGTAAGGAGATTGGATTGCTTTGCGGTCGTGTGGTGTGCTTTTTCTATTCACACAGAAGCTGGTGGATGACATTCATCTCTTCTCTCATTGACACTTAACTGGATATTGTTAGAGCTGCATATTGACTTATATTTGTTATTTACGAATTTATGCTGGCTGCTTGGTGATTCTCATCTGTTCATTCATTTATACATTTAATGGCGTGGATTTTCCCTCTATATTATTTATAACTTTATGATTGCCACATCCAACACACATTTGCTCACTCTGTGGCATTCTCTGTCTTACTGGCCCTCATATATATTTCAGCCAACTATGTGAGTGAGGCTGATTAAATTAATGATCACATTTGCTTAACTGAACCATGGCTGTTGTTAGGACCTAGCAATGTCACCTGGGAAGCACATGCTACACTACTGACTTTTGGGATGCAGATGTGACAGTAAAAAGTAGTTGGGGGAGCTAAGGGATGCAGCAGAACATAGCATTGACATGATACCTGGTAGTGGTAAGGGGCACAATGACATATCTGAAAGTTAGAGATGATTTGCTTTATTTGTTGAGGCCTTCTTCCGCAAAAGCTTGTTGTGATTTTCAATAAAAATATGTTCAAAAAGTTCCTTTGTTATCTTGACCCCGAAAGTACTACTCTTGACTCAAAATACTTGTTGTAAGCATACATCTTACAATAAGCCAAACTCCACACATATATAAAAGACATCAATTATTGCAGCTCTAAATCCCTTAAAGTGTTTTGTAAAGGTAAACGTTTTTTTACCTCAACCACTTGCCTACTAGGCCAATTCTGACATTTCTCTCCTACATGTAAAAATCAGCATTTTTTTTTGCCAGAAAATGACTTAGAACCCCCAAATATTATATATATTTTTTAAGCAGAGGCCTGTTAGAATACATTTGTCAGTATTGCAATGTAAGGCTTTACAATCACTATAAAGGCCTGCTTACATACTCGCCTTCAGGCTTCAGCATTGGTGCTACACTGTAGATGTTTTGCACCAGCTTTAAGACTGAAAAATGAGCAATCGCATGATTGATGATTGGTCTGCTCCCAGTAAAGAACTGTAACAGTAAGACAGGGGAGGTCGTGGGTGTGGCTAGGTGCAGATCTCAGCTGCGTGCTAGAAAAGGTGGAGCCAGCTGTGAATCAGACAACTGGGTGGATCCCAACAATATTGTCAAAATCTTCCCTGTGCCTGGTATACCTCTGCCCCTTCAGCTGATAGCAGGCAGCATCGTCACTATCAGCTGACTCTTTCTTGGTCACAGGAGTGCAAAAGTAAATGTAGTCTGGTGACCGTACCGAGAAGTGAAGCCAAAAAAATTTGACCATACTTCTCCTTCAAATTTATTTTTGAAATGCAAGCAAGTGAATTTGACTTGGTATCAACCTCTTTTACTCTACTGTATAACAGAGCTTAGACTGGGGAGGGAGAACCAGCTCAGGGATCCAAACAGTTGTACTGCAGTGTAAGGAGCACATTGACTTGATGAAAGAGCAGAGTGATAGAGTGAGATGAGCTCATCATTGCGCTTCTTCTGATTTTACTGTCCAGTCACAGGCTGGAAGAGGGACAAGACTTGTAAGTGTTAAAGAAAAATGGGTGAATGGCTGCATACTGCGACATTGCGGTGGAAAGATCGGACCCCTGACTGACATTTTTGACACTTTTTTGGGGGGACCAGTGACATTACTACAGTAATCAGTGCTAAAAATATGCACTGTTACTGCTATAATGACACTGGCAGGGAAGGGGTTAATAGTGTGGTTGATCAAGGGGTTAAATGTGTACCTAGGGACGTGTTTCTAACTGTGGGGGGGTGTGGCTTATGGAATGATCATAGAGACCTGTGATCCTATATAGAAGGATCACAGGGGCTCTGTGACCATTCCAGGGAGAAAGACGGTTGGCTGTGTTTACAACAATCACGGGTGTCAAGCGCCACCACCTGACCCGTGCATTGGCTTCCCCGCTGACGACGGGGGCAGGAGCTACCTAGCTGCAGGCGTGCAACTGACATAGCCCTACGCCGGTTTGCCTGGGGGAGCCACACTGCCGCAGCAAATACACGGCGTGTAGTCGGCAACCAGTTAACCATAACACAAAATAATGATAAACCATGATCAATCGCTGTTATCTGCATGAAACATGTTAACATTTCTATCTCCTCGTGCACTCTGTGCTGTATTTGCTTTGATTTGTTGATCACTACAATAAAGATTTGCCATCCTTCCAGAGTGTACAACCAATTATCCATTTTTCCTTGTTGATCTCAGAGGCGAGCTAGGCAGGCACCTCTGCTTCGGAAGCAACGTTAGCCTTGCAGCACTCACATCATGTTTTCTCATCATTGGACAAGTGTTAGGGAACTTCAGAGAAAAGCAATGATGTAGATCCTTTAGCATGCCAAACTGCTCTATTGTTTTTATATGTACAGCTAGCCGTTTGCCTGGAGTTCTTTAACCGCTTGCTGACCTCCATATGTGTCTATATGGCTTGCCAGCAAGTGGTTATACCAAGCCCATGGCTGCACCTGCACCTGATCTTGGTGTGATTTTTTACAGCCAGTGATCAGCTGTTTAGTGAAAGTGATTGGGGCAGCTCTTGCAATCAAGGCTGAGGAGTAAAAGGTAAATGAGGCACAATGCACTATTTACATTGCAATATTTCTGGAGTTAAAGTGATTGTAAAGCCTCCTTGTAACCTTGTAAAACAACCCATCCAGTTTAAAATAGAAATGAAAGGCAAAACATTTTTGTGTCGATATAAAAAAACATTATAAATAACTTTTTTCCTTTTTTTCATAAGTGATCACATTCCCTCTGTTCTCAGCTGCATAAGAGCTAGGGGGAGGAGAAGCAGCAGTACACTGAGCTTTCCAGTGAATGGCTGTGCAGCAGGGTCCTGTCAGGACAAGTCTGATCATTGGAGGAATGTACATTGACTTCCCAGCATAGCTAGAGAACTGATCACAATGTGCTCTCCTGCTTAGTGTGGTCAGTTTCTAATAGGAATAGTAGCAGGTACACCAAGGATTTCACACAAGGGAAGCAATACAAAGAGAACAGGACACTTTCTCATCCAAGTACACGGTACAGCAGGCACATACTAGGATTATGAAGTGTTGGGGTAACAAACACTTTAAAGTGATTGTAAACCCACTTTAAAGACTTTTACCTATAGGTAAGCCTATATTAAGGCTTACCTATAGGTGCTATAAATATCTCCTAAACATGCACTGTTTAGGAGATATTTACAGTGAATGCAACCGATGACGTCATCGGCGCATGCGCTCTGAAGGAACGGCCAACCGTGGCGTTCCTTCAGAGCCCTCTGCCGTGAACATCAGCTCCTGTGCGCATGCGCGGGAATGATGCAATCGCGCCGCCGGCTAATCAGATGGCCGGAGGACGCGAACCAGAAAGCAGGATGGCCGAATGTGTCGGCCGTCCTGTCGCTGACCGGGCGGCACTGCGGGGGGCTTTGTTTTAAGGTAAGTACTTCATAATGAGCTAGTATGCAATGCATACTAGCTCATTATGCCTTTGTCTTTACAGGTTTATTTTTTTCTAACTTTATTTGGCTGAGTTTACTTCCTCTTTAAAGCTTTAAGAATGAGACTACAGGATAATATTGCATATTTTATAAACTGTTTATTTTCACTTTTGATACATATGCAGAAGTAGAGGCATTTTAAAATATATGCTACATTTAGTGAATCCCCTTCAGCTCATTAATCTTTAATTCCCCCCGCTGACAGCAGACGCTGCCATTTTTACTGGACAGAGTTGATGAATGCAGTTGATGGATGTGGCTGTGCAGAAATAAACAATGTAATAAAATACCATGACTGTTCAACTGATTCCCTGCTTACATTATCAACTATACAAATCATATTTTGACACAGACATTCCATATTTCTTATAGTGATTCATTTTGGAGATGGGCCGGATACCTATTTTAGTCCTTGTCACATTTAATTCCAGGCCAGTACAGCAAAGAAATGACACCGTAGTTAATGAATCTATTTGGTGGTTGTTCATGTTTGGGCCTGTTTCAGCATCATGAAGTAGAATCCTAGCTTTGTTTAGAGATGCTTTTGTGTCTTTGTAGAATTGGTTGTGGCTGTGGTGTATGCAGATATCAAGTCTGGAAGAGCAAGGGCCTAATTGTAACCACAGCAGCTCATTGTGGAAGCTACATAGGCTGACTGTATAGGGAACAGAATTCACAGTGATCAGTGGTCCATTAACGGGAGCTGTTTTGTTGACGACCATAATGTAGAGGAGTTGTGTTGTGTGCTATGGCAGGCCGCCAGTGTGCATGAAAAAAAAAACACTGCAATCACTGCTAAACCATAGAACGCATAATAAAGATAACTGGCACAGTAAACGTATTGAGTACAAAGCAGAGGCAATCAATACCACCATTCACAATCAGTTTTATTAGGCAGCTTAAAAAACAAAAACGTGCTGTGGATATACTGCAGTCATCTCTATTATGTTTATGATGAAAAGTGTTCACCCAGTTAAAATATAAGAAGTGTAATCACACAACTAACCCCTGGAAAACAACCACCTGGTGATAATACTTTCCTACATATTTATCTTTCACAAACCTGCAAATGGTAATATTAATGTGTTATTTGCTGTTTTCTGTCAATTTTTTCCCGAATATTAGATTAGCTTCAATCATTCAGTAAGGCTTATTGCCAAAGGAGCATTTACTACTCATGTTTTACGTGTTTTATTGCTCTGTACAATGTATTATCTACATTTGTTGTTAAAACTTATTTACTTCAATAAAATTAGGGCTCTTTCACACGGGCGATCCGATCAGATCCGCCTGTCAGTTTTTCAGGCGGATCTGATCGGATCCTCCATTCAGCTCTATGGGGCAGCAGGTGTCAGCTGAGACACCTCCGCTGACACCCGCTGCCATCCGCATCCGATCCTGTGCTTGAAATCTGGACGGATGGAAACCCTATTTTTCCATCCGTTCAGTAATCGGATCGGATCTGATGAGAGCGGACAAGCGGTCCGCTCTCATCCGATCCCCCATAGAGGGCAGCGGGGGCTGAGACACCTCCCTCTCCGCTCTGCAAGCGGAGACGGAGCTGTCATCCGCCCGGCTCAGCGGGGATCGCAGAACGATCCCCGCTGAGCAACACGGATCCGTCTATGGAGGCGGACTGTGTAAAAGAGCCCTTAGTTTGGGAAAAAAAAAAAACAAATGTATCTAGATAAAAAAAAACAAAAAAAAAAAAAAAAAAAAACATAAGAAGTGTAATAATAGTAGGTGTCGAAATCCCTAAGCCTACTTCCCAACATTCAGAGATGGAAAAGTAGGACACATTACAGCACAATGTAGGCATATATCACACTGCTGCCACACCCCAATTGTGTGAATCATCATGTAAAATAAAGTGTATGTCAAGGGAAAAAAAACATATGCAGTACATCTCTACAATATTTGCACTTTCCCTCATGTTTTATCTCTCTAAAGACCCTTCGTATACAGAAAAATATGGACAGACAAACAAATTCTCCTGCACTCGATGTGGTGGTGATAAGTCTCTATGGCTCCGGATATATGTACAGATTTTGCTGCCCTCCTGGGGTCGGGAGAAACCTGGTGAGAATACTGGATGGCTCCGAGGAAGAGGGGATCTCCCCTCGAAACGCGTCAGCCATTCGGAGGGTCCTCTGGCATGCTGGTCACTGTCCTGGAGACCTGGTTGCTTTGGGTCCATTTTGTGGATCAGTATGCTTTTACCTAATTTTATTTTTGTGAATATAACTCTTCTTAATTAATTTGAATAAATTCTACTTAGGTAATGCACAAGGTCGGTGCGTCCTCTTTTTGTTCTTTATACAGAAAAATACCTGCTGATCTGCCAATAATGCAAGTCCTGCTGTATGCTGACAACACACAGTATTTTATGTGTATTGAGTGGTGTCAGGCCTTCCCATTATTATTAATATTATTATTATACAAGATGTATATTGCACCAACAGTTTCAATTTGTCTTTTGCTAAACTTCTTAAAGTGTTACTAAACCCAGGAGCCTGCATTCACTATATCTGGTCTCCCACAGTACACAGAGCATGGAAATGCAATTATTTTAGTAAATATAAACTGCTAAATACCTTTTCTTATCAGCAGTTAGAGCAGCCTTGTGACTTCTAACAGTGTCTGGTTAAAGCTTGTTGGAATAGTTTTCATTCTCCCCTGACTGTCCTATGAGCCTGCAATGCCCCTGACCCTCTGTCTGGACAGTGCTGATTGGCTCTGTGCTGCTCACATGCACCCTCCCAAGAAAAAAAAAACTCTCTAGCAATACACACCAAACTGAGCATGTACAGCTTGCCCCCAATGCTCTGTTCTATCAGGAGATGGTTAGGGGACAGTGATGGAAGGGGAGGATCAAAGAAGACAGGATCAAACAGACTTTTTACTAGGGAATAGGGATTGGCCGATCGACCCCCTGTTAGGGTCACGGCAGAACTTTCGAACATCACGAAAGTTTGGAACTGAATAACGAACTCCATTGAAGTCTATGGGATCTGAACTGGAAAAATCAAAAGTGCCCATTTTGAAGGCTTATATGCAAGTAATTGGGCATACAATGGTTATTGGGGTCCTGGTACTGCCTTGGGGACATGTATCAATAAAAAAAGGTTTGTACAAAAACATCATTTTTAAGTGTAATTTTAATGATTTCTACTAATAAACAAGGCTGTGCTACACTATTGGGATTCTCTCTTCCCCATTTATGAGTGCCAAGCCACAAGATACATGAGATGTGACATCCTCCAACTTACCATATACAGCTTAATAGACCCACATGTAATATTGCCTGCTTTGGTGGTACAGCACATTCTGCAAATTCACCAGATGGAAAGGCTGGAGTTGTAAGGCCAGCAGCTTTGACAAGCTTGAATTTAGACGCTTGGCATGTGGGGTGGCAGTTACTGTATTTTTTTTTTGCCTCAGAGATGGGGCCGATACATTTGCCTGCTACAGTCCACAGCTGGTGGTGTGCTACTGGCAGGTGTGCTGCAAGGACCTAGGACACCCTTCACTTTACCATTATCCATGGCAGTGGAGGCTGCTGAGAGGTCATGAGGTATAGCAGGGGTAGACTGAGGGGAGGACTGAGGAGCAGAATTGCATCTCTTTTGTGTAGCTTCCAGGTGCTCTTGCCAAAGGGCTGAGTGGTGGGAGGTTAAATGCCTTGTTAAACATGTGGTACCCAAATGACTGATGTTTTTGCTACACTTTATGTGCTTGAGGCAAAGTTTGCAAATTGCAACAGTGCGATCGGCTGCACATGTGCTAAAAAAGGCCCAGACAGCAGGGCTGTGTTAAGTGGGCTGGGAGATAACATCTCCACAATCTGATTGATTAGAGTGGCTGCTCTCTACTCTTCCAAGATGGCTGCCTCGTTGAGGTTGTGCCTCACCCTCACTTTCCTCCTCTGCTCTATCCGGCACCCAAGTCGTGTCAGTGACTTCTTCATTATCACCCCCTTCACCCTCATTATCACTGGAGACAACTTGCCAATACACTGCGGATGGGGGAACTTGACTGCCAATTTGTGTACCAGTGTTTTCCCCTTTCTGTAGGCTCATTATCCTACCTTCCTCAACCTCAGAACCAACATCTGAATCAAGTAATGGCTGTGCATCGTCAAGGAGCAAGTGGCTGACGCAGTGTTTAAATAACTCAGCTGACTCCTCTATACCCAATGCTGGGGTTATGGCAGGAAAAGCTGCGGACAAGAAGGCATAATAAGCCACTCTGGCAGCTGCAGTTGACTGCACACTAGTCTCTGCTTGGGTGACAGAGGATGAGGATGGTTTAGTAAGCCAGTCCACCACCTGCTCTGCATGCTGTGACTGAATAGCATGGGCAACATCACAAAACAGAGGAACTGATGCCCTGCCTTAGGACCGACCACATCCACCTTTGCCTGTGGACTCATATGCTGCTGGTCCCCTCACAGTGACTTGGGAATGTCTGCCTCTCCTTGTTGGCCTCCTAACAGTGGAAATGTGTACTTGGATGCACTTAAATCAATGGAAAGTAGTGTTTGGTGCACTTTAACCTGAGTACTTACTACACAGGCACATTCCACTGGCACACTACAATATACTGCAGTAAAACTGCACTGGCGCACTTCAATATACTGCGTTAAACATGCAGTAACACACTAAAATATACTGCTGTAAACCTGGAGAAATGCACTGAAATATACTGCGTTAAATGTGCAGTACGCACTGAAATATACTGCATTAAACATGTAGTAACGCACTGAAATATACTGCGGTAAACGCCCAATAACCCATTGAAATATACTGCGTTAAACAACACTAATGCACTAAAATACACTGTGTTAAAGATGCAGTAATGCACTGGAATATACTGCATTAAACATGCACTAACACACTGAAATATACTGCGTTAAATGTGCACTGAAATATACTGCATTAAACGTGGAGTATTGCACTGAAATATACTGCGTTAAACGTGTATTAATGCACTGAAATATAGTGGTTAATCATGCAGTAACGCACTGGAATATAATGTGTTAATCGTGCAGTAATGCACTGAAATATACTGCATTAAACATGCAATAACACACCTAAATATACTGCGTTAAACGCGCAATAACACACTTAATTATACTGTGTTAAACTGCATTAACGCACTGAAGTACACTGCTTTAAACGTGCAGTAATGCACTGCTATATACTGCGTTAAACGTGCACTAATGCACTGAAGTATACTACAGGAAACCTGCCCTGACAAAATAAACACTGAGACTAGCCCTGACACTAAAGTAAAAATGAATGGTCACACTACACTCACACTGAAATATCACTAGATTCACACTAAACTAATATTCTACATTGACAATAGAATCACAGTAGTATACTATATCATGCTAACTCTCTAGTAGCACTGAACATAGCCCTGTTCTATCTCTCTCCGCACCAATATCACACTGCAAATGGCCGCTACTGAAAGAATAGTTTTATAGTGTGGGGTGGGACTAAGAGCAATGAGCAATGATTGGATAGAGTCATCATGATAGTATCCAATCATGGCTCTGACAGTGCTATGTGCCCTGATTGGGCAAAGCCAATCAAGGCTTCCAATGCACCGCGCGGCGCCGAAGTGCATTGTGGTCGTTCGGCTGGCCGAACAAACGGTTGATCGCCCTGACAGTTCAGGTGTTCGTCGAATAGGCCAACAGCCAATGTTCAGCCCGAACTCAGGCTCGGGCCGAACTGTTCCCCCAACCCTACTTTTTACACAATGCAGAGGATTAACCCCTTACGTTCCTCAGTGGGTATAACAAGCGTGCTTTACTGTATATACAGACTGATGTTTACTGTTGTGGGTTTAGTAACACTTTAAATCAGGGTTTCTCAACTAGGGTTCCCCCAGAGGTTGCTGGGGGTACCTTGACCAATGAGCAATGCCTGCCTCCCAAATAAGTTCCCACTGACGCCATTGATCTTTTAAGCTATCTGTAAGAGGTTATTCTTGACCACAAGTGTAAGGAGAATTCTTCCCACTGACCATCACGCTAATGTATCATGAATTGTAGATATAATCATTTTTATTGTACACTGGAAAGTTATTTCAAGGGTTCCTCTGTGTTGAAAAGGTTGGGAAAGGCTGATTCCAATGCATCCCCTTCATATTCCCCACAACATAGAAACAAATCATTCTGTAGTCCTAAGATAACAACTAGAAGGGCTAATTAGACTCCTTGAAATAACACAGGCACAAGACGCAGAGCTAGTCTGAATTTCTGACAAGATCAACAGGGATTCTTTATAAAAAAAGATATAACAAAGCACTTTTAGTGGTTTATTTAGCAGACTAAAAGATAGTAAAAAAGAAAAGTGCATTCTTAGGGTTTACTTTTATTTTATCATAGAGAATATATTATTATAATATTGTTATTAAACAGTAATTTTATTATGCCAACAATTTGCACCGAACTTAATTAAATGAATTAATTTATTAAATTAAGGAGAGCTACAGTTAATACTATTCAATACAAAAGGGATGAGACAGCCCTGCTTTTTAGAGCTTACAATGTAAAAGGAAGGGTCAAGTGATACAAAAGTTAAAGCAGTATTAGGCCCCGTTCACATACAAGCGACGCTACTTCGCACCGCGACCTCTGAGGTCGCGGTGCGAGCAGCGCGCCATGACCTCGGAGCGGCCGCCACTGACTTCATAACATTGAAGTCTATGGCGGTCGCCTCCTGGTCGCCCCAAAGAAGCTCCGGACCCTTTTTCTAAGTCGGAGCAACTTGTGTCGCTTCTATTAGAACGGGTCCGCAGCTTCCCTATGGGAGGCGACCTGTGAGGCGACCAGGTCGCCTCACAGGTCGCCTTAGTGTGAACGGGGACTAAAACTCCAAACCAAAAATAAAATGTATTGCTGCTTACCAAGCATTAGATGGTGGCTACATTTGTTTTTTTTTTTGGTTTTTTTAGGCTTTTTTCTCTGTTTTCACCTGGTGAACTGGCCAGTAACACACCTCCTGTAATAGAATGCCCCCACTCTGAATGAATAGGCACTCAGGGTACATTTGGACAGCAGCATTGTCAGTCTGGGTGGGGAGAGTAGTGTATAGCTCACACTTTATCAGTTACAGCAACATCTTTTTTATTTTCTTTTTGGGTTAAGATTTTACATCTTTACATCAATAAATAAAAACTGATCTTTTTAAGCACCCATGCTGGTGTTAAATGACTTTCTCATCCCTAACAAATGATACATATGTAGAGGGATTGCTCTTTTGAAAAACAATAGACGTTCTGTCTGGATCACCAAATGATAATAGAACAAAGAAAGCCTAAATTAGAAAACGAGTGCAGTCATCACATCTAAGAATTGGTAAGCTGCAATATAATAAATGTTTGCTTTGATGGTTCATACTGTTTTATTAACTGTGAGGATGACCTGATGGGGGAAGTAAAAGTATAGTTTATTAGATCGGGAGGGATAGGCTTCTTTAAAAGACACCCACAATATTGGGTAACATGACAAGTAGGCTTTTGACTCCTACTTTTTCTTTTTACTGGCTTTAAAAAATGTAATCATTTAGAGCAGAAGTCTTCAAACTACGACTTGCAGTCCAAATCTGACCCACTGCAAGATTTTATCTGGCCCTCTGATGAAAGAGGGAAAACTGATGAGGACCCTGATGCAAGGTAGGACTCTGATGGGAACCTCATGTAAGGGGACACTCTGATGTAAAGGAGAATCCAATGTACTTTGTAAAAAGTTCAGGCACACTGGGTGCAGGGTCAGTTCACTAAGGTCACGTTCACATCTAGGCGTTGCTATTTTTACGGGCATTTTACAGGTGTTTTTTTCAGGTGTTTTTGCAGCGTTTTTGTGCAGGCATTTTTAGGTTGATTAGTGAGCAATGAAAAAAATAAAATAAAAATGCCTGAAATCTGCCAAAAAAAAAAAAAGCTTGTACTTTTTTGAGAGACAGGCGTTTTTCTTAAGGCAACAGACTGCTCCAATGTGAACAGGTGCAATGGAAATGAATGGGATTTGTCTTGTTGGGCCTTTTCAGAGCTAAGGCTTAGAGAGCAGAAAATCGCCCAAAAACACCTAGATGTGAGCAGAGCCTTAAGGATTCAGCATGCAATAT
Organism: Pelophylax lessonae; assembly: GCF_965119305.1. Lineage (NCBI taxonomy): Eukaryota > Metazoa > Chordata > Amphibia > Anura > Ranidae > Pelophylax > Pelophylax lessonae. The sequence continues at coordinate 239,748,295 of NC_138771.1, forward strand.
AAAGATCACTCATTTTTCAGAAATATCGCATGAAATAAAAACAGTCAATTCATCAAAGTAAGATATCGAAAGTAAGGTAAATACTGCAAAAAAAAAAAAAAAAGATAAATCATTAAACTCATTAAAGAACACACACATTCATTATTTATCATCTGCCAGTAGGCAGTTGGTATTTTAGCAATGTACAAAGTAACAATGTGGGGAACTCTGCACTGGCTAGTAAGTTAAAAGTATACAATGTATCAGTGTGAAAATGTTCTTTTCTGAGCTCAGGAATGAAAATTAAAAGAAAATATTTTTTTTTGTATGAAAGCACACTGCTGTAGAATGTTTTCAGTTTAAGCTTTGAGCTTTTTTTTTTTTTTTTTTTTTGCCCCTAGAAGAAAATAGTGTTATCCTAGGTGTCCATGAACACTAGTATAGGCTAGAAGCATTTTTAAAGCTTTAGCCTCTAGGAGCAAAAAAAAAAAAAACACCTTTTTTTTGGAAGTGATTTGCCAGCAGATTTTTTTGTTCTTAGCCAGTGGCCCACCTGTTTCCTTAGCAACCAGTGTATAGCTGTGTGGCATCCTTAACAACAGATGACTCATCAGCTGTCAGCGGTGTTCCCTGCTGACAGCTGAATTTAAACAAAAAAAATAGCTGGCAGTACAAATTGAGAAAAAAAAAACAGCGTGGGGGTCCCCCCCAATCCATATGGGGCCCTTTATGGTCTGGTATAGATTTTAAGGGGCTGCATGCTCGGATAAGGGCTGGTATTGATTGAGAGGGGGACCCCACACTGTTTTTTTTTATAATTTTTGGCATGGGGTACCCCCAAATGCATACCAGACCCTTATCCCAGCATGCAGCCTGGCAGGGTGGGACAAGCAAGCGAGCTTTGGGGTAGGGGGGGATTCCACCCCAAATACCCTTGTCCCCATGTTGGTATGATCTGTTTGACCTGGTCCCAAAAGTATATAAATTTTGGGCAGGACCAATATATAGCAACAAGCCCTCTTCCCTCTGGCATCTCCAGCACACCGTAGGGAGCTTGTATCATCTGGCCAGGATTTTATATCCCATTTCCTGTACAGACCTCAAAATGGAGGCCCCTTATGTCACCTAAAGGATTCTCTCTTTTTTGACTTGCTGTGAATATAATGTTCAGGACTCATTCCCACTTGGTGAGCAATGTCAGTGTAATTGTCTAAGCAGGTGTCTGGTAGAGTGGATATACAAACAGAACAGGTCGTGTTGCGTCGGTTCAGTGTCTAAGCACAAGATTCAAACTGAGTAAGTGGGGGTTTTTAATGTTGTTTACCATTTTCATGCATATTTGCTATTTTCTTCCAAGTCATCATTTGTTTTTAGACACAAGAAGGGCACTTTTGAACCTTCTAGCATTCTCCACGGTAAGAGAGGTGAAAAGTACCCTGCATGCAAACATTGGGCCATTAGAGAAAGTATTAATAGAATATCACAATCTGAGACGTTACTATTAGACCCCCCCAAATGTTTTCTGAGCGTGAGATTATGGATGATTTGTCAAATGGGAAGATTTTGGATAATACAAAGCTTCTGACCTATATTTTCTTTGCAATGGGAACGTCTTTATGAAATTTCTTTTCATGTCTTGGCATTGTGTTATGCAATGGGGACAACAGGGTTTATACAGCTTCTGGTGTTCTCTGTCTGACTGACGCAAGAGCTTGTGCAGCTCTAATGTTATGATGATGGCTTGAAAGCTTCTACCACCCAATTCTTGGCTGGCACTGTGTTATTTCATACACGCTGGCAATATTTGTTAGCATGGAATGTGAAAACATGGCTTGTTGTTCAAATCCTTACTATATTTCCACATATTTTTTGGGTTAAAGTGTTTAAATTATTGTCATATCCAGCCTCATCTATTATGTGATAAATATATAAACTTTGGTTGGAATGCTGTGATTGGCTTTACAAGTTATAAAAGAATTATGGATCAGAAAGTAGGTCATGTTGTTCTGTTCTATTTTTAGGTGGCAATGTGGGATACACAAAGCCATATAGCCTTTGAATACATTGAACTATGTGGTTCAATGATTCCTTTTGTTGGAATTACTCTATAGAGTTCAGCAGGTTTACGTTTAATTATGGAATTTTGAATAATAAAAAAAAAAAGTTGGTGGCTTATTAAAATATCCATTTTAGCAAGGTCTTAACTATGCATTTTTGGATCTCTTCAATATAATTTAAAGTAAACCTTGACAAGGTGAAGGCTGCTATTTGCTTACTGAGATTACCAACGCTCTGAGACTTCTCTGCCTGCTTTTAAGTTGTCATGGTGTCCACACAAGATAATTTTTGATCAAGTACAGCAGCTGCAGATAGTCTTGGATATTAATATGAGGGTGGGCAGATATCATAGTCACCTACACAAGCTGCCCATGTTTTCAGCCTATGGGGATCAGGGCTGCTGTTAGAAATCGCGGGACCCTGTACAGACTACCTGGCAGGCCCCCCTCAAGAAAATATTAAAGATGTATTTAGCTAAAATTACAACAAAATCACTATTAGCAGACAGAAATATAACATAACTCACATAATTCCTGCTAAATATAAAAAAAAAAACTATGTTAAATAAAAATGAAGATGAGATAAGAAAAATATACAGGCTGGGCAGTTGGAGCTCAGTGATCAGAGAGACAGAGAGAGAGAAACAAAGTTACAAAAAAAACTCCTGAGCAGAGATAACATTAGAGTCAGTGCTGGGAGGGGGGCCCACACAGGGAGGGGGATTAGTGAGGGATGACTGTCTCTTTCTAAGCAGATACAAGCTGATCACAGGGAGAAGGACAGATCAGATTCAGGTGCTGGAGGAAGATTTCTGTATTTGTTGTCCATCATGAATCCCCCTCTCTGTGTGGGTCCCCCTGTGTGCTCGGGCCCCCTACAAGAGGGCTGGTGGTCCCCCCCTATCAGCAGCCCTGATGGGGATGACTACTTTGGTCCCAGCATCCTGGGAGGAAAATTATAGCAGTCATATTTTCACATTCTACAGAGTACACAGATATAGAAGCCATATCATCTGTGATTGCAGTGGTTGGAAACCTCAGGCATGAAATATGAACAAAGCATATCCCTCTATAGTGTGTACTTGTCTCAATTAGGAGCACTAAGTGCCATTTCTGTCTGCTGCTTCGTTCCTCTGCTATCTGCATGAGTCACTTCTGACAGGTTTTCTTGACACAAAGAGGAAAATGGTGACAGGGGAGGGACCTCCAGCAGAGTGACAGCCTCAGCTCTGTTTCTATGAGCTGTATGGAATGGGGTGTGTCTCTTCCCTCCAATCAGCTCTCAGAACTTTCCTCACTGAGCTCTGCAGAGTGTAACTTTAGCTCTCCGCCTCCTACTTCATGAAAGCTTTAAAATGTAGCACTTTGAATAGATGTAGAGAAGAGATGGCTGCAGATAAACAGATCAACTTATGTAGGAGGATTTGTTTAATCTCAGTGTATCAGTCGCTTCACTGGGCATACTTACTTCACTGGGTAAGGGTTTACATCCACTTTAAGTATATTACATTTGAATTTTTAATACAATGCAGAATAAACATCAACATGATCTGCTGACAGGGCATGTAGAAGCACACTGTGTGGGAGACTCTTACTCCACAAATCCTGAGCCATCTGACCTCAAAATTATAATTACAGCAACAAATCAAGCCTGCATCTATTCCACAAACATTGCTCACACAGTGGTTTAGGGGCCTCAAATTGAATGCTACCAAAAAGAAACCATCAGCAACCATATGGTCTAATTAAGGCGGTGGCCATTCCCTGCCAGCTATCTCCTGCATCAACTTGTGAGCTGTTTGAGGAGATGCAGCAGTAGAGTGAAGTAGAAAGGCTGCTATGGCTATGCATGTAATGATCACCCATTCCCTATCCTCTACAGGACCTGAGGTATAAGCTGGACTCACACTCAATGAAGTTCCTAAAAACATGCACACTTCACACACTTCCCTGGTGAGAAAAATAGATTAGGTAAAACCAGTGGTGGGATTCAAAAATTTTAGTAACCAGTTCCGACTTTCCCAGCAGAATGACCAGCGTGCCCCCTTTCAATGCACAGTGACCAGCGTTCCCCCTTTCAATGCACAGTGACCAGCGTGCCCCCTTTCAATGCACAGTGACCAGCGTTCCCCCTTTCAATGCAGAGAGACCAGCATGCCCCCTTTCAATGCACATTGACCAGCGTGCCCCCTTTCAATGCACAGTGACCAGCGTGCCCCCTTTCAATGCACAGTGACCAGTGTACATGCCCCCTTTAATGCACAGTGACCAGCGTGCCCCCCTTTCAATGCAGAGAGACCAGCGTGCCCCCTTTCAATGCACAGTGACCAGCATGCCCCCTTTCAATGCACAGTGACCAGCGCTGCGTGCCCCCTTTCAATGCACAGTGACCAGCGCTGCGTGCCCCCCTTTCAATGCACAGTGACCAGCGTGCCCCCCTTTCAATGCAGAGAGACCAGCGTGCCCCCCTTTCAATGCACAGTGACCACAGCATTGCCCCCAATCATTGCAGAGTGCCAGCCACAGCATTGCCCCCAATGATTGCAGAGTGCCAGCCACAGCATTGCCCCCAATGATTGCAGAGTGCCAGCCACAGCATTGCCCCCAATGATTGCAGAGTGCCAGCCACAGCATTGCCCCCAATGATTGCAAAGTATCAGCCACAGCATTGCCCCCAATGATTGCAGAGTGCCAGCCACAGCATTGCCCCCAATGATTGCAGAGTGCCAGCCACAACATTGCCCCCAATTGCAGAGTGCCAGCCACAACATTGCCCCCAATTGCATAGCGCCAGCCACAACATTGCCCCCAATTGCAGAGTGCCAGCCACAACATTGCCCCCAATTGCAGAGTGCCAGCCACAACATTGCCCCCAATTGCATAGTGCCAGCCACAAGATTGCCCCCAATTGCAGAGTGCCAGCCACAAGATTGCCCCCAATTGCAGAGTGCCAGCCACAACATTGCCCCCAATTGCAGAGTGCCAGCCACAACATTGCCCCCAATTGCAGAGCGCCAGCCACAACATTGCCCCCAATTGCAGAGTGCCAGCCACAACATTGCCCCCAATAGCAGAGTGCCAGCCACAACATTGCCCCCAATTGCAGAGTGCCAGCCACAACATTGCCCCCAATTGCAGAGTGCCAGCCACAACATTGCCCCCAATTGCATAGCGCCAGCCACAACATTGCCCCAAATTGCAGAGTGCCAGCCACAACATTGCCCCCAATTGCAGAGCGCCAGCCACAACATTGCCCCCAATTGCAGAGTGCCAGCCACAACATTGCCCCCAATTGCATAGCGCCAGCCACAACATTGCCCCCAATTGCAGAGTGCCAGCCACAACATTGCCCCCAATTGCAGAGTGCCAGCCACAACATTGCCCCCAATTGCAGAGCGCCAGCCACAACATTGCCCCCAATTGCAGAGTGCCAGCGATCCCCCCCCCCCGCGAGACCCATGCACTTACCTCACGGACGGTCTCGCAGTCGGCTCCCCGCGTCTCCGAGTCCTCCCGCGGAGCCTCCTTCTCGTCCAACGGCACGGTGTTTGCCTTTCGGCCAATCAGGAAGCGGGAGGACCCGCTCCCTGATTGGCCAGGAGGAGGATCATGTGACAATAGCGAATTCTCATTCGCTATTGTCACAGAATGGGCGGGCCGTGGCGCCACGTCTGCCCGAGCGCGGGACATTCAATTGTCCTGCGCGTCCTCAGACGCGCAGAGGGATTCAGCCGGTTCTGCAAACTTGCAGAAAGTTAGCAACCGGTTCTATGGAACCGGTGCGAACCGGCTGAATCCCACCACTGGGTAAAACAGCTCTTGAAGTTAAACACACACTGTTAAATTTACATTATACCTTCTTTTTCTGTATGTGGATGATGGCACTGTCATTATTTTAATTAAAAAAACAAACAAAAAGAAAACATCTAAGTACCCTCTTTCCTGACCAATATACAGCTGTCACATGACTCAGCTCTTTCCCAGTTTGTCTGGAGGGAAACAGTGGTAGGAGGAGCTTCTAGTCTTCTGCTACTGATCACATGTTAAAACAAAATTTCCTTTGGGATACAGAGTAAAAATAAATAATATCAATAAACTGTTACATTGCCATACAAATATATGCAATATATATATATATATATATATATATATATATATATTTATATATATATATATATGAGCTTCTGAAGACGTAACATTGATGACAAAACGCGTCAAGCTGGGACGCACGTTGCAACGCGCTTGTCTGTAGGTGGAACGCACGCCGACATCTAGCGAGTCCGGCTTCCATCGCTTCCACTTTACAGTGCGGGAGTCCGCATGGGAGAGTTTTTAAAATTTTTATGCTCAGGCTGCATTTAGGGGCTTTTAATAAAGGCTACAAATACATTTTCACACAATGAGGAGTCAGTTCTTCATTTTTGTTCCCTCTTTTTTGCATCAACCTTGGGGCCCTTGACCACTGAGAGAAAGGCGGATCTGAGGACCAGCTGCAGGCTGTTCCTAGTCATAGAGACCATTGAAGCTTTCCTTGATCCTCTTGTCATATGACGAGGAGGATCAACATCGTCTGGTATAGTGTCACTCTCTTCTTAGTGGGATTTATTTATAACCATGGCAGGAAGAATGTGCTGTTTTTCTTGATTATCACGGAGGATCACTATTGGGACTTTTTTTACCTAACATTGAATTTTTAATAAGTTTGTGCTCACTGTAATTAGGGTTAATTTAATAATGTTGTTGCACAAGCATTTTTTTTCCTTTTATATACTTTATACCTGTTTATCTGATTTGGTATGATAATCTGTATACACTTTTTAGAGCAAGCGCTGTTGCCTGTATAGAGTATATCACTCTTGCGGATTACACAGCATCATACAAATATATATTTGAAATCAAATCAACGCATGGGTACGTTGGTTCGCGGGAGCGCTCCTGGGGGCGCACGCACCGCCGGAGGCACGCCTGCCCCCATTAGGAAGCAAAGAAGATGATCCACGGGGCCGGCGGCCGCAATTGCTACCGGGCCCCCGGGATCTCTCCCCACTGAGAGAGAACGACGATCTGTTGTTGTAAACACAGCTGATCGTTTTTTTCTCTCTGGAATGAACACAGAGCGCCTGTGATCCTCCTATTTAGGATCAAGGATTTCTGTGTTGATTCCACAAGTCCCTCCCTCATACAGTTAGAAAACACTCCCCTAGGCTCACACTTAACCCTTTGATCACCCCTGGGTAAACCCCTTCCCTGCCAGTGTCATTATTACAGTAACATATTTTTAGCACTGAATACTGTAGTAATGTCACCGGTCCACCCAAAAGTGGCAAAAATGTCAGTTAGGGGTCCCATCTGTCTGCTGCAATGTCACAGTCCCAATAAAAATTGCTGATCGCATCCATTACTAGTAATAAATAAATAAAAATTACATAAATCTTTCCCCTAGTTTGTAGACGCAAAAACTTTTGAGCAAACTAATCACTAACTTATTGGGATTTTTTTTACCAAAAATATGTAGCCGAATACAAATTGGCCTAAAAAGGATGAAAAAATTAGATTTAACTTTTTTTTTTTCCAGCATTGTCATTTTTTTGTTTATAGTGCAAAAAATAAAAATTGCAGAGGTCATCAAATTCCACCAAAAGAAAGCTCTATTTGTGGGGAAAAAAGGACATCAATGTTATTAGGGTACATTGTCGCACGCCTGCGCAATTGTAAGTTAAAGTAACGCAGTGCCAAATCGCAAAAAAATGGCCTGGTCATTAGGGGCAAAACCTTTCCGGTCCAGAAGAGGTTAAGTAGTTAATGGGCATGGAGGATGATGGAGGGAGTGGGCTGTCATTTACCACTGTGTATACACCCACATGTGTGACTCTATAGTCACATGGGCTGCTCAGATGTGATAGGGAGAAAATACTCTGAAAACTTGTGCACTAGCTGCCAACACTGCTCTGCAAAATCCCTAACTGCAGTGGGGACATAGACAGGAGGGGTGAGATAGAGAACAGCAGGATCAACAAGTTTTTTTTGCAGAATACAGAAAAAGAATCTCATAGTGAGTATGAATAGCATGTAATACAGAATTTATTGAGAATTTTATAATGATATGGGTTTATTCAATAATCTATAATAAATTAACGCAACTCAACCGTAGCAAATAAAATTAAAATAAAATAACCACGTAAATATTTCAAGTTGCTGCTAACACCACAAAGTGTTTTCACTACGCTTGCTAAAAAATAAACCTTAAAGCAGAGTTCCGGCCTCAAATACATTTTTTAACTAAAAATACCCCTATAAAACGAATCCATTGCGATTTACAGAACCGCTATTCTCATACTTACAAGGTGTACAGTATTGGATTTTAGTCAAAATCTTACTTTTAAAAACACTGTCTGGGCGCGGCCATCTTAGACATGGGCATCTGAAGCCACAGTGTAATCTGCTGTGTCCTTCTTCCTGATTCCAGGGAGTGCTCTGGGAGTTCTTCCTGATTCCAGCCTCCTGGGAGTGATGACAAACAGCTCCCAGGATGCAATGCAAAGGCGGAAGTGATGTCGGTGGCCGTGGCCACAGAGGGGGGAAAAAGAGGAAGTACAATCAAAAATGCCCTGAAAATAAGGTAAGAGACCCCCGAACAAAATTGAAAATGCCCAATTGTTGATCAGCATAGCGAGCACTCTAGGAATCACTAAAGTTGCAAACTAGGCCGGAACTCCCCTTTTAAATCCGGTGCAGCACTACTTCAGTTCTACAGTGTATAGCTATGCAATAACAAACTAATTCTCTAAATAAAGTGCAATATAATACGAACCATATACAATTAATCAATATGATATAAAGTGCCAAAATACAAACACCTTTCCTATGCAATTAATGATATGCCATTATACTGTCATCAAAATTATTAATTAATAGTAAAGTGCAAAAAGTCCTAAAACTCCATAAACCAAAAAGCTGTAATTACAGTAAAAGGTGGTTCTAGAAAGTACTGACTTAGGGGGACTGAATACAAATGTGCGCCACACTTTTCAGATATTTATTTGTAAAAACATTTGAAAACCATTTATTATTTCCCTTCCACTTCACAATGTGGCACTTTGTGTTGGTCTATCACATAAAATCCCAATAAAATACATTTACGTTTTTGGTTGTAACATGACAAAGTGTGGAAAATTTCAAGGGGTATAAATACTTTTTCAAGGCACTGTAGTCTGATTTTCTTTTAGGGTGTTTGAAATCGAATGCTGACGTTTATGGTATTTCATTGTATAAAGTTGCTTACCCGTTTATTGGTTGCTTTTTGGGTTTAGGCCCACTCCAGTTGGGGATCAGTCGGCTAGGAGTTTATTTACATTTTAGTTATGGCATATTGCCAGAGACGTTATTCTTTCTGTGTATTTTATTGTGTTTTATGTTTTTTGTATTACTTGATTACTTGATCCCTCGATTACGTGATTGTACTGCATGTTTTTCCCCTGCTCCTTCCCATGCCCTGTTGGGTACTGGCTTTGATTCTCACCAAAGAAACTATGTTTTTTATATTTTCCCATAGTTTACATGACTAAACTGAACACATTCAAGCCTTTTTCCTGAATATAAAAGCATAGGTTTAACCACTTCAGCTCTGGAAGGTTTTTTCCCCCTTAATGACCAGGCCATTTTTTGCGATTCGGCACTGCGTTACTTTAATGAAAAATTGCCCAGTCGTACGATGTTGGGTACAACAATTGATGCAGTTTTTTTGCCACAAATAGAGCTGGTGGTATTTGATCACCTCTGCAGTTTTTAGATTTTGCACTATAAACAAAAAAAGAGCGACAATTTTGAAAAAAACACATTTTTTTTTACTTTCTGCTATAAAACCTTCCCAATAAAAAAATTAAAAAAAATCAATTTTTTTTTTTATCAGTTTTGGCCAATTTGTATTCTGCTACATATTTTTGGTAAAAAAAAAAAATCCCAAAAAGCGCAAAAGTTATAGTGTTTACAAACTACGTGATAGATTTTTGGACTTTTTATTTATTTTTTTGTTCTTATTAGTAATGGCAGCGATCAGGGATTTTTAGCGGGACCGCGACATTGTGGCGGACAGATCAGACCCCAAACTGACATTTTTGACACTTTTTGGGGACCAGTGACATTCATACAGTAATCAGTGCTAAATATTATGCACTTACACTGGCAGGGAAGGGGTTAACACTGGGGGTGAGCAAAGGGGTTGATGTATGCCTAACAATGCTTACTGACTGTAGGGGGGGAGGGCTCTGTGACAGGCACAGAGAGATCTGGGTTTCAGCTTAGCTGAAACTCCTGATCTCTCCCTGCCTGTGTGACAGGAGAGCCGCCTGCTTTGTTTACATAAGCAGGTGGGTCTATTGTCAATTTCTCAGACGATTGCTCAGGCACCGCCGAGACCGCGTGCATAAAATCAGGTAGATACGTGATTTTTGCGCAGCCGAGCCGCCCTACCGCAGTATATCTGCGGTGGGTGGTCGGCAACTGGTTAATTGACTCCCTTTCAGTATAAACCTAATGTGATGGTGGGAGATTGCTATCTGTGGCAAAAGTGTCTTATACAGTGAGGGAAAAAGTATTTGATCCCCTACTGATTTTGTACGTTTGCCCACTGACAAAGAAATGATCAGTCTATAATTTTAATGGTAGGTTTATTTTAACAGTGAGAGACAGATAAAAACAACAAAAATATCCAGAAAAGCGCATTTCAAAAAAGTTATAAAGTGATTTGCATTTTTGTTAATGATTAACTTTGTAAATGATAAATAGAAGCTGATTGGTTGCCAACACAGCTGTTTCAGATACATTCCCTTCATTGTGTTTACAGGAAATTGGATTGCACACGTGGTATCTGCTCTTGGGACTTTAAGAACAGACTTTACTGGTAAATGCTTTTATTATGACTTCCAGAAACATCACTGTGGTCTGCCAGACTAGATCTACATCCGGTGGCCTGCAATATGCAGTCTGTACATTTTTAATTGGTTTATTACCATTCTAGCACTGCCACTCACATAGTTTACAAAATCCAGCTGTGTGTTTTTATTGCTTAAATATTCTCCAAAGTGTGAATAGTAAAGACGGAGAGCCAACAGATACCTATTGAATAAGAAGTTATCAGTATATAACAGTGGTCTCCAAACGGATGTGACCCTTTGCTTGCTTTTATCCAGCCCTTGGATCATTATTCCTTTCACTGATACCAACAATGGGGCATAATTCCCTTCCACTGAGACTAGTGGAGGGGCACAATTCCTTCTAATGACACCAACGATGGGGCACAACTCTTCCTACTGACATCAATGATGGGGCACGATTCCTCCCAATACCACAAACAATTGGGCCCAATGATAGGGCACAAATTCCTCCCACTGACACCAAATATGGGGCACTATTTCTCCCACTGACACCAAGGATGGGGCGCAACCGGTCTCACTTAAAGGCAAGGATGGGGCACAACCGGTCTCACTTAAAGGCAAGGATGGGGCACAACTGCTCAAACTGAAAGGCAAGGATGGGGCACAACTGCTCCTACTGAAAGGCAAGGATGGGGCACAACTGTTCCCACTGAAGGCAAGGATGGGGCACAATTGCTCCCAATGACACCAACAATTTGGCCCAGTGAGACCAATGATGGGGCACAATTCCTCCCAATACCACAAACAATTGGGCCCAATGAGAGGGCACAATTCCTCCCACTGACACCAAATATGGGGCACTATTTCTCCCACTGACACCAAGGATGGGGCACAGCTGCTCCCACTGAAAGGCAAGGATGGGGCACAGCTGCTCCCACTGAAAGGCAAGGATGGGGCACAGCTGCTCCCACTGAAATGCAAGAATGGGCCACAACTTCTCCCACTGAAAGGCAAGGATGGGGCACAATTGCTCCCACTGAAAGCAAGGATGGGGCACAATTCCTCCCAATGACACCAACAATTGGGCCCAGTGAAACCAATAATGGGGCACAATTCCCCCGAATGACACCAATGATGGGGCACAACTCCTCCCACTGACACCAATGATGGGGCACAATTCCTCCAAATAACACTTTTTTTTCAGCTTGTAAATGCTCCTCCACAAATATGCCTGTAAATGCCTAAATGTACATGTACACATAGGCTAGTAAATAGTTGCTTCTACAGGCTGAAAGAAAACACGTCAAACACCTGTATAAGCAGCATTTTTGTATGCCCAGTGTGCCTGAGGCCAATGTGTTAACCACTTGCCGACCAGCCGCCGTATATAAGTTATACGGCGGCAGGTTGTCAGGTTCCTGCAAATCAGGGAAGCCGATCCACAGGGCACCGGCAATTGCTTCCTGTGAAGAGAGAACGGTGGTCTGCTGTTGTAAACACAGCAGACCGTTGTTCTCTCAGCTATCAACACAGAGCCCCTGTTATCCTCCTATTCAGGAACACAAGTCTCTGTGTTGATTTCACAAGCCCATTCCCCCACAGTTAGAAAGCACCCCCTAGGCTCACACTTAATCCTTTGATCGCCCCTGGGATAACCCCTTCCCTGCCAATGTCATTTTTACAGTAACAGTGCATATTTTTAGTGCTGATTACTGTAGTAATGTAACTGGCCCCCCCAAAAATGTCAGTTAAGGGTCTGATCTGTCCGCCGCAATGTCTCAGTTCCGCTAAAAATCGCGGATCGCCGCCATTACTAGTAAAAAAATAAATAAAATAAAAATGACATAAATCGTTCCCCTAGTTTGTAGACGCAATAACTTTTGCACAAAACAATAAAAATACGCTTATTGCGATTTTTTTTTTTTTTTTTTGGCCTAAAATTCTGAAAAAATATGATTTTTAATTTTTTTGGGAATGTTATATAGCAGAATTTAAGAAAATATTATTATTTTTTTTTCTTCCAGAATTGTCGCTATTTTTTTGTTTGTAGCGCAAAAAATAAAAATTGCACAGGTGATCAAATACCACCAAAAGAAAGCTCTATTTGTGGGGAAAAAAGGACATCAATTTTATTTGGGTACAGCGTCACAGAACTGCGCAATTTTTCGTTAAAATTACGCAGTGCGGAATCGCAAAAAAAGGCCTAGTCATTAAGGGGGCAAATATTCCCGTCCATAAGTGGTTAAAATGTTTCCAAGTGATTTTCAATATACTTAAAGCGGTGTTCCGCCCCCTCCCCCTCCAAAAATTAAAAGTCAGCAGCTACACATACTGTAGCTGCTGACTTTTAATATTAGGACACTTACCTGTCCTGGAGTCCAGCGATGTCGGCACCGCAGCTGATGTTTCCATTGGCTGTCGGGTGCTGCTGCCACCATTGCTGGTAAGGGAGCCCGGCAGTGAAGCCTTGCGGCTTCACAGGCAGGTCCCTACTGCGCAAAGTGTGCTGCACATCCGGAGTGTAGGAGGAGGGGACCTAACTGCGCCGCGGCGCCGTTCCCGGAAGTGGGGAAGGGTACCGGTCAAAAACAGGTACCCGTTCCCCCCTCCCCCGTGAAAGGTGCCAAATGTGCAAACTAAATGTTGTTCTTTGTGGGTTTATATCTACTTTAAGGCTCCATTCACATATGTGCGGCCGCGGTGCACAGCAGGGGTCCGGGCGTCCCTGTTCACCGATTCAAGTGTAATTCAGGTCTGAATTTTTGCTTGAATTCGCACCTGAATCGGAAACCAAAGACGCACAGGACCCTTTCCTAATGCGGACCGCAGCCGCCCCAGGGATGTGTGAATTGCCCCATTGAGAGCCAGTCACACTCTCTCGTCATGCGAATTAGATGCAGGGAAACCCACATCCAGCTTGCATAAGTGTGAACCCAACATAAAGCAGTATTAGACCCAAAATCAAAAATGTAATATATTGCAGCTTACCCATCCTTAGATGTGGTTGCTGCGTTAGTTTTCTTTTTAGGCTTTTTCTCCCTCTGTTTTTACCTAGTGACCTGGCGAGTTACATACCTCCCTAATTAGAGTGCCCCCACTCTGGATGAAGGAGCAACAGACACCTTTGGGCAACAGTATTGTCAGTCTGGGGGGGAGGGGAGTTTTAGTTGTACTATCAGATTTAGATACACTAACAAATTGAAGCCGAACTCCAGGTAACAGTTTATAAACAATTACAGCAAACAATTTTTTTTTCCTTTTGGGATAAAGGTTTTACACAAGTAAAAAAGGGCTGATCGTTGACAGTATCTCAAGCCCCTAACTGTACCATCTGCAGGACAGCTTGTTCTGTTAAAAAAAAAAAACAGACTTACGGGCTAGTTCACCTGCTAACATTTAGGCAAACAAAATCGCGGGACGCAATACGCTCCAAAGAAGCTCTTGTACTTCTTTGGAGCGTATTGCGTCCCGCGATTTTGTTTGCGCGATGTTGCCGCGATTCGGCAGGCGGAATCTGCGGCAACATCGCTCGGCGTTTGGAGGGCTATTGCAAATCAACGGGCAACGCTAGGCGTCCCGCGATTTGCAATAATCTCCGGATCGCGGGCGGAACCGCGGCGGTTCTGCCCGCGATCCAAACGCTGACATGTGAATGCAGCCTTAAGAAAGAAAGCCTAAAAAAAGAAAACTGATGTAAGTATTGGTAATCTGAAATAAAATACATGTTTGCTTTTGGGGTTAATAATGCTTTAAATGTATTTTCATTTGTCCTACAGAATGGAGATAACCGGCATCTATAAAAGGGGTGTTTTTCAGGGTGTTATTTAGACGGTGATGCCGTTGTTGCCATGGGAACCACACAAGCTACCCCCAAGGCTTTGTGTACCAAATTAATAGAGCAGTTTTGTGATTTACATAAACTGATAGAACTGATAGTGTGTATTTAGAAAATAGATAATCCATTATTTATAAAGCTGTCTAAGGAAATCTCGGCGTTGTGCTGCCATAATAGGTTCCTTCCTGGGCAAGATTAATACGTATCAGATGAACCCAGATGGCTTTGGAGAAAATTAATTTGTTTCAGTTTAATGGCAGAAATGTTTGATTATATTGTGTGTATGTCTGTAGTGTGTGAACAAGACGTGATCTCGGAGTATCAGAATAAGATCCTGTGGGATCAGGACATCTTAGGAGATATTGATGCTAATAACAGTAGCCTTGGAGAGTGTCTGCTGTCTGATTGGCTGATATACTCAGGGGACGAATGGCTGTCAGATGCCATTAACTTTTTACTTGCCAGAAATTATGGGAAGAATTCTTTCTCAAGACAATAGACTTACAGTATTGAGATGATTGATGCCTAAAAATGATGCTTGTTATGTTATATACAGGCAGTCCCCAGGTTGCAAACAAGATAGGGACTGTAGGTTTGTTCTTACGTTGAAATTGTGCTTATAGGGGAGGATACCGCGCTCAACCAAGTATCATACCTTCAAATTAAATATACATGTAAATACACAATGATTATATGTAAAAATGAATTATATATAAATTATATAAAACCATATCAAGTGACTCATCAATGAATCAGTGCAAATATAAGTGAAATCGTGAATAAAGTGCTGTATTAAGGAAGTCTCTAGTGCAAAAAAGCCACAGGAGATATCTCAATCTCAGGACAGCTGTTATCAAAACACTGCGACTTGATAGCAGAGATAAGTTCACCTTCACTCCTTCACCCCTTCACCCAGTGTGTGCAAAATAACTGCTTACCAAAATTATCAGATCCCTTGATTATAGGGTGTCAGATAAGGCGGTGATTTCACTCAACTGCTCATAGAAGGACGATGTTCCATATAGGTCCCTCCACAATGAATGTGTGCAGCTGGTATATATAGAAGTCACTCTCCCTTAAGGTGCATTGGTTCTCCACCAGTTATTAAATCATTAGGACCGAGGCATATATGTAGAGACAAGAAAGGGGGGCTCTCATGGCGTAGTATCAGCAATAAATAATTTAATAAATCGTAAAATTGCACTTACTACAATTAAATTCTAAAAAAGCCATTAACAAGGAGACCGCGGTTTCAAAGCATGGAGAGAACGCTTCCGCGTTCCACCTGCGTTCCAACTGCGTTCCAACTCGAAACCAGAACTTCCGCTGTTACGATCTCACGACCCAACGCGTTTCGTCAGCACGTCGCCAACGTCATCAGGCGACATGACCCCCGATGACGTTGGCGGCGTGCTGACGAAACGCGTCGGGACTATAATTTTTTGCACTAGAGACTTCCTTAATACAGCACTTTATTCACGATTTCACTTATATTTGCACTGCACTGATTCATTGATGAGCCACTTGATATGGTTTTATGGTTTTATATAATTTATATATAATTTATTTTTACATATAATCATTGTGTATTTACAAATATATTTAATTTGAAGGTATGATACTTGGTTGAGCGCGGTATACTCCCCTATGAGCACAATTCACGTTTTTTCACGTTTTACGTTGCAGCTCACTTGTTGGAATTTTTCCACATACACAAACAATTTATTCTTTTAATTTGACATCCATTAGCGCAGGTTGTTTGGTGACAAACACCAAAATTTTTCCTTAAGTTGAAATTATTTGTAAGTCGGAACAGGTCCAGCCAAAAAAATTATTTGTGGATAGCACAGGGAAGGGTAAACACCCCTGTACCATTTGTTTTGCTGTCGGTGCCCCTGTTCAGAAGATTTCACCTCACTTTCTTTCCCTGTGACAATTGGATTTTGAAAACTTTGGGTTGTTGTGGAAACAAGGATTGGTGATAAAGCTTCAGTGGAGACACCTTTTTCCCATGAAAACTCTCCCAGGAGTGAATTTCCCTTCCTAGAGGTAAATTTCCTCTCACTTCCTGTTGTCTCCCTCCGTTTGCAAGTAGGAGTTGTTTGTAAGTCGGATGTTTATAACCCGGGTACCGCCTGTATTCATTTTAGTTAAATTGTGCCAAGAAGTTGAGTAATAGAGGAAAAATAAGGTTCCTAGCACCTATATAATCCAAAAAATGTGAACAGACAGGGTGGAGAGGAATGAAAGTTCTACTGCTTCAAAAGGGCCATGACACAAAATGTTTACCTGCCATCATTTTTATATTGGATCTATAAATATAATATACTGGTTGTAGGGATATTGTTAAAACCACTTCCCGTCCATAGGATGTCCTATGACATCTTGGACTTTCAGTGGTTGTACCGGTGTTCTGCAGAAAACTCAGACTCGCCAAAATCTTCATCAACGTCACTTCCGGTGACTCACCATTGGAGATTTAGACGAGTTTTATACTGTGATCGGCTGCTTTGGAGGCCGGAGGGGAGATCTTGGGTCTTCATAAAGAGGACCTGTCATGTCCCATGCTCTCACAAGGGATTTGGCTAAATCTGCAAGTACATCTAACACTCCTCCCCTTCAGACTGACAATGCCTCTGTCCAAAGGTGCGACCAGTACTCCTTCATTCAGAGTGAGGGCACCCTAATACACAAGGTGTGTTACTGGCCAGATCATCAAGTGAAAAGAGTTTTATACTGTGATTTTCAAATAAAGGAAAGTAAAGTTTTTTTATATATTTGTCTATATTTTCGGTGTCTGATTATGCCTAAAAATAGTCCCACCTTTGGAGGGTTTTTTCCTTTTGGTCTGGACAAGTTGGCGGTTTTCACAGAACACCGGTAGAGTATTCACTACGGTACACAACGAGTTGTCTGTTTTTACAGAGCATCGGGTAGGGAGGAAAAAAAGTCGCCACCTTGGAGGCATCTCTATGATATAAGAAACAGGAAGTGATGGGAATTTTTTCTCCTCCAGGTTTGTGTTTAATAGCCAGGTGCCAGTCAGTAAAGCATCCAGTCAGACCAATCTGTATCTGATCGGCTGCTTTGGAGGGCAGAGGGGAGATATGGAGTCTTTGTGTTTTTGGTTATTAGTGGGCAGACTAAAAATTTCCACTCATTATATTGTGTATCGTAGTGTATACGCTGCCGAAGTTCTGTGAAAACAGCCAACTTGTTGAACTCTTCAATTATTGCTGCTGGAGAGTCACCAGAACTGACGTGGTTGTAGATTTTGCTGTGTAAATACAGTGTGACATAAAAAAATGCAACACTGCCTCTGCTTAAAAAAAAAAAAAAATATATATATATATATATATATATATATATATATATATATATATACAGTGGGTACGGAAAGTATTCAGACCCCCTTAAATTTTTCACTCTTTGTTATATTGCAGCCATTTGCTAAAATCATTTAGGTTCATTCTTCTTCCTCATGAATGTACACATAGCACCCCATACTGACAGAAACACACAGAATTGTTGACATTGTTGCAGATTTATTAAAAAAGAAAAACTGAAATATCACATGGTCCTAAGTATTCAGACCCTTTGCTGTGACACTCATATATTTAACTCAGGTGCTTTCCATTTCTTCTGATCATCCTTGAGATGGTTCTACACCTTCATTTGAGTCCAGCTGTGTTTGATTATACTGATTGGACTTGATTAGGAAAGCCACACACCTGTCTATATAAGACCTTCCAGATCATAATGCATGTCAGAGCAAATGAGAATCATGAGGTCAAAGGAACTGCCTGAAGAGCTCAGAGACAGAATTGTGGCAAGGCACAGATCTGGCCAAGGTTACAAAAAGATTTCTGCTGCACTTAAGGTTCCTAAGAGCACAGTGGCCTCCATAATCTTTAAATGGAAGACGTTTGGGACGACCAGAACCCTTCCTAGAGCTGGCCGTCCGGCCAAACTGAGCTATCGGGGGAGAAGAGCCTTGGTGAGAGAGGTAAAGAAGAACCCAAAGATCACTGTGGCTGAGCTCCAGAGATGCAGTCAGGAGATGGGAGAAAGTTGTAGAAAGTCAACCATCACTGCAGCCCTCCACCAGTCGGGGCTTTATGGCAGAGTGGCCCGACGGAAGCCTCTCCTCAGTGTAAGACACATGAAAGCTCGCATGGAGTTTGCTAAAAAAAAACACCTGAAGGACTCCAAGATGGTGAGAAATAAGATTCTCTGGTCTGATGAGACCAAAATAGAACTTTTTGGCCTTAATTCTAAGCGGTATGTGTGGAGAAAACCAGGCACTGCTCATCACCTGTCCAATACAGTCCCAACAGTGAAGCATGGTGGTGGCAGCATCATGCTGTGGGGGTGTTTTTCAGCTGCAGGGACAGGACGACTGGTTGCAATCGAGGGAAAGATGAATGCGGCCAAGTACAGGGATATCCTGGACAAAAACCTTCTCCAGAGTGCTCTGGACCTCAGACTGGGCCGAAGGTTTACCTTCCAACAAGACAATGACCCTAAGCACACAGCTAAAATAACGAAGGAGTGGCTTCACAACAACTCCGTGACTGTTCTTGAATGGCCCAGCCAGAGCCCTGACTTAAACCCAATTGAGCATCTCTGGAGAGACCTAAAAATGGCTGTCCACCAACGTTTACCATCCAACCTAACAGAACTGGAGAGGATCTGCAAGGAGGAATGGCAGAGGATCCCCAAATCCAGGTGTGAAAGACTTGTTGCATCTTTCCCAAAAAGACTCCTGGCTGTATTAGATCAAAAGGGGCTTCTACTAAATACTGAGCAAAGGGTCTGAATACTTAGGACCATGTGATATTTCAGTTTTTCTTTTTTAATAAATCTGCAACAATGTCAACAATTCTGTGTTTTTCTGTCAGTATGGGGTGCTATGTGTACATTCATGAGGAAGAAGAATGAACCTAAATGATTTTAGCAAATGGCTGCAATATAACAAAGAGTGAAAAATTGAAGGGGGTCTGAATACTTTCCGTACCCACTGTATATATATATATATATATATATATATATATATATATATATGTGATGTCTGGAGGTTCTGAGTAATTTTCTAGCAAAAAAAAAATATGATTTTTACATGTAGAAGAGAAAAGTCTTTTCTAATTTTGGAAAAATTGAGGAAAGCTTTCCTTTTATGAAGAGAGGATCTGGGTAGAGAGGGTGGGCATAGTCGGGCACTCTGAGTGCCAATGAGGGCTCTGGTAGTTCCATTACCCCTGCCGCACTAGAAGATTATGACAACAGGGGTAGAGGGAATAGATAGAGGAGGATTTCAGCTAATAGAGTAGACAGTACAAGGGACACATCCTCTTGATTGTAGGTAATGTCTCTTTTTTTTAACTCTTGACTACATTTAGGCTTTAACCACTTGCCGACCAGTCACGTTGACTGTACTGCGGCAAAGTGGTTTGTTTTCGTCCAGCTATGTAGACCTACGTTGCTGGACTCCTCCCCCTGTAGGCGGCGCTCGTGCGCCGCCGGAGGCGCACTCCCGCTGTTTTCAGTCACAGCGGGAGTCGGGCCAGGGGAGGAGCGGCGGCGATCACCGCTGCTCTTCCCCGATCTTCGGGGAATTGAGTGTGGAGATCCGCCTGCTTGTGTAAACAGAGCGGGCGGATATCCTAAGTGACAAGGAGTGACAGATTGCAGTGTTCAGCATAGCTGAACATGCGATCTGTCCCTGACTCACTCAGTCACCTCCCCCCACACACGTCAGTAAGCACCAGGCATACATTAATCCCTCCCTCTCCAATAAAATTAACCCCTTCCCTGCCAGTGTCATTTTTACAGTAACAGTGCATATATATAGCACTGATTACTGCAGTAATGTCACTGGTACCCCCAAAAGTGTCAAAAATGTCAGTCAAGGGTCCGATCTGTCCGCCGCAATGTCGCAGTCCCGCAAAAAAAATCGCAGATCGCCGTCATTACTCCTTAAAAAAAAAAAACACCAAAAATGACAGAAATCTTTCCCTTAGTTATTAAACGCAGTAACTTTTGCGCAAACCAATCAAAATTCGCATATTGTGATTTTTTTTTACCAAACATAGGTAGCAGAAAAAAATTGGCCAAAAATTTAAAAAAATTTTGATTTTTACATTTATTTTTGGGGGAATTTCATATAAAGAAAATGTTAAAAATATTGTTATTTTTTCAAAATAAACGCTCTTCTTTTGTTTATAGCGCAAAAAGTTAAAATCGCACAGGTGATCAAATACTACCAAAAGAAAGCTCTGTTTGTGGGAAAGAAAGGACGTTAAAATCGTTTGGGTACGGTGTCGCACGACTGCGCAATTGTCAGTTAAATTCGCACAGTGCCGAATCGCAAAAAGTGGCCTGGACGTAAGACAGCAAAATCCTCCGGTGGTAAAGTGGTTAAGAATACCAAATGACTTTTGTTTGTTTTTTTTTTTTTTTTTTCAAGCAGAACTACACTCTCTCAGTCATAATTGACTGTTTTTGATCATCATGCTTATAGCCTTAGTAAATCAATAGGAATGTATATTGTATTTATTTTTATTTTTTTACATTTCACTCCGTTCTTACATTTCACTTCATTAATTTCCTGCTTTCTGGCCTAGGCAAATGATGTCATACATCCCAGGAGTCTTCAGAAGGGGAGGGGGGGTAGGTTTTCTCAGCTAGGCACACCTTCCTGTCTGCATGACTGAGCTAAGGGCAGATGAATTCCAGGAAGTAAATGTTACATGAATTACCTGCTGTTACCTAAAATGGCCACAGCCAGAAATGCTAGGTTTTTTTTTCAAAGTGATTCTCCGTAAAATAAAACATGGAGACATGGAAAGATGGGTGAGTTTGCTTTGATTATTTAAAAATGAATTAAAATGTAATTCCAGTCAAAACCTAAGTAAGCTAAAATACCCCCCACCCCAAGCCTTTTCTGTCTACCCTGTAAAATGAACAGATGGCTAAACAGTATTTCCCTATTCTGAAGTCACATGATTGGGTCCTAGAGCTGGCTTTAGTGTAGAGGAGGGACAGCTGACAACGGGTGGCCCAAAGTAATTAGCGATGACATCACCCAGGCAGTGATCTCTGCTCTTCACAGAAGCCGGCCGCTGGAGAGATCATGTGACCAGACTGGGGCGCCCTCAGAATATGTAAGTATACACATCTTCCCTTTTACAGGGTAGATAGAATAGGCTTAGAATGGGGGTAAGAGTACATTTTAGCTTAGTTAGGTTTTGACAGGAATTACACTTTTTAAATAGCGTTTTTGGTTTGTGGTGCTCAGATGCGGTGTAGTTCAACTTTCATTTTCCTGGAGTTCTGCTTTAAAAAGCAGCACTTTGTTTTGATGACACCAAAGCATATGGAAATAGTTTATGATATTGACTTTACATTTATTTAATGCACTTGCATATAAAACAAGTTCTTTTTGTCTGAAGTGACTTATGAGTTGGATGGACGCTGTCGTAAGGTGGCTGACAAAGCTAAGTAACCATGGTTTACAACGCAGTTATGCTTGAATTGGACACCATCCCAAACAGGTCTGGGCTCACTTCTTTCTCTTTTGTTACACAAGATTGAAAGTTTCCACTAACACATTAGTATGTAACAAAATGAGGCCTGATCTGGCTGTTAATGTTGTTTGGGTTACTAGCCTTCACTTTTGTTACTTTTATTTCCTAGAAGAGAACATTTGTGGTTCGAGCTATCTATCTGTCTGTCTGTCTATCTGTCTATCTGTCTGTCTGTCTGTCTGTCTGTCTGTCTATCTATCTATCTATCTATCTATCTATCTATCTATCTATCTATCTATCTATCTATCTATCTATCTATCTATCTATCTATCTATCTATCTATCTATCTATCTATCTATCTATCTATCTATCTATCTATCTATCTATCTATCTATCTATCTATCTATCTATCTATCTATCTATCTATCTGTCTGTCTGTCTCTGCTGGAAAAACTCTAAAGCTGGATACACACCATACAATTTTCTTTAGATTTTTTCCTTTAGATTTACCAAAACCTTATGAGGTCAAACCTAAACACTTTCAATTTGTATGCAATCAGGCAGGCCCTTGCACTACATAGATGCAGGTAAATCTAAAAGGAAATCTAACAACAAAAGTTGTATAGTGTGTATCCAGCCTTATGCATCATTCAGAAAAGGGTTAACACCCTTTCTGTGTGCAGGCCTCATTTCTTTTTGTGCCTGCATCCACCCCAAGCTGCACACTGGCAGCCCTTTAGGCCCTGTTCACACCTGAGCATTTTTTAGCTTGTAAAACACTCATCTCGGAAGTCTCAAAACACCCAACAAGCAAAATCCCATCCATTTCAATGGTCCCTGTTCACATATGAACATATTGGTCCCTGTTCACATATGAGCATATTGGTCCCTGTTCACATATGAGCATATTGGTCCCTGTTCACATATGAGCATATTGGTCCCTGTTCACATATCAGCATATTGGTCCCTGTTCACATATGAGCATATTGGTCCCTGTTCACATATCAGCATATTGGTCCCTGTTCACATATGAGCATATTGGTCCCTGTTCACATATGAGCATATTGGTCCCTGTTCACATATCAGCATATTGAATACAGTCAGTTTTTTAAATTTGGCGCCGTTAGCCGCCGAGTAAACCGAAAGTGGTGTCACAGCGCCAATTCTGGGATAATACATTGGAGACCCGATCAAAGCCGAATCTGGCTATGTTCGGGACTCCAACCAGCTGGCGGGGGCGTCCCCTCCCGCTCGCTGGGATAACGGCCGAGTGGGTTCCGAGACGCATCGGCTGTTATCTTCTGAAAACCGCCCGCTGGCTCTAAAGATTGGTACCGAGAAGATGGGAGAAGATGACAGTGCCTTGGACCAGCTGGAGAGCTTCGTTTGACAGGAAAGTCAGCCATAATGTGCTAATATGTGGTGCATGCTAGCCCATTATAGCATAAACCCCCTAGAGCAGTGATGGCGAACCTTGGCACCCCAGATGTTTTGGAACTACATCTCCCATGATGCTCAAGCACTCTGCAGTGTAGATGAGCATCATGGGAAATGTAGTTTGAAAACATCTGGGGTGCCAAGGTTCGCCATCACTGCCCTAGAGGCTCATAAAATAATAAACAATTTAATTTTTTTTTTTTTTCTTTTGTCATGTTTTAACTTTTTTTTATTTTTTTATCTGCATGCTTGTTCAAAGTTTGTGATTCACCCAAGCAGCTCAGAAGTAGGTCAGCAATTGCCACTCTTGTATTTATCTGTATTTAATTATGTACAGGTTTCCTTAACCACTTTAAGACCGAAAGGATTTGCCCCCTTAATTACCAGGCCCTATTGGTGATCAATGGGTTAAATGTGAGACTAGGGGAGTGATTCTAACTGTGGGGAGGCGTGGCTTGTGAAATGACCATAGAGACATGTGATCCTATATAGAAGGATCACATGAGCTCTGTGATCATTTCAGGGAGAAGAGCGGCCGGCTGTGTTTACAACAGCCGACCGTACTTCTCTCTCTCAGCGGGGAGAGATCGAGGGTGTCAGACGGCAATCTGAGCCGCCTGACCCATGCATCGGCTTCCCCGATGCCAAGTGGGGGTGGGAGCGCGCCGCTGGCAGCGCACCCTCGCCCCCATCTTCACGCACCCGACTGACGTAGGTCTACATCGGTTTGCGCAGGAGAACCACCCTGCCGCAGTAAATAGGCAGCGGGTGGTCGGGAAGTGGTTAACTACTTGATGATCGCTGCCGCAGATATACTGTGGCAGGCTGCGTGAACCGCCGTACCTGTATGCCGGTTGGTGAGAGCACTCCTAGGGGCGCGCATGCACCCCCCATTAGCCAGTGGGGAAGCTGACTCACAGGGCCGGTGGCTGCGATGGTCGCTGGGCACCTGCGATCACTCCCCATGGAGAGAGAACGGCGGTCTGCTGTTGTAAACACGGCAGACTGTTGTTTTCTCAGGAAGGGTTAACCCCTTCCCTGCCAATGTCATTCTTACAATAACAGTGCACATTTTTAGCACTGATTACTGTAATAATGTCACTGGTCCCCCCCCAAAAGTGTCAAATGTTAGGGGTCCGATCTGTCCGGCACAATGTCGCAGTCCCGCTACAATTCACCAAAAGAAAGCTCTGTTTGTGGGAAAAAAGAACATCAATTTTATTTAGGTACAGTGTCGCACGACCGCGCAATTATTCGTTAAAGTAACGCATTGCCAAATCGCAAAAAAAATGGCCTGGTCATTAGGGGGGCAAATCCTTCCGGTCCAGAAGTTGAGTCTAAGTAAGCCAGCAGCACTTCTTCCCAGAAAGAATAAAGTGTGTAGACGTCCATAATAGATATAGATCACACTCACCACAGATCCATACTCCTTATTACAGGGAAATTCTAACATGACTTGCTTGGTTTACACCACACAGCACCCTCAAGCCATCCATAAATCCAGAGCAGGATCATTTCCTGTCGCAGAGCTCTGAGTGTCATTCTTCTGGTGTCATTTTGAAAGTCACGGATTTGTTGAAGGCATCAAAGAAAGATCTGTTCTGGTGTAGTACATCACCCATATTACTTGCAAGATAATCTGTCTCTACTGAATTTAAAGCTGTAGTAAAGTAAGTTGAAGATGAACAAAAAAAAAAAAAATCTCCTGCAAGGCAATGTCATATTGTGCTAGTATGCGATGCATTATGAAAGACTTACCTTAAACAAAGCCCTCCAACGCCACGCTGCCACCTCTGGAAGGGCTGTTGGTAGTGACCAAGCATGTAGCAGTCTACACGTAGTGTGAAATGCGTCTACTGTCCTACCCTGCGGTACCTTGTACCACTTATGTGAATAAAGGAACTTTTCATTGGATTCCGTGGTGGTGTGCGACCATTTTCTTCTTTCATGCTTCTCCTGGTGGCGGGCCGAGGTTCAGCACCCACCTCGAATCGTGGACTTTGACTAGCCTGAGCGGTGTAATCTCTCTTCATTATACCTCTGGGAGGGCTTCCATTTTTCCACAGTCTTCCTCTGGCTATTTGAGTGGCCAGAGGCGCAATGACATCGCAGGAGCCGCTGTTTATGGCATGGGCTCTGAAGGTCTGGCACGGTGTGCTGGACCTTTAGAGCACATGCGCCGGTAATGTCTCCAGCTGCATGCACTCTGAATATCTCCTAAACAGTGCAAGTTTGAAGGATATTCGTAGGGGTGCACCGATTCAATATTAGGATCGGGTATCGGCCTCGATACTGACAAAATAGCTGGATCTGGGATTGGAAAAATTAACAGATCCACGGGTCGATCCATGTTTACATGTTTACAATGCAGTGGCTGCTGGTGCTCCTCGGGCCGGGGGGGGGGGGGGGGGGCGTCAGACGGACCGCACCATATACCCCTACCCGGACCACATCAGGCCACACACCATATCCATCCATATATTCATTCGCTATTGTCACACAACTGGGTGGGCTCAGGGGGCAGTGCTTCTCCCATCCCCAATATACAATAAACAAAACAAACCAAAGATGTCGGAATGGTCATTGTCTCAGTTCTCACACCTGGGTTCACAACTTAAATGTGTGGAGGGTGTTACCGAGGCTAATGGCAGACCCACATCAGGCTCAAGGCCTGGAAACATTGCTACATTAGCAATAGCAGCACTGGAGACCCAAGGACCACCGAGGGACCGGCCCGAGTGAGAACAGCACTGGATCCATGAACTGGTAAGGGTCCTTTTACCACCTCTGGACAGGAAGATTTGCCCCTTTAATGACCAGGCCCTATTTTGCAATTCCGCACTGCATAACTTTAATGGACGATTGCACGTTCATGCGACGCTGTACCCAAATGAAATTGATGTCCTTTTTTTCCCAAAAAATAGAGCTTTCTTTTGGTGATATTTGATCACCTGTGCGATTTTTATTTTTTGCGCTATAAACAAAAAAAGAGCGACAATTTAGAAAAAATAATATTTTTCAAAATGTTATATGAAATTCTCAAAAAAAAATTTAAAAATCAAAATTTTTTAACATTTTAAGGCCAATTTGTTTTCTGCTACATATTTTTGGTAAAAAAAAATTCAAAATAAGCGTATTTTTGATTGGTTTGCGCAAAAGTTATAGCATTTACTAACTACGGGAAAGATTTCTGTCATCTTTATTGTTTTTTTTTAACTAGTAATGGCAACGATCTGCATTTTTTTTTTTTTTTTTGCGGGACTGCGTCATGTGGCAAAATTTTTGACACTTTTGGGGTTACCAGTGACATTACTACAGTAATCAGTGCTATACATATGCACTGTTACTGTAATAATGACACTGGCAGGGAAGGGGTTAACTTTATTGGTCATCAAGGGGTTAAGTGTGTCCCTAGGGGCGTGATTCTAACTGTTAGGGGGCGTGGCTAGTGAAGTAATCACAGATCACAATCCTACATAGCATAGAATGACAGACGGCTGTGTTTACATCAGCCGTCTGTCTTTCTCTCTCTCCTGAGGGACATCGCTAGTGGCCGGCGGACATTGGAGCCGCCGGTCACATGCGCAGGCTGAGCAGGGAACGAGCGGGGGTGGGAGAGTGGCGGCACGCGCTCGCCCCCTACAGGCTCATGGGCGAGCGATGTACCCCTAAGTCACTTTGACTGTAGGGGGCTGACTTCCGCAGTATATAGTCGTGTGGCGGTCGGCAAGTGGTTAATGTAAAAAATAAATCGAACAGCCTGTGCAATTAACCTTGCTGTACGACTGCAGTAATAGAAAGCTTGTACAAGATAATCTGCCTAGACATTGCACAGTCTTCAGATGAGCATACTGATAACCTTGTACTGAAGATAAAGTGCATTAACGCACAATCAGTGTCCTACATTACGAAGCAGGAAGAACAGCCAGTATACATATATACATATCGAGAAATTTTATCCATGCAGATAATTCCCAACCATAAATATGGTCATGGGAGGCAAAAGGAAAATCCTGGGGGGGGGGGGGGGGGTGGGAGATGGGGCATTTGGGAATATGTGGGGGACACTTGGCATTGAAAGGTGAAAACTGAAATGACAGTCACATGTAGTAAGTGAAAGCAGTGTGCATATGGCTATGTTTGCAGTGCAGTCAGCGTTCACTATATATAGGATTTACAGTAAGCTGACCTTGCTCCCTTACAGCCTTTAGAGTAGAACTAAAGGCAAAACCTTTTTTTTTTTTTTTTTTTTTTTTGCATTAGACTGAGGAGGGATTGGAATATCTGCCAGTTTTTATCGCTATCTGAGCCCGTTTAGGGAGATTCACCCTCTCTATTTTTTCTGTTTACCGTTATCACTGAAAGTAGAAGAAAATCCCACATTTTTAGTGGTCTTCACAACGGGTTAAAAGGGGAAGTCTTCCAATGGGGACAATAGTTCTGATGACTATTTCCTTCATCTTGGAGGGATTTTCTCTCACTTCCTGTTGTGACTATAGGACAGGAAGGGAAGGATTATCTCCATAATGGGACACCCTGTTTACCGTTATCACTGAAAGTAAAAGAAAATCCTAGATTTTCAGTAGTCTTCACAACGGGCTAAGAGGGGAAGTCTTCCAATGGGGACTATAGTTCTGATGACTATTTCCTTCACTTTGGGGGGATTTTCTCTCACTTCCTGCTGTGACTATAGGACAGGAAGGGAAGGATTATCTCCATAATGGGACACACTGTTTACCGTTATCACTGAAAGTAAAAGAAAATCCCAAATATTTAGTGGTCTTCACAACGGGTTAAGAGGGGAAGTCTTCCAATGGGGACAATAGTTCTGGTGACTATTTCCTTCACCTTGGAGGGATTTTCTCTCACTTCCTGTTGTGACTATAGGACAGGAAGGGAAGTAATATCTCCATAATGGGACACACTGTTTACCGTTATTTCTGAAAATAAAAGAAAATCCCAAATATTTAGTGGTCTTCACAACGGGTTAAGAGGGGAAGTCTTCCAGTGGGGACAATAGTTCTGGTGACTATTTCCTTCACCTTGTAGGGATTTTCTCTCACTTCCTGTTGTGACTATAGGACAGGAAGGGAAGGAATATTTCCACAGTGGGACACACTGTTTACCGTTATCACTGAAAGTAAAAGAAAATCCCAGATTTTCAGATGTCTTCACAACGGGCTAAGAGGGGGAAGTCTTCCAATGGGGACAATAGTTCTGATGACTATTTCCTTCATATTGGAGGGATTTTCTCTCACTTCCTGTTGTGACTATAGGACAGGAAAGGAGGTAATATCTCCATAATGGGACACGCTGTTTACCGTTATCACTGAAAGTAAAAGAAAATTTCAGATTTTCAGTGGTCTTCACAACGGGTTAAGAGGGGAAGTCTTCCAATGGGGACAATAGTTCTGGTGACTATTTCCTTCACCTTGGAGAGATTTTCTCTCACTTCCTGTTGTGACTATAGGACAGGAAGGGAAGGAATATCTCCACAATGGGACACAGATGATAAAAAAAAATCTGATGGGCTCTAACCTTCTCTTTCTCTATGTAAAGTAATAAAATGTTTCACCTTCTACTTTAAGAACATTGGTACATTTTACATCTGTATTTAAGCATTCTCTTCTAGAGTTTTTCAGTATCCTTACCTTGACTAATTTATTAATCATCATCAGCAACAGCTTGATGTATTCTATTTTTGCCCTTAATTTGGATAATGACCGAAACATTGTCACTGTGGAATCCAGAGACATAAATATTACATCTGTCTTATCTCTTCACCTCTAAAATTGCTAATGAATCTCCGAACAGTGTCTGGTTGTGTTCTAACCTCCAGACCATTGTTTTCTTTGTTTGCCATCAGTTTTTTTTTACTACATTGGTAAAAACTGTCTTTTCCCTCAGTGACCTTTTTCTCTAGAAGAAAAACCTTTCATTTCTATTTTCTTCAAAGAATTGCTCTTCTATTTCAAAGAGTTTAATGTTTTCTTCTTCTGTAAATAAATAAGTCTCATCTCAGATTTTCATTCTACTGTTCTTCAATTCAGGGTCATTTATTTTATCTCTTGTTATCGCTCTGTTTTATCTGATTTTTTTTTCCAAAATGTATTTTACCTTAAAAGATAATTTTTATATTGTGCTCCAATTATACAAGTTATCAAATTTCCCGTTAAGGGGTTCATGGGACTTTGTTTTTCTTTGTTGTTTAAAGCGGATCTGTATTGCATAGTTATGGCACTTTTCCACTGCAAGTACCGGCTCGGCTCCACTCGGCCCTGCTTGGCTCGATTTGGTTTTCCACTGCATGGTACCGCATGGTACGGTGTTGGAACGGTTCGGTACGGTTTGCTTTTCCACTAATAGTAAGTGGGTGGGATAACAACGATTCTCTGAACAATCAGTAGCTAGTAGTGACAAACAGTCAAGGCTGCATGCAAAGGATTGTGGTATGTGGTACCGGTACGGCCCTCTTGGAACCACAACCAAGGTGGTACTGTTTAAGCGAGCCGTACCGTTCCATGTAGTGGAAAAGCGCCGCCGTACCGAACCGCACCATACCATGCAGTGGAAAAGCGCAAAAGCGAGCCGAACCGTTCGGTTCAATGCAGTGGAAAAGCGCCATTAGATTGCTCCAGCTTGGCCTTATCTAAGGCTGGCCATACACAGTTGGAATCTCAGCCTGTTCAGCAGGAAATTAGTAACCCTCTAAGCTCAACAGGGACTGTCTTGTAGGGGGGGGGGGGGGGCTTGTGTTGGGTGGGCCGCAGGCGAGGTGCGCAAGAGGTGGGAGAAGAAGCTCGGGAACAAGAGTAGTTTTAACTGGCACTTTTCTGCTGTGCACAGACAGCAGAAAAGTTCCCTTTTTGCTGGCAACACTGCTTGGAAACCCCTCCACAGTAGTGGAAGACAGGTCCCGGTCACAAGTGAGACCTTTGTGACCCTAGTTTTCTACCACTGCTGGACACTCTAGCAAGGGGAATCCTTTGTAGCTCTCTTTGTTTGTGAGGGGGCTGGGCAACTGTGTTTGCCATTAACCCTGTACTTTGCAGGCAGATATTCATTATCAATTGTAACTAGATTTGAGCACCATCTAACAAAAGGTAAAAGGTTTATAGGCTGACCTTCTTGCAATGTATGCAAGACATTGGTCAGACTTGGTACAGACTCACTATGGCATTGGTCAAAAGTTCCTTTAATCAGCCATGACACCTCCTCCTGAGAAACATCTAAATAGTAAGATATTTATTTATTTTTTTTTTTTTTTAGACATGATGTGTTATAGGAAGCAAATATCAAGTACATTGTGCGGTTTTCTCAAATTTGACTGCAAAAGTGGAAATACACTTTAAATTGAACCTTCAATAAACCTAGGCAATTCAAAATGACTATTTAATGAAAAAAGTGTCAGTAGAGGATGCTTCCCTTGAAAATGATCCACAGGCCCAGAGATTTTGGTTACTAAAGTTATATACACATTTTCTGGGCTGCCCCTCCCAAACCTCCTTATTGGTCAATGAGGCTGCCTATTACTGGGGTGTCTAATAAGGACACTTGGGAGACAGGAAACTCTAGATTTGCCTGAAACTACTGCCTAGAGCCCTTGATCTTTTATTGCTTTGGTAAGCATAAGGTAACCATTGTGTATGCATTTTTTATCCTATCCCAAGTTTGAATTGATCGGGTTTGGGACAGGGTTACTTCTCCATACAGTCAGGTAATGTTTAGGAATTATTCTATTGTAATTCTTTGTTTATTATTATATTGAAGGTGCATATCATATAGCAATTATGTGAAATCAATAAAGGGAATTGATCAAACAGATGGAAAATGGATCTTTAGGAGCATCTGCATTGATCTAGCAAGCATTATCTTTGAAAAAAAAGGGGCACTATAATACATTATACTTACCTATTAAGTTAACTATGGAAAAAAAGACTTCCAGTCATTAAGTAAACCGCCCATGAACTGGTTTTAAAAAACAATCATACTCTGGTTAACCACTTAAGGACCAAGCCTATTTCTGACACATGTTGTTTAAAATCAGTATTTTTTGCTATGAAATTACTTAGAACCCCAAACATTATATATACATATATATATATATATATATATATATATATATATATGTATGTATGTATGTATGTATATATATATATATATATATATATATATATATATATATATTTTTTTTTTTTTTTTTTTAGCAAAGACTCTGGAGAATAAAATGGCAGTTGTTTTTTGTCATGCGGTATTTGGTCTTTCAAGTGCAATTGTTTACTGAATTAAAGAAAAACTAGTAGAGAAGACAAAAAAAGGGGCGCACTGACCTAGTGCATTACCATAAAACCATTTATTAAAATATTAAAAAGTGTACAAAGTACTCAAAAGACTGGTGTGATACAACACACATCAACATTGCATATGCAATCTCCAAGGTAGCCAAGGTCCCAAATGTAGCGAATAGACATGCAGATGGTCGCATGGGGCTGCTGTGGCTGGGTTGACGCATTTCAGGGGCGAACCCCCTTCCTCAAAGCCAGAATGAGTGCTGCAGCGCTCTTTCTGGCTTTGAGGAAGGGGGTTCGTCCCTGAAATACGTCAGCCCAGCCACAGCAGCCACATGCGACCATCTGCATGTCTATTCATGAGTGACCCATAGAGGAAGTTTTTATCCATACTGATATGGAGCTGCAGTAGGACTGTTCAGAGGGAGACAACTTGGATATCAGAGATACCGGTGGTTGCTGGCAATATTTCCCATACCTGACCTGTAATAATTTACATCTGGTAAGAGTTTCATCCTCACTATCTTACAAGGTGAAAGATTCAGTTGTGGGAAGACTTCATGCTGCACTACACCAGCCCTTGCAAGTTATAAAGTGTATGCTATCTTGTTAGCTGGTAAGGGTACCATCACCATTCCCACTTTTCACATGGTGTTGTGGAGGACACAAGTCTGTGAACCATTATTGCACTTTCTCATTTGCACTTTATCATCAAAAAGTTTCATGTACACATGTTTATGCACTCTTGAGACTTGAATATTATATGCGTGTTTTCACACACAAAGTGCACTTTTGTTGTGAATTTTATGTATTTTATTCTTTTATTTTATTTTTAAATAATTTATAACCTTTGATGGTTTTTTGAGCATCACTTCAATTTCTATCACATTTTTGATGATTCTGATTATATATACTATCAAGCGCACTCATACACCTTTTTCCATACACTCACTCCACTTAGGTCGGAATTTCAGTTGCTGCTGATAGGACACTCACCAGTTTGCACACCTTCAATTTTTTCTAATCAATAGCGAATGAATATTCGCTATTGTCACACGGATCCTCCTCCTTGCCAATCAGGAAGGGGGTCTGAGACCCGTGTCCCGATTGGCTGAAAGGAGAAGCCATCCCATTCGCCATGGAGGAGGAGGGAGGAGACGCAGAAGACTGAGGAGGAAGAAGCCGCCGTCGCTGTGTGCTGCTGCTGCCTGCCCTCCCTCCACATATTAAGGCAGGGTGAGTGAGTCGTTGGGGTGTGGGTATGGTGTGCGGCCTGGTGTGGTCCATGGGGGTGCAGTATGGTGCAATCCATCTGCCCCCCCCCCCGGCCCATGGAGCACCAGCCATCACTGCTGTGGAGGCCATTGGAGTACTGTGAACTCATTGTCATGTTCAAGAAACCAGTTTGAGATGATTTGAGCTTTGTGACATGGTACATTTTCATGCTTGGATTAGCCATCAGAAGATGGGTACACTGTAGCCATAAAGGGATGGACATGGTCAGCAACAATTCTCAGGCAAGCTGTGGCATTTAAACGATGATCAATTGGCACTAAGGGGCCAAAAGTGTGCCAACAAAAATATCCCTCGTGCCATTACACCATTACCACCAGCCTGAACCTTTGATACAAGGCATGGATCCATGCTTTCACGTTGTTTATGCCAAATTCAATGACCCTTTCATCTGAATGTTGCAGCTGAAATCGAGACTCCTCAGACCAGGCAACGTTTTTCCGATCTTCTATTGTCCAATTTTGGTGAGTCTGTGTGAATTGTAGCCTCAGTTTCCTGTTCTTAGCTGACAGGCGTGGCACCTGGTGTGGTCTTCTGCTGCTATAGCCCATCTGCTTTAAGGTTCGATGTGTTGTGTGTTCAGAGATGGTATTCTGCATATCTTGGTTGTAATGAGTGGTTATTTGGGTCACTGTTGCCTTTCTATCATCTCAAACCAGTCTGCCCATTCTCCTTTGACCTCTGACATCAATAAGGGCTTTTCGTCCACACAACTGCTGCTCGCTGGATATTTTCTCTTTTTCGGACCATTCTCTGTAAACCCTAGAGATGGTTGTGCGTGAAAATCCCAGTAGATCAGCAGCTTTTGAAATGCTCAGACCAGCCTGTTTGGCTCCAACAATGATGCCACGTTCAGAGTCACTTAAATTCCCATTCTTCCTCATTCTGATGCTCGGTTTGAACTCCAGCAAAACGTCTTTACCACTTCTAGATGCCTAAATGTATTGAGTTGTTGCCATGCGATAGGCTGATAAGCATATTTGTGTTACCAAGCAATGGAACAGGTGTACCTAAATAAAGTGGCCCATGAGTGTATATTGCTTTTAAATAATTAAGAGCAATCAGAGAGTTAAGGCTCGTACACACTATAAGAAAATCGGGCGAACATTTTCGTCCAAAGAATTTTCATACAATTTTTGTATAGTGTGTACACAACTTTCTACAGCCGATTCTGAATTTTCGTACGAATTTCCGTTCATCGGTTCCGATTTCCTGTGAAATAACGAGGAAAATCAGACGATCGTTTGCCCAATTTTCTTATAGTGTGTACACTTTAGGCTACAGGAAAAATGAAGTGCAAATTTCTTATAGGGCCACATTCTTGACCATTACAATATATTCTGAGATACATGCACATAATAGCTAGTCTATGGTCTAACATATGCAACAATGGTGACTTGCTCTTTTTTTAACCCCCACAGTATTATAAAACAATTCTTTCAATAGACATTGCATAGGGAGTAATACCATATCCCATGGCCTTCAAAAACAGTATTTATATCCCTGGAAAATATTTCAGAAAACAGATAAGTATGATAAGCAAAAATTGTACTAATGATCTTTTATCTCTTGATGCCAGTAACCCAAATATGTGCTATTTCCCATTTCTCTTTTTAATGTGCATTCGTGTAAACAGAACATCTTTGTTATTCCATTTTCTCTCTACCGATAATAACTCCTAATCTGTTGGTGTTAGGGATGTGTTCAGTAATTACCCAAAGATAGAGCTAGTTACAAGAATAGAAAATACAAATACTATTTGACGCTGTTTTTAGGTTAATTTATTAATGGATGTTCGTTATTTTTTTTATTTTCATCTGTTTATTGTAACCATGGCTTTTAATACATTTTAGAGCAACATATGACATTTGTTTCCTATTATTGTGCACAGACATTTTTCCATTTGTGTATTTCCATTAAAAGCTAATTAGACTTGTGCATGCCAGCATTATAATAAATCACATTCAGTTAAGAAGCTTCCATGCATGTATGTATGTGTTTACTCATCAAACTGTATTAACCAACTCCTGTATTGTAGATTTATATATCTGGCTCCCTCGTAAACATGTTACAAAAGGATGTCTGTTTTTACATGTACACAGTGGAGTATTGAAAACTCTTAGTGCCAGTCAGTACTAGGGTTTTGTCTTAAGAGGCCATTAGTATCTTGTCATTTTGTAAACTTACTCTTAAAGGATTGTCATAGCAACCAATATATTGTAAATTAATATAGATGACAGCGTCAAGTTCCAGTTTGTACCTGGAATGCTATTTTATGACATTTTAGAGCTCGCTAGCTGCATATGTATAAGAAAAACAATAAATAGAGCTTTATGAATCATGAATTTTTTCTAATGTTCAGTTTTACAAAATCTTAACCTAAAGGCTCCTCTAGGACCGCCTAAACTTTCTTTACCTTCCCTGGCGGAGCCAAATCCTCTTTCATTTGTGTCTCACACGCTCATCTTCCCAAACACTGCAGATCACAGTGGGAGGGTTTCAGTAAGGCTCCTTTCACACGGTCCGCATTCCGTTGCGGACCGTTCTCTGCTCAGCTGGGATCGATCCGCCGATTCCTGCTGAGCAGGTGGATGACAGCTCCGTCTCCGCACTGTGTGCAGAGAGGGAGGTGTCAGAGCCCTGCTGCTCTCTATGGGGGAATCGGATGAGAGCGGACCGCCTGTCCACTCTCATCCGATCCGATCCCCTGGACGGATGGAAAATAGGGTTTCCATCTGTCCAGATTTCATGGACAGGAACGGATGCGGGTGTCAGCGGACATGTCTCCGCTGACATCCGCTGCCCCATAGGGATGCATGGAGGATCCGATCACATCTGCCTAAAAAACTGACAGGTGGATCTGATCGGATCGTTCGCGTGAAAGGAGTCTAACAGGAAGTGCTGTCAATGCAGAAAGCAGTGTGGAGGGCCAAGTGTGGCCAGGTGCTGTTTGACATACTACTGGTTTGTGAATCAGCAGTGAAAATGCTGATAGGCACACCTTCTACAACATTTTTTCATCCCTCTGTACAAGCAGGCACAACCTATGTGAGTGGCAACTCCGCTCTGAGTTGGGGAGCAGTGCAGCATTGTTGTCACACCAGGGAAGCTGCATTAGGTTGGAGGGTATTTGGGGGACTTTGCAGGGCTAAGAAGAGAATACTGTAAGCGCCTAGGCACTTATAATTGGGTTTACATTATTATATCTTATAATTGATAATGATGATCACATGAAATAAGTTCAGGGGAGGACTGGGCCAGGGGGCAGGGGGGCAATTGCCCCCTGGCATGCTCTGATACCCCATAAAAAGGCTGCACTGCTTCTGCCACAGACATGTCTAAAGGATTCCTGGTGAAGAGAAGAAAAAAGTCCCCGCCACTGACCTACTGAGTGCTGGTTGAAGACAAGGACAGAGCGTAGGCCTCCTTCCCCAGCATGGATGGTGTAAATCTGAGCAGAGGCCAGTTCCATGCCCCACTGGAGACCCTCTTCCCTGGCCAGCCCCAACCAAGCTGTCCCAGTTCCCTCCAATCGCCCCCTGCTGGCCAGGTCGGGAA
The DNA here is from genome assembly GCF_965119305.1 of Pelophylax lessonae. NCBI lineage: Eukaryota > Metazoa > Chordata > Amphibia > Anura > Ranidae > Pelophylax > Pelophylax lessonae. The sequence continues at coordinate 239,785,141 of NC_138771.1, forward strand.
CCCGGATTCAGCCGGTGAGTAGAGAGTGCCTGGAGCAGGGCTTCAGCCTGGAATGGGGGTCAGGAGGAGGATGAGAAGAGGGAGAGTGGGAGGGGGTTGAGTCGCTGCACCATGGACCTATGGTTTGTACTTGCCCCCTGGACTGAAAGATGCCAGTCTGCCCCTGGATAAGTTACATTGGTTGACGCTGAATGTAGCTGTTGGGTTTAACAGTTGATCAGCTAGGTTAGAAAACCTTCCCTAAATGCTATCACCTAGCCTTGCAGCATACTGCCAAGAACTTTCCCCGAGGACTGTCAGATCAAATCTGCACAATCAACCATCCTGTAAATTGTATGGCAAATTTAGAACTCGGTAAAGTACCAAAAGACATGAGATACTAGTTGCCTGATCTGGCCACTGTTGGACAGGTTAGAAATACTTTAAATGCTATTTTCCCTGTTCATAAACTGGGGTTGACTATGGGCTCCATTCATGAAGCTGTATGGAGCACCTTAAAAAATGTGGTAAAATACCGCTCAGCGTTTTTTAAAAAGTTTTTTTTGCATTCACAAAAAAAACCGCTACTAAAATAACGCATGACTTAATTAACCACTTAAAGACCAGCCGTATATCTGTGGCAGGTTGGTCCACCTGCGCAAACCGCCGTACCCGCATAGCGGCTCGCTGAAGCGGGTCTCGGGCACGCCCACGCGCCTCCGGTGGCACAATCGCAGACCTGGTGTCTAGCCCGGAACCCGGCGATCGCTGCAGGGTCTGACAGAAGCCGGTGTGCTGTTTTAAACACGGCACACCGCTCACCTGTCACTGATTGAAACAGGGCTCCTGTGTTCCTTTTATGGCCCCCAAGTCTGGCCCCCACACAGTTAAAATCACCCCCTAGGTACACATTTAACCCTTTGATCGTCCCTGGTGGTAACCCCTTCCCTGCCAGTGTCATTATTACAGTAACAGTGCATCTTTTTAGCACCAATTACTGTAGTAATGTCACTGATCCCCCCAAAAGTGTCAGTGTCAGTTATGGGTCCAATCTGTCCGCTGCAATGACGCAGTCCTGCTAAAAATCGCTGATTGCCACCATTACTAGTAAAAAATAAATAAATAAAAAAATATAAAAATTACGAAAAATTTCCCCTAGTTTGTAGACGCGATAACTTTTGTGCAAATCAATCAAAATACACTTATCAGGATTTTTTTTTTTTTTTTTAACAAAAATATATGGCAAAATACAAATTGGCCAAAAATTATGAAAAAAATAGATTTTAACATTTTTTTTTATTGGGAATGTTATATAGCAAAAAGTGAAAAATACTGCTTTTTTATTCAAAATTGTCGCTCTTTATTTGTTTATAGTGCATAATCAAAAAACGCAGAGGTGATCAAATACCGCCAAATACCACCAAAAGAAAGTCCTGTTTGTGGGAAAAAAAGGATGTCAATTTTATTTGGGTACAGCGTGGCATGACCGTGCAGTTGTCAGTTAAAGTAACGCAGTGCTGAATCACAAAAAATGGCCTGGTCATTAAGGGGGCAAATCCTTCCGGTCCAGAAGTGGTTAAAGAAGTAATTCGGTATTTTAGTAGTAAAAACATGCAGTAATATAACAACTGGTGGTAGCCGGGTATTTGTTTAAGTTAGCAAACACTGTATTGTTAAGGAGCAGGTGGCCGCCCGCTCCTTAAAAATCAGCAAACAAAATGGTTGTTAAAGAGCAGGCGGCCGCTGCTATAGGGAGCTCCTTTAGGTAGCACCTTTGCTTTTAGCTTTTCCAGACCCCCAATGAAACCAATGAAAAAAGGAGTGAAGCACCAATTTGGATGCAAACTTAAAGTAAAGGCGCAAGGTCTTTTACCTTCATGCATTTTATGCATGAAGGTAAAAAACCTTCTGTGTGCAGCAGCTCCCTCTAATACTTACCTGAGCCAATGGCTCCCGCTGCTGTAAATGACAGCCAGTGACCCAATCAGGAGACGGTAGGGGCGAGGCCGACTCATGGCTCCATGTGTGGGGGCACCAGGCAGGAAGGAGGAGCCAGGAGCGTCGGCATGGGACCTGAGAAGAGGAGGATCGGGGCTTATTGTGCTAAACCATTACACAGAGCAGGTAAGTATACCATGTTTGTTATTTAAAAACACAAAACAGGGCTTTAACCACTTAAGCCCCGGAGGATTTGGCTGCTAAAGGACCAGGGGTTTTTTTGCGATTTTTTACTGCGTGACTTTAACGGACAATTGCGCGGTCGTGCGACGCTGTACCTAAACGAATTTGACGTCCTTTTTTTCCCACAAACAGAGCTTTCTTTTGGTGGTATTTGATCACCTGTGCGATTTTTTGATCACGCGCTATAAACAAAAAAAGAGCGTAAATTTTGCAAAAATAACAATATTTTTCACATTTTTTTATATGAAATTCCCCAAAAAAAAAAGTAAAAATCAAAATTTTTTAACATTTTTCGGCCAATTTGTTTTATGCTACCTATGTTTGGTAAAAAAAATCGCAAAAAGCGTATTTTGATTGGTTTGCGCAAAAGTTATCGCGTTTACTAACAAAGAGAAAGATTTTTGTCATTTTTGGTGTTTTTTTTTTTAACGCATAATGGCGGCGATCTGCGATTTTTTTTTCGGTACTGCGACATTGCGGCGGACAGATCGGACCCTTGACTGACATTTTTGACACTTTTGGGGTTACCAGTGACATTACTGCAGTAATCAGTGCTATACATATGCACTGTTACTGCAAAAATGACACTGGCAGGGAAGGGGTTAACTTTATTGGACAGGGAGGGGTTAAGTGTGTCCTAGGGGCGTGCATTCTACTGTGTAGGGACATGGCTATTGGTGTAAAAGCAAAGATCAACCGTTCTACATAGTAGAACGGTCAGATCTTCACTTTTACACAGGGAGAACTGACAGGCAGCTTGTTTACACAAGCTGCTCTGTCTTTCTCCCTTCACAGGAGCGATCGTAGTGTGGCCGGCGGACATCGAGTCCGCCGGTCACACGCACTGACTTGCCTGTGAACGAGCCGCGGCGGGCGCGCGCCTCGGCGGGCGCGCGCCCGCCCGCTATAGGCTCGCAAGTCAGTGACAGGCGAGTGACGTACCGATACGTCACTCTGCCTGGCCGGGGCTGACCGCCGCAGTATATAGTCGTGCGGCGGTCGGCAACCGGTTAATATCGCTTTAAACCTGGTACACGCTATTACTGAAAAGCTTGGGAGAAGCTTGATGGACTGACTATGCGATATTAGTACAGCGATCTCCCTGGTGCGCTATTGTGTTCTGACAGGGGGACTGCTCTTGAACTGGCCGATTCAGGCTAATATTTGGCCAATATTCGGCCCATGTATGTCAGACTTTAGACTTTTTTTGAAAGTACAAGGAGCACAAACAGAAACAATAGCATCCATTCCCAATTACTGGAGTCAAATGAGGATAAGATTGTGACTTCACAAGGTTAACTAACAAATCTAAAAAATATTCTATATATATATATATGTGTGTAAAATAGTTTTTTCTTTGGTAAGTACAAACATTTCCATACACAGTATGTTGAAAGAAAGAAAAAGAAAGAAAAGGAAAAACACATTTATGTCTTTTTGCGAAATACCTGAACTGTGAATATCTTAATGGCTTTCCAAGTGTCATCTGCAATTGAGCAGTTCAGACCATTTCAGGTTAGCTATCTTTTATATTCAGAAAATGTGCTGAAGGCTGGATCACATCTCCTATTGAGTACTTTGTTGCTATTTCTTTTTTCGAAGAGAAATACTGAAGGTTAAAATTGCCTTGCAGGTTGAATGCAATTTAGTGCACAGCATGTTTTTATTCTGTTGCACAAACACCTTCTGTTAAGTGCCAGAAATATATGATGTCATATTTTTTTTTCCTTTTTAGAAACTCATAATTCACAATATTCTTTTCAAAATTTTGCTTACTTTGTTCTCAGCTTGAAAAAGCTTGACATTGCAAGTTGTGACATCAGTGTGCAGTGTAAAAATGGTGATAAGTGGACAGGCTTGTTTAAAGCTAGGTTCACACATGTCCGGTCAATCACTTCCCCCCACCCTGATAAGAAAGAAAAGCTATGATCTGAGGTCCTCCTTGTTAAAGGGGGATTCCAGATTCTGATAAGCCCCCTGCCCACAGACTCTCACAACCACCGGCCAGGGTTGTGGGGAAGAGGTCCTTTCCCCCATCAACATGGGGACAAGGAGCTTTGGGGTGGGGGCTGCCCCAAAGCACCCTCCTATTGAGGGTATGTGGCCTGGTATGGTTCAGGGTACTTGCTTGTCCCCTCCCCTTTCCTGGCCTGCCAGGCTACATTCTCAGATAAGGGTCTGCTATGGTCTGGTCTGGATTTTGAGGTGGTAGCCAATGACATTTGTTTTTTGGCATGGGGGTTACCCTCAAAATTTGGCACAGGGGTTCCCCTACAATCAATACCAGACCTAAGGGTCTGGTATTGATTGGAGGGGACCCCCACACTATTTTTTTTTTTTTTTCAGATTGAATTTGTGTTCAAAACTGATCAGATTTGGGATTCAGATGCATTCCCATAGAAGGCAGTGAGCCTGGAATTTGCATCTAAACCGCACCACAGTGCTCAAAAAATGCACAGGACTCTGTAAATTTGCAGTGAATTCACACTGCCACTGCGCCGCATATATGTGAACTGGCTCCATAGAAAAGACTGCCGGTTCACATGTCATGCGAATCAGATGCGGTTCAAAACACCTCCAGTTTGCATATATGTGAACGGAGATGGTGAAAAGAATAACTAAATGCTATGAAAACTGAAAAAATGATAAAAATTATGATAAAGTCTAGAGTAAATATCCTTTTCCAGTTTGTGTCTTAGGCTTAGTGCAAATTAACATTTTAAACTAATTTGAGGTAATTTTAAGATTAGACAGATCAATTTCTAGCATTCAACATCCAGCAAAATGACTTCACAAACTGATGAAGAAGTAAAAAACAAGTGCAGGGGACACTAGTCCTTAAAAAATGTGTATTGTCAGTATAGATATTTCCTATGTGTAACGGAGCTCCAATACCCAGCCTAGGTATCTCCGCTGTATCATCCTTGAAGCTGAGGAAGTACTTAAATATCCAAGGCAAAATCCCCCCAGTAACTGGACGACACACAGTTCTGAGAGTCAAACTAGACTACGTTTGTTTATTGAAAAGACAAGGGATCTCCAATCTAGGAAAACCCCTCCCTCTTTGAGCCATCCCACACACATGGCTGAACATCCCATAATAACCTTACTCACAGGCACAATAGAACAATAGACTGCAGGTATTTAACAATAACAAACCCCCACCCATCTCCTGAGGGACACTGCTCCCTCACTCTTCCAACACAAATCACACTCTTAGTGTCCATTCCGCTACACTGCTCCCCCTTAACCACAAGCCGGCATACACAGTCTGATCCATAACGGATCGGCTTGGGGATGTCCGGGGAATACTCACAGATCATTTTTCCAGTTCAGTTTGTCACGATAACCCGTCAGCATTGCCATTCTGTTGTCCATACAAGTAGGGCTGAAGCTTCTTTTCCCTGGGCAGAAGCTTTCTTCTCAAGTAGGTTACGGGTTGCTCTCTGCCATCTTCTCCAACCTGGCTCAATACTGCTCCCAATACAAACATTAAAGTGTCTGGACCTCAGAAGGCCAGTAGGTCTCTGTGATGTGGGCGTGGGATCTGGACTGGCAGGAATGCTGAGGGCAACTGGCCTAGGTCGTTCCCCAATAAGATGTCGGTGGGGAGCTCCCGTATCAACCCCACATCGATCAGACCTGACCCGTCACCCCAATTCAAGTGGACCCTCGCAGTGGGTAGCCGATGTACTGCTCCCCCTGCCATCCGTACCACTACTGAGCCTCCGGTTCGAGCGGAATCTGGGACCAGGTGTCGCTTGACCAAGGTGAGAGTAGCTCCCATGTCTCGGAGACCTTGCGCGGGCTTTCCATTTAACTGGACGGATTGTAGATGGTGCTGTCTGTTCTCTGTAGTGGCTTGCACCAGGTTAGCTTCGTGAAGGGTACCCAATTGCTCCTTGGTGGGTTTGAACCTGGGTACGACTGGGGGAACCTCTGCGGCATAGTAGGGGACCGTTGTCCGTGCTGAAGGGGGTGACCCGGGTCGGATCCCTGCAGCTTGGTTCCTGCTCTGGGTACAGTTTCGTCGATAGTGCCCAAACTGCTTGCACCTGTGGCACTGTACCCCACTGCGGGACGGGTATCTGGGTGTCTGATGTTTGGAGGAGTTTCGCCCCCTCTGTGGTAGTGGGGGTCCTGTTCGAATCCATGAAGCATGGTTCCGATTCTGAGTGCAGTCTCTCTGATAGTGCCCAAATTTCTTGCACAAATGGCACTGCACTCCGTTGTGCCCGTGGTATAGATTTTCTGGGCGCTTAGGGATTAGTCCTGATCTTTGTGGTGCTGGTGACCCTGGGTTATTGTTCAGCGGTCTGGGGTTTGGACTGAAGCTAATCTGCGATTGCCTGCGGGCATCCTGATATTCATCGGCCTGCCTGGCCGCTTCAGGGAGAGTGGTAGGTTTGCGGTCCCTTACCCACTCCTGTACCCCTGGGTTTAGTCCATTATAGAATTGTTCCAGTAAAATCAGCTGGGTGATCGCTTCTGCTGTGGTTGCCTGACTGGCTTGTAGCCAGGCTTGGGCTGCCCTCTGCATATGGCAAGCCCATTCAGTGTGGGAGTCCTTCTCCTGTTTCTTGGTTTCCCTGAAGCGTCTCCTGTACACCTCTGGGGTGATGGCATATCTTGCCAAAATCACTTCCTTTACCCGGCTATAGCTTGAGATTTCCTCCTCTGGCACGGCTCTGTAGGCTTCTGCTGCACGGCCTGACAGTTTACCAGCTAGGATCCGTACCCAGTCTGTTAGTGGTACTTTGTACAACCTGCATTGCCGTTCAAAATCTTGCAGGAAGCCATCAATCTCTTCCTCTGCTTCCACAAACATTTTAAAGGCATTATGTGGTACCTTTAATCTTGTCTCTGGTGCCTGTGTAGTAGTTGGCCGTCTCTCCAAGGCACGCTGCTCTGCCAGCCGGAGTTGGTTCTCCCGGTCCTCTCTTGCTGTGATAAAGGCATCCACTTGGGCTAACGTTGCCTGTATCAGCTCTATTGAGGGGTTTTCTCCATAAAACGCTAGCCTGCGTTTCACTTCTTTGTCAAATTCTGTATCCATGGCTTCCGTAGCTATACTGCGTGCCCGATCCTCCTCGGTCATTTTGCAATCAGCGTGGCTTTGGTTTTATTGCTGGCGATCTTCCCTCTCACTTCCAGCAAATCCTTTAACGTGGCTCGTTTTAATCCAGCATAGTTCGTCTCCATTCACACTTCCATTCGTGTAACCGAATTTGTACAAACTGCTTCCTCTTGCTGCAAGGCTTGCATCCCACCGCTGCCACCAATGTAACGGAGCTCCAATACCCAGCCTAGGTATCTCCGCTGTATCATCCTTGAAGCTGAGGAAGTACTTAAATATCCAAGGCAAAATCCCCCCAGTAACTGGACGACACACAGTTCTGAGAGTCAAACTAGACTACGTTTGTTTATTGAAAAGACAAGGGATCTCCAATCTAGGAAAACCCCTCCCTCTTTGAGCCATCCCACACACATGGCTGAACATCCCATAATAACCTTACTCACAGGCACAATAGAACAATAGACTGCAGGTATTTAACAATAACAAACCCCCACCCATCTCCTGAGGGACACTGCTCCCTCACTCTTCCAACACAAATCACACTCTTAGTGTCCATTCCGCTACACTATGAAAGAAAAGAATATTGACGGCCACTTGAGACGATCTACAAAGTACCATGGTCAATGGATTGTAGGCTTGGAAAGCAGTTTCCACGGAATAAATTTCATTCAGTCCCCCATAGCCTCATTTATCCCCCAAATATCCCAATACTTCTAGGTATGGAAAAGCAAATGACAGGCTTTCCTACCTTCCACAATGCAGCCTTTATTACTTTAACTGCATGGCTTATGCATTGTCACATGGGAGCAGGGGTTCATTAGCCCATTTTATAATGCAAATGTATACCACAAATGTGCAGAGGGGGAAAGGGGGCTCTGGTTGGCAAACGTGGAGGCATGGGAGCTCTAGTTTTTGCTGCAAAAATGATATTTCCAATTTTTTGTATTGCCATAGAAATTGCTTCCTGTGCATCACTTTTAGACAGGAAGAGACCCGGTTCACACATGTGCGATGACAGACATTGCATGTGATTCGCAGCGCACTGCTCTGCAAATTACATGCGATGTCTGTGCGATGCTAATTCAGCCTTACAGATTGTATGGCTGAATATGCATCGCATTCGGACTAAACTCTCACAAGACCCTTTTTTGGGTCCGCACCAGAATCAGATCGCATTGGTGTTCACACCTATGCGATACGATTCATGTCCAAACTGACAGTTTGCACTGTGATATGAGAACTGATTTGGGGGTGTCATTAACTTTGTATTGACACCACCAGCAATTCGCATATGACAGTGTGAACTGCCTGCGAGTTGAGTGCAATGCAGGAATAGTGGATTTGCAGGGTTCCCGCATTGCATATGTGTGAACTGGGACTAAAGTTGCCATTACATAAAGGACCAACATTGAAGTGTGGACTAAATATCTAATTAAAAGTAATGTGTGGGTGTTGATCTGTAACAAGAAAAGACAGTTCAAATGGGGAAATGATGCCTAAAATTCTAGTATTATTCAAAGAAATATCTGGTTTCTTTTAAACCAATTATATTGAATCAGAAGGTAATACAGCGCTTTTTTGTATATAAATTGTGTTAAAAAAGGGCAGAGGAGACAATCTCTCATAGGAAGAATACTCAATAACTCAAACATCACTATCAGAGTTGGTTAGTCATCAAGTTAAAAACAAATCACCCTGCTATTGAAGAAAAATATGTCCTTAAAAACAAAAAAAAAAAAAATAGCAAGCCTTTTTAACAGCACAGGCTCATCACTTTTAGTTAAAAGATGTAATGTATGCTGTCATTATTATGCCTCTCATATTATACAAAAAACAACACAGCTAAGCTTACATCAGTCAGTTGGCTCAATTCTTGCTCATATGTTGGTTTGCTATTTGTTCACATATTGATTGCTATGATCGGTTTTGGTGTGCATCTCCAGTCCTACTTAATGTAATATGTCAGTTTTTTACCCTATCTCTTTTGCATGCTTTTCAGTTACTGGAGCCATGAGAAAATAATCCCTCTTATTTTCAGAATGTGAATTATTTCTTTGTGTAAACTTGTTAGTAGATTACACGTTTCGCTATCTCTAATACTACTACTTTTAAAATGTAGGAGGGTACAAAATACAAAATTTCCCAAACCTAACCTAAGTTTCTTTCTATTCATGGAAGTTTTGCAGCCCTGTCCATTTATGTTTGTTGTAATATATCCTTGTTATGACCTAAAATCATATTTTTTATAGTTTCAGTGCAGTGTTTTGGACAAATGGTCTCCAATCTGTGGCCCATGGGTCAGATGTGGCCCTTTGCTTGCCTTTATCTGGCCCTTGGGACATTATTCCTCCCATTGATACAATGCACTTTTCCTCCCACTGACACCAACAATGGGGCACATTTCCTCCCACTAGAATCAATAATGGAGCACTATTCCTTCTGCTGACACCAACTATGGGGCACTATTCCTCCCACTGATACCAACACTTGCCAATATTCCTCCAACCAATGCCAACGATGGTGTACAATTAATCTTTCTAATGATGACAGGTGTTATGTAATTTTTCTACCCCTACAGACCATCAATCCTGAGGCATTGTTTACTCCCAATGGCGCTGAGGCATTTTCTACTCCCACTGGCCACAGTCCGGCATCCCTAAAGTCTGTAAGACCGTGCTCTGGCCCTTTCTTTAGAAAGTTTAGAGATCCTTGCTCTAGACCCATCTCTCAACTTTGCTTATACAGTAGGTGTCAATTGCTTTGCAAGCTGGAAATGTCTGTATCTTATATGGGGTGGTAGTATTGTTTCAAGTTATATATTTATTCCACCAAGTTTCAATATATGATTTATGAACTCCAAATTTGAAATAAAGCTCCTTAGAGTGTAACACCTGCCATTTTTAAGTTTATGAGTAAGGAAGAGTTGGATCCTTTATCAAAGTTTAAATGTCATCTTGTACCTGTTTCCACAGAGTTCCTATCCTCGTGACAACAGTATTATGGTAGTGAGTTTTGTTTACCCAGCTGTGGCTCCAAAGGGTTTTGCTGATGGAAAAGTAAGGGCCACTCAAACAAGACAGGCAGGCAAAGTAGTGTGGAAAATAACAGCCCACTACAAAGGGCAGAGCATTCTTTAGAATTATCAGATCCATCCTCTAAGAGTTAACCTTGACAGAAAGGTTTCCTAAGGGAATCAGACAACTGGCAAGGGAAAATGGATGAATGATTTGTGGAATGTGAGAATTTCGTATGAGATAAACATTATTGATGATTAGAAGATACATACCTACTTGCTGTGTAGGAAATAGGATTGATTGGTAAGATAAAAGAAAACAAAATCCCCTATATTTTGTAGTTATGACTGTAATAAGAGTTTTTCTTTGGAGTTTTTGGAGTATTTATTCTAACCATGTGGTGCGTTCTTATCACATCTGACCCAGGTGCCTCTGGCATACTATATACACTCAGAATAAAAAGTATCACATGCAGTATGTGTTCCAGTTGAATAAAACCCATAAGAGGAGAATGCACATTTCTATACCATAGAGAAAATACATTAAAAAAGGCCACGGGATAATTATAGTGGATATCGATTCCCAGGATGGAATGCAAACTCTAAAGTATATGAATCAAAGGTTGGAAAACAAAGTATACAAAAATGCAGATAATATGGATTTACCTAGCTGTATCTAGCAGATAAGATATTAGAGATGGAGAAGAGATTTGACAGAGTGACCCCCCATAAAGCATATAGACTAATGCATCAGAAGGGAAAAGAGGCAACTACCTCAAAGAAGAGAATAATATATATATATATATATATATATATTATATTATATATATTTTTTTTAAATAGTAAAAATAAAACGTCTACACACCCGTGTTAAAATGTCAGGTTTCTGTTATGTAAAAAAAATGGAACAAAGAAAAATAATTTCAGAACCTTTTCCACCTTTATTTTGACCAATAAACAGTACAACTCAATTGAAAAACAAACTGAAATCTTTTAAGCAGGGGGGGGGGGGGGGAGTAAAAATAAAAAAACGAAAATAATGTGGTTTCAGAAGTGTGCACACCCTCTTATAACTGGGGATGTAGCTGTGTTCAGAATTAGGCAATCACATTCAAACTCATGTTCAATAGGAGTCAGTACACACCTGCCAGCAAAAGCCATGGTCTGCAGAGAGCTTCCAAAGCATCAGAGGGATCTCATTATTAAAAGGTATTAGTCAGGAGAAGGGTACAAAAGAATTTCCAAAGGATTAGATATACCATGGAACACAGTGAAGACAGTCATCAAGTGGAGAAAATATGGCACAACAGTGACATTACCAAGAGCTGGATATCCCTCCAAATTTGATGAAAAGACTGGTCAGGGAGGCCGCCAAGAGGCCTACAATAACATTGACCACTTCCCGCAAACCGACGTACCTGTACATCGGCTTGATGAAGTGGTTGTACCGGGGTGATGCCCGCAGCTGCAGGCATCAACCCAGTACTGTTTTTAGAGTCAGCGGTCGGCTTTCTGGTGATAACAATCGATGCGCTCAGCAGCCGCTCTGCCTTTATTCCAGCGAGCGGGAGGGGACCCAGAGCCAGAGCCTAGACCTGAATCTGAATGCAAATCTTTGGGGTGATCTGAAGAGGGCTGTGCACAGAAGATGCCCTTGCAATCTGACAGATTTGGAGTGTTTATGCAAAGAAAATTGGGCAAATATTGCCGTCACAATGTGTCATGCTTAGACTCATACCCAAAAAGACTGAGTGCTGTAAAGAAATCAAAAGGTGCTTTAACAAAGTATTAGTTTAAGGGTGTGCACACTTATGCAACCATATTATTTTATATACACCTAAAAGATTTCAGTTGTTTGTTCAACTAAGTTGTACAGTTTATAGGTCACGTTAAAGGTGGACAAAGTTCTGAAATTATTTTTGTCCCATTTTTTACATCACAGAAACCATTTTAACAGGGGTGCCTTATCGAAATGTCAAAATAAAATCTCTCTCTTTTGGACTATATACAGGTACATCCCATAAAATTAGAATATCATCAAAAATGTATTTATTTCAGCAATTCAAAAGCGAAACTCGTATATTTAATATATGTGATATATTTCAAGCATTTCTTTATTTTATTTTTGATTATGGCTTACAGCTATGAAGATCCAAAATTCAGTATCTCAGAAAATTTGAATATTAGATAAGACAAAAAAAAAAAGGATTTTTAATACAGAAATATTGGCTTACCGAAAAGTATGTCCATGTTCAGTATGGTATGCATTCAATACTTGGTCAGGGCTCCTTTTGCATGAAATACTGCATCAATGAGCCTTCAGCTCATCTGCATTGTTGGATCTGGTGTCTCTCATCTTCCTCTTCCTCGTGGTATCACTGTGCTTGATTGACCAGCAAACTTGCCTGACATAAACCCCACTGGGAATCTGTGGGGTATTGTCAAGAGGAAGATGAGAGACACCAGACCCAACAATGCAGATGAGCTGAAGGCCACTATCAAAGAAACCTGGGCTTCCAGAACACCTCAGCAGTGCCACAGGCTGATCGCCTCCATGCCATGCCGCATTATTGCAGTAATTCATGTAAAAGGAGCCCTGACCAAGTATTGAGAGCATACTATACTGTACATGGACATACTTTTCAGTAAGCCAACATTTCTGTATTAAAAATCCATTCTTTTATTGGTCTTATGTAATATTCAAATTTTTTGAGATACTGAGTTTTGGGTTTTCACTAACTCTAAGCCTGAAATAAATTAACTTCATTATGATATTCAAGTTTTTTGAGATGTTCCTGTGTGGGTGTGTGTGTATATGTATGTATGTATGTATGTATGTATATATACAGTGGGTACGGAAAGTATTCAGACCCCCTTAAATTCTTCACTCTTTGTTATATTGCAGCCATTTGCTAAAATCATTTAAGTTCATTCTTCTTCCTCATGGATGTACACAGCACCCCATACTGACAGAAAAACACAGAATTGTTGACATTGTTGCAGATTTATTAAAAAAGAAAAACTGAAATATCACATGGTCCTAAGTATTCAGACCCTTTGCTCAGTATTTAGTAGAAGCCCCCTTTTGATCTAATACAGCCAGGAGTCTTTTTGGGAAAGATGCAACAACTCTTTCATACCTGGATTTGGGGATTCTCTGCCATTCCTCCTTGCAGATCCTCTCCAGTTCTGTCAGGTTGGATGGTAAACGTTGGTGGACAGCCATTTTTAGGTTTCTCCATAGATGCTCAATTGGGTTTAAGTCAGGGCTCTGGCTGGGCCATTCAAGAACAGTCACAGAGTTGTTGTGAAGCCACTCCTTCGTTATTTTAGCTGTGTGCTTAGGGTCATTGTCTTGTTGGAAGGTAAACCTTCGGCCCAGTCTGAGGTCCAGAGCACTCTGGAGAAGGTTTTTGTCCAGGATATCCCTGTACTTGGCCGCATTCATCTTTCCCTTGATTGCAACCAGTTGTCCTGTCCCTGCAGCTGAAAAACACCCCCACAGCATGATGCTGCCAACACCATGCTTCACTGTTGGGACTGTATTGGACAGGTGATGAGCAGTGCCTGGTTTTCTCCACACATACCGCTTAGAATTAAGGCCAAAAAGTTCTATTTTGGTCTCATCAGACCAGAGAATCTTATTTCTCACCATCTTGGAGTCCTTCAGGTGTTTTTTAGCAAACTCCATGCGGGCTTTCATGTGTCTAACACTGAGGAGAGGTTTCCGTCGGGCCACTCTGCCATAAAGCCCCGACTGGTGGAGGGCTGCAGTGATGGTTGACTTTCTACAACTTTCTCCCATCTCCTGACTGCATCTCTGGAGCTCAGCCACAGTGATCTTTGGGTTCTTCTTTACCTCTCTCACCAAGGCTCTTCTCCCCCGATAGCTCAGTTTGGCCGGACGGCCAGCTCTAGGAAGGGTTCTGGTCGTCCCAAACGTCTTCCATTTGAGGATTATGGAGGCCACTGTGCTCTTAGGAACCTTAAGTGCAGCAGAAATCTTTTTGTAACCTTGGCCAGATCTGTGCCTTGCCACAATTCTGTCTCTGAGCTCTTCAGGCAGTTCCTTTGACCTCATAATTCTCATTTGCTCTGACATGCATTGTGATCTGGAAGGTCTTATATAGACAGGTGTGTGGCTTTCCTAATCAAGTCCAATCAGTATAATCAAACACAGCTGGACTCAAATGAAGGTGTAGAACAATCTCAAGGATGATCAGAAGAAATGGAAAGCACCTGAGTTAAATATATGAGTGTCACAGCAAAGGGTCTGAATACTTAGGACCATGTGATATTTCAGTTTTTCTTTTTTAATAAATCTGCAACAATGTCAACAATTCTGTGTTTTTCTGTCAGTATGGGGTGCTATGTGTACGTTCATGAGGAAGAAGAATGAACTTAAATGATTTTAGCAAATGGCTGCAATATAACAAAGAGTGAAAAATTTAAGGGGGTCTGAATACTTTCCGTACCACTGTATATATATATATATATATATATATATATATATATTATTTTTTTTTTCCTAACAAGCTTTGTTTTGCAAAAACATTTATTATGGGGTGCACCTATTACAAATGAGTCTGAGAGCACTAAGGACTTAGAGGATCTAGAAGAAATGGAGAAGACAAAACAAACCCCTTACACTGCTGATGGAAATGGTATGTAAATTCATACCTTTGAAAAAATAATTCACAGAATATTATCAGTGAAGAAACTAAAATATGTAATAACAGTTACATTTCAATTCAAATCTTGTGTGCAGCTGAATGTTAGATACTGTTTCAAATAAATTATGAAAGGCTTGATGTTTTATTAGGAAGTTTCTTAGAGGAATGTATGAAGGTATTCTTGGAAATGGAATGTGGAAATTAGGATATAGTAAGCAAGCCTTATTATAAAAGGGTGCAAGGCTATCAGCAATAATACATATTGCTTGTATAAAATGGCCCTGTCATATGAAATAAATGACTGAAGGTTATATATCAAAGAAGATTCAGGGAGCATAATAAGGTGGAAAAAGTAGAGTGGCAAAGCACGGTGGTTGAATGCATTCAATAACTAAGCAAGGAGGATAGGAAACAGGAAATGGTGGAGTGTAGCCAAGGACAGAGAAGAATAAAGTAGGCTCCTGCAGAAAGAGATGACTCTTGATAGTTATTGCACTGCTACTGATGATACAGGAGAATGAATCTACTATAAGCTTGCATATATCAACTATGTGGTTTTTTCAATATCCCGCTACAGTGGTCACTTACCAAGGGACACTAGACATCAACACTTAAGATTTAGCACTCTTTATTTTTTCCACTGAGGTAGCCACAGATATTCAAAAAATGCTATACCAAGAAATTCTAGTGTGCTCTTTGGATGAGATAACAGGGTGTGCATGGGAAGGAAAATGGAACAAGGTGAAGAGGGCAGTGGTTTGTAACAGGATAGTGTGTGATGTGGTACCTGAAAGGATAGGAGAAAAGAAGAAAAATGAATACACAGTCCCATTCAAGCAACCAAATTGTGCATTCATTACTCTGAATCTCTCATGCCCAGCTAGTAGCCCAGGGGACATGTGAACCTTCTGGCCTACCACTGTAGCTACCTTTGCTTGCTCTTACTGTCCCATGCAGAATCATTGCATTTTCCTCTAGATTCTTCTAGTATGATGTCAAAAATATGCACCACAAATTCTTACCATTCTTGTCTTTCTGAGAAATAGGTGTTACCTGTGATAAACACTTTTGGGCTCATTGAGTAAGTAGTGGTTGGGGCAAAGCACAGAGTACAAAGTGCAGTGACACATACCAAGTAATGAATATTTTAAAGGATTCTGATTAGTTGATATTTGTAGTGCACTTTGCAATTTGAACTTTTTTTTTCTACCAAGCACATCAAATATTATTAATGTGTATGTATGATTCAAATTCAAAATCATATGTCCACTTTCAAATTGAATTTCAATTATGTCTAGGCTACTCTTGCTAGTATGAATGGTCCTGAAGTTTGGAAAAAATACTTTTTGAAGTTCTCTTTGCATTTACTATCTTAAATTCTGTGACATGTATTCACTATTCCCTGTAAGTAGACTGCTGTGTCACACGTTTCACAGAGCCAGTCTTCTGACCTATAGAGATGCTGATAGAAGGAGTTTTAGGAGGTGAAGTCAGTGCCGGGCCGGTGCAAGGATTTTTGCTGCCCTAGACAAAATAAAATTTGCCGCCCCCCCATATGTTATCCCACCCTCCATCCCAAGTTGCTGAAGGGGTTAAAACCAGTGGCGGCGTGTGCTCCATCAGTCGGGGGGGCGTCAGACGGACCTGGCCACACCATATTCCCCCGGGCGCCAGTTCACTTACCTTGTTCCTCCGGACGGCAACAGCTTCACCCTCAGTCTCCTCCATGTCCCCTCTCGACGGCCGTGTCCTCCCTCTTCCTCTGCCATTAGGATGCCTTCTCCTTTGGCCAATTGGGAAACAGGTCTCAGGACCCGCTTCCTGATTGGCTGGGAGGAGAATCAGTGTGGCAATAGCAAATATTAATTCACTATTGGCACACAACTGGGTAGGCTCAGGGCGCAGTGCTCTACGCCCCGAGCCCACCTTTATTGAGCCTCTGGCTCTAATCACGTGCTTCAACAGAAAAAAAAAAAACCCTCATTGGAATCCATGCATGTAGATTAGGGGGGTTGTACGCATGCCCCTGCGCCCCTAATGGACAGGCCAGCCGTCACTTGTTAAAACCCCTTCAGTGACTTACGGTAAGTCACTTACCTCAGGTCAGGCTCTAGCGGCGCCCCCTGCTAAGTTGCGCCCTAGGTGGCTGCCTAGGTCGCCTTATTGGTAGTGCTGGCCCTGGCTGAAGTCCGTATATGAATCACTGCTTGCAAGCAGTAAGTTACCTTGGGATTTGTAGTCCTTAGAAATAAAAAGTAAACCAAAGGGATGAGCAGCAGTGAATCTGCAAATCATGCAGGTTGTTGTGGAAACAGGTGACGAGCAGGTGGGCAGCACTCCCAACATATTAGGAGATTGGGGGATGTCGGGGGAGATTTATTAAAACCGGTGCACTCAGAATATGGTAACGCTGTCCATGGCAGCCAATCAACTTCTAAACTCAGGTTGTTCAATTAAGCTTTGGCAATAGAACCTGGAAGCAGATTGATTTCTTTGCAGAGCTACACTAGATTTTGCACTCTCCAACTTTAGTAAATAAACCCCTGTTTGGCTTGCTATCACAAGGCTGATATTAAGAAAGAAGGTGTATGCTGTAATTATAGATTTACTTTAATATTACAAGTCATAATATATTACTTTGACTTTTGGGCATATTACCCATCATATTGCTACAAACATTTGACATTATGTTGATTTGACAGATATTTTATTAAACATATTAAACTTCTTTGCAATAGTATGGATCCACACAAGAGGCTTGAAGTTTAGCTATCTGTCCAAATCTGGTCGAGAGTAGTTAATTTGTACCACGTATATGGGATTTGTGTATTTCTTTTCACATTGGTGAAGAATCAATAAAATACACATACAATTCCTATACGATATGAGGCTAACTGGGTATTATATTAACATAACTTGGCATGTGGCGATCCCACAATCATTGGGAAAAGATACATATGTGTCTTTTATAGTAACATCCACTACTTACACAGTGGAAGGAGTACTAGCCTTTGTGATGTAATTTTATTTTCAGTGGTGGCATTGCCTCCAATTAATAAGTAATCTGTATATAAAGCTTTACCTATGGCCACAGTGTGGTACATAGTTGCCTTGCACCATGCAGGTGGGGATCCTTTTTTGACTTGTGTCTTCTGTTTGGTGGTGGGGGTGTGTGAGATTTTCCACTATGAAAGTTTTTTTTTTTCCTTCTTGCTCAATTGATTGTTATCAATATTTGCTTAGTTAGGGCCCATCATGAAAAAAGCAGGTAACTGCAATGGCAAATATAAAACAATACAGGAACCTCTACCTACCTTTCCATTGGGATGCTGAACCTCTATTTTAAAGTACTGATCTTATTGTCTGTTCTAAACCAGTACCCACCCCCCCCCCCCCCCGGTACATCATTAGCCGCACACAAGTTTATATACTCACAGATGGCTGGAGTGTTTTTAACTCCTTAAACAGCTCAAGACTCCTACATTTACCCATTTCATTGGGGCTTTACATACTGTATATGTCCTAAGCGGTGTGTTCTGGCAGGTGATATACAAATATTAGATTGGTTCCTCTGAACCTGAAATAGGGGACTGGGTTTCCCATGTGTGGCGCCCTTTGATGGACACCCCTTAGGAATGACTAGAAGAGCTCCTGAAGAAGCGTTGAGTTTGCGAAACATGTAGAGCTTACACTCTAGCCAAATATTCGGTTATCCATACCTCTAGAAGGCACCGTAGGGAGTCCTCCAAACCTATGGACACCTATGGTTAGGTCTGGTATGGTCCTAATGATTTTAATATTGTTATGTATTTTAATGTGTATTGTGAATTTTGTATGACAATTAATACATTTTCCTTTTAACCATATGTTTTATTGTGCCTATAAAGTCCATTTTGTCCAATATCGTTTATGGGATGTGGCATATAGTTCTATACTCTCACTCATATGCACTCATTGGTACCACCCCATATTAGTGTATAACTTCAATATTAATTTTTTCTCAAACAGAAAACAATAGATTTCTGTGTGTCATGTTCACAGCAGAATGCAGTGTTACACTGCAGTCCAGAGCAGTGCGATAGTTTGCATCATTTTGCATAATTTTGCACCGATTTGCATGTCTGCTCAGTAACAGCCGTGCTGCTGTGCAGTGACATGAATGAAGTGTCACAATTTGTACACTCCAAATAAAGTTCCTCCCCGCTGCATGACTCTGCAGCCCAAAATGCTGTACAGGCAGCAGCGGTTTGGGCTGCAGATTAGTGTGAGTGGGCTCTTAAAAGATTCTCTCTTGCTCAATAAATTGTTATATTTGATTGTGCATAACTGTGCACGGTAGGTTTTCTTAACAATGATGTGACGGGCCTTGGTTGTATTATTTAGGTGTTACATGTGACCTGTGATTCCATGTGAGGTGGATCTCACAAGCTATGGATGCGTTAGGGATGTTATTTTTGAACATGAAACAAATATTTGATATTTGGAATCTGTATGCATTTTAGCATAGTCTGCGTTATAAAAAGCACTTATCAAACCAAGCTTAGATGGAATTGTGCTAGGGAAAAGATGCAGCAATTTCAAAGGGAAAACGTGGGTGGCATGGTAGACTTCCGAGCATTTTATTGTAATTTATGCTTGCAGAAAATTGGTTATCACTGAAAAGCATAAACACACCTATTGCTTGTTTAGTGGCTTCAAAAAATAAAAAGTAAAAAAAAAAACTGCATCTTCTCTGCAATCAATATTCCATTACTGGCTGCAATGATGGCTACAGGAAGTGCAGGAAGATTTTAGTGCATTGAATTATGTATGCTGCTCTCATTTCACTGTCTCCGGGCGGACTGAAAGGGGTGGCTGCAGTGACTGGGAGAATTTTCTGCATACAGTCACTGCAGTGAAATGCTTCATAGTTCCACATGTACAGGTTATAGTGCTGGCTGAAAAGCTCAAGCAGATGAATCTGGAGCTTACAGCTAAAAATGCCTGATTTGATGGCAGTTCTACAATGCTCACAGACTGGTTCAGTGGTGATTAACATGCAGTTTATGGAAGGCAGAACACAGGATGTTCTCTACATGACTTTGCTTGCTGAGATCACATTGTGAAATCTCTTTCTCTCTCTCTGTTCTGCGGCAGACGGTTAATATGTGGAGCACCTTCCCAGGACTAACTTCAATTTTAAATCCATATTCTCAGTAACCACAGTGCCTGTGTCCAGGTAGGTAACCTAATTACTTTCATTAGGTTCATTATTTTGTATTTTGCTGAGATGGTGATTTTGATGTAATAAACTGCACTGATTGCTCACAAATTACATAGTCAGGATTATCTGATAGCAGCCGCTGCTAGACACCCATAATGCAGTATATCTATACACTGCAGTATGCTACAAATTATATTAGCGATAATAACATTTTAACAACATCATACCGGGCAGCAGAGGAGTAATGGACTAAAAGGAAATGGAATTGTGTTTATTTTAGTAGGAAATTATAATGCTTATACTTGCTGTATTAAAAATAATCATAAACATACTGGTAATAATATGAAAATGTTAAATATGTAGTTTCATATCTTAAAAACTGAACAGCTTTGGAGTTCTGGTCATAACAATTTTATTATAATAAGTTCATGTTACACCACTTGGCACACATCTGCCACACTGGCAAGGGGCAAGGTATA
This sequence comes from Pelophylax lessonae, assembly GCF_965119305.1. Classification (NCBI taxonomy): domain Eukaryota; kingdom Metazoa; phylum Chordata; class Amphibia; order Anura; family Ranidae; genus Pelophylax; species Pelophylax lessonae. The sequence continues at coordinate 239,805,746 of NC_138771.1, forward strand.
AACTATATTTATATGGTACTAATGAACAGAGGATCGTTATCATAAGTTGTCATTTAGTTTTGACATGCGGAACTGGGCGACATTATCTTATGATAAAGACCTATGAATAACTATGATTACATTTTTGGACCCTATCCTAAGCAGATATAAGTTTGTATCTCAACTTGGATAGTGTACAAAAAAGTGGTTCCTATTTTTTTACTTTTTCCAATGAGGGTATTTGTCTTAGCTAAATCCATAATATTATCAGTAGCTTTTTGGATGTGGAGTATATTTTTGCATAAGAAAAGATGTATCAAATATCATGAGTGAAAGTATTCCCACTTTTCTCATCTTCAAATTTTCTAGTACAGGGGTGTCAAACTCAATTTCATCACGGGCCGCATCAGCATTATGGTTGCCTTCAAAGGGCCAGTTATCTACTCTTGATCGTATTATATAATTGCCTCTGCATTCAAATATTACTGGTTTTAGTAATAACTTAAGACTTAATCTTTGATTGGCAGGTGCAGACCGGCACAGAGACCACTCACACTCCCGTAGCAGATGATGCAAGTCTGAAAAGGAGAGTTGCACACTGCTGGTATCATCCACAAGAAACTTTATTAGAGACTTCTCAGACAGAGCACCAGGTCAGAGCCATGTTCCCTCTGAGTAGTCTCCAATAAAGTGTCTTACGGATGATACCCGTGGTGACCCTCCTTTTCAACTGGAAAAGAATGGTATAATTATAAGCAGATTTCCAGAGCACCCACACCCCCAATTACATCAGATGTTAAGAGCCCCCCACCATCAGAAGTCAAGGGTCCCCCACCCTCCCTTACATCACAGTGCAACCCCCATAAGAAGCTAGGGGTGGTGCTGTGGGAGAGGTGCGATGACCACGTGAAATGGCCTGCAGGGCCGAATTCCGCCCTTGGGCCTTGTGTTTGACACATATCCTCTAGTGCAGTGGTCCTCAACCCTGGCCTTCAGGGCCAACTAACAGGCCAGATTTGCAAGATAACTGAAATACATCCCAGGTGATATAATTTGCTGCTCAGTGATTGCAGTACTCTAGTCTGCATCTCCCCAAGGTAATACTTAAATTCTGGCCTGTTAGTGGGCCCTGAGGACCAGAGTTGAGGACCACTGCTCTAGTGGGTTCAGGATTGTCATTTCCATTTTTATTCAACAAGGACACAGTTTTGTAGCCTTGGTATTTGCAGCTAGCATACATGGGGCCCACTCTAAAGCCTACTGTTAACATGCCAATCTTTAGCACTCTTTTATTAAAACAAATACTATTTTCAGGAACTAGTTTTTACATTCTGAACATCTTTGATTACAGGACCATAACCACAGTCACTGAGCTTTGAGCAAATAGTCCCACTTAGAGGAGACATGTTTGCTAAGAAGTCTTCCATCTCCAGGTTTACAAAGTTAGTTAAAAATATGCATCTGAGTATAGAAAAAAACAAGGCTCCTTTCACACGGCCGCTCCGTGTGTCCGCAAATCATCCCATCCGTTTGCGGATGATTTGCGGACATAATGTAAGTGAATGGCACTGCGGGTGTCAGCGGAATACCATCCGCTGACACCCGATTTTCCTCCTGTCAGTTCTGTTCCGTTTTTACGAATGGAACAGAACCCCATTTTTCCTTCCGTGTAAAAAACGGAAAGGAAGGAAAATCGGATGTCAGCGGTGTCATCCGCTGACATCCGCAGTGCCATATACTTACATTATGTCCGCATATCATCCGCAAACGGATGGGATGATATGCGGGCACACGGAGCGGATGACACAAATGTCATCCGCTCCGTGGAAAAAAAAAAAAAGTCCCGCAGCGGACCTTTCACACGGAGCGGCCGTGTGAAAGGAGCCTATAAGGTCCAAAGCAAACTTCACCCAAAGCTTGAATGTAGTCATTTGCATGTATGCTCTATATTCTACTCTGAAGTCTTAGAAAAGTCATATGCAACAGGGGTTGCACATGACTCCATGACTCCGGTCCAGGGAGGGATCAGTTCATCTTAAGATCCCAGGTAAAACATTTCCAATGCTTGGCCATCATTATTATTATCAAATATATAATTTACTTGTTCAGTGCTATCTATAATGTGTTTTTTCCAACCGTTTACCATTGTATTTATGAAGCAGCATTTTGCCTACTAATCTAGAAAAACAAAGAACTGATGTTCGAGAAAAACAGGACATAACTTGATTACCTTTGGATGATATACAGGGGTTGATTTACTAAAACTGTAGAGTGCAAAATCTGGTGCAGCTGTGCAAGGTAGCCAATCAGCTTCTAACTTCAGCTTGTTCAATTAAGATTTGACAAAAAAACCTGGAAACTGATTGGCTTTTATGCAGAGCTGCACACGATTTTGCACTCTTCAGTTTTAGTAAATCAACCCCACACTGTCTATGTGGTTTAGATCACACCGACTGGTGTGAAAAGAAATCTGATCAGCTCTGCATCAGTGGTTGACTGGTGGCATAGGTGGTATGGCAAGTCCTCATAAACCCTGTATAATAGGAAGTTGTCATTTATGTACGTATGTTGCTAGACATCAGGATTTGGAATTTATTTAATACCAGGCTTGACAGAATTGGGTAATTTACATTCTGTTCTGCAACTAAAATTACCACTTGCCGTCCTTAGGCTGTATATATGGCCTTAGGATTGAAAGTGGTTATACCAGGATCATGGTAGCGGCAGCCATGATCCTGGTATCAAATTTGTCAACAGTGCTCAGAAGGGGGCCACCCATTCTACCCAGGATCGCTTTAAACAGTTGTGCCATCTGAAGGAGGAACATCTATTCCTCCCTCTCATCTGTGACGAATTTAGCCAGAAGTGATGAGGAATCGGATTTTGTCACTTCTGGTTTCAGTTCATTGTTTACCTGGCTGGTACCTGCCAGGGAGTCAGCTGAATTAACCAGTCTGTGTTTACTCGGCTGCCTTGGACTGAAGAGAAGGGATCAGGGGTCTTATAGATCCATGATCTCCCAATAAAGATTGCCTGTCCCTGCCTAAGCTATCACAAAGTAAAAAAAAAAAAAAAAGTTAATAAAATAAATTAATAAAAAAAAAAAAAATTAAAACCCCCTCGTCCCCCTGTGCTCATTTGCAAATGCAAATACGCAAGTAGTTCCGAAACACATATGTAAACAGTAATTGTTAATGCATCGTTAATGAGATATCACCACAAATGTCAGAGTAAGAGCAATAATTCTAGCACCATAACTCATATTTAAAGTGGAAGTAAACCACCATTTCAGCCAAAGAAGCTGCCATCTTGGCCTCTGTTTAATCTGCAACTGCCATGATGCTGCTCATGTTATCCGTTATGACACCAGCCATTGGATGGTTTGGTTGAGAGCACAACCAATGTGACAGCTAGCATTTCTGTCATGCAGGAAATAATAACCATTTTTTGAAACATTTAAATCAATGGGTTTACTTCCGCTTTAACTTTAATATGGTAATCTTTAAAGACTTTAAAAGCAGCACCAATGGGGATTTTTAGGTACTGTAGTTTGTGGCCATTTCATGGGTGTGTAAAACTTTCAGTCTTGACATGCTTGGTATCTGTTCACCGGTGCAACATCATCTTTTATATTTTATCAACAAAATTAGGTATTATATTGTGTTTACGTGCACAAAAATACATTTGAGTGTACTTTTTTTCTGAAAAGTTACATTTGATAAATGGCTGTGCAAATGACATAGAAATTTTCAAAAACCACTATTTTATGTTCTAGGGCCATTGCTTTCATATATAATGTTTGGGGGTTCTAAGTCATTTTCTATCAAAACATTACTGATTTTACCATGTATGTGAGAAATTAAAAAACGACCTAGACGGCACATGGTTAAAGTAAGCTTGTCACAAACTCAAACTCAGTAAGTGAAAAAAATGTGAGCCTGTGTTACCATTTGTAAAAATGACAGACAATTAGTAGATCTAGCTTAAGTTATATGCATTTCCTAATAAATGAGCTTTGACCCTCCCTGCTGCTTCCTAAACCTCTTTGTTAGTTGTGAGATGAGCTGTCTTTTTGGCCAATAATGAGGTTTGGACAAGAAAAAGTTGAGATTTGTTTATAACTTCAATTTAAAGTTGTATTAATCCCCAAAACATAAATGTATTATCTTGCAGTTTATCAAATTTTAGATGTGATTGCTACATTTTTTTTGGATGTTTTTTTCAATCTATTTAGGCCTTTATTTTACGCTCATCAAAACTGCCCACATAGGGCGTTTAGGGAACATTTTAAACTTGTTATTAACGCTGGTAAAATGCCAGTCTAATGCCCATAATAAAGCTCATTAACACGAGTCCAACGCACATACTAACACTATAGGAGCGTTTGGTATTAAAAAGGTAGGGTGGGAGCGCTGCCTAATGTTAAAACCTTAAAGTGCAACTTAGTGTTGTAAAAAGTGACAACAGTGGTAAAAACTTGGTGTATAAAATGATTAGCATGTAAAGTGATATGTGCATATACTGTAGATCTTGATGAACGAAATGTGGTAAAATGTGATATAAAAATGAATTGGATATACCATGAGTTATATACAATCTTATTCATGCATATCAAAAAATACATAAAAATACATAAAAAAGTGCTCTAGTGCATACAAAATCCCCCAACTATACCACACACTGTGGTATGGAGGTAAAGTGAGAGTGCGAGCAAAATATATAACACCAAATACAAACACAAAGTCCAATATAAGTGCTCGGTGTCTATATACCAAGTGCAGTGACCAAAAGAAAGGCACAAAGTTCCAATATAGATAATGGGTGACAAAACTCTGATGATAGCTATAAGGAGTGACCCCGTGGTGGGCGGTGAAGTGCTGGGTGATCCCTCTGGTAAGAAAACTCACTCACCAGAAACACCCACCCCACGCAGGGGTATTGAGCGGGTGTGTATGTATATCCTACGACCAGAGACTCCTGATATCTTCCCCTACTCCTGGATGGGAACGTCCTAGAAGTGGTCTGGAAGGTCCTATATGGAAGGGTCCCCTGGGATGGTGGTCGGGATTTACTGGGCTCCTATCGGTAGGAAGTGGTCTGGGATGTCCACGGGGTGTCACTCATAATGTTAAACCAGGGAATAATAAACAGGGCACATAGTGTGATACCGTATGGGCAATTTTATTATAGCAAAGTTAGAGAGGTAGTCACATTACAGAAGAAGGTTGCAAGCATATAATCATCTGAACGGAGCGTGAGTGCGGTCCAAGCCTCGATCTCGATCGCGAGAAAACGGAAGTGAAGCGACACGCTGTACGTGTCCCGTAATAGATACGTCCTCAGCAGCCAGAGCACTAGTATGCACTAGAGCAGTTTTTTATGTTTTTTTATGTATTTTTTGATATGCATGAATAAGATTGTATATAACTCATGGTATATCGACATACGTTACACCTTTTTAGGTTTGGTATCCAATTAATTTTTATATCACATTTTACCACATTTCGTTCATCAAGATCTATATGAACATATCACTTTACATGCTAATCATTTTTATACACCAAGTTTTTACCACTGTTGTCACTTTTTACAACACTAAGTTGCACTTTAAGGTTTTAACATTAGGCAGCGCCACCACCCTACCTTTTTAATACCATACACATATAGTCTTCAGGCTATAATTTAGGGAGGCTGCAGCCTAGTTATTTAAATTTTTTACACATCCTTTTACCTTTGCACTTATCCTCCTTTTCATCCAGATAGACCATTAGCGCAGAGTTTTATATCTTTTATTTTTACTATAGGAGCGTTTGCTAAGCGTTAGAAATTTAGTCAAGTGTGAACAAGCCCTTACAATGGTCAGCTTCGATTTATTTGTGTGAATGATTTATCCCAAACAGAAAAAAAAGATTGTTGCTGTAACTGCTTAAAAATTGTTACCTGGAAATGAGATACGATTTGGTAGTCAAGTCCATCTAAATCTGTTCATCTAACACTACCCTTTCCCCGGATCAACAATGCTGCTATCCAAAGGTGTCTCCATTGCTCCCTCATTCAGAGTGGAGACATCCTAAGATGTGTGTCATTGGCCCAATCACCAGGTGAAAATCAAGAAAAAACACCTACAAAAAGGAAACTAATGCTGTCGCCACATTTAAGGTGGTTGTGAACCCTTACATATACCCAGTGAAGGGACTACCTTCTGGTGATACATAGAGATGAACCAAATCCTTCTACATACAGTAAGGTGCATTGGTCTATCTGCAGTCTTCTCTTCTTTACATTCATTCAAAGCACTGATTTTATAAACTTTTCTGAGAGTTCCGAAAAAAAGGGGGCAGAGAGCTGAAGTTACACTCTGCAGAGCTCAGTGAGAAGAGGTCTGAGAGCTGATTAGAGGGTTGAGACACGCCCTCTTCACACAGCACACAGGAACAGAGTTGAGGCTGTCAATCAGCTGGAGGTCCCTCCCCTGTCACCATTTTTTCTCTTGCTGTCAGGGAAACTTTTCAGAAGTGATTCATGCTGATAGCAGAGGAACAGAGCAGCAGACAGAAATTATACATAATGTTTTTAATTGAGACAAGTACACAACCAAACATGTTACACTTTTTTTGTTTTTGTATTTAATACCACTTAAATGCTCTTTTTTCATGGAAGGTAATCTCTTCTTATTTATTTCTCATTTAATGCTTGGTTCGAACTGCCCAAGTTGGTGAGAAGTTTAGTTTTAATGAGGCCTAAGCTAAATACTGGCAATTCTCCAGCCTGTTTGCACAGGACTTCTGTTTATTTCTTTCCGTTGAAACAGTATGGTGCAACCACTGAAACAGTCCCTATCTACTGGGGGCCTCATCATTTGAAAATGGCATTTCAGCATCCAACTACAGACTGGGAAACGTTGCATTTTATGTGTTCCCTCTAGGTGCCAATTGTTTTGCTCTCAATTCTCGGCTTGCTTTTTCTACTCAGATGCCATTGTTCTCTACTTTTGAAATATGACCAGAGTGCCCTCTATTACAGTACATTCTACGTAACCTTGGATCTTAAAAACTTTTCACGCTGCATTTTTCCCACTTTTTTTTTTGCTTAACCTCCTTATTCTCCTTACTTAGAGGGGTATTTCACCCAATATGGCTTAGTCTGTTCCACCATGCCATATTGGGAAAATAAGAAGGTGGTCCATGGACAGTGACTACTGTTGTGGTTATCTGTGGAATACATTGGGAAACATTGTGACCTCATTAGTTTTAATGTAACCTTCATTTCCTCAATGTGTTTGGATTGCGGACAGCTCCGTTTCAGTCCCTATACCCTGCATTCAGCGGAGAGTGGGAGTGCTACCTTGAGAATGGAGGATGGTGTGTTTTTTCTTCAAACATAGACCATATGTTTTGAATGTAGTATTATTAATCCCCATGGAAGATGCACTTGAATTGCTCCAAAAAAGCTGCAACTGGCATTTTATAAAAGGCATAAAAGTAGAATGGAACAGCATCCTAACCTGCATTGATTTAGGAAGATTTTTAATTTTAATATTTGCTAAATTGCTGTTTTCTGTGTTTCTTACTATACATATCATTGGGGTTGAAATTCAGGTTGTACATGATTTGCCAAACTGTTGAACAAACTGACCCAACCAAAAAGTTGTCCACTTAAATTCCTAGCTGTTAAAGTGTGTGCAAACAGCTGGAGATCTTGGGCAACATCACTGCCAAAATGTGGCCATGCCAACCAGTATTACGAGGCCTGTGTTCACATTCCAGCAGCTCCAGGAATCTGTCATTTGGTGACAGGAGTGTTAACATCATTGGGCGATGGGTTTTCATGACTGACAAGGATTTGCATTACTTGATGCTGTGATTAAAGGTGGAATTATATCACTAGATGATGTGATTTACAAAAGATTTACATTGGGGACATTATGGACATTTTATTCTTGTTGAATTTATTGTTTTCTATATTGTAATGAAAGGGCTTTGTCACTCAGTTGGTATGTTTATTTGTGTTTAACTCTTTGTGGTAATAGGTACTAAGGGATTAATAATGTATCTCTGCACTAATTCCCCTGGGAAGGGACAGATATTTAGGGTCCTGTTTTTTATAAAAGGGGCTTTCAGCTTCTGATAAGTCCCTCTAACAAATCCCTACACTGAGGCATGGTGCCGTGCAAGGGTAGAAAGATTTACAGTCCCCCTCCTTTCAAGGTACCCTCAGTATTGAAAAGCATATGGCCTGGCCACGGAGGCTGTATGCCTGAATAAGGAACTGGTCACAATTTTAAGGGAAAATCTGCACTGTTTTTTTCCTAGCTTTCTTTTAAAGTGTCAGTACATCTGGAAAAAATTGGGAAAATAGTTTAGGGTTCTTGTAAAAATTCCAATCAGATTCTTACCTTAGCATCCAGCCTGGGTGGTCAGAAAAGGGAGGAGAGCAAATGTGCGGCCTGTCTTGCTGCACCAGACCAGGCCACAAGCCTTTCAACATTTGGGAGATGGGGGGTACCTTTCAAGGGGAGGTAGCAAGTCACTCCCCACCTTACAAGGCACTGTATCCCAATGTTGATAGACAAAGACCTATCCCCCACATTCTGTCCCCCCAAAAGGTAGGGGGGACTTTTAGAAATTTGAAAGCTTTTTGTCCATCCCACTACCAGTAGAATAAGTACAAAGGCACATTAGTACCCTTTATTACTCATTCCCCAAAAAGTGACATAAACCAACACACACATACAGTATATTGCAAAAGCTTTTAATAAAATTAAAAACAGTCCCCAGATGTAAATTCATTGTATTTCATTGTGTCCAGAGATGCAAATCCATCATCAATTATGATGCAGCCCCCTTCACACCATTGCATTTGCTTGCCAGCTTACCCTAATCACAGTCCCTGACTCCCATCCCCCATAATCATGCCTGTAGGGGCCCCTCCAATGTTCCCACCACACCTGCCACAATCCCTGCTGCCACTATTCCATCACCCCCTGACCCCATCCCCATCCCCAACCATGAACGTGCATGCCTGCTAGCACTATTTAGTAAAAATAGTGGACTCAAATCATATGTGGCTAAGGCAAGTTTACTAAACTAGTGAGTGCTCTAATGTAACTGTTACTGATAAATATCATACTTTAGGCTTCCTCGTGCTGTTTAAATAATTTACTTTTTCATTGTATATAAATGATTTTTTACTCCAAAGCATTTCTCTGTTAAGTCTGTTTATTTTGGCATTATACTAATGAAAGACTGAAGTGTAACTTTTTCATTCAGGCTTTATAAATATTGAAAGCTATTGTCATGTTAAAAAACCAAAGGCAAAAAACAGACAAGGAGGTTCCAAAATGTTATGCTGGCCATAGATGGTTAGAATCTTGGCTGGTTTGGCAGGGACCAGCCGAGATTCGAACCATCTCTGGACAGGCTGATTTTACCCAAGTTGATCCATTGATCGACTTGGGTACAACCAGCATGTCAGATTTTTACATGCAATTATTACCAGCGGCTGTAGTCACTAGCAATAACTACAGGGACAACTCCCGCTGAGAGAACACAATAGCTCAGCAATCAATGTTGATAAGGGAATCAAGCAGTTTCCTTTCCTTCAATCATTGCATCATCTCTGACCTGCCTTATTTACACTACCACCTTCCATTAATGGTGGGAACCAGCCTAGCTCCCAACCTCTTTATTGGTACAATACGTGTCTTTGAAGTTATAGCTGGATGGGAGGAGAGGGGATGGGGCATGACCTTTCTTTGTAACACGGATGGCTGTACAGAACATAAATACTTAAAGCAGAACTAAACTCTCTCAACCAACATTAACCGTTTTTAATCCATTTGATGCTAACAACAATAAAAGGTTAGGAAAGTACCGTATTTATCGGCGTATAACACGCACAGGCGTATAACCCACACATTAATTTTAAGAAGGAAGTTTCAGTAAAAAAACTTAAATTTTAAATAAAGAACTTTGAAGCAAAATAAGGGTTAGTGCCCATCTGCAGCTGCACCAGTGCACATCAATGCAGCCTCACAATTGCCCATCAATGCAGCCTCACCATTGCCCATCAATGCAGCCTGATCAGTGCTCATTTGCAGCCCCACCATTGCCCATCAATTCAACCTGATCAGTGCCCATCTGCAACCACACCATTGCAACCTGGTCAGTGCCCATATGCCCCCTCACAATTGCCCATCATTGCAGCCTAATCAGTGCCCAGCTGCTGCCTCACTATTGTAGCCGGGTCAGTGCCCATCTGTACCCTCACCATTGCACATCAACGCAGAGACGCCGGATTACAGCGCGAGGATCTCATGTTTATTCTGCGGCCACTGTAATTCGAAGTCCTGCCTCATGGACCGTCTCCTATGATAGACAGAACACTGGTCCAATGCCGGGACATGTGACGTCTATCATAGGAGCTGGGACTTCATATTACAGTGGCTGCTGAGTAAACAGGAGATCCCTGCTCTATGTAATCCGGCAGCGCTCACCCCCCCCCCCCCCCCCATTCCCCTCTGAGGCAACCCAGGTCAAATATCGGCCTATAACACGCTCACACGATTTACCCTATATTTTCAAGGGGGAAAAAGTGAGCATTATAAACTGATAAATACGGTATTTTATATTTCCTTATTTTAACCCTTTTTTTTTTTTACATTTCTTTAGTTGCTTCCTGGTTTATGATAATGCAATACATCCCAGGAGTCTTCATGTGCATTTTTTTCTTTCATTTTGAGGTAGGGAGGAGGGACTTTCTCAACCAAGCCTGCTCTCCTGCCTGCTTTCCTGAGCTAAGGGCAAATACATTCCAGGGAGTAAATGCTACATGAAAGAAAATATTACCAGTGACAGATCACTGTACTCCTCTTGATAATTTTTTTTCCTCGTGTTTTTCAGTGTTTTTTTTTTTTACCTTTGTAATGGCATATTGTTTTGAACATTGTAACATTGGTGTTTTAACACCATTATTCTGATGGATTTTGTGGAAAAAAGTACCCATACTGTATGATGTATCAATGTGAAAGGTATAGTACTCTGTTCGGTAACTTTGGTGAAATTTCTGTGTCACAATATTCAGCAACAGAAACCTTTTGCTAAATAGCGCATTTTTAGTAGTTTTTTAAAGGTGTTTATTTTAAGCTTTATACTTTTGCAGCATACAGACAACAACAACAATCGCCAAAGTTAGGATGCAGCCCTAGAATAGTAAAACACAGGGTGTGCACAAGGGGGGGATCTCTGTTAACCACTTCTGGACCGGAAGATTTCCCCCCTTAATGACCAGGCCATATTTTGCGATTCGGCACTACGTTACTTTAACGGACAATTGCGCAGTCCTGCGACGCTGTACCCAAATAAAATTGATGTCCTTTTTCCCCCCACAAATAGAGCTTTATTTTGATGCTATTTGATCACCTCTGCAATTTTTTATTTTTTTAAATAGTGACAATATTTTTCACTTTCTACTATATAACATTCCCCCCCAAAAAAATTAAAAATCAAAATTTTTTAACATTTTAGGCCAATTTGTTTTCTGCTACATATTTTTAGTAAAAAAAAAAAATCACAATAAGCGTATTTTGATTGGTTTGCGCAAAATGTTATCATTTCTACTAACTACGGGAAAGATTTATGTCATTTTTATTGTTTTTTTTTTATTACTAGTAATGGCCGCGATCTGCGATTTTTAGCGGGACTGCGACATTGCGGTGGACAGATCGGACCCCTAACTGACATTTTTGACACTTTTGGGGGGACCAGTGACATTACTACAGTAATCAGTGCTAAAAATATGCACTGTTACTGTAATAATGACACTGGCAGGGAAGGGGTTAACACTGTGGGCGATTAAAGGGTTAAATGTGTACCTAGGGGCGGGTTTCTAACTGTATGGGCGTTGGGCTTGTGAAATGATCACAAAGACATGTGATCCTATATAGAAGGATCACAGGAGCTCTGTGATCATTTCAGAGAGAAGAATGGTCAGCTGACCGTTCTTCTCTCTCAGCGGAGAGCGATCGCGGGTGTCAGGCGGCAATCGAAGCCATCTGCCCCGGACATCGGAGTCCCCACTGCCGATTGGGGGCAGGAGTGCGCCACCGGCGGCGCACGCTTGCCCCCCTAGCTGCAGGCGCTTGACTGACATAGACCTGCATCGGTTCGCACAGGAGGGCCAACCTGCCGCAGTAAATTGGCGGTGGGCGTTCCGGAAGCGGTTAATATAAAAATGCAGTCCTTGAGCTCCAGTCAATATGAAAGACTGCAGCAGAAGTTGGCATTTGCAAGCGTTGTTATAAGAGCAGCACAGATACCAGTATTTATATGATTGCATTATCTCTAAGCCAGCGTCCCTGTCCAGTACATGGAGACTCTACATGATCGCTGAACAAAGATTGCTCTGTCCTTCTGGACAGAAGAGCAGATAAAGGCATTGTTTGGGGGGAGTACTTTGATCTATGCGAAAGATAATAAATACCTGGAAGGTCACACCTAAGTTTGCCATATGTGAATTGAAATTTGGCCGGTTCAGCAGGGACCAGGCTAATTTCGATTCATGTATGGGCTAGGTGGTTGTACACAAATCGATCGATTACTCCGCTTATGTACAACCAGCCTGTCTGGTTCCTCCTGAAGGTCAGTGCCAGCAACACTGATCATTGTTTTCTGCCGGCAGGGAAGACTTCCTGCCAGGAGAAAACAACAGCTCAGTTGAGAGTGTGTTGATGGTGGAATTAGTTCATTTTTTTTTTTTTCAACCCGCTGATTGAACGGGAAAAAAATGAATCATGTATGGTCTGCCTTACACTAAGCTGGTGATACATGGATGGTTCAGAAGCATCTGGCAGAATTTCAATCCATGTATAAGCAGGGAGGTTGTGCAGAAGTTGATCTATGGATCAACTTTTGTACAGACACCCTGTTGGATTTGTTCTGCTTGATCAGCGCTGCAGGCTATAGCGGGCAATGCTGATCAGTGTATTCTGACAGTGGGGAAGTCTCCCTGCTGTCAGAATACAAAGACACAGTGGGGACTTAGTGGGCATGAGGGAATCAAGTGAACTTACTCATCCCGAGCTACGCATCTTATGGAGCTACCTGGTCTCTCATTTGGCACTAGATCTCTCTGTGGGATGCGTAGCTTGGTTCGCTCCATGGGCTGTGTGGCTCCGGATGAGTAAATCCACTCTGGCAATGTCTTAGCTACACCCTGTTAGCAACATCAAACTCCTGGGGAAGTGAACTATGTTTCACAAAAAAGCATTGAGATTTATGATGTTTTCCATCTCATTCTGTTGATTGGCACAATGATTGATGGATTTTTGTATGAAGAATTAATATAATTATGTACTGAAAAGTGGAAAACTGTAAAACAAATTGTTCCTGGTGCAATTCTCAGTTGTTAAATTGATTTTAATTTGATATGGTCTAAATAAAAAATGTATCTTTTATATATTTTATAAAATCTGTGTGTGTATATACAGTGTATGTGTATGTACAATATACATATATATATATATATATATATATATATATATATATATATATATATATATATATATATTTTTTTTTTTTAATATAAACTGTGTTTGTATGACCTCCATGTCCCATGGGCAATTATTTTCTGACTTCTTTGCTATCAGACTAACATGGGGGGCTGAATAACCTGAATAACCCATTGAGCTGCACGGTGTTGCTCATAAATGGCTGCCAGTTTCAAACCAGAGCAAAGACAGATGGTAATCATGATGCTAAGCATTTATCAAGTTACATGTGTTATATGGCTGTTTAATTTTCCTTATAGTAATGCTAGGGTGGACTTACACTTTTAAGTAGGAAACAAATGCTAGAAAAGTTTTCATTATTATTATCTATTTAATGTTCCATGGCTAAAGGGGATTACATTATTTCGAGTTTATTATTCAGAATATATTGACAGGTCGTTTATATAATAAATGATCTTAAAAAAAGAAAAAAAAAAAAGCCATTATACGAGTAGAGAGAAAATTGGATTCAGTGTTTTAGTTGAGTTTCAAGTTAGAACAAAACTGGTCATTTGTAGTTTTCACACATTTAGGAAATAGGGACTAAACCCATTGACTTGATTGATAGTTTGAAATCATAAAAGCTTTAACATAATATATTTTTGATTTATATATATATATATATATATATATATATATATATATATACTCCCTCTACAAAGAATCTGTGGGACTTTCTGTAAATTATATTTGTATTTAAGTGTTTGAGTTTTGTGGAGCCTAATTTAACAATATCTCTTGGGTCTATGTTCTATTTTTTGGCAGTGAATAAAAAGCATTTCTCAGAAATAGTTATTAGGGATAATATAATTTGCTATAAAGTTTTGTTTCCTTTTGGGCTCCATGTCTTGGAGTAGTTGATAATTGTAGTCCTTGGTGAACCCCACTATCCCTGTAATTCATAGCCAGCAGTACAGAATTTATTATTATTATCCAAAACAAAGAAACATTTAAACATTTTTGTATAGAATTTAAAGACATAAAAGTGATGTTCTATTAAACTCCATTGTCCTCTTCCCCCTTCCTGTGTGGCATAAGCCAACTTCAAACAGAGACCATACTTGTGAACATCTAGGTAAACTGAATAAGTTTTGTTTTTAGCCCTAATTGGATAAATTAATCATTGGAAAAAGGAAAGCAGTTTCCTGCAATAACTGCCTGCATAGGCAGAATTAAAGGGGGTGATTTACTAAAGGCTAATAGACTTTACTTTGTATGGAAAGTTTCCCTTGCAAGGGAACACTTCCCAGTGCTTATCCAATGTGATTAAATTTCACTTTGCAAAGATATGTCATGTGCAAAGAAAATAAAAAAAAAAAAAAACAGAATTTTGCTTGCACATGATTGGATGAGAGAAGTCAACAGAGCTTCACCTCATTCACTAAGCTCTGGGACAATTCCCTTACAAAGTGCAACATCCCTTGCAAAGTCAACAGCCTATTTGTCTTTAGTAATTCAATCCCATAATATCCATAGGAGGACTTTTTCAAAGATTCTTCACATTCAAATATGAATGCAAATCACCAGTGCCATATACTTATTTTTTTATTTATTTTTTCATTTTAAGGCGTATTTAAACCCAAAAACAAAAATGTAATATATTGCAGTTTACCAGTCCTTAGATGTGGTGGTTGCATTAGGTTCCTTTTTTTAAGCTTTTTCCTTTATTTTCACTTGGTGATTTTGCCGGTAGCACACTTCCAGGCCTAGGACAACAATGCTCATAATCTGTATAGAAATCATTATGGAGTCCTGCCTCTTCCTTATTCTCCATATTATTATTATACAGGATTTATATAGCATAGAGGGGCGTGAATCTGTCAGCATAGACAGGAAAGACAGGTTATCAGTTTGCAAGCTCAATGGGCAATCCTTTGGATCAGGGGTTTAAATTTCCTCCTCCCCCTCCTCACTATCCTACTTATTAATATTATTATTTTTTCCAAATATTTTATTGTTTTTCAAAAAGAAATACAGCAGGAAGTAAATTTGAGGTCGCAGCCACTACAGTCAAGAAGTATAGTAGGATGTACAATAACCTTGAACAATGATTAGGAGCTAAGTGCAGTCAGTTTAAAACTTTAAACATTTCAGAAATACAGGCATAGCATAAAGGCTCCAGTGAAACAGTGCGAAAACAATGTTTAAGCAAAGTGGAAAGTAAAGAGTTTTGAACAACTATATCTTAATGGATTATGAAAGATCTTGAGAATTATATTCCCATCTGAAGGAAGTTCATAGCTGGTTTTTGTGTGTGGTTGGACTATCTCTGGAGTACCTAATAATAAGCTTTGTTAACCACTTTAGCCCTGGAAGATTTTCCTGCTTAACGTCCAGGCCACTTTTTGCAACTTGGCACTGCGCGACTTTAACTGACAATTGCACGGTCATGCAACGCCGTACCCAAACGAAATTTACGTCCTTTTTTTCCCACAAACAGAGCTTTCTTTTGGTGGTATTTGATCACCTCTGTGCTTTTAATTTTTTGCGATATTAATAAAAAAAGAGAGAACATTTTGCAAAAAAATTGACATTTTCTACTTTGACAGTTAAAAAATATCCAATATATTCAATTTTTGTCATATATTTATGCCAAAATGTATTTAGCTACATGTCTTTGACAAAAAAATTCTGAATGAGCGTATTTTTAACTGCTTTAAGCTAGGAAGATTTTACCCCATTCCTGACCAGGCTATATTTTGCGTTACTTTAACGGACCATTGCGCTGTACCCAAATTAAATTTATGTTCTTTTTTTCCCCACAAATATTATAGTATTTGATAACCTGTGCGATTTTTAATTTTTGAAAAAAAGAGCGACAATTAAAAAAAAAAAAACAATATTTTTTACATTCTGATATATAACATTCCCAAAAAAATGTATAAATCAACATTTTTTAACATTTTAGGCCAATTTGTTTTCTGCTACATATTTTTGGCAAAAAAAACGCCACAATATGCGTATTTTGATTGGTTTGCGCAAACATTATTGCGTTTACTAACTAATGAAAGATTTGTCATTTTTATTGTTTATTTTTTTTTACTAATAATGGTAATGGTAACGATCTGCGTTTATTTTTTTGGGGGGACTGCGACATTGCCGCGGACAGATCGGACCCCTAACTGACATTTTTGACACTTTTGGGGGTACCAGTAACATTAATACAGTAATCAGTGCTATAAATATGCACTGTTACTTTAATAATGACACTGGCAGGGAAGGGGTTAACACTGTTGGTGATCAAGGGGTTAAATGTATGCCTCATGCTTACTGACGTGTGTGGGGGGAGGGGTTTGTGTGACAGAGACACAGATCGCAGGTTCAGCTATGCTGAATCCTGTAATCTGTCACTGTCTGTCACAGGGGAGATCCGCCCCTTTTGTTTACACAAGCGGGCGGATTTCCTCACTCGATCCCCGGCGATCGGGGAAGAGTGGCGGTGATCATCGCCTCTCCTCCTCTGGCCCGACTCCCGCTCTGTCTGAATACAGCGAGAGGGGAGAATCTGGTGACGTAGGTCTACGTCTTCAGACCTTAACCACTTGCCGACCGCCGCACGACTATCTACGTCGGCGGTCAGCCCCTCACAGGCAAAGTGACGTAGGGCTGCGTCACTAGCTTGTGAGGGTCTAGGGAGCGAGCGCGCGCCCCCGCTCCTGCGTGGTTACGGACCCCCCCGCGCATGTGACCGGCGGACCCGATGTCCGCCGGTCACTCTGCGATCGGCGGGGGAGAGGGAGAAAGTCAGGCGGCTTGTGTAAACAAGCTGCCTGTCATTCTCCCCTGTGTATGAAGGATGATCATACGGTTCTACTATGTACGCCCCTAGGGACACACATAGCCCCTCCCTTTCAAAAAAAGTTAACCCCTTCACTGCCAGTGTATTTTTACAGTAACAGTGCATATGTATAGCACTGATTACTGTAGAAATGTCACTGGTAACCCCAAAAGTGGCAAAAATGTCAGTCAAGGGTCCGATCTGTCCGCCGCAATGTCGCAGTACCGCAAAAAAATCGCAGATCGCCGCCATTAGGCGTTAAAAAAAAAACAACAAAAATGACAAAAATCTTTCCCTTTGTTAGTAAACGCGATAACTTTTGCGCAAACCAATCAAAATACGCTTTTTGCGATTTTTTTTTACCAAACATAGGTAGCATAAAACAAATTGGCCGAAAATGTTAAAAAATGTTGATTTTTACATTTTTTTTGGGGGGTAATTTCATATAAAAAAATGTGAAAAATATTGCTATTTTTGCAAAATTTACGCTCTTTTTTTGTTTATAGCGCGTGATCAAAAAATCGCACAGGTGATCAAATACCACCAAAAGAAAGCTCTATTTGTGGAAAAAAAAGGACACCAAATTAGTTTAGATACAGCATCGCACGACCGCGCAATTGTCCGTTAAATTCACACATTGCCGAATCGCAAAATACCCCCTGGTCAGGAAGGGGGTAAAATCTTCCGGGGCTTAAGTGGTTAACGAGCCACTTTGCCACAGTACTGTCAATGTGAGCAGTCGGCAAGTGGTTAAGGACTGCAGCGTGTTCAAAGGGTATCCTATGCTTGTCCTTAATGCGATTTAGGGTGTACGCTGGGAAATTGAGAATGGGGTGGGCTAGAGGGTATAATGGAGAAGATGTTTGTAGGGGATGGGGCAAAGGTGAAGATCTATCTGTGTTAGTGGGGCGGGGGGGACTAGGGTAAAGATAGGAAGGGGTAGAAACACAACATGGTGGCCTCCATAATGTACAGCCGGCTGTCAGTGGGGCTGAAGAGTCGGACTGCACTGGGCTGTGCTCCACAGGTTCTTGGTGGATTCCCAGGTTTCTTCGGTTGTCATGGGTTACAAGCACAACAGCACAGGAACTTATCACTGCATGAGTATCTTAGCATGGATCTTCATAAAGATGCTGGAATCTCCATTCCTAAAGGCTTTGTTGCAAGAATGCCAGAAGAGACTTATACTGTAGCTAAAGAAATAGGTTCAAAGGATTTGGTAGTTAAAGCACAAGTGTTGGCTAGTGGTCGAGGCAAGGGAACCTTTGAAGATGACCTTAAAGGAGGAGTGAAGATTGTATATTCTCCAGAAGAAGCCAAAGCCATTTCCTCACAGATGATTGGAAAGAAGTTGTTTATGAAACAGACAGGAGAAAAGGGCAGGATATGAAACAATGTGTTCATCTGTGATCACAGATATCCCAGGAGAGATTATTACTTTGCAATTACTATGGAAAGGTAATTTCAAGGTCCTGTGCTGATTGGAAGTTCTCAAGGTTACATAGTTACATACTTACATACTTACATAGTTAGTGAGGCTGAAAAAAGACATCTGTCCATCCAGTTCAACCTATGATGTGCGCGTGTGTTTGCTGTTAACCGTACATTGTATACCCCTGTATGTTGTGGTCTCTAAGGTGCCCATCTAATAGTTTTTTGAAACTATCAATGCTTCCTGCTGATACGACTGCTTGTGGAAGAGAATTCCACATCCATACCACTCTTACAGTGAAGAACCCCTTACGCATTTTAAGGTTAAACCGCCTTTCCTCTAGTTTTAGTGAGTGGCCACGTGTCTTATTGTATTCCCTTACTCTGAATAGTTTGTTCCTTATGCTAGGTTCGCCAGTACAGTATTTGTACATTGATATCATATCCCCCCTCAATCGTCTCTTCTCCAGAGAGAATAGGTTCAGTGCTTGTAGTCTTTCCTCATAGCTGATGTCCTCCATTCCCCTAATTATTTATATAAGGTGGAGTTAACACTGAAGATGTTGCTGCTAAAAACACAGATACTATTGTAAAAGAGCCAATTGACATTGTAGAAGGCATCCAAAAAGGTCAAGCTGTTAGGCTTGCACAGAAAATGGGTTTCCCTGAGAACCTTGTAGATGAGGCAGCTGCGTGCATGATCAACTTGTATAATCTGTTCATGAAGTATGATGCTACAATGGTGTAAATTAACCCAATGGTAGAGGATGCTTCAGGAGTAGTGATGTGCATGGATGCAAAAATAAATTTTGACTCCAATCTAGCATATCGTCAAAAGACAATTTTTGCTCTCCAAGACTGGTCACAGGAAGATAAAAGCGAGACCAGCAAGCAGCAAAAGCTAACCTCAACTATACAGGCTTTGACAGCTTGACTGTTGAACGCCAGGTGCTGAAGGATAGAGGTTTATCTGAGTCAGTGATTCTTATGCTGTTAAAAGCTAGGAAATCTACTTCTAGGAAGATCTACCATTGTACATGGAAGACGTACATTGTGTGGTGTGAGTCTCTTGGAGTTCATCCTCGCTCCTTCTCGGTGGCTCGGATCTTGACCTTCCTTCATTGGGGGGTTGAACAGAAATTGACCTTGAGTACCGTCAAGGGCCAGGTGCCGGCTTTGGCGGTCTTCTTTCATTGAACCCTGGCCACACACTCCCTGGTGCGTACCTTTCTTCAGGTTGTTCAACATTTGGTTCCTTCAGTGCAATCTCCATTACTGCCTTGGGACCTCAATTTGGTGCTTTTGGTCCTCCAGAAGTCTCCCTTTGAGAATCTTCGGGCGATTCCCTTGCTTACATCGTCGCTGATTTTCATTTGAGTAAAGACAATGTGTTGCCTTCCCTGTGTCCCAGTCCTAAACATCCAAAGGAAGTTGCCTTGCATGCCTTGGATGTGATCCAGGCAATGACTGTGTACTTGGCAGCTACGGAGTCTTTTAGGAAGTTATACTCACTATTTGTGCTCATGGATGGGCCTCAGAAAGGGTTGTCTGCTTCCTCTGCGACCATTTCCAGATGGATCAGACAGACGGTTTTTCAGGCCTATTCCATCAGGGGTCAGGTTCCTCCTTTTCTATCAAGGCGCACTCTACTAGGGCGCTTAGTGCCTCCTGGGCCTTCCATCATCAGGCGTAGGTGATACAGATTTGCAAGGCAGCCACCTGGTCGTCGGTGCACACTTTGACAAAGTTTTATAAAGGGAATGTGTTGGCATCTGTGGATGCTTCTTTTGGCTGAAAGGTTTTGCGAGCTGCTGTTTAGAGAACCTGATCCTCTGGTTGAGCTCCGGTTGCCTGGTTGGCTACTGTTTAGCCTTGGAAAAAAAATGTTTTTGTTCCCACCCCTAATGTGTAACACTGGATATGAATACCCAGAGCTGTGTCCGTCAATGAACGAAAGAGAAAATGCGATTTCTCTTACGTCCTCCGACAGTCGCCGCCATCTTCATATTCGTCACAATGGGGTATTAGACTTTGCTCCGTAGGAGTAGCTAGGCAACAGAATATGTCAATATTAAAGCTTTTAACATATCCCCACCCCAGAGGGTGGTCCCCTCAGTCTATACCCTCCCGCTTCCTGTTTCCTACTTCAGTTTCAATGTCTAGCTTGTTAGGAACGTTGGCTTGCCTTCGCCTTGCGCGAAGTCTAAACATCCGATGGGGGTGGAGTTGCACTCCTTGGATGTTGTTCGGGCGATTAGGATTTACCAAACATCGTCTGAATCTTTTCGCAAGTCGGATTCTTGTTTGTCCTTCCGGGGGTCCTCGGAAGGGCGTAGCGGCGTCCGCTTCTGCCGTCGCCAATTGGTTAGGACAGGCCATTGAACAGGCCTATGCCTTGCAGGGAAAAGTTTCCCCTTTGCCTGTGGAGGCGCACTCTACCAGGTCTCCGAGTACGTCTTGGGCCTGTCGTCATGGGGCTTCTGTGGCCCGGGTGTGTAAGGCGGCGACTTGGTCGGCCGTGCACACCTTCACTCTATTCTACGGAGTGGTTGTTCAAGCATCGGCAGATGCTTCCTTTGGCCGCAAGGTTTTTAGTGCGGCGGTTCCTTAGGGTCCCTTGTTTTGGACCTTTGGGCTGTTTGGGATTTCTTTTTATCCCTGGGTTCTTTGTTTTTTCCTGGGTTATTGCTCCCGTTGAGCAAGTTTTTTCTCATGTTGCCCAGCTGGTTTCCTTCCTTTGGTAAGGTTCCTTTCTTTGATGTGGAGACTGCGTTGCCTTTAGGCGCGGCTGCGTTTCCCACCCCTCATGTTTGCACTGCTTTGGGACGTCCCCATTGTGACGAATATGAAGATGGCGGCGACTGTCGGAAGACGTAAGAGAAAACTGAATTTTTGTAAAATCTTACTTGTAAAATTCCTTTCTCTGAGTCCTCCGACAGTCGCCGCCCCGCCCCTCTTTTGGGGTTTAGGTACTCTACTGCTATTCCACTGAAACTGAAGTAGGAAACAGGAAGCAGGAGGGTATAGACTGAGGGGACCACCCCCTGGGGTGGGGATATGTTAAAAGCTTTAATATTGACATATTCTGTTGCCTAGCTACTCCTACGGAGCAAAGTCTAATACCCCATTTTGACGAATATGAAGATGGCGGCGACTGTTGGAGGACTCAGAGAAAGGAATTTTACAGGTAAGATTTTACAAAAATTCCGTTTTTTGATTTACCATAAAATCCATTTGTCTGATGTTCATTGATGGACACAGCACCCACCCCTCTGTGGACTTTTAATTCTTCTGACACTGCTGTAACTAAACTGAGTACCTGAGTATAGAAGAGAGAGGGAATATACAGTACCACCTGGGAATGCCCATAGGCGTAGAACTCCTGCAGGGGGCAGTATAACCCAATGGTTATGAAGATCAGAAGCTTTGTCTGTCAATAGACATCAGAGAAATGTATTTTACTGTAAGTCAAAAATTCTAATTTTTTTCCACGTAAACCAAAAGTGTCAGAAAAGGCTTGGTCTTCAAGTGGTTAGAAGAGTAGGTCACGTGTGACATTAGCTTCTAATATTGGGCATAAAATGCCAGGACAGTTCAAACACCCCCAAATGACAACATTTTTAGAAAGTAGAAACCCCAAGCTATTTGCTGAGAGGCATGTTGAGTCCTTGGGATATTTTTAGGGTTGAGCGAACACCTAGATGTCCGTGTTCGACGGGTTCGGCCGAACTTTAAAAAAAAGTCCGGGTCCGTGTCCCGGACTTTTACCGAACTTTTCCCGGACACCGAACCCCATTGAAGTCAATGGGGACCCGAACTTTAAGGCACTAAAATGGCTCTAAAACACCAAAGGAAAGGGCTAGAGTGCTGCAAATGGCAGCAAAACGTAATTAAGAGCATGGCAAGTGCTCTGCAAACAAATGTGGATAGGGAAATAACTTAAAACAACAAAAAAAAAACAGAAAAATAAAACAATGTTCTTCTTCATCTCTGAAGGACGAGGCCCATATGGAGTAGGAGGGAGGTTGAGGTGGTGGTGGATGTGGCGGTGACATAGGCGTGCGCACAGGGTGTGCTGGGTGTGCCTGGGCACACCCTAATCACCTAGGGCACATAGCATTGCCAGTGAGGAGATGGGAAAGATCTCCCTGGGACCTGCTCTGCTCTATTTCTCCTTGCCTACAGGTACATGGCCCCGATACATTACTCTCCCTGCTGGCAAACACATGCATGTGTATTTCAACTTTGGGGTGCACACCTTAATGCAATAGGCTGCGCACACCTATGGGCGGTGTAGGTGGAAGCGGCGGTGGAGGAGGACCAGGGCCGGATTAACAGCATCATGGGCTTGGTGCTGAGGATTTTGAAGGGCCTTAAGGGCCGTGCCTTGCCATGCACCCAGAGGAGGAAGGGTGCAGCCATGCATGCCTAATTCAACATGGGATGCTGTCTCTGAAGCCCATAAACACATCCATGCATCGCCAACTGTCCCTCCTTGTCCGGCCTTCACGCTGTGTGGGGAGGTTCTGAGGGTGCTGCCTGGGGAAGCGAGCATAGAAGCCAGACTTCTGTGTTTACAAGTGACAGAAGAGCGGTAACAGTGAATATGGCCAACCCGGGGCCTATATAAAAGGTAGGGGCCTGGAGCTGCAGCTCCAATAGCCCCTACATTAATCTGGCCCTGAGGAGGAGGACGAGGTAGCCAACACTGCTTCTTTTCAAAAATTTTAAATGAGGGTACACCCCAAAAGAGTGAGAAAGAGCAAAAATGGAACAATGGGTGGGTAAGGTCGGTATCCATTGCTATTCTGCATAAGGTACGGAAAAGTCCCATGGGATCCATGCCTGGTTCATTTTAATGAACGTGAGCTTGTCCACATTGTCTCTGGACAGGCGGCTGCGCTTGTCTGTTATAACGCCCCCAGCCGTGCTAAATACCCGTTCAGATAATACACTGGCTGCAGGGCACGCCAGCACCTCCAAGGCGTAAAGGGCAAGCTCAGGCCATGTGCCCAATTTGGAGACCCAGAAGTTGAAGGGGGCAGACCCGTCATTCACTACATGTAGGCGTGTGCACACATACTGCTCCACCATGTTGGTAAAATGCTGCCTCCTGCTAAGACGTTCCATCTGAGCTGCTGGTGCTGCTGTTTGTTGTGGCGTGCTGACAAAGCTTTTCCACATTTCGGCCATGCTAACCCTGCCTTCTGAGGTGCTGGCGGTGCCCTGGTTGCGTTGGCGACCTCCTCCTCCTCCTCCTCTGCCTTGTGCTTCCACTGTGGCCCCGCTGTCAGATGGGAATGCCAGCAGCATGGCGTCTACCAGCGTGCGCTTGTACTCGCGCATCTTGCGATCGCGCTCCAGTGAGTGAATTAAGGACGGTACGTTGTCCTTGTAACGGGGATCCAGCAGCGTGGCCACCCAGTAATCAGCACAAGTTAGAATGTGGGCAACTCGGCGGTCGTTGTGGAGACACTGCAGCATGTAATCGCTCATGTGTGCCAGGCTGCCCAGAGGCGACGAAAGGCTGTCCTCTGTGGGAGGTGTATCGTCCGTGTCCTCTGTATCCCCCCAGCCACGCACCAGTGATGGCCATGAGCTGGCCTGGGTGCCACCCTGCTGTGAACATGGTTCCATCTCCTCCTCCAGCTCCTCCTCCTCCTCATCCTCCTCATCCTCCAGAACTGTGCCCCTGCTGGACAATTGCGTCCCTGGCGTTTGCGTGTGCAGGAACCCACCCTCGGAGCCCCTTGCGAATGACTGCCCTGAAAGCCTTGGAAATGTTACCTCTTCATCCTCCTCCTCCTCCTCATCCTGTGCCACATCCTCTTCCATCATCGCCCGAATTGTTTTTTCAAGGAGGCATAGAAGTGGGATAGTTAAGCTGAGAACGGCGTCATTGCCACTGGCCATGTTGGTGGAGTACTCAAAACAGCGCAACAAGGCACACAGGTCTCGCATGGAGGCCCAGTTATTGGTGGTGAAGTGGTGCTGTTCCGCAGAGCGACTCACGCGTGCGTGCTGCAGCTGAAAATCCACTATGGCCTGCTGCTGCTCGCACAGTCTTTCCAGCATGTGCAAGGTGGAGTTCCACCTTGTGGGCACGTCACATATGAGGCGGTGAGCGGGAAGGCCGAAGTTACGCTGCAGCGCTGCCAGGCGAGCAGCAGCAGGGTGAGAACGCCGAAAGTGCGCACAAACGGCCCGCACTTTCTGCAGCAGCTCTGACATATCGGGGTAGTTTTTAAGGAACCTCTGCACCACCAAATTCAGCACATGCGCCAGGCAAGGGATGTGCGTCAAACCGGCTAGGCCCAGAGCTGCTATGAGATTTCGCCCGTTATCACACACCACCAGGCCGGGCTTGAGGCTCGCTGGCAGCAACCACTCATTTGTCTGCTGTTCCATGCTCCTCCACAACTCCTGCGCGGTGTGTGGTTTGTCCCCCAAACAGGCAAGTTGTAAAACTGCCTGCTGTCGTTTACCCCTGGCCGTGCTGAAGTTGGTGGTGAAGGTGTTACGCTGTCCGGATGAGGAGGCGGTAGAGGATGAGGAAGCGGAGTAGGAGGAGTTACGAACAGGAGGCAAACTGAAGCGCCCTGCAATCCTCGGTGGTGGAAGGACATGCGCCAAATTGCTATCCGCCTCAGGCCCATCCGCCACTGCATTTACCCAGTGTGCCGTTAGGGAGATATAACGCCCCTGACCGTGCTTACTGGTCCACGTATCCGTAGTTAGGTGGACCTTGGCACAGATGGCGTTGCGCAGTGCACACCTGATATTTTCCCCCACTTGGTTGTGCAGGGAAGGGATGGCTTGCCTGGAAAAGTAGTGGCGGCTGGGCACGACGTACTGTGGGACAGCCACCGACATAAGGTTTTTAAAACTGTGCGTCTCCACCAGACGGAATGACAGCATTTCAAAGGCCAATAATTTTGAAATGCTGGCATTCAGGGCCAGGGATCGCGGGTGGGTAGGGGGGTACTTCCTCTTCCTCTCAAGTGTTTGGGAGATGGAAAGCTGAACGCTTCCACGGGACATTGTGGAGATGGTTGTTGGTGACCCAGGTGGTGGTGTTGCTGACAGATCGTCTGTTTGCGGGGTGGCAGGTGCCGGTATCACTACAGATGTGGCTGGAGCGGCCGAGACTGCAGCAGAAGAGGAAGCAGGATGAGCCAGAGACGTTTCTTGGTTTTGAAGGTGTGTACTCCACTGCAGCTCGTGCTTTGCACTTAGATGCCTGATCATGCAGGTTGTGCTCAGGTTGAGAAGGTTCATGCCTCGCTTCAAGCTCTGATTGCACAGGGTGCAAACCACTCGTGTCCTGTCATCAGCACATTTTCTAAAGAACTTCCACGCTAGAGAACTCCTTTGAGCTGACTTTGGTGCGCTCGTTCCCTTGCTGCGTTGGGCAGTAGCGGGCGTAGTGTCTAGGGCACGGCCGCTCCGCTTCTGCACCCTGCTCCCTCTTCTGCTGTGCTGGTGGCTCTGTGCGACCACCGCCTCTTCCTCCAAACTACTCAGGTCACCTGCATGACGTTCATTCCATGTGGGGTCGAGGACCTCATCGTCCTCCACATCATCTTCCACCCAGTCTTCACCCCTGCCCTCCTTGTCGGTCTCCACAATGCTGAACGCCGCAGCAGTTGGCACCTGCGTTTCGTCATCATCGGAGACGTGCTGCGATGATCCTTGCATGTACTCATCTTGAGAAATAAGTGGTTGGGCATCGCTGCACTCAATCTCTTCCACTTCTGGGGCAGGGCTAGGTGGATGGCCCTGGGAAACCCTGCTGACAGAGTCCTCAAAAAGAATAAGAGACTGCTGTATGGCTTGGGGCTCAGACTGCTGGCCTGATTTGCAAGGGGGTGAGGTGAAAGACGGTTGGACATTGGCTGCAGGTGCCAACTCTGACCTTTCTGCAGTAGACTGGGTGGGAGACAATGTGAAGGAACTGGAGGCACTGTCAGCAGCAAACCAATCTACTATCGCCTCAACTTGTTCTGGCCTCATCACTTCTAGGGGCGTTTGATGCCCTACCAAATACTGATGCAGGTTCTGTCGCCTACTCACACTTGAGGAAGGTGTTTCACTTGTGCGTGTAGCTGGCACAGATCGACCATGTCCTCTCCTTGCAACAGGAGCTCTACCAGCAGCACCACGACCCAGGCCAGGGCCCTTATTTGACGGTCTCCTCATATTTCTGTAATTTAAGATCTTGCCCTAGAAAGGTTTTTATTGAATAGCGGAATAGAAAATATGATCCAAAAAAAGTGTATGTATATCACACGTACACAACCACACTAGGCCCCAATTACTATTGTTTGTACCCCTAAAAGGCTAGATGAGGAGTAGGGGGAGTATGGAACAGGCAGCACCCTCAAACCTTCAGAAGTATGAGATGAACCCCAACAACTTGGAAAGGTGGATCTCTCTCACACGTACCGACACAGACTATCCCGCAATTCAATTGATCCTCAAAGGTTTTTATTGAATAGCGGAATAGGAAATATGATCAAAAAAAGTGTATGTATCTCGCACGTACACAACCACACTAGGCCCCAATTACTATTGTTTGTACCCCTAAAAGGCTAGATGAGGAGTAGGGGGGGTATGGAACAGGCAGCACCCTCAAACCTTCAGAAGTATGAGATGAACCCCAACAACTTGGAAAGGTGGATCTCTCTCACACGTACCGACACAGACTATCCCGCAATTCAATTGATCCTCAAAGGTTTTTATTGAATAGCGGAATAGGAAATATGATCAAAAAAAGTGTATGTATCTCGCACGTACACAACCACACTAGGCCCCAATTACTATTGTTTGTACCCCTAAAAGGCTAGATGAGGAGTAGGGGGGGTATGGAACAGGCAGCACCCTCAAACCTTCAGAAGTATGAGATGAACCCCAACAACTTGGAAAGGTGGATCTCTCTCACACGTACCGACACAGACTATCCCGCAATTCAATTGATCCTCAAAGGTTTTTATTGAATAGCGGAATAGGAAATATGATCAAAAAAAGTGTATGTATCTCGCACGTACACAACCACACTAGGCCCCAATTACTATTGTTTGTACCCCTAAAAGGCTAGATAAGGAGTAGGGGGGGTATGGAACAGGCAGCACCCTCAAACCTTCAGAAGTATGAGATGAACCCCAACAACTTGGAAAGGTGGATCTCTCTCACACGTACCAACACAGACTATCCCCCAATTTAACTGATCCCCAAAGGTTTTTGATTAAATAGCGGAATAGAAAATATGATCCAAAAAAAGTGTATGTATATCACACGTACACAACCACACTAGGCCCCAATTACTATTGTTTGTACCCCTAAAAGGCTAGATGAGGAGTAGGGGGAGTATGGAACAGGCAGCACCCTCAAACCTTCAGAAGTATGAGATGAACCCCAACAACTTGGAAAGGTGGATCTCTCTCACACGTACCAACACAGACTATCCCCCAATTTAACTGATCCCCAAAGGTTTTTGATTAAATAGCGGAATAGAAAATATGATCCCAAAAAAGTGTATGTATATCACACGTACACAACCACACTAGGCCCCAATTACTATTGTTTGTACCCCTAAAAGGCTAGGAGTAGGGGGAGTATGGAACAGGCAGCACCCTCAAACCTTCAGAAGTATGAGATGAACCCCAACAACTTGGAAAGGTGGATCTCTCTCACACGTACCAACACAGACTATCCCCCAATTTAACTGATCCCCAAAGGTTTTTGATTAAATAGCGGAATAGAAAATATGATCCCAAAAAAGTGTATGTATATCACACGTACACAACCACACTAGGCCCCAATTACTATTGTTTGTACCCCTAAAAGGCTAGGAGTAGGGGGAGTATGGAACAGGCAGCACCCTCAAACCTTCAGAAGTATGAGATGAACCCCAACAACTTGGAAAGGTGGATCTCTCTCACACGTACCAACACAGACTATCCCCCAATTTAACTGATCCCCAAAGGTTTTTGATTAAATAGCGGAATAGAAAATATGATCCCAAAAAAGTGTATGTATATCACACGTACACAACCACACTAGGCCCCAATTACTATTGTTTGTACCCCTAAAAGGCTAGGAGTAGGGGGAGTATGGAACAGGCAGCACCCTCAAACCTTCAGAAGTATGAGATGAACCCCAACAACTTGGAAAGGTGGATCTCTCTCACACGTACCAACACAGACTATCCCCCAATTTAACTGATCCCCAGAGGTTTTTGATTAAATAGCGGAATAGAAAATATGATCCCAAAAAAGTGTATGTATATCACACGTACACAACCACACTAGGCCCCAATTACTATTGTTTGTACCCCTAAAAGGCTAGGAGTAGGGGGAGTATGGAACAGGCAGCACCCTCAAACCTTCAGAAGTATGAGATGAACCCCAACAACTTGGAAAGGTGGATCTCTCTCACACGTACCAACACAGACTATCCCCCAATTTAACTGATCCCCAAAGGTTTTTGATTAAATAGCGGAATAGAAAATATGATCCCAAAAAAGTGTATGTATATCACACGTACACAACCACACTAGGCCCCAATTACTATTGTTTGTACCCCTAAAAGGCTAGGAGTAGGGGGAGTATGGAACAGGCAGCACCCTCAAACCTTCAGAAGTATGAGATGAACCCCAACAACTTGGAAAGGTGGATCTCTCTCACACGTACCAACACAGACTATCCCCCAATTTAACTGATCCCCAAAGGTTTTTGATTAAATAGCGGAATAGAAAATATGATCCCAAAAAAGTGTATGTATATCACACGTACACAACCACACTAGGCCCCAATTACTATTGTTTGTACCCCTAAAAGGCTAGGAGTAGGGGGAGTATGGAACAGGCAGCACCCTCAAACCTTCAGAAGTATGAGATGAACCCCAACAACTTGGAAAGGTGGATCTCTCTCACACGTACCAACACAGACTATCCCCCAATTTAACTGATCCCCAAAGGTTTTTGATTAAATAGCGGAATAGAAAATATGATCCCAAAAAAGTGTATGTATATCACACGTACACAACCACACTAGGCCCCAATTACTATTGTTTGTACCCCTAAAAGGCTAGGAGTAGGGGGAGTATGGAACAGGCAGCACCCTCAAACCTTCAGAAGTATGAGATGAACCCCAACAACTTGGAAAGGTGGATCTCTCTCACACGTACCAACACAGACTATCCCCCAATTTAACTGATCCCCAGAGGTTTTTGATTAAATAGCGGAATAGAAAATATGATCCCAAAAAAGTGTATGTATATCACACGTACACAACCACACTAGGCCCCAATTACTATTGTTTGTACCCCTAAAAGGCTAGGAGTAGGGGGAGTATGGAACAGGCAGCACCCTCAAACCTTCAGAAGTATGAGATGAACCCCAACAACTTGGAAAGGTGGATCTCTCTCACACGTACCAACACAGACTATCCCCCAATTTAACTGATCCCCAAAGGTTTTTGATTAAATAGCGGAATAGAAAATATGATCCCAAAAAAGTGTATGTATATCACACGTACACAACCACACTAGGCCCCAATTACTATTGTTTGTACCCCTAAAAGGCTAGGAGTAGGGGGAGTATGGAACAGGCAGCACCCTCAAACCTTCAGAAGTATGAGATGAACCCCAACAACTTGGAAAGGTGGATCTCTCTCACACGTACCAACACAGACTATCCCCCAATTTAACTGATCCCCAAAGGTTTTTGATTAAATAGCGGAATAGAAAATATGATCCCAAAAAAGTGTATGTATATCACACGTACACAACCACACTAGGCCCCAATTACTATTGTTTGTACCCCTAAAAGGCTAGGAGTAGGGGGAGTATGGAACAGGCAGCACCCTCAAACCTTCAGAAGTATGAGATGAACCCCAACAACTTGGAAAGGTGGATCTCTCTCACACGTACCAACACAGACTATCCCCCAATTTAACTGATCCCCAAAGGTTTTTGATTAAATAGCGGAATAGAAAATATGATCCCAAAAAAGTGTATGTATATCACACGTACACAACCACACTAGGCCCCAATTACTATTGTTTGTACCCCTAAAAGGCTAGGAGTAGGGGGAGTATGGAACAGGCAGCACCCTCAAACCTTCAGAAGTATGAGATGAACCCCAACAACTTGGAAAGGTGGATCTCTCTCACACGTACCAACACAGACTATCCCCCAATTTAACTGATCCCCAAAGGTTTTTGATTAAATAGCGGAATAGAAAATATGATCCCAAAAAAGTGTATGTATATCACACGTACACAACCACACTAGGCCCCAATTACTATTGTTTGTACCCCTAAAAGGCTAGGAGTAGGGGGAGTATGGAACAGGCAGCACCCTCAAACCTTCAGAAGTATGAGATGAACCCCAACAACTTGGAAAGGTGGATCTCTCTCACACGTACCAACACAGACTATCCCCCAATTTAACTGATCCCCAAAGGTTTTTGATTAAATAGCGGAATAGAAAATATGATCCCAAAAAAGTGTATGTATATCACACGTACACAACCACACTAGGCCCCAATTACTATTGTTTGTACCCCTAAAAGGCTAGATGAGGAGTAGGGGGAGTATGGAACAGGCAGCACCCTCAAACCTTCAGAAGTATGAGATTGTGTTCACTGTACCCCACAAAGATTGAGTTCACTGCACCCCACAATGATTGTGTTCACTGCACCCCACAAAGATTGTGTTCACTGCACCTCACAAAGATTGTGTTCACTGTACCCCCCAAAGATTGTGTTCACTGCACCCCACAAAGATTCTGTTCACTGTACCCCACAAAGATTGTGTTCACTGCACCCCAAAAAGATTGTGTTCACTGCACCCCAAAAAGGATGTTGTTCACTGCACCCCAAAAAGGATGTTGTTCACTCCACCCCAAAAAGATTGTGTTCACTGCACCCCACAAAGATTGTGTTCACTGCACCCCAAAAAGATTGTGTTCACTGCACCCCAAAAATGATTTTGTTCACTGCACCCCAAAAAGGATTTTGTTCACTGCACCCCAAAAAGGATGTTGTTCACTCCACCCCAAAAAGATTGTGTTCACTGCACCCCAAAAAGATTGTGTTCACTGCACCCCACAAAGGATTTTGTTCACTGCACCCCAAAAAGATTGTGTTCACTGCACCCCAAAAAGGATTTTGTTCACTGCACCCCAAAAAGATTGTGTTCACTGCACCCCACAAAGGATTTTGTTCACTGCACCCCACAAAGATTGTGTTCACTGCACACCAAAAAGGATTGTGTTCACTGCACCCCAAAAAGATTTTGTTCACTGCACCCCAAAAAGATTGTGTTCACTGCAGCCCAAAAAGATTGTGTTCACTGCAGCCCAAAAAGATTGTGTTCACTGCAGCCCAAAAAGATTGTGTTCACTGCAGCCCAAAAAGATTGTGTTCACTGCAGCTCACACACAGAAAAATGGATGTGGATCACTGACACCTGCCTATCTCCAATCCCACACCACACAGCAATATCGATTGTAGTTTGTAGAACACAGTTTCCCTAAAATTCAGCAGACTCTGTCCCTAACAGGATTGAGAAGAGATCGTAGATCAGGATTGAGTGCAGACCCCACCCCCCACACAGCAATATCGATTGTAGTTTGTAGAAGACACTGACCCTATAATTCAGCAGACTCTATCCCTAAAATGCCTACAACTCGCCCTGCCTAAACACTCCGACCTGTCCCTCAATTCTATCCGGACACAAATGGTTTTTTCCTGCCTATCTTTCCCTAATCAGCAGCCAGCACGTTGATGTGTGCTCTGTCCCTGAATCTAAGCAGCATAATGACGCCGCTGCGGCTGCCTCGAACTTATAAAGACTTGGTCACATGCTTCAGACGGCCAATCACAGCTACTGAGACATTTGCAGGCATGGCTGGGATGGCTTAAGGCACACCAGTTAAACGATTGTTGATTGGCTGTTGAAAGCCCGCCATGAAAAGAGCGCCAAAGCATGCAAAACCCGGAAATAAAACGACCGAACACGGATTTTTACCCGAACATACAGTAAAGTGTCCGTGTCCGTGTTCGGGTACAAAAAATCCAATTATTCGGTACGAACACGAATAATACAGGCCGTGTTCGCTCAACACTAGATATTTTATATTTTGCCCCAAGTTTCGGGAAAATTAAGATTTTTAAGCCTAGCTGTCTACGGGACCCGAAAACCAATCACCGCCTTCGGGTTTTCTAAGGGCGTAAAGTGCTCATTTTACTTCCTCACTACCTATCACAGTTTCAGAGGCCCTGAAATGTTAAGATAGCACAAAACCTTCCAAATGACCTAATTTTGGAAAGTAGACACTACAAGCTATTTGTTGAGAGGCATGTTAAGTTCATTTTATATTTTGCCACAAGTTTCAGGAAAATGACAAAAAAATTTTTTTCTTTTTACACAAAGTTGTCACTTAAATGATATATTGTTCCAACATGCCATGGCTATATGTGAAATTACATCCCAAAATATATTCTGCTGCTTCTCCGTAGTACTGGAATACTACACATGTAAGACTTTTTGGCAGTCTAGCCGCGTACAGGACCCAAAAACCAATCACCGCCTTAAGGCTTTCTAGGGGTGTAAATTGTTGTTTTGACTCCTCACTACCTATCACAGTTTTGGAGACCATGAAATGCCAAGGCAGCACAACCCCCCCCCCCCCCCAAATGACCCCTTTTCAGAAAGTAGACAGGCTTTCTAAGGGCGTAAATTGTTGATTTCAATCCTCACTACCTATCACAGTTTCAGAGGCCATGAAATGCCAAGATAACACCCCCCCCCAAATGACCCCTTTTCAGAATCTAGACAGCCCAAGGTATTTGCTAAGAGGCATGGTGAGTATTTTGCAGCTCTCATTTGTTTTGGAAAATGAAGAAAGACAGGGAAAATGTATTGTTTTCTTTTTTCAATTTTCAAAACTTTGTGACAAAAAGTGAGGTCTGCAAAATACTCAGCTTAAGGTGTCTACTTCCTAAAAAGGGGTAATTTGGGGGGGGGGGGGATTGTGCTGTCTTGGCATTTCATGGCCTCCAAAACTGTGATGGGTAGTGAGGAATGAAATCAACAATTTACGCCCTTAAAAAGCCTGAAGGTGGTGATTGGTTTTCGGGGTCCTGTACGCGGCTAGACTGCCAAAAAGTCTCACTTATATGGTATCTCCGTACTCTGGAGAAGCAGCAGAATGTATTTTGGGGTGTAATTCCACATACACCCATGGCATGCGTGAGCAATATATCATTTCAATGACAACTTTGTGTAAAATATATATATATATATATTTTGTCATTTTTCAAACACCAGTGACAAAAAAATTAAATATTCAATGGGCTCAACATGCTTTTCCAGAAATTCCTTGGGGTGTCTACTATCCAAAAATGGGTAATTGGGGGGGGGGGGGGGTTTACTGCCCTGCCATTTTAGCATTTCCAAAAAATGAGCAGTCAGAAATTAAAAGCTGCGTAAATCCCAGTATATGCACCATAGTTTGTAGACGCTATAACTTTTGCGCAAACCAATAAATATATGCTTATTGAGATTTTTTTTATCAAAGACATGTAGCTAAATACATTTTGGGCTAAATGTATGACAAAAATGTAGTTTAGTGGATATTGGAAGAAAAAGTAGAAATTTTTGTTTTTCCCAAAATTTTGATGGTTTGTTTTGTTTATATCGCAAAAAATAAAAACCGCAGAGTTGATCAAATAACACCAAAATAAAGCTCTATTTGTGGGAAAAAAAGGACATACATTTCATTTGGGTAAAGCACTGCATGACTGCGCAATTACCAGTTAAAGTCACGCAGTGCCAAATTGCAAAAAATAGCCTGGTCATTAAGAAGGTAAAACCTTCCGGTCCTTATCTGGTTAAGCTTAGTTACGTTGCTGAGTCAGATGAAATGTTTTGTGCTGTTGTGTTAAATAGGAAAACGAAATGTGAAAGTAACAACTATTATTTTGATACTGATACAGGAGATGTCTACTGCCAGCACATCTTTCAGTGTAATCATTGTAATAACAAGTGCTAGGCTATCATCCTCTCAAACACCTTGCTGAGCTAATACATCCTTTATACTGGTTTTGTCCCAAGGTGTCCTTTAGTTTTTTATTACACAAGCCCATATTTTACTGAAGAATGCTTGCAGTGGGTTCTATTTCTACTTTATAACTTCATAGCTAGCCCAAAAAAAAAAAAATATTATAAAAGGAAAAACATTTTAAGCAATATTAAAATTGTCGATGCAAACCTAACCTATATTGATTGCGTTGGATCTGGTAACAACTGAATATTTCCCTTGATCTCCTCGATTTTTCCTGGATCTTGAACAGAGCTGAAACAATGAGTCTCCACTCATCTGTAGAATCAGTTTTAATTCCTTTTTTTATGCACAAACCATTTACAAGCTCCACATAAATCAAACAAATAAATAAAATCTCAGTAATCCTTTTGAATATAGTTTAAGCCTTCCCATCAAAGCCTCATTATTCTCTATGTTTGCAGCCAAAGTTGCACAGCTGATATTGAACTGGAAAGGTCAAAATAAACAACAGGTTATCCAAAGAAAAAAAAATCAATAATATATCCCCAAAAATTCTTTAAATATATTGATTGTAAAAAGGGCTTGATTTTAGCATGCAGGCTAAACTAACTTCTAACTTCAAACGTAATACATATTTTAATTCTGTACAGTAAAAGCTTGGATTGAGAGTAATTTGGTCTGAGAGTGTTTTGCAAGGCAAGCAAAATTTTGTAATAAATTTTGACTTCATAAATGAGTGATGTCTTGATATACAAGTAGTGTCATGCCACAACTGAGTATAAAAGAGAAGAGGTGCCTCTATGTAGCAATATGGTTATATTTAATGAAGGTAGAACATTTAGCAACTCACATGGTTGATGATTAAAAGAGGCACATCTAAGTATGCATGCAACCGGGTAAAGCCGTCCACATAGACCATCCTCCACACCACAATCAATGTCATTCCTTCCACGCTGTGCTCCACAAGCGCTTCAAGTCTCGCTTTCAGATTGCTCTTCTGGTAGTCTTCCCGGTCCCGATTGCAGACTTGACAGCGGTGAGAGCTGACGGTGCAGAGGAGGGTCAATGTGGACAGCTTTACCCCAGATGCCTGCATACTTAGATGTGCCTCTTCTAATCATCAACCATGTGATTTGCTAAATGTTGAACCTTCATTAAATGGAACCATATTGCTACACTTAGAGGCGCCTCTCTTCTCCTTTATACTCTGTAGCTCCTGCTGGATTTTGCTTCTAATCCCATTGTGGAGGCTGCTGTTTGTGGATGGAAATTTCATGGTTATACAACCTATCATATTGCTATAATCTTTTAATATGGACTATAAACTGAAAGACTTATGAATAGGTTGTGGGATGAATCATCTGAGTTTCCATTATTTCTTATGAGGAAATTAGCGTTGATATAGGAATGCTTTTGATTACAAGCACGTTTCTAGAATGAATTATGTTCACAATCCAAGGTTTTACTGTATGCACAGAAAAAATGATGGTACTGTCTTTTTAATATAGCACTGTTGGACCATACAAGAACTGCATAATCATTCTAACCAAGAAGATCTTAATTAATTACCTGCAGGTACTTTTGCTAGTCATGTACCCCAAGAGCATGCATTCTATTTTGGGTCCCTATCATATGAAAAACATTGGAAGCACTGGTTATGAGGTGAAGCATTGTAGGATTGTATGAAATGAAGCAAAATATAATATAATCTTCATTAACTAAACTTTTTTTGAACTGCTCAATATCAAACTCTAATTTCACTCTTAGTTAAATTAATCATTTAACAGGACATTGGTCTCTGAGTTTTAAATGCCTAGGATAAAAGTGAGGACTAATTTAAAAAACATAAATCAGATGCTTCTTTTGGTCTTCTAATAAAAGAAGTAAATGAAGCCCACCTCTGTTTGAGAGTGACAGTAATTATTGGCTCCAGAGCACAACATGCACATATTTCACCATAGCGATAATTGTTCTCTCTGGTGATTGCGCTATTACTACTCATTTAGTTGACTGCTTAACACACACCAGAACCTTCTTAAAGTATTTAGTGTCAGGAGAAGGGTCAATTAGTGGTTGATACCTACATTGAATTTGGAAGTGAATTATCTTTTTTTGCATTTTCAAACATTCAGTAACCACAAAAATAAAAACATCTGAGTTGGTATTCAATAAAGTATTGAACACAGAAATTACAAAATGATGGCTTTTACAAAAGATAAATGTGAAGCTTTTAGATTCAATGGTTTTCCAAAAACTTATATATATATATATATATATATATACACAGTATATGTCCTAGACAGCACGTGGTTATACCAAGATCATAGCTGCAGTTTCAACCATGATTTTGGTATAATTTTTTTAAAGCCAGCAATCGGCTTTCATGTAAAAGTGATCTGGGTTGCTGTACAGCCACCTGATTACTTTTACAGTGCTGTGGAGCCCCTTCCCTTTCCCATCTCTGCCCATTGCTGTTTCCTGTCAGATTCTCCTCCATCTACGCTGTGGGACTGCTGTATAGGGATGATCGAACTTTTGAAAAGTTCGGTTCGACCAGAACACGTGAACTTCCCGAAAGTTCGGGTCCGGATTCCAGAACCCCATTGAAATCAATGGGACCCGAACTTCGGTAATCAAAAAACACAATTTTGAAGCCAATAAATGCCCATAAAACACAATAAATGCCCCTAAAAAGAGCCTAGGGTTGTGAGTCATGCCCCAGGGACTATTAATCACACAAAAAAGTTCTTAAAAATTGTCGTTTTTGATAGAGAGCCAATTATTGAAAAAATTATTTAAAAAAAAAAAAAAGAGATTTCTTTGGATTTAGTGTCTGTGGGGTCTAAAAAGTGTACCTGTGAAGTTTCAGCTCTGTAACATGTCCAGAACCAGAAAAAAAGATCATTTTTCTTAGAATTTTTATTAGCACAGGGATGGGGTTGCGCTACTTTCACACCTGGGTGTTTTTGTTTCAGGCATTTATTGGGCATTTTTTGAGTGTCTTTGGAGGCAGGCATGACATCTGAACTTCTGTATAGGGGTATATATACACACACACGCATATATATATATATATATATATATATATATATATACACATACACACATATAGGTGTAAAAGTAGCGGAAACCCATCCCTGCGCTAATGAAATTATTTGCAGGGATGGGGTTCCGCTCCTATCACACCTATATGTGTGTATCTGTATATATACATATATGTGTGTATGTATATATACCCCTATACAGAAGTTCAGATGTTATGCCTGCCTCCAAAGACGCCCAAAAAATGCCCAATAAACGCCTGCAACAACACACCTGGGCGTTTTTGTTGCAGGCGTTTATTGGGCATTTTTTGGGCGTCTTTGGAGGCAGGCATAACATCTGAACTTCTGTATAGGGGTATATATACACACACACATATATGTATATATACACATACACACATATAGGTGTGATAGGAGCGGAACCCCATCCCTGCAAATAATTTCATTAGCGCAGGGATGGGGTTCCGCTACTTTCACACCTATATGTGTGTATGTGTATATATACATATATGTGTGTGTGTGTGTATATATACCCCTACACAGAAGTTCAGATGTCATGCCTGCCTCCAAAGACATCCACAAAAAAGCCCAATAAACGCCTGAAACAAAAACGGCCAGGTGTGAAAGGAGCGGAGCCCCATCCCTGCGCTACTGCAATTCTAAGACAAATGATCTTTTTTCTCTGGCGGTCACCCTGACATGGAAAAGTTTGGTCACCCTGGCATAGCAGTCAGAGTCAGTTCACCCTAAACTACACTACG
Source organism: Pelophylax lessonae (assembly GCF_965119305.1). Taxonomy (NCBI): domain Eukaryota; kingdom Metazoa; phylum Chordata; class Amphibia; order Anura; family Ranidae; genus Pelophylax; species Pelophylax lessonae. The sequence goes on from NC_138771.1 coordinate 239,844,356, forward strand.
GTCACCCTGACACTTAACACTTTACCTACAGAAACTAGATTATTGAATCTAACTATAGTGATATATAGTACCCTAACTACACTAGATATCCCTTTCCTCACACTAATAATTGCTAAATGACACTTTTGCAGCAGGAGTAACAGAACTGCTTCCACTCTCTTCCACAGCCCCTGTATTACAGTGCTAGAGATTTGGCGGGGCTATGTTATATACTGGGGGGGCGTATTCACTACTGATTGGCCTCTGGACCCCCTAGTCACTCCAATCACTTTCCTAGCATCCTCCTGCCCCTTCAATTGGCTTTTACTGATGTTTCTGGTCCAATCACAGGCTTTTAAAGCCCAGTTCCTGTCCCATTGCATTTTGGGCGGTTCTGGCTGCCGAATTCCGAACTTTTTTCGCACAAAGTTCGGAATTCGGCTGAATTTCGAACAGTCAATGTTCGGGTCGAACCGATGGTCGACCCGAACTGTTCGATTATCCCTACTGCTGTAAGCCATTGTACCTGCTACCCACAGAGTAGATGGAGGAGAATCCTTTTCTCCATCTCCTCTGTGATTAATTAAACCTGAAGCGACAAGGATTTTGTTGTGCGCAGTTTCAGAGCTGTCTTTCCCAGGCCGTTACAGCCAGAAAAGTAGCTACTTAAACAGATTTGTGTTTTATCAGTGACCTTGGAGGACAGAGGAGGCATCATGGGCCTAATAGACCCATGATGTCTCTATAAAAGTACCTGTCACTGCCCACAGCCATCTCAAAGGGTCTTGTGCACCTCTGGTCATAGCAATAAAGTTAAATGAAAAAAATAAATAAAAAAGTGTAAAAAAAAAAGTTAAAAAAAATATGTTCCCGTGAACATTAGAGTGAGAGCAGTAATTCTAGTGCTGTAGTTCAGGTTTAACTCTAAACTAATAATCTGTAAAGGCTTTTAAATAATCCCCTATGTGCAATTTTAAGTACTGTGGTTTGCCGCCATTTTACAGGCGTGTGCAATTTTAAAAGTTGACATGTTTTGTATTTATTTACTTAATGTAACATTATCTTTTAGATTTTACCAAATATTGTGTTTTTGCACACTAGAATAATTTTTTCCTGAAAAATTGTGATTGACAAACGGCTTTGCAAACGTCATGTGACATAAAAAAATTGCAACAACCACCATTGCTATTCACAAGTAAAAAATGTGCATTTATTATTTTTTTTCTACAGGAGCCTGCAAAGTATTTTCCCCGCGATCAGTGGATCATGGGTTTGGTGTCAAGCTCCTTAACACTCTCCCACCACCTTTCTGCTTATATGGGCTTTCAGTTTGAAAGCTGGAGGAAAAGTGAATGGACTATGAGCGCCCTGATCAACCTGCTCGCAGTCCATTGAAACTCCAAGTCCGTCTGCTGCTGTTGCAGACATTACTTGAAGTTAATTTATTCATTCACAGGTCCCTCTGAATGAATGACGCTGCTCTGCGGGCAGATGGAGACTGACACAACTGCGCCGATTAAAAGGTGACAGCAGTCGCTGGAGAGAGGAAACCCTGCCTGCTGTCTCAGAGATGCGGGGTGGGGGTTGCTGAACATGTTACATGTTAAACCCTAAATACAAGTGTAATATGTAACATATTAAGAGAGGGAACTTATCCTTTAGAAGAGATTGACAGATGGGTAATCATTTTCTGTAATTTGTAACACATGCACCATGAAGATTTACCTTTAGTTAATTCTGTCTATAATGAACGTCGTATTCATTGCTTTATATCATTGTCTCTGTCTTGTAGATTGGGAAATATACAAAGACACCAAATCTAAAAGAAAACAGTTTTATTATAATTTAAGCTAACACTGTAACAAGTACATTCCACAAGGGATTAAAAATTCTAGGACTAAGGCTCGGTTCACACTATTGCGATGCGGGAAGGCTGCGAATTCGCAGCCTGTTCCCGCATCGCACACGCACCCCCGGCAGTTCACACTGCCATATGCGATCCGCTGGGGGTGTCAATGTAATCTTAACGACACCCCCAGTTTGATCGCATATCGCAGTGCGATCGTGCAGTTCGCACAGGATCGGATCGCACAAGTGTGAACCGCTGTGCGATCCGATCCTGATGCGGCAGCAAAAATGCCTCCTGTGCGTCTTTGCTGCGGGTGCGGTGCAAATTTAGCCATACAAACTGTATGGCTAAACTCGCACCGCACAGCTGATCGCATGTCATGTCGGAGCAGTGCGCTCCGACATGACATGCGAACCCGGCACACGCAGAAGTGTGAACCGGCTCTAAAAGGAAAATAGTATATCCAAATGGGAAAATCTAGATGTATTGAAACATGAAAGGAAATCATTTCAAATGCAGAAGAAATAAAATCAGCAAATATTGAAAATATAAAACCGATTACAATGGATACCCTAAATTGTTCAATTTTTTAATTAAAAGAAACGTAATCTTGATGATATAGGTTATTTGGTAGATAATTTAGGAATTTTAAAGCAGAAGCTGAGATCATAAGTACATATTTTTAATTAGCACAAATGCCAGATAATATTATAGGAAGTAAGAACCAAGGCCTCCTTCCTAATGCGGGAGGTAATAAGATTACTGTATGTCTAATAAGAACAAAAAGAAACACCTGGCCCAGACGGTAGAGTATTTATCCATCCATGAGTGCTATATAGGCCAGCATCTCTCATTTTCTTACACTCATTTTAATGGGACAACTTTTCAGGACAGATGTATACTGTATGTTCTATTATTGTAGAAGGGGTTAAAAAGAATAAAAAGAAAAGTTAAAAAGAAAACTACAAATTTTTTAAAGGGAATTTACAAAAATCTATAGTAGAGAATAAGGTGGTAACAGGCAATTAACATTGGTTCATGATAGATAGGATTTGTCTAATTACATGATCAGTTTCACTGAGGAAGCAAGTTCATACTTATTGCAGAAATTGTTGTTGATTTGATGTATTTGATTTATTTATTTATTTTTTTAATTGACACTGTTCTCCTTGATAGTACAGAAGTTGTGAATGGAAAGATTAGATAAAAAATTTTCTGTATGTAAATTTCAGATTAAAGGAGAAAGGGCGAAGACTAGTTGTTAATAGAATAAAAATAGCAATGGCTACCACAAGGATTGTTAGCAGGCCCAGTTCTGTACAATCTATTAATTAGTAATCTGCTGGATGAAATAGAAAATCTTATTGACATTCTATTGGAAAATCATATTGACATTTTTGTTGGAAGCATAACACTTTTTCTTTACAATATAGTGCAGTAGTTCTGAAACACTTTCTGTTGTTCCTACCTTTAGAAATAAAATTAATTGGAGTAATTAACTGAGCAAAATGTGTCAAGTTCACAGTGACTGTGAGAGCCAAAGCAAACTATGGGAGCACAGCTATAGGTGCAATCGTTAATATTTGTAAGTAGGAAATCATCTGTATTGTAAATAATACACATTTTAGACAAAATCTGGACTTTAGTTCATTGCAATAGGCAGTCTGGAAAATGTGTGTTCACTATTTTTCTTTAAAAATACAATGTCGCCTTGCTAAATACATGTCAAATGACCGTGTCAGTGTTATGCTTACCCCCAACCACCTTAAGTAAATTACAACTACCAAATTACACTATGCTGATTAGTGTTGGAATGCAGAGGGACCAGTGGCACAATCCCCTCTGCCATGTGATAGAGCTCAGGCCTTGTGATTGGCTGCTAGGCCTGAACATGGCGTTATGGGAGGAGCTCACTTTCCTTGCTTCTCCCTCTACTTGGCAATACCAGGTATTTGGCATAAGTGGCCACAAAAGAAGGAGTGGCTCGAGAATACTGGAAAGATGAGTAGAAAATGGTTGGGAAGAGCAAGATGATGGTGTGTTTTTAAGTATGTGATGTCCTCTTTTTCCCCGCATCTTTTCAACTATATGTGGTTGTGAAAACATTTATTCAAATTTGTATTCTTGGATATGATCAAAGACCAGATTATCATTTGGTGGTAGGCATTGCCTACTGTCAAGGACAGATAAACCAACAGAAGTTACAGATGCTTTAGATAAAGGACACATGCTGAAGTATAAGTGCAAGCTATGGGCATAATGCTATCAAATTCTCAGGTGCTGTGTCCCCGAGTCAGACTATGTAGGACAGAAGCTGACAAGGTTTGAAATAAGGATATGATCACAAGAATATCTTTATATGTCTTGTGCAGAATCATTTTGTCTTTGATCATTTTAATTTTTTGATGTAAAGAATGTTGATAATTGGCTGTTGCTTGTTCTCAGAAGTATAAAAGGGTAATAAAAGTATACAGACATCAAATGTTTGTAGTTCACATCCATGCAGTGTGCACTTACAAATGCACAGTATTCTTTTCTGTGCAATTTGATGTTCACAGACTTTGTAATGGCTTCTAATACCAGCACGTTCTATAAAAAGAGCAGAGGTCTAATTTTGTCTACTTTTGATTGCACGCAGCGTCCTCTGATTCTTTATGAAAATGCAATGCAATTAATAGTTTCATCTTCATCGAACAAAGATTCCTTAGTGCTTTTTCCTATTTTATTACACATCACACTGGTGTGTACAGTTTATTGCTTACTGTTGTAACCACATAACAGAATATGGGTTGACAACTGTTTTCCTGCATATCTAAGGGCTAGCTCAGTAGGGAATTTTATCTACAAGCTCTATGTTACCTAGCAACTCTCTCTGAATTGGAGGGTTTCTACATTACCCTTACATCTGTCAAGGATTCTTAAAAAACAACTACGTTGTTCTGTGAATGAACAAGGAAAATTAGTCATTGCCTGATCCAAAGTTATCTGCTTCCAATATATGTTTTAAACTAATTAAGCTCGATTGGTTTACGCATGTAAATTTGGATCGAAATGGAGTTGATTTTGTAGAGGTCGATTAGCTTTCCAGAGAGACAGTTGCAATATTTCACAGTATTTTTGTCCTTTTTACAGTATTTTTGTATTTTTTAAAAGCAATTCCAGAATAGGTGAAGACAATCAATGATTCTGGTGACTTAGAAATCGAATGTTTCGCAGTAAATCGATAGTCCCCTTCATTCACCTTCAAGTTCTCTATAATCCTCTCATGGGCATTGATACCACTGGGTACCAGAAGTATGTGCCCAGTATCTCTGGCAGGTTCCCCAGGTCCGAACATTGTGACTATCCACCACTGCAGGCATTGCTACATCACCATGCAGCCTGTCAGGGCAGTAGAATTTAGAGCTGAGGGAAACTTCTCTGGGTTTCTCTTTAGCTCTACCACATCACATGACACAAGTCAAGGGGGGCCTGGAAGGAATCCCCTTGCTTACCACATTGCACTCCTGACCCCTGCATCATGTTAATTTTCAGTGACACGATATCTGCACTCTGTGTTACACACTCCTTACCCTTGCACTCTGCACATTATATACTCACCCCATTCCTTGCACATTTACACATTCCTTGCACATGTAGTTTGTACATTATGTACTCCTGACCCCTCAACTCTATGTATTACTTACCCCTGATCCCTGCACTCTGTGTGTTATACTCTCCTGCCCCCTGTACTCTTTGTATAACTTACCTCTGCATTCTGTGTGTTAGACAATTCAGGCCACTGCTCTGTGTTACAAACTCTTAACCCCAGCAGTCTGTGCGCTACGTACCACTGACCCCTGCACTTTGTGCACTATGTACCACTGACCCCTGCAATCTGTGCACTATGTACCACTGACCCCTGCACTCTGTGCACTATGTACCACTGACCCCTGCACTCTGTGCACTATGTACCACTGACCCCTGCAATCTGTGCACTACGTACCACTGACCCCTGCACTCTGTGCACTATGTACCAATGACCCCTGCACTCTGTGCACTATGTACCACTGACCCCTGCACTCTGTGCACTATGTACCACTGACCCCTGCAATCTGTGCACTACGTACCACTGACCCCTGCACTCTGTGCACTATGTACCAATGACCCCTGCACTCTGTGCGTTACGTACCACTGACCCCTGCACTCTGTGCACTACGTACCACTGACCCCTGCACTCTGTGCACTATGTACCACTATGTACCACTGACCCCTGCACTCTGTGCACTATGTACCACTGACCCCTGCACTCTGTGCACTATGTACCACTGACCCCTGCACTCTGTGCATTAAACATCCTTGACCCTTGCATTTTTGAATTACACACTCCTGACTCCTGCATTGTGTGTTATACACTCTTGCCCCTTGCACTCTGTGTGTTATACATTCCTGACCCTGCATATGCACTACTGAGCCCTGCACACAGAGCATTACACACTCCTGACATCTGCACTCTGTGCTTTACGCACAACTGACCCTTGCATGCGTGACAAACCCTGTACTATTTATACTGAACGTGTGTGTTTAGTATCACTTTAAGGTGGGATCAGAAAAGGTTTTAGCTTTCTCTCTGTTTTTAGTGTGCACAAAAGCATGTGCAATGAAAGTGTTTCATTTGTGAAAACTGATTGTGCTTAGGTTAATACATGTCTGTAAGACTCCCGCTTGCGAAACAGCAATTAAAGCATGTTTCATGGGTTCAAGGACTGTGGCATATATGTGCCATGCATACAATGAGTAGTCTTAAGTTTTAATTACCCATGCCCTTTAAGCCTTTCCCACTGTTTACTGAATTTGGCTGCGCCCCCTGTTTGCCACCAGGTGCCCGGGATCATTTACAGTCCTATCAATACCTCTGCTCCACAGCCATATTTCACAGGGCTTCTCAAATGTGGTGTAGGTGTGTCACCTTCCTGAAGCGTGTACCTTGCAACATATCCAGTCTGTGTTTGTACTGCTAACAATAGCATGTTTAAAACTACTTGGTGACTGTGAAAAAAAAAAGTGTTAAGGATACTTCCCTCAGAATATTAATCAACAAATTTCATTGCTGGATGCTAACTGAAAGTGTAAGGGTCTATTATAAGAGTTTAGGTTGGCTATACATGTTCAACTTTTTTGTACAATTTTCAGTTGGATTTACCAAAAAACATATAATATGAGGTCAAGACCAAACAACACTTTCAATTGTATCCAATTAGGCAGGCCTTTGTACTACATAGTTGAAGGTTAATTTAACCACTTTAATACAGGGCACTTCCCTCCCTTCCTGCCCAGGCCAATTTTCCCCTTTTAGCGCTGTTGCATTTTGAATGACAATTGCGCGGTCATGCAACACTGTACCTACACCAAATTTATGTCATTTTCCCCCCACAAATAGAGCTTTCTTTTGGTGGTATTTGATCACCTCTGGGTTTTTTCCTTTTTGCTAAACAAATAAAAAAATACCGAAAAGTTTGAAAAAAAAAGTTTTTTTGTTTATGTTATACAATTTTGTAAATAAATAAGTTTTTTCCTGCACTGATGAGCACTGATGAGACTGCACTGACAGGCACTGATGAGGAGGCACTGATGGGGTGGAACTGATGGGGTGGCACTGATAGGCGGCACTGATATGCGGCACTGATAGGCACTGATATGTGGCACTGATAGGTAGCACAGATATGCAGCATTGGTGGGCACTGATAGGCGGCACTGCTGGGCACTGATAGGCGGCATTGATGGACACTGATAGGTGGCACTGATGGGCACTGATAGGTGGCACTAATGGGCACTGATAGGCGGCACTGGTGGGCACTGATGGGCACTGATGGAGCGGCACTGATCGGCACTGATGGGCGGCACGGATGGGCACTAATGGGCACTGATAGGCGGCACTGGTGGGCAATAATGGGCACTGGTGGGCGACACTAAAGGATGGCAATGATGGGCACTTGTGGGCAGCACTGATAGGGAGGACACTGGCGGGCAGCACTGATGGGGAGGGCAATGGGGGGCTCCCTGAGCCCTGATTGCCATCCCTGGTGGCCATAGTGGGCATCCCTGGGGTCATGGTGGGCATCCCTGGGGTCATAGTGGGCATCCCTGGTGGATCTAGTGGCATCCCCCCCCGAGGGTCTGCACTGGTAATCAATGATCTGATTACCAGTGCCGACCCCCCCCCCCTGTCAGGGGAGCCGCCGATCGGCGCTCCTTTACTCGTGCCTGTCAGGCACGAACTAAGGATAGCCGATCAACGGCTGTTCCTGTTTACGATGTGACCAGCCGTGATTGGACACGGCTGATCACATGGTAAAGAGCTACGTCAGTAGTCTCTTTACCGAGATCGGAGATGCAGGGTGTCAGACTGACACCTCGCATCACCGATCGCCGCTCTGCGCGCCCCCGGGGGGCGCCCAGAGCTGTGTTATCCTGCCGCCGTCATATGACGTCCGGTCAGGATAACACAACCACATTCCCGCCGTCATTCTGTTATAGGGCGGGCGGGAAGCGGTTAAAGAAAATTGTAAGACACTTGTATAATGTATGGCCAGCCTTAGCCAAATGAAATGTAGAAACTACTTGATTCTTGTTTGGTTGTGCAAAACATTTTTTTCTGTCTGGATAACTTCAATAACAACTTGACATGTAAAATACAGATCAATAGAACAAAACCACAGCAACACTGAGAACAACTTGAGCAACAGTGGAGGCCCCACAGCCTGCCCCTGTCACATTGTATGAGGAGAATCAAGTCGGTCCTCTGAGCCATTCCAATTTTTTCCCGTGTTGAGCCCTAATGAAGTGGCAGTAGTGTTGCCCTAAAACACATTGGCTGCATTTATATGACTTTTTTTTTTACCAAGTAAAATATTCTTGGACTCTTTCATTTGTTTTTGGTTAGGTGATCCTTCCTCTAATTCTAACGTATTTAAAGTATAACTAAAATCAAAACTTTTTTTTTTAGCTTTGGATAGAGAGAAGAGGGATTAGAACTCCTGTCAGTTTTTATTGCTGTCTGTGCCCCCATTAGGGAGATTCACCCTTTCTATTTGTCCTGTTTACCATTATCATTGAAAATGAATGTTAAAGAAAATCCAACATTTTGGGTTGTGCCCAGAAAAGTATAAGAGGGGAAATCTTCCAATGGGGATACTAGTTCTGGTGACCTGGGGGTCCCCAAGAGATTCTCTTAATTTGCAGGGATTTCCTCTCACTTCCTGTTTGGCTATGGGACAGGAAGTGAAGTGAAATCTCCGCAATGGGACATAGATTGCAAAAAAAAAATCTGATAGGGGTTATACCCTCCCTTACGCTATCCAAAATGGAAAAAAAAAGGTTTTGCCTATAGTTCTACTTTAATATTATCTGTTTTCCTGTTTGGGAGATTACCCTCAACTTCCTGTACTAATAGAGAGCTTTGTTGTCACTAGAGCAGGACTTCCTACCTTACTTCTTGTTCCCTTCATTTTTGTTTTACTATACTGACAGCATTCTTTGGCATGAAGTGAGGACAGGGACAGCAGTACAAACCTGAGACTAGCCTTTTCTCACTCTAAAATATAAAACGTTTTATCTAGGTATTGACTTTTAATGTGAACCTTGTATGAAAAAACCAATAAAGAAATATTGATTTTTGAAATGTATAGCTTTTTCCGGCACTAAAAAGTACAGATCAGTATGGCCGTGAACCTAAAGGCAAAAACCACACTTTTAAAAAAAAGAGCTGAAAATGATGAAAGTGCTGTTACCATAATTCTGTTTCCATATCCTAGCAAGTTGATTATCACAGGAGTTGATTTACTAAATCTGGAGAGTGGAAAACCTGGTGCAGTTCTGCATAGAAACCAATGGGTTTCCAGGTTTTATTGTCAATGCTTAACCACTTCCTGACCACCCACCGCAGTTTTACTGCGTCAGGGTGGCTCTCCTACGTAGACCTACGTCGGTCGCGCGCGGGAAGCTAGAGGGCTCGGCAGTTGGCGGTCAGCACTCAGCAGCAGTGAAGCCGATGCACGGGTCAGGCGGCTCTGATTGCTGCCTGACACCTCCAATCGCTCCCCGCTGAGAGAGGACGGTTGTAAACACAGCCGACTGTTCTTCTTCCTGAAATGATCACAGAGCTCATGTGATCCTTCTATATAGGATCACATGTCTCTATGGTCATTTCACAAGCCACGCCCCCCACCATTAGAATCACTCCCCTAGGCTCACACTTAACCCATTGATCATCCATAGGGTTAACCCCTTCCCTGCCAGTGTTATTATTACAGTAACACTGCATATTTTTAGCACTGATTACTGTATTAATGTCACTGGTACCCCCAAAAGTGTCAAAAATGTCAGTTAGGGGTCCGATCTGTCCGCCGCAATGTCGCAGTCCTGCAAAAAAACGCAGATCGCCGCCATTACTAATAAAAAAAAAAACAATAAAAATGACATAAATCTTTCCCGTAGTTAGTAGACGCGATAACTTTTGCGCAAACCAATCAAAATAAGCTTATTGCGATTTTTTTTTTTTTTACCAAAAATATGTAGCAGATAACAAATTGGCCTAAAATGTTAAAGTTTGATTTTTTTTTTTTTTTTGAGAATGTCCTATAGCAGAATGTGAAAAATATTGTTTTTTTTTTCCAAAATTGTCTCTCTTTTTTTGTTTATAGCGCAAAAAAATAAAAATCGCACAGGTGATCAGATACCACCAAAAGAAAGCTCTATTTGTGGGAAAAAAGGACATAAATTTTATTTGGGTACAGTGTCGCACGACCGCGCAATTGTCTGTTAACCACTTGCCGACCGCCGCAGTAAATAGTACTACGTCGCTAGCCTGTGAGGGTCTCGGGAGCGAACGCACACCGCCGGAGGCGCGCTACCGCCCCCGTGCGGTCACGGACCCCCCCGCGCATGTGACCGGCAGACCCGATCGTCCGCCGGTCTCTCGCAATCGTCGGTGGAGAGGGAGAAAGGCAGGCGGCTGATGTAAACAAGCCGCCTGTCATTCTCCCCTGTGTAGGAATAGTGATCATACGGTTCTACTATGTAGGACCGTTGATCACTGTTCCTACACCTCAAGCCACAGCCAATTACAGTTAGAATCACGCCCCTAGGGACACACATAACCCCTCCCTCTCAAAAAAATGTTAACCCCTTCACTGCCAGTGTAATTTTACAGTAACAGTGCATATTTATAGCACTGATTACTGTAGTAATGTCACTAGTAACCCCAAAAGTGTCAAAAATGTCAGTCAAGGGTCCGATCTGTCCGCCACAATGTCGCAGTCCCGCAAAAAATAATCGCAGATTACGCGTTAAAAAAAAAACAACAAAAATGACAAAAATCTTTCCCTTTGTTAGTAAACGCGATAACTTTTGCACAAACTAATCAAAATACGCTTTGTGCGTTTTTTTTTGCCAAACATATGTAGCATAAAACAAATTGGCCGAAAATGTTAAAAAATTTTGATTTTTAAATTTTTTTGGGGGATAATTTCATATAAAAAATGTGAAAAATATTGTTATTTTTGCAAAATTGACGCTCTTTTTTTGTTTATAGCGCATGATCACAAAATCGCACAGGTGTTCAAACACCACCAAAAGAAAGCTCTGTTTGTGGGAAAAAAAGGACGTCAAATTCGTTTAGGTATAGCGTCGCACGACCGCGCAATTGTCCGTTAAAGTCACGCAGTGCCGAATCGCAAAATAGGCCCTGGTCAGGAAGGGGGTAAAATCTTCCGGGGCTTAAGTGGTTAAAGTAATGCAGTGCCGAATCCCAAAATGGGGCCTGGTCATTAAGGGGGCAAATCCTTCCGATCTTAAAGTGGTTAATTGAACAAGCTGAAGTTAGAAGCTGATTGGCTATCACACACAGCTGCACCAGATTTTGCACTCTCCAGTGTTAGTAAATCAACCCCACTGTGTTGGAAGGCTATTATATAAGGGTATTTGTATGATCTTTCACAATGCCCTATACATTTAAAATATTTTTGGAATGTCAGAACTAAGGTTATCAAAACATAAATGTCTAAGATTCTAATAAGGATCTTGTTGGGTGCAGTGTTTGCCTGTTGTCAGTGCATGGAATACCAGCCGTTAAGGTGAACACTTGCATTAATAGACCAACTGAGGAAAGTGTTTAGCTGACTCCTCATACAGCATGCATTAACAGAAGCTTGCTGTTTCTGTGATGTAAAAAAGATTATCCATAGAGTAGGTCACAGAGTAATTAATGCCAATGCTAAATTAATTACTAAAGTGACAACAGTATAAAAATGAAAACAAATGATCTGAAAAGACTTGGCGTCCTGTGACAGGCAATCCATGAATCCAATCAAATTAGACTTTTCCGTTTGACTGATTCCGTTGAAATAGTTACATCTCTGAAATCTGGTCGTTGGATTTAATCCATAGCGGGAAGGTTTTGTACAGGTTTTTAATATTTACTGAAGTGTAATATTTTTTGGGTAGGGGACTGAAATGTAGCTATATATTACCCAGTCATAAAAACAGTGTGATAGAAAAGCTTTGGTTACTTTAGGGGCTAACCGTTCATCTCTTTAAAAATATGGGCTCCCCAACTTCTATGCAGAGCACATATTCAATCAGACTAGAAAGACACAATAGATACCTAGACAGGCTCATTTGTCAAATCGTAGCAGGGATTAGTCATGGATATTCAAAGCATGAAGCTTGGTAAATATCAGGCAGTCGAATCCAAGGGTTGATTCAGCTTGTTTCTATTCCTGCTCAGTATCTTAATCTTCTGTTTATTGCAGTAATTGTTTTCAAGTTGAGGTGCCGTGAAACTCAACTGTGCTTCATCTTACAGTCCTTTCATGTAGAACATGAAGACTTGAGGAACGCAAAAATGTAATATTAAGTGACGTTACCATGTTATTTATACTGAAAGACTACTGGAATAGGCCCCAGTAATTACAGGTGTGGCAAGGCCCGTTATAGGCCTTGGCTTTTGGTAAAATGTTTATGCATTTGTACTTCTTGAATGTATTTTTGGTCTTATTAGTGTTTGAAACCCTTTTACTATGTAAATTGGGTGTATATATATATATATATATGTATACATATACACATATATATATACAAAAGTGAGTACACCCCTCATATTTTTGTAAATATTTTATTATATCTTTTCATGTGACAACGCTGAAGAAAGTACACTTTGCTACAATGTAAAGTAGTAAGTAGTGAGTGTACATATTGTATAACAGTGTAAATTTGCTGTCCCCTCAAGATAACTCAACACACAGCCATTAATGTCTAAACCGCTGGCAACAAAGTGAGTACACCACTAAGTGAAAATGTCTAAATTGGGCCCAATTAGCTATTTTCCCTCCCCGGTGTCATGTGACTCGTTAGTGTTACAAGGTCTTAGGTGTAAATCGGGAGCAGGTGTGTTAAATTTGGTGTTATCGCTGTCACATCGGTCACTTGAAGTTCAACATGGCAAAGAACTCTCTGAGGATCTGACAAAAAGAATGTGTCTCTACATAAATATGGCCTAGGCTATAAGAAGATTGCCAACCCTGAAACTGAGCTGCAGCACGGTGGCCAAGACCATACAATGGTTTAACAGGACAGGTTCCACTCAGAAAAAGGCCTCGCTATGGTCGACCAAAGAGGTTGAGTGCATGTGCTCAATGTCATATCCAGAGGTTGTCTTTGGGAAATAAATGTATTAGTGCTGCCAGCATTGCTGCAGAAAATGAAGGGTGGGGGGGTAAGCCTGTCAGTGCTCAGACCATACACCACACACTGCATCAAATTGGTCTACATGGCTGTCGTCCCAGAAGGAAGCCTCTTATAATGATGCACAAGAAAGTCCTCAAACAGTTTGCTAAAGACAAGCAGACTAAGGACATGGATTACTGGAACCATATCCTGTGGACTGATGAGACCAAGATAAACTTATTTGGTTCAGAGGGTGCCAAGAGTGTGTGGTGGCAAACAGGTGAGGAGTACAAAGACAAGTGTGTCTTGCCTACAGTCAAGCATGGTGGTGGGAGTGTTCTGGTCTGGGGCTGCATGAGTGCTGCCGACAGTAGGGAGCTACAGTTTATTGAGGGAACCATGAATGCCAACATGTACTGTGACATACTGAAGAAGAGCATGATCCCCTCCCTTTGGAGACTGGGCTGCAGGGCAGTATTCCAACATGATAACAAACCCAAACACACCTCCATCATGACCACTGCCTTGCTAATGTAGCTGAGGGGAAAGGTCATGGATTGGCTATTTCCAGACCTAAACCCTTTTGCGCATCTGTGGGGCATCCTCAAATGGAAGGTGGAGGAGCAAAAGGTCTCTAACATCCACCAGCTCCGTGATGTCATCATTAAGGAGTGGAAGAGGACTCCAATGTCAACCTATGAAGCTCTGGTGAACTTCATGCCCAATAGGGTTAAGGCAGTGCTGGAAAGTAATGGTGGCCACACAAAGTATTGACACTTTGTGCCCAATTTGGAAATTTTTACTTAGGGGTGTACTCACTTTTGTTGCCAGCGGTTTAGACATTAATAGCTGTGTGTTGAGGTATTCTGAGGGGACAGCACATTTACACTGTTATACAAGCTGTACACTCACAACTTTACATTGTAGCAAAGTGTCATTTCTTCAGTGTTGTCACATGAAAAGATATAATAAAATATTTACAAAAATGTGATGGGTGTACTCACTTTTGTGAGATACTGTGTGTATATATATATATATATATATATATATATATATATATATATATACAGTATATATATATATATATATATATATATATATATATATATAGTCAAATGTAAATATTTCATATTTTTCTTTCCAATTTTAAACAGAGAGAAACTAAAGACATTAGACAGAATACGTGGAAGAATTGCTCCAAAGAATAATCTGCTAAAATGTGGCCTATCTTAACTCAACTTTTATTGTACATTTTCTTCTGCTGGGCAGGTAAGTTTTTGTTTTATATACAAATATTATGAGTATTTCAATGTGGTTCACATAACCTTTAGCACCATACATGTACAACATACTCAAATGTTCATAATTAACATGTTTCTATACCCACATTTTCTTTTTTTTTCAGTTTATCTTTTTTGCAAGTATACTGCTGGGGTGATTTTCCCTCATTTTTTGTCTTGGAGACACAACTAGAAATGATTGGAAAATATCACCTAAGTGAGTGGAATTCTCATCTCAGAGAGTTGTCACTGAAATGTTTGCCCCCATTGGGTGATTAACCCTTGTATCTTGCTCTGCAGACAACCCACAATGTTGGATTTAGGCTCCATGTACACGGGACGTTGTAAATGGCCGTTTAGGACCAGTTGGGCATTTTTTTTCAGAAGCCCCTGAACCCAGCTGCATGTTATCTTATCTGTCCATTTACACAGGGTCGTTTACAGTAATTTGCAGGCAGTTGAGTTCAAGGACGTTTTTTGGAACGCAATTATTTGCATTCGAACGTGTGTTTCCCGGCATTTCAAACGCAAAAATGGGACCGAACGCGACCGAACGTGATGAAGTACGCTCAGCCGCGTTATACGTTTTTTTTTTCTTCCATTCAAAATCAAGGGTTCCCTATGGGAGCCTATTGATTTGAATGGAAGTCGCACCGCAAGTCGGATCAGGATGAGGCGGGGCCTCCCGATGACTTGCGCTGTGAGAATCTTGAGGGGGAACTCCACACCAAAAATGGGAAAAAACTGCGGGGGGGTCTCCCCCAGGTTCCAAACCAGGCCCTTCGGGTCTGGTATGGAATTTGAGGGTAGCCCCGCGCCGAAAAAACGTTGTGGGGTCCCCCCCAAAATCCATACCAGACCCTTATCCGAGCACGCAGCCCAGTAAGGCAGGAAGGGGGAGGGGACGAGCGAGTGGCCCCACCCCCCCTGGACCATACCAGGCCACATGCCCTCAACATGGGGGGGTGTTGGTGCTTTGGGGCAGGGGGAGCTCTGCACCCCCACTTCAAAGCACCTTGCCCACATGTTGATGGGGACAAGGGCCTCATCCCCACAACCCTGGCCGGTGGTTGTGGGGGTCTGCGGGCAGGGGGCTCATCGGAATCTGGAAGCCCCATTTAACAAGGGGGCCCCCCAGATCCCGGACCCCCTCCCTATGTGAATGGGTATGGGGTACACTGTACCCCTACCCATTCACCCCATAAAAGGCAGTGTATGTAAATAACGACAGGAGATGTTTTGGAAAGTTTATTAAAAATCTTCATCCGGACTTCTCTGGTCTTCTCCCTCTCCACTCTTCTTGTCTTCTGCTCTTTTGCTGTCTGCTCTTCTGCTGTCCAATCTTCTGCTCTTTTGCCCTCGGCTCTTCTTCTTCCTCCGGTCCTCCTCCGACCCTATCCCCGGTGATTATGCCGGTCTCCGGTCTCTGCAGCTTGTTATATAGCCATTAGGGGCGTGGACTCCCAATGACGTCATCGGGAGGCCCCGCCCCTTCATGTCACAGATGACGTGCCCTCCCGGGCTGCGTGCTCGGATAAGGGTCTGGTATGGATTTTGGGGGGGACCCCACGCCGTTTTTTCAGCGTGGGGCTACCCTCAAATTCCATACCAGACCCGAAGGGCCTGGTTTGGAACCTGGGGGGGACCCCCACGCATTTTTTTTCCCATTTTTGGCCTGGAGTTCCCCCTCAAGATTCTCACAGCACAAGTCGCGTCGCAAGTCGGATCATCCTGATCCGACTTGCGGTGTGACTTCCATTCAAATCAATAGGCTCCCATAGGGAACCATTGATTTTGAATGGAGGCAGAAAAAACGCAGCTAAAAGCAACGTGGCCAAACGTGCAATAACGCCAATGTAAAAAGCTACTGAAAGCACGTTTAACAGCTGCTTTTTCCCGGCGTCAGAACTAGCTTTGCAGCACGTTTTTTCTAACTTCCCGTGTACATGGAGCCTTACACTCACATAAAGAATAAATCTCTGCAGCAGGGAGACAGAAGGTCCCACCCTTTCTCTATCCAAAATAAAAGAGAAAGTTTGACCTTTAGATGTATTATGGTGGGAAGTAATGATAGACCTTGTACCTCAGCTCCCCTCGAATCTATATATTCTAGCGGTTCTTCTAACTGGTGCATGTACAAGTCAAATGCATGACAGCAATCCAGGAAATACAAACATATTCCAATGCTATTCTAAACAAAACATATTTCAGAAAAAGGGTGGATAATTTTAGTTAATGATTGGTAGGTTAGACTGTGATGTGCTTTACTTTTACTATGTAAATTTGCACATAGATTTTTCAAACCCACAGATATAAATCTTGTCTTTTTTTGTAGAGGTGCTCGATAAAGTGGAGTATTTAAGGGTAATTTTTTTTTTTTTTTTTTACTTTACGAATTAATTCCTGTTGATGTTGTGTCTATATGAAAGGAAGTGAAGAAAAAGCCACCCAATGGGACAGAGACAGAAAAAAAAGATTTTTTTAAATCATTCGTTACTTCATTCAAAATTGAATAAAATGTTTTGGCTTTACAGACACTCAATTGTAGCTCTGTTACCAGCCTTGATGGGATGGATAAATATAGATTAGTGGAATGCAATAAATGCTTAACTTTCCCATAAAAACTGCTACTCCAATCCACATTGATCACATGCTTAAAAAACCAAGGTTTGGGATACATTATCTTGGTGAAGGATAGGATTATTGATTTGAATTAAAGTATAAGTAAAGGCAAAACTTTTTTTTTTGTTTTAGATAGAGTGAAGAGGGATTAGAACCCCTGACAGTTTTATTTCTGTCTGTGCCCCCATTAGGCAGATTCACTCTCTCTATTAGTCATGTTTACCATTATCATTGAAACTGAAAGTAAAAGAAAATCCCAAATTTTGGGTTGTCCCCAGAAAAGCAATAGAGGGGAAATCTTCCAATGGGGACACTAGTTCTGGTGGCCTGGGGGTCCCCTAGAAATTCCCTTATTGCAGGGATTTTCTCTCACTTCCTGTTTGGTTATGGGAAATCTCCACAATGGGACACAGATGGTGAAAATAAATCTGACAGGGGTTATAACCCTCC
This sequence comes from Pelophylax lessonae, assembly GCF_965119305.1. Lineage (NCBI taxonomy): Eukaryota > Metazoa > Chordata > Amphibia > Anura > Ranidae > Pelophylax > Pelophylax lessonae. The sequence continues at coordinate 239,862,239 of NC_138771.1, forward strand.
CTTGCTCTATCCAAAATGTAAAAAAAAAAGAGTTTTGCTCATAGTACTACTTTACTATCCTCCCTTTAGCAGAAAATCGGTGACCGGGCTGGCAAAACATTTCCTTCATTGGAGAACACATAACTCCCTAAGGTTTTAAACTTTTGAACTGGCCAAACACTGAGATTTTTTCTACAACATAGATAGATGAATCTGCATTGCTGATTAGTGCATTCCGACAGCAATTGCAGTTGGTTGTCAGAATAACTAAACAGTGAGTTCATCTGCTTAGACACAGACAATGTTTGGCCAACAATTTTCTTTGTGGCTCCTTAAATTTTTCAACTGAAGGATGTTGAGAGTGCTGACAGGGCCACCCACTGAGGGAATTTTATGCCGTCATCAGTGTATGACCAGACAGGTAAGACAGTTTAGGCTAGTTTGGTTAGACAGGTAAGGTTAGCATTTTAGACTTTTAAATAGTTGAAGTGTTACTAAACCCACAACAGTAAAATCTGTCTGTACAGTATCTCACAAAAGTGAGTACACCCCTCACATTTATGTAAATATTTTATTATTTCTTTTCGTATGACAACACTATAGAAATGACACTTTGCTACAATATAAAGTAGTGAGTGTACAGCTTGTATAACAGTGTACATTTGCTGTCCCCTCAAAATAGCTCAGCACACAGCCATTAATGTCTAAACCCCTGGCAACAAAAGTGAATACACCCCCTAAGTAAAAATGTCCAGATTGGGCCCAAAGTGTCAATATTTTGTGTGGCCACCATTATTTTCCAGCACTGCCTTAACCCTCCTGGGCATGGAGTTCAACAGAGCTTCATAGGTTGTCATCGGAGTCCTCTTCCACTCCTCCATGATGGCATCACAGAGCTGGTGGATGTTGGAGATCTTGTGCGCCTCCACCTTCCGTTAGAGGATGCCCCACAGATGCGCAATAGGGTTTAGGTCTGGAGACATGCTTGGCCAGTCCATCACCTTTATCCTCAGCTTCTTTAGCAAGGCAGTGGTCATCTTGGAGGTGTTTGGGGTCGTTATCATGTTGGAATACTGCCCTGCGGCTCAGTCTCTGAAGAGAGGTGATCATACTCTGCTTCAGTGGGTCACAGTACATGTTGGCATTCATGGTTCCCTCAGGGAACTGTAGCTCCCCAGTGCCGGCAACACTCCTACAGCCCCAGACCATGACACTCCCACCACCATGCTTGACTGTAAGCAAGACACACTTGTCTTTATACTCCTCACCCGGTTGCCACTACACACGCTTGACATCATCTGAACCAAATAAGTTTATCCTGGTCTCATCAGACCACAGGACATGGTTCCAGTATTCCATGCCCTTAGTCTGCTTGTCTTCAGCAAACTGTTTGCGGGCTTTCTCGTGCATCATATTTAGAAGAGGCTTCCTTCTGGAACGACAGCCATGCAGACCAACTTGATGCAGTGAGCACTGACAGGCTGACCCCCCACCCCTTCAACCTCTGCAGCAATGCTGGCAGCACTCATACATCTATTTCCCAAAGACAGCCTCTGGATATGACGCTGAGCACTTGCACTCAACTTCTTTAGTTGACCATGGGGGGGACCTGTTCTGAGTGGAACCTGTCCTGTTAAACCACTGTATGGTCTTGGCCACCGTGCTGCAGCTCAGTTTCAGGGTCTTGGAAATCTTCTTACAGCCTAGGCCATCTTTATGTAGAGCAACAATTCTTTTTTCAGATCCTCAGAGTTCTTTGCCATGAGGTGTCATGTTGAACTTCCAGCGACCAGTATGAGAGAGTGAGAGAGCGATAACACCAAATTTAACACACCTGCTGCCCATTCACACCTGGGACCTTGTAACACTAACGAGTCACATGACAGCGGGGGGGGGGGGGGGGGAATGGCTAATTGGGCCTAATTTGGACATTTTCACTTAGGGGTGTACTCACTTTTGTTACCAGCGGTTTAGACATTAATGGCTGTGCTTTGAGTTATTTTGAGGGGACAGAAAATGTACACTGTTATACAAGCTGTACACTCACTACTTTACATTGTAGCAAAGTGTCATTTCTTCAGTGTTGTCACATGAAAGGTATAATAAAATATTTACAAAAATGTGAGGGGTGTACTCACTTTTGTGAGATAGTGTTCGTGCAGCCTGATACGACAGTCAAAAGAGAATAAAAACTCCTCCTACGAGCTTTAACCAGTGCTCGGACGGACACTGATCGAAGGCACAAGACTGCTATATACTGCTGATGAGAAAAGGTATTTAGCAGTTTATATTTGCTAGAACTATTTAATTTCCATGTTCTGTGTACTGTGGGAGACCAGATATAGTGAATGCAAAGCCCTGGATTTAGTAACACTTTAAGATTGCTCCTTTTTTATTCACTCCCTAAAAGGTGATAATATTTAATGATAAATCCATTTGGCCCAGGAAATAGGAGTTCACATGTTCTTGGAAAATACTTACCAGGTATGGAATTTTATACATAAGTGCATTGATCCGGCTTGGGCCAATGTAACTATGCATATACCATACCTGTGGTATCCCTCTAGATGCTGGAAAACACTTTAGTAGACACAGCTAAACTTAGCACTTAGTACAGGGGCACAGAGAAACAAACAGGGATTTTTTCAGAATAACAAAAGGTAGGAATCTACAATGTGGAATGTTTTTTTCTCAACAAAAGTGAAGTTACGCTTTAAATATTGGAGCGAGGCCTGGTCTCACTGTTTCGGCTCGACTCTCCAATCACTGCTCCCTGTGTAAGTCCAGAGTCTTTGGCCGGGATACACACAGACCCTTAAGGCACCCGATTAGACCAGGAAAGACCCCTGACCTACTGTATAATCACTGGACCTCCTCCCCTGCTGCCTTCTCTGGATCCCCTAAGCTGAGGCTGCTGTCAGTGGGTGAGTCACTTAACTGTGCTTGTGGCAGAATGCTGTTCATCCTTGCTGTGTGCCCTGTGTGATAAGAACTAAACTCCTACTGTGCCAACCCCTGCTCTGCCTGGATCCCTGCCCTGTGTGCTAAGGACTTGACCCCTGCTATGCCAAATTCTGCTCTGCCTGGATTCCTTCCCTGTGTGCTAAGGACTTAACCCCTGCTGTGCCAAACTCTGCTCTGCCTGGATTCCTGCCCTGTGGGCTAAGGACCTAATCCCTGCTGTGCCAAACTCTGCTCTGGCTGGATCCCTGCCCTGTGTACTAAGGACATAACCCCTACCATGCCAAATTCTGCTCTGCCTGGATTCCTGCACTGTGTCCCAATGACTTAACCCCTGCTGTGCCAAACTGCTCTACCTGGATCCCTGTCCTGTGTGCTAAGGACCTAACCCCTGCTGTGCCAAACTCTGCTCTGCCCGGTTCCCTGCCATGTGGGCTAAGGACTTAACCCCTGCTGTGACAAACTCTGCTCTGTCCAGATCACTGCCCTGTGTGCTAAGGACTTAACCCCTGCTGTGCAAAACTTTGCCCTACCTGGATCACTGCCCTGTGTGCTAAGGACTTAATCTGTGCTGTGCCAAACTCTGTTCTGCCTGGATCCCTGCTCTGTGTGCTGAGGACTTAACCCCTGCTGTGCCAAAGCCTGCTCCATCTGGATCCCTGCCCTGTGTACTAAGGATTAAACCCCTACTGTGCCAAACTCTGCTCTGCCAGGATCCCTACCCTGGGTGCTGGACTTAACCACTGCTGTGCTGGGCCCTGCCATGCCTGGATCACTGCCCTGGGTACTAGACTAAACCTGTGTTATGCCTTACTGTTGCCCTGAAGATTGTTCTTCCTTTTGTTGTGGCATACTGCTGCTGCGTGGAGAGTTAACCCTTGCTGTGCCGTTCTATTGTCTGGAGGGTCACCTCCCCTTGCCATACCTTATCACTGTCCTGTGGACTGTCCCACTCTCACTGTTCCCTCTTCCCCTTCAGAGGGTTCTTTCCACTTCTGAGCTAATTGTTTTTTTGTGAACTGTCTGTCTGTGTTGTTCCCCCCTCTATTCTATGCACTGTTTATCTGTATTGTACCCATTGCTACTCCGTGAACAGTTTATCTGCATTGTGCCCATTGCTACTTTGTGAACTAATTATTTGTGGCGTTCCCCAACGCCACCCCTCCTGTACACCCAAGTCTCCCAAGAAATGCCTGCCTGTCGGATTTTGTGTGATCTGCCTCCGTGTGCTCTCTCTGCACTCCAAGCTCGATACAAAAGCATTTTCTCAATGAATGCAAAGCATTGAATGGTGCCCGTGATGAGAGGTCGACCTCCTGTGGAATCCCACAGGTTTAGTATATGCATACTAGTAAACCAAACCAAACTGGACCAATGTATATAATGCCATACCAGGAATTCTCCTTTAAAGCACCTCAGTTACCAATAGTCTTTATATACAGTATATCATCGTATGGAACCATGTGTTGAGTGTACTAATAATATTTTGAACAATGATAAGCATAGCATATATACTGTAAGAACTCTGGAACAGTTTTACTAATGTTAGGTGTAGAATAAAAATGGCTAGATGGGTTTAGGCAGGGAAAACGAGCTAAGGGTTGCAATTTTTCACGAGACTGAATATTTGAAAGGTATGATATTCAACCATTTTAAATCTCACATAGTCATTTCAAATGGACACCAATTTTTATGGATATCTATTGACAAAAGTTCAGCAAGTTATATGAAGCTGCACCCAGGAAACGTAAGTAAATATAATACAGGTATATTTACATAATAGGATTTGCTGCACATGTGATATGTGACACCTTATGTAGAATTTTTAGTTTGTGCTTTAATGTAGGTATTAGGTGACCTGAAACCGACATGTGTCACTTGTTACTGCAGTGTGCATGTGGCCATTTATTTAAATTCTTTAATGTGTCACATAGCACATTGATGTCTGTGCCTGGAGTGAAAAGAGGACATCGTTTTTAAAGGTCAGCAGCAGTTAGAGGCAGTAGGAGTACGTGCATGACAGTGTGAGCTGCGACAGATGTTTTACTTCAGACAGGGGAAAACCTTCCTACACTGCCTGCTGTAACTAATGCTGCATGGAACAAGAAGGTTTATGATAAGAAAAATGTAAAGGATAAGTACATTTTTTTGTTGGATAGGTCCTTCATCTCCATGGTATTTGGGGTTGATAACTGGGACCATAGAAAAAAACGTCAAATATGCATCTCTCTTTGGTGTAAAATAATCCAGGGACCCCTCCTAAACCTTTGTAGCACCTGCATGGCATAAAAACATAGTTGCCCACATTTTAAAATAATTTTCAGGATGGTTTTGTTTCACTGGTCTCTCTCTTTCTCAAGATTGTGTCTATATATAAACATATAAGAATGCATATACTATACATACAGTATATACTATACTGTGCAAACATTTTAGGCAGGTGTGAAAAACGTCTGTAAATTAAGAATGCTTCCAGAATTATTAGTGTTATTATTGTATTTTAATCAATTACCAACTTGGAAAGTAAATGAACAGAAGAGAAATCCAAATTAAGTCAATATTTGGTGTTACCACCCTTTGCCTTCAAAACAATATCAATTCTTTAATTCTTCTAAGTACTCTTTTGCCTCGTTTCCACTGAGTGGTACGGTACGGTTCGGTTCAGTACGGTACGGTACACATTGCGTTTCCACTGCCAATTGTACCCTTTCATGATAGGCGTGGTGTAGCAGGAAAGCTGTGATAGACGATTCTCTGTCAACCAATCAAAGTTCTGCAGAGTGTAGCTCCACCCTGTTGGTACGGGTCTAATGTGCTTGGTACCTCAACGAAAGGGTACCAAAAAAGTGGTACGATACGGTTCGGAATTAGGGTACCATTCATAATGGAAACTGCATAAATAGCGTACCGTACCGAACCGAACCGTACCAGAAAGCTCAGTGGAAACGAGCCATTACACGCAGTTTTTGAAAGAACTCGGCAGGTAGGTTATTTCAAACATCTTGGAGAACTAACCACAGATCTTCCGTGGATGTAAACTGCCTCAAATCCTTTTTTCTCTTCATGTAATCCCAGACAGACTCCATGATGTTGAGATCAGGGCTATGATCTCAACATCATGGAGGCTAGCTCATGGAAGCTAAACCATCACTTTCAAGACTCGTTGTGCTTCTTTACACTAAAGATAGATCTTATTGACATTGGCTGTATGTTTGGGGTCGTTGTCCTACTGTAGACTACATTTGGGGCCGATCTCATGCCTAACCTGATGGTATGGTATGATGGATAAGTATCTGCCTGTATTTCTCTGCATTGAGGACACCATTGATCCTGACCAAATCTCCAACTCCATTTGTAGAATTGCAGTCCCAAACTTGCAAGGAACCTCTATCATGCTTCAGTGTTGCCTGCAGACACTAATTGTGTACTGCTCTCCAGCCCTTCCCAAACAAACTGCCTTTTTGTATTTCAATTTTTGCTGCCATGTTTCTGCACCAAAGTTTTTCATGCATTGGACATGGAAACAAAGCTAAGTGACTCAACTTTGCACAAAAGCATAGGAGCTGGGGTGCAGGAAAGTGGCAGAAGATCCTGGAAAATTTGGTTTGGCCCCAAAGAGCCCTGATCTCAACATTATTAAGTCTGTCTGGAATCACAAAAAGGATTTGAGACAGCCTACATGCACAGAAGATCTGCGGATAGCTCTCCAAGATGTTGGAACAACCTACCTGCTGAGTTCCTTCAAAAACTGTGTGCAAGTGTACCTAATAAAATTGAAGAATTGATGCTGTTTTGAAGGCATAGGGTGGTCACACCAAATATTGATTTGCTTTGGATTTATCTTCTGTTCGTTATCTTTCCATTTTGGTAATTGATAAAAAATAAACTATTAACACTTCTATTTCTTACCAGTTGAAGACCAGGCATTTTATGGCACATTTTGTTTACATGTAAAAATTCGTATTTTTTTATTTTTTTATTTCTGGAAGCATTTTTAATTTACAGCTTTTTTTCACACCTGCCTAAGATTTTTGCTACTGTACTATATACACATGTATATACACACATCCTTATCAAATACACATACGTTCTTACACCTATGTGTGTTTCTTCCTAAAAAAAAAACATTATGGCGTCCACCCAATTTGACTCTAATGCGTTTCCTTTTTTTTCTTTATTGAGTGTAATGGGACATTCAACTGCAAGGTCAATCTGATGTGTTACATGCGGCAGAATTTGTTTCCCTTTTATTTACGAGTACAGTAAACTGGATATTTGAGAATGGAAGAGTTTCAGAACAATTTTTTTTTTTTTTCAGCTGAACTCTCACTTTGGCTTTCCTTGTTAAGACAGGGACTTAGGGTGTGTTAGAGGAAAGATACCTACTTCATGTTCCTTCATAGACATATTGCTAAAGGACTTTAGTTAAAGTAAAAAACTGTTTTGGCCTTTTATCTTCATTGTACTTTGTACTTCAATTTTGACACAATTGCGGATTCTGCAATAAAGATAAGCTTGGCTCGTATTGTCTGTCAATGCTTTATGTTAATTGTGTGATATTATTAGCAATGGCTAGATTTATTGATTTTTGTGGTAACTGTTTCTGTGGATTGAATTTTAGAGGATGGAAAAAGATATGGGCCAGTTTTTGAAGAGCAGCCAATTGACACCATTCATCCGGAAGAATCTATTGATGGCAAAGTTTCAATGAACTGCAGAGCCAGAGCAAATCCAACTCCAACATATAAGTAATTATTGTTTTCATGTACATAACATTATTCAGTTTTGTTAATCAAATATATGAAGTAGAAGGGTTTGCAGGACATCATAGAAGCTGTGCAGATTGTAACTGTAATTGTACATTGCAAGTTTAGATATGATTGGGTACAAGGGATAACACAGAAAATATATTATTACTTAAAAGGAACCTGTAAATTTAAAGTATATTACCTTCCAATGTTTTCTTGGGCTCAAAGTGCAGGCATATCTTCAGTTTATCTGCTAAAATTGATTTCCCAAAATTTTACTTGGCTTACATCATCTTACCCAGCCCACTATGTCTTCCGATTGGCCAGTAAAACTGGTCATCACTTTATGAGGAAAAGTGTTACGGGTTTTGGGAATTTTAAATAAATAAGGACCAATATTATTATTGAAGTACCTTAAAGTGGAACTTCACTGTCTTAATCAACATGTACTAGTTCTAATCCTTATGCTGCTAGCATTAGTAAAAGGATAGGAAAATATATCATATTTACTTGCTTTACACTTTTTTTTTTGCATTTTTTTCAGTTACTTCCTGGTTTCCATGCCTCATCAAATGATGTCTTACATCCCAGGAGTCTTGAGGAGGGGAGGAAGGGTTCTTAGCTCAGCCAATAACTGAGGCGGATTCCAGGAAGTAAATGATACATGAATCACCTGCCCTTACTCAAGATGGCCACGGCCAGAAATGCCAGGGGGCTTTTTTCAAAATAATTTCTCAACAAAATAAAGCATGGAGGCATAGATGTATGGGGGCGTTTGTTTTAAATACTATAAATTAATAGAAATAGCATTTTTGGTTTATGGTGCCCAGATGCAGTGCAGTTCCACTTTAATGAGGCACTGTCTGTATTGCCTTTTGCAAGAGAACAAAATCCAACCATCTTTTTTTTCCACTGTGGGTGTGAAAATGACAAAATCATTTTCAGGCCATGATATAGCTAGTAACAGTTAGCCAAATTCAGCTGGATGTGTGTCCTGCTGAATGTGACTAACTACTACTAACAGCTTGCATATACAGTGCCTTGCGAAAGTATTCGGCCCCCTTAGAACTTTGCGACCTTTTGCCACATTTCAGGCTTCAAACATAAAGATATAAAACTGTAATTTTTTTGTGAAGAATCAACAACAAGTGGGACACAATCATGAAGTGGAACAAAATTCATTGGATATTTCAAACTTTGTTAACAAACTTAAAAATTGAGCGTGCAAAATTATTCAGCCCCTTTACTTTCAGTGCAGCAAACTCTCTCCAGAAGTTCAGTGAGGATCTCGGAATGATCCAATGTTGACCTAAATGACTAATGATGATAAATAGAATCCACCTGTGTGTAATCAAGTCTCCATATAAATGCACCTGCACTGTGATAGTCTCAGAGGTCTGTTTAAAGCGCAGAGAGCATTATGAAGAACAAGGAACGCACCAGGCAGGTCCGAGATACTGTTGTGGAGAAGTTTAAAGCCGGATTTGGATACAAAAAGATTTACCAAGCTTTAAACATCCCAAGGAGCAAGCGATAATATTGAAATGGAAGGAGTATCAGATCACTGCAAATTTACGAAGACCTGGCCGTCCCTCTAAACTTTCAGCTCATACAAGGAGAAGACTGATCAGAGATGCAGCCAAGAGGCCCATGATCACTCTGGATGAACTGCAGAGATCTACAGCTGAGGTGGGAGACTCTGTCCATAGGACAACAATCAGTCGTATACTGCACAAATCTGGCCTTTATGGAAGAGTGGCAAGAAGAAAGCCATTTCTTAAAGATATCTATAAAAAGTGTCGTTTAAAGTTTGCCACAAGCCACCTGGGAGACACACCATACATGTGGAAGAAGGTGCTCTGGTCAGATATAACCAAAATCAAACTTTTTGGCAACAATGCAAAACGTTATGTTTGGCGTAAAAGCAACACAGCTCATCACCCTGAACACACCATCCCCACTGTCAAACATGGTGGTGGCAGCATCATGGTTCGGGCTTGCTTTTCTTCAGCAGGGACAGGGAAGATGGTTAAAATTGATGGGAAGATGGATGGAGCCAAATACAGGACCAATCTGGAAGAAAACCTGATAGAGTCTGCAAAAGACCAGAGACTGGGACGGAGATTTGTCTTCCAACAAGACAATGATCCAAAACATAAAGCAAAATCTACAATGGAATGGTTCACAAATAAACATATCCAGATGTTAGAATGGCCAAGTCAAAGTCCAGACCTGAATCCAATCGAGAATCTGTGGAAAGAACTGAAATCTGCTGTACACAAACACTCTCCATCCAACCTCACTGAGCTTGAGCTGTTTTGCAAGGAGGAATGGGCAAAAATTTCAGTCTCTCGATGTGCAAAACTGATAGAGACATACCCCAAGCGACTTACAGCTATAATTGCAGCAAAAGGTGGCGCTACAAAGTGTTAACTTAAGGGGGCTGAATAATTTTGCACGCCCAATTTTTCCGTTTTTTATTTGTTAAAAAGTTTGAAATATCCAATAAATTTCGTTCCACTTCATGATTGTGTCCCACTTGTTGTTGATTCTTCCCAAAAATTTACAGTTTTATATCTTTGTGTTTGAAGCCTGAAATGTGGCAAAAGGTCGCAAAGTTCAAGGGGGCCGAATACTTTCGCAAGGCACTGTAATATTGATAAAAAGGTACAATGTTATTTAGTAAAATTCCAGAAATAGAAGAAAAATGACATAAACTTTTGGATGTGGTTCAGATATTTTGTTTCTATACTTCCATAGAGTAGCAAATATAAGAGTTTTCTTGTAACTGTAAAATGCATTGTGCCTTAAATTTAAAGTAAAAAGATTAACGTTGGGGTAATGCAGAAACATGTCTGGGGCTACAGTGAATTGTACATCCTTGTTTAAAATGTACAAGCCAATACCTAAGGCAGCTTGTCTAAGCATATACAGCACCTCTGATTTTTGTAGATGTTCACATACACTTGGTCTATGTAATCTACCTAACTACAGAGACATCATACAACGTGGGTAGAGGAGAAGGAGAATGGAAAACAAACAGCAGCTGAAAACCATGGCAGGTGTCTGTTTTTAATCTACACAAGATACTCATTTTGGGAGTCACAGATGGCCTTTCTGCTATAAAAGCAGCACTGGTTCCCTCTCAATTTCCAAGCATGCTAAACTATTGTTATTTTACATGTCCTACTATGCCAGGAGGGAGATTCTACTCAAATGGAAACTTTCTACCCTGCCATCCTAAAATGATTGGTGCTCAGCTTTTAGAACTGTGCTTCCAATGTTCCAATTGATGTACTGTATATGAGTAGAGGCTACACAGCCAAATTTGAAAAAAATCTGGGTCTGCATGGACAGACTCAGTCTGACCCTTATCTCTTGCTGATATATTGTATTTTGGAAACTTTTAATAAAGTTTTTTATTGTAAAAAAAATAAATAAAAGCAGCAGTGGTATTTTCATGGACTCAGATAAAAATATTAATATGTTTTAAGTGTATTAATTGTTCAAAGTAAGGTATCCCTTTGGCTTTGAAAGTGTTTATCACCTTGAGTTAGCATGGACTATATTGTCTAACATGAAAACATTAATGTTTCAGGTGGAGACTAAACAACTGGGACATTGATCTTCTAAATCCACGCTACAGTATGATTGGAGGTAATCTATTAATCAACAATCCAGATAAATCAAGAGATACTGGAAAATATGTCTGCATAGTGACCAATGAATATGGAATAATCAGAAGCCACGAAGCCAGCCTCAACTTTGGATGTAAGCATTCATTTAAGTATCTGAAAACAGCAGGGGATACAAAGCAAACCACAAATAACACTGCTTATTATCAGACTATAAGTCTTTGCATATCCATGTTACTGCATCTTCTAAATTCTATGTATCATAGTAAATGTACTAGTCATTTTTGACAAACTTGACACCAGTTACTATGTATCTCCCTCAACTTCTGCCCATTTGTATGCTTCTCTGTCTTTATCTCTAGAGACAAGCAAAACAGTGTGGAAACTTCAGAACGAACCATTGCAAACATTAACATAGATTTACTGTATGTAATACTTTGCCAATCCAATGGTTCTTAATCCACCAACCTGATTTTAGGCACTCTCTTTGTTTTAACTTTTTAATTAAAAAATGTTTGTCTCCACATTCACTTTATACTGAGCTCTACCAGGATTGTGATTTAATTATATGGGCTGTTAAGTCCATAGTAAGCCAACTTGTGTGCCAGTTAGTAGAGGGCATGTATTTATATTAAACAGTAATGCTTGGTAGGAGAAGGGGGTCTGCACAGTATTTTTTTTTTTAACATAAAAGGAGTAAAAATGTCACTCTGAACCATAAATTGAAGCAACACATTCAAATGCAAATCTGGTACAAATCTCATAGGTCAAAATATTTAATGAATTTATTTTTTATTATTTTTTTTTTAGGTTGGTGTGTTAGAACATGTTTGCTATGGTGTTTTAATAATGCACAGTTTTAGGCATTACATCTTTGTGTTTATGTATATTGAATTGTTAGTGCACTGTGTGGGTGCCTACAAGTAGTAGTATACAGCCGCATAGTATGCATGGCAGAGTGCTTATTACACGTATTTTCCTATCCTGTGTAAGGTTTAAGGAATGCAACAAAATAAGTACCAGTTTGAAGTGATTGGAATTGCTCCCAGAAGCTAGTTGCCATGACATTGCCACCTTGCTGATTTAGTAACATACACTGCCCACCATAATCATGCACTATAACTGAATAGAAACTGCAGCAAAAAATATACAGCTTTATCCAATATATCAAGCATTTGCTTAATTTATGTTTTTTTTTTTTTGGTTTGTTTTTTTGTTTTTTTTAACAGAACGTTTTTGCTTAGTTTATATTTAGTTTGTACGTCTTCATTTTTTCATATGCTCCTTGCTGGAATGCAAGTGTGGCTAGCAAAATTTTTTAATTAAAAAATGTATCCCAATACTCTGAGGAACATTTTACCATATGGCGGCACACTGCCTTTTTTTATTTACCATTTCTACAGCAGGAGTTTTGCCTAGTAATTCAATGCAATTGTGGTTGTAAAAAAATAAAAATAAAAATATAGAAACATATAATGTGTCGGCAGATAAGAACCATTTGGCCCATCTAGTCTGCCCAATATACCTGAATCCTATGATTAGTCCCTGGCCCTATCTTGTATGAAGGATAGCCTTATGCCTATCCCATGCATGCTTAAACTCCTTCACTGTATTTGCAGCTACCACTTCTGAACAAAACTCTTGTATATTACTAGTCCATACAAAATATTTTTCCTTGATTTACTGGGTAAACTGCCCTAACTACTTCAGTGAAATTGTACCAATTTGTCTTACTGCCATCTAGTGTCTGTGGCTAGATGTGCAAGCCACAAGCAATTATACTACAAAAAACAGTTTTTTGAAAGGGCTATATAGGAGTGTTGAAAGTGGAAATTATTTAGCCTAAGTCTATGGTCTCGTACAAACAGACATGCAGTAGTACCCCTATTAGACCCTTTCCTAGGAAAAATATGAAGGAGGACTAGAGCATGAACTATTGCAGACCCTACAATCCATTCTAATGTTAACATAGATTTATATAATGCAAAGCCAACACTTTACTGAACACATGTTTATTGGTCCATTTGACTCAGTGCCTTTGTTTGTCCCAGGGGTCAAGAATCACCCAGGATGGCCATCATGAATATAGGGCAAGAAGCTTGATTTGATTCTTGCATGTGGGACCTAAATCCCCTTGCCGAGTCCTTAGTCTATGATATTGTTGACCTGAGCATCAAACAACCCTGTAAATAAATATAAATTATATAAAGTATATGCACATTTATTAGCAAACTGTGCTGGGTTTACTTCCCTTTATATGCTGTACATCACTTTAATTTACACTTACTGCCTAAAGCCTTCATATTGAACTGTTATCCATTTGAGTTATTTTAACTACTGTGTATTATTTTGAGTCATTAGCATACATTTCCTTGTATTCATTTAATGACATTTCTTCATGAATTTATTATAATTTAGACATTATTTTATTTTCAACCGTATTCATGTTTATTTATATACATGTTCTCCATGGTGTCTGCACAAAAAACATAGTTAAGGCTTAATAAATCATTTATAACTGTTTACATTTATAAATTAATTCTTTAATAAAGCTGTTATTATTGCTTTAATGAAAGTATAAATAAAAAGCTACATCAGACTTTTCTTGATTTCATAGTGTTTAACATTCTCGTACAACTTTGGCTATGCAACAAGCAAAAAATACAGGAATGTATTTTTACCATGTTCCACCTAAGAGCTAATAAGGTGCAGGTAAAAGTGAGCTGTACAGGATCACTTGACCTTGACTTTAAGGCATTTCTATTCTACAGAAACCCACAATTATAATTTAACATTTAAGTGTTCTTAGATTACAAGATATACCATATACTGTATACAATACAGTGACATTTTGAAACATATCAAACTTGTGCAGCTAGAGACAAAAAACACAGAACAAACCATGATAAAAAAAAAAATCACCTAATAGACCACACAGTGCATAGGAAACAAAAAGCACCATTTTACAAAAATGTTATATTTTTGTACAGAACACAAATCTTCAAATACACAGTGCATAAAGGAACAAAGAATGGTTCATAAGTAACAGTGCCAAAGCTCCAAAAAGGCTTCCACTGTGTATAAATAAGTTGAAGTCCCATTTGCATCAATCAAAACAATCTACAGTATATGTATCCTCTTAGAAATGATCCCTCCCCACCACTATGATCCACTTCAATAAATGTGCAATTCCCCATCCTGTGCTCACACTGAAAACTCACCAAGGGCATGACCTTTTTGGATATGAAAGAGTATAATGCTCTTTCTCAAAAATGTCCTTTTGCTGCAATCTCTCCTATGGTCCTCTTCTCCCAGTGATGCAAAAAAAAAAAATGAAAAGGCTCAAATAGTGAAATGTATTGTATTTAGGGAATAATTCCAGGCATCAGCATGTTATACATAGTTCCAGCTTGAACCTATGTAATTCTGTATATACCATACATGGCTGATGCCCCTAAAAGCTTGAAATAACTAATGTAGACACCGCTATTTCGGAGATCTCGACTTGTGTTTTTTTTTTTTTTTCACCTCTTAAGTTCCTCCTCTACTCACAGGGAATATCAATGTCTGCATTCTTTCACTGAAATATAATAGGTTGGTGCTTTTTATTTTTTTTAACGTGGTCCAGGTGCAGAGAATGTTCTTTGCCCTTTTTAAAAAAAAAAAAAAAAAAAAGGTCAGCAACTACAAATACTGTACCTGCAGACTTTTAATAAAAGTGCACCTACCTGTCCACTGGTCCTGTCCAGTGGTCCTGTCCTCACCCGAACTGGTTCTCTGCCAGTCTTCTGATCCCTGGCGCTGACATGTTTACTGTGAGTTATTCCTTGCGGCTTCACAGCTGGCTGCCCACTGCACACATGCACTGCACTTGCTGCTCTTTGTGAATGGTCCTACAGCCTTCTGGGACCTGTGATGTGTCCCAGAAGATTGCCAGCAGGGGCAAGGCTGTCCAACCAGAAGTGGGTCCAATCAAAACAAGGTACCCGTGTCCCCTGCGCAAAAAGGGTCAAAAATAGAAGAGGATGGAGGCGGAGGATGGCATACGGTGATTGACATTAATTTACTCATATAGGTATCACTGCATGATGTACCACTGATATCCACAGGGGTTGATTTTCTAAAACAGGAAAATCTGGTGCAGCTCTACATAAAAATCAGCTTCCAGGTTAATTTGTCAAAGCCTATGTAAACAAGCTGACGTTAGAAGCTGATTAGCTACCATTCTCAGCTGCACCAGATTTGGCACTCACCCATTTTAGTAAGTCAACCGCAGTGTGCTAAAATTGCTCCCCAAACATAAAGGAACAAAAATCAAGAAGCTTATCAGAACCTATTTTTTATCATAGATCTGTAAGTATGGTTAGGTTTGGTTGCCACATGCAAGACTCTTTCTGTAGAGAAGTGGAAATTGATTAAATCCAAATAACATTTTTTTTTTTAGATTTGAATAGAATACCTGTGCATTTGATTGCTGGGTATGTACATGTTGGGGTAATTACTACTTTTGTCATGTCCTAGTGAAAATAACTGAGTGGGAATCTTCCCAGTGGGGACACATTTAAAGTTTTATATTTTACTGAAAGCTTTTCACCGCTTTATGGAAAAAGGGTTTTTATTGCTGTCTCTTTCCCAATAATGTGAGAAGAAATGTGTCCAGTGGGAACACAGACAACTTATAGGCAAGCATTAAAAATACAATTTACCAGTCTTGAAATGATATATTGCATTGTGTAAGTGGATAAAATATCCTCAATAATTATTATGTAATTTATTTGAATATAGATCTTGACCCTTTCCCTCCTGAGGAGCGACCAGAAGTAAAAGTGAAGGAAGGCACAGGAGTGATGCTGATTTGTGACCCTCCTCCACACTTCCCAGGTGATAACCTTCAAAATGATCATTAAATTGTTTCTTTCCTACCTGTCCTTATTCTATGCCAACAAGACCAACAGCATATGTTTCATTATCATATGAGCTGCCTTATTTTCTTCCTTTTTAAATACTAAAACAACTTTCTAGGTTAAAACATAAGTCTGGATTGTGAATTCACAAATATTGTAAGAAATATTAGAAAGTCACGTCTTTGTGAGCTGAATCCACTCCTTCCAGGCTAGGAATATAATTTCTTTCTACCACCACTGAAAATAGCCTCTTGGGACTTTAGTGGCAGATGGGAGTGACTAATTCATGGTGCATGACCAAGGTCTAAACTATTCAGGTAATCACAGATGTCCTGCACTCGCCTTCATGCTACAATGAATGAAAAAAATAAATGGCACACTGGGAAATAATTGTTATGCTACCCAGTGAGACCAGTTGGCTGCTTACAAGATAAGTGCACTTTCAACTTTAATCCATTAATTGCCCACCCCTTGCCCTCAGTAGCAAAATACCATGTACACTGAACAAAATTATAAACGTAACACTTTCATTTTTGCCCCCATTTTTCATGAGCTGAACTCAAAGATCTAAGACTTTTTCTATGTACACAAAAGGTCTATTTCTCTCAAATATTGTTCACAAATCTGTCTAAATTTGTGTTAGTGAGCACTTCTCCTTTGCTGAGATAATCCATCCACCTCACAGTTGTGGCATATCAAGATGCTGATTAGACAACATAATTATTGCACAGGTGTGCCTTAGACTGGCCACAATAATCGGCCACTCTAAAATATGCAGTTTTATCACACAGCACAATGCCACAGATGTCGCAAGTTTTGAAGGGAGCATGCAATTGGCATGCTGACTGCAGGAATATCCACCAGAGCTGTTGCCCGTGAATGGAATGTTCATTTCTCTACCATAAGCCATCACCAAAGGCGTTTCAGAGAATTTGGCAGTACATCCAACCGGCCTCACAACCGCAGAACATATGTAGCCACACCAGCCCAGGACCTCCACATCTAGCATCTTTACCTCCAAGATCATCTGAGACCAGCCACCCGGACAGCTGCATAGACCAAGAATTTCTGCACAAACTGTCAGAAACCATCTCAGGGAAGCTAATCTGCATGCTCGTCCTCCTCATTGGGGTCTTGACCTGACTGCAGTTCGTCGTCGTAACCGACTTGAGTGGGAAATGCTCACATTCAATGGCATCTGGCACTTTGAAGAGGTGTTCTCTTCATGGATGAATCCCAGTTTTCTTAGATCTTTGAGTTCAGCTCATGAAAAATGAGGGCAAAGACAAGTGTTGCGTTTATAATTTTGTTCAGTATAGAAACCCATACATTGGTACAGGATTTAAGCTCTTAAACTGCCCTGCAGATCCACATCCTGTAGCCTGTGCTATTCAGGTTAAATACGGAGCAGAAAGCCTGTTGCATGCAACTGGTGATAACAGAGGAATGCCATGGATCTTAATGGCGAATCATATCTGCAAATTAGCACATACTACTGACAGATTACCAATATATCATTTGGATTTCTGCCCTGTATAAATCCAGTACAGGCTGCAAGAGCTCTGATCAAGCAGTGAAACCTAAAAGATATTTATATCAGCAGCAAAAGGTATTGCAATTTTTCTTTAAGAACTTGCAAACCTCATCTTCTAATATACATATGCTGCCCTCCTTACTTTTAAAGTGTTTGTTACCTCAAAACTTCATATTCCTGATAAGTGCCTGCTGTATCATGTAATTTTATAAGAAAGTATCCTGTTATCTTTGTATTGCTTCCTTTATGTGAAAAACCCTGGTGTTCCTGCTAGTCCCCCTGCTTTCCTATTAAAAAATGACCAGAGTACTCAGTGATCAGTTCTCTAGCTATGCTGGGAACTCAGTGTGCTCTACACCAATGATCAGACTTATGCTGACATGCCCCAGCTGTACAGCCATTCACTGGAAAGTTCAGTGTACTGCTGCTTCTCCTTCCCCCAGCTCTTATGTAGCTGAGAACAGAGGGAATGTGACCACATATAAAAAAAGTGAAAAAGGGTATTTATATTTTTTTTATATCTATACCAAAATGTTTTGCTTTTCATTAATATTTTAAACTGAATGGATTGTTTTACAAGGTGAACGTTGACAATCACTTTAAGATTTTCTTCTAGTGTGGAAACTGACACTTCAGTAGGATTTCACACAACTGTATCACTATAATCATTGTGATTTTACAGTCCTTGGCACTGTGTACCTTGGCACTGGTCATCTACTATAATAGTATGTGATAGGATATGCCACAATCATCCAGTTTGGGCTTTGTTACATATGTTACTGAGAAAGGGGGAGTTATATTACAGAAAACAAAATACAAAAACAGAAATGTTAGAGAATTTAGAGCACAAGAAAAGATTGCTCATTTATGTTCCAGTGCTCACTATTTAATTAATCAGTCAATCAGTCAATATATGTGTGTGTGTGTGTATATATATATATATATATATATATATATATATATGTATACATATTATATATATACATATATATACATATATATATATATATATATATATATATACATACACCTCTACGTGTGTATATATATATATATATATATATATGAGGTGTATATATATATATATATATATATATATATATATATATAGTACAGTAAAACTGCAGGCAAGGGCACTGGGGGGCAAACTAATGTTAATTTGTTTTATTTAGTAATGTAATCCAATAGGATTACAATATATCAGTGTGTTCGTGTGTTTTACTTTTCAAATTTGCCGCCGGTTCCACCCCCCTGCGACATGACGCTCGCAGGGAACGGAAGCCGGGGCACAGAGCATCAGGCGGAAGATCTGGCCACTGTATGCTGCAGGAACACATCGCGGGATCCCGGGGACAAGGTAAGTAACCCCTCTTCCAGGATCCAGCGATGCTCCCTGGCGGTATCCTGAGTGTGGCTTGGGGTTACCGCTAATGGCACTGAAATTCCACCCCGAGCCACACTCGGGAATACCGTTAAGGAGGTTAAAGGATTTTAAATAAACGGTGCTGCACTATTGGCATGCCATTTGTTTTCCATGTTTATTTTGACATCCTATGGTTGATGAGAGAACGTGGCTTTTCATAGAAGTATTGCACATCTTTGGTTCAAAAGCTCTGTGTTCCCCGGGACCTGGGGGCTCTGGTGAGTGCATTGTGTTTCTATACTTGCACGTGGTGGAGCACTGAGGTAGCACTGGATTCAAGAAGCACAAATATTTATACTAAGATGTTTGGACTTTATATAACTTTCATTATTGTGTTGAAACAAAATACACGTTTTGTGGACTTTGCTGTTTATTTTTCACTATTGGTTTGGAATGACATGCATTTTAGATTATTGTCACACTCATTTTCACTAGTGACATTCAGTATTATTTTCAGCACTTTGAGATTTATACATTTTTTGTCACACTTATTTGTTGTATAATTCACATCACTTATGGATTTGCACTACATGTTTTGAGCTGTTTCCTTTAGCCATAGCATTGCATGTATATCATAGGTCATAATGTAGAGTCAAAAAGGGGTAATACCTAAGGTGTTTAAATACCAGGTATTGTTTTATATGTCATTTTATGGTTTTGGATAAGTGCTTAAGATTTTTTGGATATACTATTTGGTATAGATATTTTACCACACTATTATATTAGGAAAGGGATATTTACCCCTGGCACCCCAGGTGTGACAGCGCCTTCTCTCTGACATTCACATCCATTTATTCTGGCCCAAGCCAGAAGGCTAGAGGCTGCAGTCACTAGAGTAGGTTTTTAAGGGACTGGCGCTGTGTCTAGGTATTTAGTTCCATACCATGGATATCTCTAGAAAGCCTTGCACAAACAATTGCCATTATTCCTTGCATATTGTACAACAGATTTTTTTGGATCCTCTGACCAAATAAGGGTTGAGATTGTGTAGGCGATTAAACAATAGTTAATAAAAAAACATTGAATTTTATTAATTTATTATTAAGAACAAAAATCATTGGTGACACAGTCATACAAAATACACTCAAAGCCCGAAGGCAGTGACATAGAAAAGTTGCAACACAATAGGGAAATGGTGATTCGTGATGTTATGCCTTGTCATTCAGGCTTGGGATCTGCTGTGGATGTAATTTAAACATCGGGACTCCAACGCGTTTCAACTTGTTAAAATATTGCCTTTTTCAAGGAAATGACCACTTCTATAAAAGATAATTGTAAACAATTACTGTCTCCTTGTAGCAGAATAGAAGACAGAGTGTTGATCCTACTTACATACAGTGATTTATGCAGAGATGTTTAGACCACACATGGGAGCGCTTTTGTCCCCCTCCACCCCCTGGCATACAACAGGACCTCAAAAGGAGAGGGTACTGTTATCCATACAAGGAATAACCAAGTCCGCTTGTAAGGTTCCAAAATTGGATGGTAGTATCAATTTAAATTTTATAACAATTGAAAAGTACAAACTTTCCACTTACTAGGTGTCTTGTTAAAGCGTGTAGGACTATTGGAATCCTGGTAGGGCTCCTAGTCTTGCAGTGAGATTCCCTATGGGACGCCAAAGCCTCTAAGGGAAGAGGTTTAAAAATGGGGGTAAAGAAAGGGGAGGTTTCTTCCATTTTATCTAAAATTTGCTTAAGGAGCAAATATAATAGACTTATTCTCTAATGTCAGTATGCTATAGAAGGTATAAGGGGGTTCCTCCTCCACTCCTATCCCCATATGGAAAACCAAGCAGTATACTCCTGTCCACTCGTGAGAGACGCACATTCCTCCCCTCTGTGGTGAGGGGAATGGCATCTCTCACAGGTCCTCGGCGTCCTTTTGTGTGGATCGCGCATGCGTGGCACCGCGCCGTGCGATCCTGTTAGTCTGGGCTGGCCGGCTCCCTGTCTTGCCACTGCGCGTGCGCCAGATGGCTGCGCGCGCAGTGGCAATGGAACTGCCTCTCCCGGACAACACAAAAGGACGCCGCCAACACGGAAAGGATCTGCCACAGACCTGGAACTTTTTCTGGTCATTGGAGGCCCCTAGATGAAGAAAGAGAGAGCCTCCAGTGGCTTTGCTGCACCAGCAGAAGTGGGGCCTGTCCATGCCGGGTGCAAGCCTGAAAAAAGGTGACAACTAGAAACAGCACTCCCATGTCTCCAGCCAGACATCCCTGCATTTACATAAAAGCATTGAAAATCAAAACATCATAATAAAATATCCTGCATTAGTCATGTGAAAAAATCATATACCAACACAAGACATTCACAATGTCGTTTTTTGTTTGCCATTTGTCCAGGTAAGTCGGGTAAGATGGAGAGTCTAATTCCACTAACAATTTATAAAATAGGGACAGGCTATGTGAGGGTGGGTTCTTGTGATTGAAAATAGCTTTCACAGGGGTCAGTTCAGACAAATCTCTCAGCGGTTGAGGTAGAGTGTGTGTGAATCACGCTAGTTGGTTATAGCGCCAATTATCCATGAAAGTAACAGACTCGGACCGCACCAAGAGGGAGAGCGCTTTGAGACGCTTAGCGTGAAGGACATGGTGTAAGAGGAAGGGGCCCTTCGGGGACCAGTCCGTGAAGCTTTTGTCCAATGATCCAGGTAGAAAATAATCATGATGAAGCAGTGGCATTAGAGGAGAATTGCAGGGGCAGGAGTATTTTCCAGGTAAAGAGTCCCAAACGGCCAGAGAGGAGCTTGTTAATGGGGATATCAATTTCAGGTAATGTCTGGGCCGATTTAGGTATCCAAGGGGCGACACCCAGATCCAGACCGGCCAGTTGCGTTTCTAATTGAACCCATAGTTTGGTTGTCCCATGGAACTTCCAGTCAAAGATACGAGTAAGTATTGACGCTTGGTAGTATGCTTTAATATTTGGGAGGGCGAGACCTCTGGAGCATTTGGTTCTAAACAGAGTTGTTCTAGCTATAAGTGGGTTCTTGTCCCACCAGATATAGTGGGAAATCAATTTTTGTAATCGTGAGAAGAAGCCTACAGACACACCCAATGGGATCATCTGAAACAAAAATAGAATTCCGGGGAGGATGTTCATTTTTATGACGTTATTTTTCCCAACCAGGAGTAGGACAAAGACGCCCAACATCTCAGGTCAGATCTAATGGCATTCAGCAGGGGAATATAGTTGTACTTGAAGAGTGAGCTTAAGTGGGGAGTGAGGTAAATACCAAGATACTTCATGGTAGAAGGTTGCCAGCGAAATGGGAAATACGGTTTAAAGTTACGGTTTAAAGTTAGACACCTCTGTAGGCACAATATTAATGTTCAATATTTCTGATTTGGAGAGATTAATCTTAAAGTGAGAAAGCGTTTGGAAGGAGTCAAACATTGTCAACAAAACAGGTAAAGTGAGACGAGGTCGTTGTACAAAAAATAAAATGTCCTCCGCATATGCGGCGTATTTGTGGGTCGTATGACCCACCGTTACGCCGTGTATGTCTACGTTGTGTCGAATGGTAGCTAAAAAGGGTTCTAAAGAGAGGTCAAATAGTATAGGTGACATGGGACAACCCTGTCTTGTGCCATTTTGCAGGGAAAAAGGTTCACTCAATATGCCATTGACCCTAATCTTAGCCGTTGGAGAGGAGTGAAGAGAAGCAATTCGGTGGGTCATCAGAGGGCCTATGCCGAAGTGTTGAAGTGTGAGTATCAGGTAGTCCCAGGCCACCCGGTCAAAAGCCTTCTCGGCATCTGTGGACAGTAGTAGGGTGGGCTTGGAGCACCTGTGGACATGATGAATCAGCGAGATGACCCGCAAAGAATTGTCTCTGGCCTCTCGGCCGGAGATGAATCCCAAGTGGTCAGCAGAGACCCAATGTGGGAGTAAGGGGAGTAAGCGGTTAGCTATGACTTTCGCGTATAATTTTATATCCGCATTGAGTAATGAGATGGGACGATAACTACTACAGTTAGTAGGGTCCTTTCCGGGCTTTGGTATGATGGTAATATGAGCAGAGAGGAACTCAGAGTGCAGTCCAGTGTCAGTGGAAATGGAATTGGGATATGACGTCAGCTGTGGGAGTAGAATGTCATGAAAAGCTTTATAATATCTTGTGGTAAAGCCGTCTGGGCCTGGTGCTTTGCCAGTAGATGTGGATTTCAGGGCATTGCGAAACACTTCAACGGAAAACGCAGCCTCTAATTTCTCCAAGGAGGAGTCAGAAAGGCGAGGCAATTTAGTATGTGCGAGAAAGGAGGTGATAAGCTTGTGCCTAGCCTGTGAGGGGGGGTAAATAGTTTTTGAGTTAATGTTATAGAGGGCTGTGTAGTATTCCCTAAAAGCCTCAGCAATTTTTGAGGAAGTGTGGACCAAATCTCCGGAAGGGGTCTTGACCTTGGGAATAAATGAAGATGCTTTCTTAGCATGTAGGGATCTGTCCAGTTGTTTGCCAGGTTTGTTACATCATTCGTAGTGCTTCTGGGAAATTAGGTGGAAGTGTCTTTTGACCTCTAGGTGGAGAAGATCCCTAACCTCCTCCCGCTTTTGCGTCAGCGCCTCCAGGAGTGATTTATGAGCAGATAATTTATGCGCTCTTTCGAGCACGGACACTTGTCGCATTGCTTCCTCCAAGCGTTGACCGTGTTCCCTCTTTTTGCACGCTCCAAGTTCTTTTAGTTTACCACGGATCGTGGCTTTCTGGGCCTCCCAAAGTAAGGGAGAATCCACCTCCGCTGCGGAGTTTACAATGAAGTATTGCTTGAGTGACTCATATAATGCCAAGACATCTGCTGGGTCAGAAAGAAGGAAATCGTTCAATTTCCAGTTAATAGACTTGGGCGGCAGAGAGGGCACGGACAGGGTAATGGAGACAGACGCATGGTCAGAAACAGAAGCAGTTCCTATGGAGGTGGAGCGCACAAGGGGGAGATGGAAGTGGTCAATAAAAATGTTGTCTATGCGTGAGTAAGAATTATGTGTTTTGGAGAAATAGGAATAATCTCTCGCTTTAGGGTGGAGGATTCGCCATACATCCATTAATTGCATAGCCAGGAGTCTCTTTTTTTATAAAGGATAATTTTTTAAAAGAAAGTGAAGAACACGCTGAGGTGTCAAGTGTTGGGTCCAACGGCATAATAATATCACCCGCTAAGATCACTAGTCCCCTGCTGAAGTCCATCAATTTGGTCAGAACTTGTGAGAGAACGGGCGTTTGGTCGTGGTTCGGACAATAAACATTTGCCAAGTGCCTATAGTTCCCCTCAAAAATAGATAACGACCATGGTTATCAGCTAACATTTCCGAAAGTTGAAAGGGGATGCTCTTACTAAACCTGATGGCCACGCCTTTGCCTTTATTGGTGTCTGAAAGGCTATAATACCATTGCGCATACCTGTGTGAAGAGAGTCGCACGGAAGAGGTGTGAGTCAGGTGAGTTTCTTGAAGAAACACTATGGAGCAAGAGGATTTCTGCAGTTCCCTGAAAATGTTAGGCCTTCTAAAAGTGGTGTTCAGACCCCTGACGTTGTATGACATAACCTTCAGCGTGGTCATGGCTGTAGCAGAGCAACCCTTCGTGAAAATAGCGTCCACCTAGTCCAGCCTGGGGGAGAGGGGGGGGGGGGGTAGAGGGCAGGGAACAAGGGAGAAAAGGAGAGAGAGAAAGGGAAAGAGAAAGAGAAAACTTACAAGAAATAATCATATACAATCAAACATGTGTGGGTGTTAAAGGCAAATCACGCAACGAGTTGCAGTGAACCCTAGGGGCGCAGTGACGCCTGTCAGTCAGAACCGCCACAGTAGCAGAAAGGTCAGTGGCAGGACATAGACCACCAGGCAGCACTGCCCCCCAAAGGAAAGGGGCAAGAACCAGTAGTGGGGACTACATAGTAGCTCTTGGACGAGCGGGCTCTCTCTGGAGTTTCCGCCAACAAAATAATAAAAAGATACATTCAACCACATAACTTACGAGAGAGAAAAAATGGTCCATGGTAAAAAACAAAAAGGGAAAAACTCAGGGGATGGAGAAATCCAAGGGGGGGGGGGGTGGGAGCAACAATGTTCTCAGGCCCACAGGTGTAGTCCAAGAGGAAAAAAGAACAATACGGCACAGTTGAGAAATAGGCATATTAACTTGCAAGGGGTACCTCAAACTTGCTTTTGAGAGGAGCCAGGTGTTCCTGTGCGGCGTTTCTTGGAGGGCGTTTTGCGCCATTGGGAGTCAGGTGTAACAGTAAACGTTGGGATGCAGTCATGCCATCCAGGAAGCTCTACAGGTTTTATACCTGTGTCATTGAAGAAAGCTGGGAGATCCTCGGGGAATAGCAACGTGGAAGAGCGACCCCCAATCGCGGTAATCAAACATGGCGGGTAACCCCAGTGGTAAGTGGAGCCTTCCTCCCGAAGCTTTTCCAGTAGGGGTTTTAAAGCTCTGCGGCGTTCCAGCATTTCTTTAGACAGGTCAGGGTAAATGTTGAGGGATGCCCCATCAAAATCTATGTTTTGGGTGCCCTGCAGTTTTACCATAATGGCGTTTTTGTCTTTATAGTAGTGAAGCCTACAGATCACGTCTCGGGGTAAGTCTGTGGAGAGATTGCGAGGGCGGAGGGCTCTGTGAACCCGGTCAAAGTGGAGGGGATCAGTCGCAGCTCTGTTAAGTATGGAGTTTAAAATACCCCTTTTGGTGTCTTCCAGGTCGCAATCTTTAGTGGCCTCTGGGAGGCCTCGGATTCGCAAGTTGTTTTTGCGATTCCTGTTCTCCAGGTCTTCAAGCTTGTATAATGCTGTACAATGGGCCATAGTTAAGTGGGTAACTTTCTCTTGGAGCTCCTTGATGGTGTTTTCATGCAAGTCTTGGCGCTGTTCCGTTTCCTTGACCCTCCCTAGTATGTGGGACATGTCCGCACGAACTGCAGTGATTTCTTTTTTAGTGGACTTTTCCAAAGTGCGGAACATGCCCGCCATTTCTCCTTTAAGGCTCAGTAACAGGGACGCCATGTCCGAACCTGCAGGGGAGGGGGGTTCCTCCATGAGCTCTGAGCTGTATGTCGAGGCTGGTGAGGCTCTACGGGGAGATGCACCGTGTGCGGAAGGCGATCGGCTTCACTGCGATGCTGGGGCCTCCCCACTTGCGGTACTGGGGCTGTCAGCAATGAGGAACTGCTTTATAGAGCCTGAGGATGACTTTTTGGTAGCTGACCCCCTCCGTGTCTTCTTACCAAAAGTTGCTTGTTGTCCCTGGGTTTTTGCGGGCATGTTAAGAGGTATGTCGGCCGGAGAGTAGACAGAGCTCAGCTTAATCTCATCTGGCCTGCAGCATTAGAGTCACAGTCACACAAAGTCCAGAAGCAGATGTCTTGAAGATGTTAAGAGAGGGTGACAGTCTGTAAAATAGGCAGGCAGTTCAGTAAAGGCTTGTGTGGCTGCACAGAGGAGAAGAGGGGAATGCGGCCTGCTGGAGGACAGTGTCCCCTTGTGGGGGTCAGGATGGCGGGTAGCACGGCCCTGGCTTGTTTCTCGGTGGGGTGGGATGTAGGTGGATGGCGTTGGGGTAGCTTGGGGGTATTGGAGGAGAGTCAGGGCACGTTGGAGCTTAGCGGGTCCCGGGGCTCTTCCGGGTCCCGCCACAGGAAAGGCCGCGGCTTCAGCAGGTGGCTAGGCCTCAGGCCGGAGCTCCGCAAATCAGGGGCTCCCGGACAAAATAGCGGTGGATGCCTATCCCTGGGGAGTGGGGGAGTCTCCTGGTGGTGTTATTGAGCCCAAAGAGGTGGCAGAAAAGGAGGATGGAGGCCGATTTTGTGTTGTAGGAATGGAGCTCTCTTCTCTTGCGTCCGTCTCCATCGGCTTCCGGACACGCCCCCCTTCATATCTAATGTAGTACTTTTTATGTAAATATACAGAATATCATGAGATCAGCAAAAAAAATACAATAAATATACCGAATTTAGGCTACTTATTCAGAGGAAAAAGGAAAGAAAGAAAAAAAATGAAAATAAGAATAAAAAAAAGGAACTAAAAATAAAGATGATGAAAAAATATATAATTATAAAAATAATTTAAAAACATTTAAAATAAAAAAATTTAAATTTAAAAATAATAAAAAATAATTCCACAATGTTTTTCTCCTTTGCTTGCTCCCATTATCTCTACGTTTGTGGCGTAGCCATGGGGACCAGTTGTGCCCCATTCTACGCCAACATATACTTGGGGATGTGGGAGCGGGACTTTTTGGCAGATAAAGCCAATTCTATGTACTCCTGCCATATTATGTTATGGCAGAGGTACATAGACGTTATATTCATTGTCTGGAATGGCCCGGAATGCCTTATTGGGGAATGTTTACGCAAAATGAATCAGAACACCAAATCTGTTCTTTACAATGACGTACAGTCCAGATGAGGTGACTTTCTTGGACACTCGTGTCTCGGAAGATATGAATGGGAAACTAAAAACCCGACTATTCAGGAAAGAGACTGCTGGAAACACAATACTACATGCAGACAGTTTTCACCCAACACCACTAAAGAAGTCAATCCCATACAGCCAGTTTCTCCACATGTAAGTAGGATCAACACTCTATCTTCTAATCTGCTACAATTCTACAGTCTGCTGTTGAGTAATTGTTTATAATTATCTTTTATAGAAGTGGTGATTTCCTTGAAAAAGACAATATTTGAACAAGTTTAAACGCATTGGAGTCTCGATGTTTAAATTACATCCACAGCAGATCCCAAGCATGGATGACAAGGCATAACATCAGGAATCACCATTTCCCTATTGTGTTGCAATTTTTCTATGTCACTGCCTTCGGGCTTTGAGTGTACTTTGTATTACTGTGTTACCAACGATGAGACTGAGACGTTTTTGTTCTTAATAATAATTTAATAAAATTCAATATTTTTTATATTAACTATTGTTTAATTGCCTACACAATCCCAACCCTTATTTGGTCAGCGGATCCAAAAAAATCTGTTGTACAAGGTATTTAGTTCCATTCCTTCATGCTGCCTATCAGGATTTGGATTGTCTGACTTAGAAGAAAACTTAGTTGAGCCAGGAGCAGCATTTTTAATAATGCCTAAAGTGAAATTTAAAAAATGTCCAATTCCTTTAAAAAACCTGCCTGGAGGATGCCCTAAACCTGCCTGTGAATTAGAATATCTGTGGGATGCATACAACCTACTACAGCAACACTGTTATTTACAAAGTAGAACAAATGCCCCTTGCCAGCTTGTTTTTTGTAATGTAAAAACAGCATGGAACCCTTTGAAATACATACCAACCCCTTTTGGGGGACATTTGGGGGTGTCTCCATGATGTTTATAACATAAAAAAAATGTCAAGATTGAAATGTCATTTACTGGAAATGTTTGTTTTTATGTTTGTGTTTTTTTCTTAGCAAATGTCACTTTTGCTGTAGTAAATCCTACAGCAAGAATGACATAAGAAAAATGCTGTGGAGGCCCCCCAAAATCCATACCACTCTTTGGTATGGATTTTAAGAGGAAACCCCACACAAAAAAGAAAAGAAATGCATAGGTTTCCCACAAAATCCATAGCATGCCCTTTAACTGAGCATGCTGCCTGTCTGTCCAGGAAGGAAAGGGGAAGAGCTTGAGGTCCCTTCCTGAACCATACCAGTTCACATGCCCTAAACATGGCCCATTCTGCCAAGGGGGAAACAATTTTGGTAGGACAAGAGCCTCTTCCCCACAAACCTGCCCCAGTGAAGGGCTTATTGGAAACTAGAAGCTCACTTTAACAATAAGGGGGCACCCAGATAAGAGCCCCCTATGTAAATGAGTTAGGGGTACATAGTACTCCTACTCATTCACAAAAAAGCATACAGTAAATAAAAACAAACACGCACACAATGTAAATCCATCATCAGTCATGCCATCCACCAAAAGAAAAAACTCAACTACTCTAACACAATGACAATTAGCAATAAAAGGGAAGGAGTGGAGATCGTGGTGACATCATGCCCAAATTTGGCCATGTGGCCATATTTAGGCAAAGAAGTCTTTGCTCCCCTGCTTTGCTTACATTGCTGGGGATTCCTGTGACATTAGTGGTTGCTAAAGATGTAGCAGAAAGCTGTCATATTCATCTACTTTGTACGCCCTAAACATTTGGTGTTCAGACAAATGTCTGAATAGGGAATGATTGGATCGAACACTGAGCTCATCCCTATCTGCCTCCAGGTAGGTGGCATTAAACTTTTCCAACTTAAAGGAGAAGTATGGCCAAAGCTCTTTTTGCCATACTTCTTCTTTGGGTCACAGTAGTGCACTTAGTTCTGCACTCCTCTGACCCAGATTCAGCTGACAGCAGGCTAAAGTCTGCTGCCAGCAGACTCCACAGAGCCAGTCCAGACTTTGCAGGGATCCCAACAATAATGTCTGGATCTGGCCAGATATCTGACAGGCAGTTGGCTCAATCTCTTAGCGCACCGCTCAGAGCCTGAACCAGCAGTTCCCACCCCCTCCACAGTCCGGTGCCCCAATGAACGCTGGAGGGACAGATCAGAGAGCAGTGACTGACAGTCACCACTTGCTGCTCAGAACGGAATCGAGAAATGAGCGATCAGTGGTCTTTAATCTCTCAATTCTCAGTGTAGAGCTGGTGAGGGACAGCTACAGCATTGGATCAATGCTGTAGCCATCTAGGTGAGTACCTGTGTTTATTTTTTTTACAATCCCATTCTTCTCTTTTTAATATAAGCAACTTCTGATTGTGTATGGTGAACTTAACACCAAAAAGGGAAATTAAACATAAAACAAATGTGTTAACATTGTTTAGGTGCTACCTTCAATAGACAATGTACCATGCTTTTAGGCATTTTCGTTTGGTTAATAAAATTCCACTTTTCCTTAAAAGTTCAGATTTATAAAATATATGCATTTATAAAAGGCCTGCGATCTGATATATGATGTATTGTGGACAGATATTGCTCTTGTACTGATTTTAGCAGAATCACAGAGGAAGGAACTTCTCCTTCAGAGAATATAAAGTCTCTTCTCTGAGACTCTTTGAAGATGGCACGCTATTATCAGAGGTTGGCATTCGGAAAGGTTGTGCAGAGTTTTAGTGAGTAGAGTCGCAACATAAAAGTGAGGTGAATCCTTCATATCTTTCATATGAGGAATGCCTTATTCAGATTCTCTCCTGACTGATGCCACAGTGAATAGTTCTAGTTTTCTATCCATTAGATACAATTAAAATATAAGTTTGGCATGGTATAATATAACTTTAATTTACATATAACTTTTTTTTTTTTTTATAAATCTAAAAAACCCACCTCAATAGTAAAGAGCATGCTGGTTGGTATTAGCATAGCTGCACAGTATCCATGATATTGTTTGTGTGTTTGAGTGTGTTTTTGAATACAATGAGAATTTTACATTGCGTATAACACTCATTCCTTACTATACATGTTTGACAGCTTGAAATTAACTATAAACTAGCATGTCTAAATAATTATCTTTCTTTTCATACATCATGGGACACAGAGCCATAAATCATAACATATGGGTACCCCTCCCACACAGGAAGTACCTCAGTTTTTTCGCCAGTGTCTAAAAGGTGAAGGTCGCTGTGGAAAGGTGCTCCACATGTTTGTTATGTTTCAAAGAAGAAGAATGAAGATTATGCTATCATACCCCAATCAAAGATCATTGAATCTAAGGGGATAGCTATCGGATCTATCCAAAACAATGGACTAAAAGGATGGTACCCGAGCCTTGGGAAGCAGATACAAGGTTTTGCCTGTAACTCTGTCCTTTTTAGGTACTGGACCCTGGGATCTGGACCCTTGGGATACCAAACCCCAAAGGTGCTCCGTGTAGGGTGCTCTACAGATCCAAGGCCGTGGCCCCTCTTATATAGGGGACCCTGTCCTTGAAGGTCTTTATGACTATGCTCACCGTGAGTAGTGAAGATTGGAATCTTGCTTTTAGCAGTTTCCTGCAGTAGGACTGGTGAGTCCATTTTAAATATTTACACAGCAAAAAAACAAAAAAAAAAAAACCTTAAAGGGTTAAAAATTGCAAAATTTTTAATATTTTATGCACTGTTACCTTTATTAATTACAGAGACTTGTGCCAGGTGTATTACTGCTTGTATTCACATTGTAACAGATTATGCAAAGTATGTTTACAGTTTGTTTAAACCATATTGTTACACTGTTGTTCTTACCCTGCGCTGATTATCTGAAAAGCTTCAGCTGTGACAAACAAGACTCAGCCTAAACTGCTTTCTCTCCATTTGTTTGTGTTAGCCCTGGCACATAAGCATTCGCATGGTCGCCTCTGCTGGACATTGTCGCAGGTTTATGCAGAGTATGTTTAAAGTATGTTTAAAGCATATAGTTACTCTTATGTTCTTACTCTGTGCTGAGTATCTGAAAAGCTTCAGCTGTGGCAAACGGGATTCAGCCTAAACTGCTCTCCCTCCCCATTTGTTTGGGTTAGCCCTGACGCATAAGCGTTCGCATGGTCGCCTCTGCTGCATGGCGTGCCGCGTGTCTACGGCGTTCGTCCATTCATGCGCACTCGGGAAAAATTTGCATTTAAATAATAGGCGTTCGCCACGTGATGGGCGTGGTCTAATGCGGTTTGGCATGCACATGGACGCCACGCATGCATAAAAGTGCACATTCTGCAAGGAACGGTTTCCAACACACTGGCCTCTGCTAGTCTGAAAGGGGACACAGAGCATCAGCAGCTGGGTTGTGTGAGTCACTGTGGGTGTATGTTACTGGCACTAATAGGTCCTGTATCTTTGGTAAATCAGTGTTGTGTTCCCTTGGCTCACTGCGCCCTCCTCATCGGTCTTTTCCCATTCATCCACTCTTGGAACAAAAAGTGTATAATGACTGGGATCATCCAGATAGGATGTTTGTTCCTCCTAAAAGGTTTTCATTGTTATATCCTATGGAGAATAAGTTTTCTAAGAAATGGAATATTCCTACTGTGGATGCAGCCATTTCTTCGGTTAACAAGAATTTAACCTGTCCTGTGGATAATGCCCAGGTTTTTAAAGATCTAGCGGATAAAAAGTTGGAATCTTTATTGAAGGCCTTCTTTGCGGTTGCAGGTTCTGCAGTACAACCAGCAGTAGCAACCATAGAAGTGTGTCAGTCTTTGAAAGACCGTATAAAGCGAGTATCTAAGATGGTTCCTTCTCAAGGAGAGTCTGTGGAGGATCTGTCAGATCTACCTCGCACTTTTTTTTTTCGCAGTAGATGCTGTTACGGACTCCATGAGGCAAATGTCACGATTTGCGCTGATGACAGTGCATATGCACATATTCCTGTGGTTAAAGAGCTGGTCTGCAAAATTACCTTGTAAAAATTACTGGCTAGCTTCTCCTAAGGCCTCTCAGTGAAGGAGCGCCCCCACTTGCTTGTGTGGGGGGGAAGGCTCCTGTGGTTCTCAGGGGCATGGGTGGAGTTGATTCAAGACTACTGAGTTGTCTCGACCATTTCACAGGGATACAAGCTGGAATTCCAGGTGTTCCCGCATCCTCGGTTTGTGAGGTCAAGTATACCAACAGATCCCCTAAAAGAAAGTTCTCTCATTCAGGCATTGGACCAACTGAGAGCTCAGAGGGTGATAACTGAGGTTCCAGAAGAGGAAAGGTTTCAGGGGTTTTACTCAAACATATTCGTAATCCCCAAACCAAACAGGGATGTGAGACCTATTTTGGATCTCAAGGCGCTGAATCAGTTTCTGAACATTCGTTCGTTCCACATGGAATCTGTTTGTTCAGTCGTAACCTCCCTGCAGGGAGAGGAATTCCTCGCATCCATAGACATCAAGGATGCATATCTTCATGTGCCTATATTTCAGACCCATCAAAGGTTCCTGCGTTTTGCGATTGGAAACCATCACTTTCATTTTGTGGCCCTGCCCTTCGGGTTGGCCACAGCACCAAGAGTGTTCACAAAGATCCTAGCTCCAGTATTGGCTGTTCTAAGGTCCCGAGGGATATCAATTATAGGATATCTGGACGATCTATTACTAATAGATCAATCTGTGTCAGCTCTAAGCCAAAATATTATTCAGACTGTACATTTTTTTAATGTCTGGGTTGGATACAGAACTTAGCAAAGTCAGCATTACAGTCAGTCCAGCATCTGGAATACCTGGGGCTTCTTGTCGACACAGTGCCGGCAAAGATATTCTTGCCAGCAAGAAGGGTCTCAGACCTGAAGACTCAGGTTCGGTCTATAGTAAGACTGAGCTATCCATCTATATGTCTTTGCATGACATTACTGGGGAAGATGGTGTCCACATTCGAGGCAATTCCCTATGCTCAATTCCATGCCGGACCCTTGAAGAACAACATTCTGTCTGCGTGGAACGGATAAACTCAGTCGTTGGACCGGTTCATAACTCTTCTACCAAGTGTACAACGGAGTCTGAATTGGTGGTTGTAGACCAGAAATCTGGAGAAGGGGAAATCCTTTCTTCCAGTGACCTGGAAGGTGGTGACTAGGGAATAGGGAGTCTCTCATATCATTGGGAGAATTCTATCCTTCCTACAAGCAGAAGTAGAAATGAAATTAGCCCTGAGCACAATTAAAAGGCAGATTTCAGCTTTATCATTTTTTTTCCAGGAACCAATCGCTTCCCATTCGTTGGTTCAAACCTTCGTCCGGGGAATATTGCGTTTGCTTCCTCAAGTGAAGCCACCGTGGTGTCCTTGGGACTTAAATTTGGTGTTGGCAGTTTTGGTTCTTTTGACCAAGAAACTGGTCTTTTTGATTGCGATAACTTCGGCTAGAAGAGTATCAGAACTAGCAGCTCTTTCTTGTAAAGAGGCATTCTTGATATTTTATCAAGATAGGGTGATTTTATGTCCTCACCCAGATTTTTTGCCCAAGGTAGTGTCCTCCTTTCATTTGAATCAAGACATTATACTACCTTCTTTTTTTCCAGATCCTCACTCAGAGGAGGAAAAGTTACTGCATTCCCTTGAAGTAATGCGTGCACTTAAATTTTATTTACAGGAAACAGCTCGTATTCGTAAGACCGAGAGCTTGTTTGTGCTGCCAGAAGGCCCCAGGAAGGGGTTGGCAGCATCTAAATCTATGATTTCCTGTTGGATTCGCCAGGTTATTACCCAGGTGTATGGTTTAGTAGGAAAGGTTCTACCTTTTGCTGTAAAGGCACATTCTGCCAGACGAGTAGGTGCCTCTTGGACACATCGCCATCAAGCCTCTACGGCTCAGATTTGCAAGGCCGCGACTTGGTCGTCGGTGCATACGTTCATTCGTTTCTATATAGTGGATGTTGGGACCCAGGAGGAGTCTGCTTTTGGCCGCAGTGTACTGCAGGCGGCGGTGTAATCCTTCTGTTAAGGGTCAGATGGCGGTATTTTTTGGTGTCCCCCTCACCTCAGATGCATTGCTTTGGGACGTCCCATATGTTATGATGTATGGCTCTGTGTCCCATGATGTACGAAAAGAAAAAATTATTTTTATTTCTTGAAGTACATTACGGGACACAGAGGTCCCTCCCCTCTTTTATGGGGTCTTTTATTGCTTGCTACAAAACTGAGGTACTTCCTGTGTGGGAGGGGTTATATAGGGGGTTATCAATTCTGATTGGTTGCCAGTGTCCTTCACCTATAGGTGGCCTATATAACCCATATGTTATTATTTATGGCTCTGTGTCCCGTGATGTACTTCAAGAAATGGATTGTACAGGTAAGTATGAATTAAAAATATACAAAATACAAATTTTTGTGCAGAATGCAATTTTTTTTCAATTTTGTAGTGCATGAGGATAAGCAGCTCTTTTACCGTATAAAACAGACAATTTCACTGTATAAAAGTATTTCAAATTGGCATTTAACAGACTTTTATTTCTCTCGTTCTCACACAGATGACCTTAATTACAGATGGATCCTAAATGAATTTCCAAATTTTATTAATGTGGATAAACGCAGATTTGTTACCCAGACAAATGGAAATTTGTATATTGCAAAAGTGGAACAGTCAGACAAAGGAAATTACTCTTGTTTTGTAAACAGTCCTTCAATCACAAAAAGTGTCTTTAGCAAATATACTTCACTGTTGCCCCAAACAGAATGTAGGTATCTCTCTACAACATACAATATACAAGTGATATATCATTGTCATTATAATATTTATTTACAGATGTATACATTTTTACTTGCACTGATTATAAACATCAAATGTCAAAGCTAGACACCATAGGATAAATGAGCATTTTTAATATGGTAATCAATAGTGCAGTGGGTATATTCAAAGGGGAGTTGTGCATAGTAACCCAATTTATTATTTTTCTGATTTAACTACACTAAACGGGATGGTTATCATGGATTACTTTGGTTTGCTAAAGCTTTGAGCATTATGAGCATTTTTATAAATAAATCAGTGTGGTTAATTTACTAAAACTGGAGAGTGAAAACTCTGGTATTTTCCGTTTTTGCACATTTTAAAGTGGAAGACCAGGCTCTGACTAACTAAGCCTAAAACTGCTTCCACCCCCTCCTAACTCTTATTCTAACTACACTGTAAAAAGGAAGATGCTTAAACGTACCTATTTCCAGATTGCTCCGGTCTGGTCAGGTGATCGGCTCCCAATGGCGACTTCATGGGAGAGGAGGGACAGCCAACAACGGGTGTCCCATAGTAAGCCTATCAGCATTCTTTCCATTGCTGGCGGCTGCTCCTCTCCCCTAAAGCTGGCCCCTGGGGAGAACAAGTGACCGGACCAGAGCACTTTGAGAATCGGTAAGTATAGGCATCTTCCTTGTACAGGGTAGTTATGATAGGAGTTAGGAGGTAGGTGGGAGACATTTTAGCCCTAGTTGGTTAGAGCCCTGACTTCCACTTTAAATACTCTATCTCTGTAGAATTTGTCAGACACTCTACTTCTTGAATTCTGAATTAACATCTTTAGAGTTGCCTCCCTATGAAATTTAGACACCGGTATACCATCTTTCATACATATACACTACTGTACAAATGTTTTAGGCAGGTGTTTAAAAATTGCTGTAAATTAAGAATGCTTGTAGAAATTGAAGTGTTAATAGTTTTTGTTTTTTTTATCAATTAACAAAATGAAAAATAGAGAACATGGAAGATTGGGAAGGAAGGATTTTCCAGGCACATAAAGTAATTAAAATCAATATTTATTCAAATTCCATAAAACGAAAACAAAAGGGGGAGGAAAAAGGGAGCAAAAAACAAATAATGAGAACATATACAATATAGAACCGATTAGGGCCTAAACGGCTCACCAATCATCTGTATAACATACAGCAGTTCTAATAGGTGTGATTCTACACAGTTACAATGCTGTTAGCCATAATAAAGACTGTAAATACGTAACGGGGATCCTGTCAGAGGTCAGTCCAATGGCAGGCACCGTCCCACACAAGATCAGATAATGGTGACAAAGAGTAATGGTTCAATTGCTCAACATGTTTCGCCTCATGTAGAGGCTTTGTCTGGAGCCTAATTGTAAGTATTGTAGAGGGATTCTGTATAAAACAAAAGGTGTTGTTATTAGAAATATATATTATTCACAAACGAGTGTTATCCTATAAAATTTAAGGACCGCCTGTATGTTGGTGGTAACATATCCAATCACTGGTTGGGAATATACATGCGGATGGGCGGTAAAACCCCCATGGGCGCAACGGGCAATGCACCCCGGAGGCTCACCAATTGATCACATGTGGGGGACCACACAGTAAAGATCTATAATTATATATTTATGGGTGATAAAAATACCAACGAACAAGAGCAGGTGGTTTTATACATACCTGTATATTTGTTATGCAGGACAGAAGTCACAGCAGAATAATTGGTAGTTAATAACGAAGGGACACTCATGGGCTAGTCAGAGCTCGGTATCATATGAAAAAGAGCTGGCCCAGGATTGGTAAGAACCTGGCTGTCACCTAAGTTAAGGTATAATAAACCAGTTAATATCTAGCTACAGGATGTGGTCAAACAACTAATCCAAGATTATACGAGGAAAGGAAGCTGCCGTGTAGATAATAGTATGGCAGGAAGTGAGGACGAGGTATCTGCTGTGTAGGTGATGAGCCCATAAGGAGACCATAAACAACCCCCAACCGGATATGGAGACATGCAGGAAGGTAGTCACCAGAGCACAAAAGATATTTGGTGAATAGTAGTCTAAGTGTATAAATCAGATAGTGCACTTTAAAAAAATGGTTAAACCAGCCACAAAAGAAGGGGGGGGAGAAAGGAAGGTAGCCAAAGGGCATAGCGTCTTACCAAGCACTCAAAATAATGAGAGCATTTCCCTATAACTAAATGGGTGAAGCCCATAAGTTATACCATATAAAGGTGGTGTGTGGATTGCCTGTAGTAAATATAAATAAAATGATATTATATATACTGCCAAAGAACAACTTCGTATTCAGTCTAAAGTGAAGTAGGCTAATTCAGAGTAAATACCTTTAAACAGCTCTGTACTATGTGTCCATGGTGTCCTCTCCGGATGGGGAACCGCCGCCATACTGAAGCCAGGGTGTATGGCCTCTTTATAGTGGTAAATGAACAGAAGATAAATTCAAATCAATAATTGGTGTGACCACCCTTTGCTTTCAAAACATCATCAATTCTTCTAGGTACCCTTGCATACAGTTTTTGAAGGAACTCGGCAGGTAGGTTGTGCCAAAACATCTTGGAGAGCTAACCACAGATCTTCTGTGGATGTAGGCTACCTTTGTCTTTTCATGGTAATACCAGACAGACTTTATGATGTTGAGATCAGGGCTCTTTGGTAGCCAAACCATCACTTCCAGGACTGCTTGTTCTTCTTTACACCGAAGATTTTTCTTAATGACACTAGCTGTACATTTGGGGTCATTGTCCTGCTGCAGAATAAATTTGGGGCCAATCATATGCCTCCCTGATAGCATGGCATGATGGATAAGTATCTGCCTGTATTTCTCAGCATTGAGTACACCATTGCTTCTGACCAAATCTCCAACTCCATTTGCGGAAATGCAGCCCCAAACTTGCAAGGAACTTCCATCATGCTTCACTGTTGACTTCAGACACTCATTATTGTACCACTCTCCGGTCCTTCAGCAAACAAGCTGCTGCAGCCAAATATTTATAATATATCAGTCCAGAGCGTATACTTCTATTTGCCTGCACCCCAGTTCCTATGTTTTTATGCATAGTTGAGTCGCTTCGATTTGCTTCCACGTCAGGGGTATGGCTTTTGGAGGCAATTTTTCCATGAAGATCACTTTTGGCTAGACTTCTCTGGACAGTAGATGGGTGTTCCTGGGTCCCACTGGTTTCCACCAATTCTGTACTGATGGCAATTCTGGACATCTTCCGAGGTCAAAAGGAAGTAAGCATGATGTTTCTTTCATCTGCTGCTGCATTAAAGTGATTGTAAAGGGTTTTTTTTTTTTTGTCTTTTTGTTAAATTACAATACATGTTATACCTACCTGCTCTGTGCAGTGGTTTTTGCATAGAGCAGCCTGGATCTTCTCAGGTCCACCTCCAGTGCTCCTGGCTCCTCCCTGCTGACATGCATGCTCGTTCCTGACCTCTGCTCTGTGTATCCATAAGACAAGATGAGAGCTGCATGCAACAGGTTTTTTTTTTTTTATCTTAGTGCACAGAATGCAGTAAGGTAAAAAAAACCTTCTGCTTTTACAACCACTTTACCTTTCCTTGGCCGACCACTGCGTCTATGGTCCTCAATATTGCCTGTTTCTTTGTGCTTCTTTAAAAGAGCTTGAACAGCAAATCTTGAAACCCCATTCTGGTTTGAAATGTTTGCCTGGGAGACACCTTGCTGATGCAGTATCATTACCGTGTGTCTTGCTGCTGTGCTCAGTCTTGCCATGGTGTATAACTTGTGACATTAAACTGTTTTCCAGAACCTCATCTTAGTAGCAGAGTTTGGCTGTTCCTCATCTAGTTTTAAGCCTCCTACACAGCTGTTTCTGTTGCAGTTAATGACTGTGTTTCAACCTAAGTATGAAATTGATGATCATTAGCACCTGCTTGGTATAATTAGTTAATCATACAACTGACTCTAATACTACAAAATACCTGACTTTGTGCAAGTGTAAAAGTGTAAGAATTAATGCTGGTTTGAAGCCAGAGGGTAGTCACACAAAATATTGATTTGATTTCATTTGATTTTGATTTTTCTTTGCATTTTGTAAATTGATATAAACAGATATAGATATATATATATAAACAATTGAAATATATATTTTTGAAAGCATTCTTGCTTTACAGCATTGCCACACATTTTACACAGTGAAATATATATATATATATATATATATATATATATATATATATATATAGCCCTAAACCTAAAATCCCACTTTTCAGAAAACAAACCAAAAAAGGCGTTTGCTTAAAAGTAGATGGTGTTTACTGGACATTTATACATTTGAGTTTATTTACTAAAGGCAAATAGACTGTGCACTCTGCAAGTGCAGTTGCTCCAAAACTTAGTAAATTAGGTAAAGATTCACTTTGTAAAGAGTACCCAATGCAAGGAAAATGAAAAAGAAAACGCAAAAAAATGTTTTGCATGCACATGATTGGATGATGGAAGTCAGCAGAACTTATGTTTATTTACTAAGCTCTGAAGCAGCTGCCCTTTCCATAGTGCACAATCTATTTGCCTTGAGTAAATCAACCCCATTGTTTAGCAAAGGTGCTGTTTTTGACATGTAATGGCTGAATTTTGTTGTTGATGTCAGATGTTATTTGTTGTCTTTGTATTGTAGCTGCAAAACGCTATGCCGCAGATATTCAAATTGGATTCTCAGATATTTATGCTCTGAAGGAACAAAATGTGACACTGGAGTGTTTTGCTTTGGGAAAGTAAGTATTACATTAGCACAATGAATTTATAAATGCTGAAAAATTACATAAACATAGCTCTTTTTATGGAAAGAACATAATTACAGATAAGTGTTTAATTTAATTTGGAACCCTATAGCCCTTTTTAGATGGGCGGACTCCGCCAGCGAATTCCCCTGCTCAGTGGGGAGAATCTGCTGATACCTGTTGAGCAAGCAGATGACAGGTCTGTGTCCACTTCACTTATGCGTAGTGGACACAGACAGCACGCTTTCCTCTATGGGCGGTTGGATGGACACATACCACCTGTCTGTTTCCATCCAACTGTCATCTGATTCAATCCACCAAGTGGTCTGTTTTTAGGGGATAGGATGGGATCACATCTCAGCGGGTGGCAACAGACACATTTCCTTTGACATCTGCCGTTCTATAGAGGGCAATGGATGGTCTGATCGGGTCTGCCTAAAAAACTGACTGGCGGACCCTATCGGCCCGCCCGTGTGAAAGGGGCGTAAATCTGCAGGTTTCAGTTACTGTCTGTGCTTCCACTGGAGAGGTTTACATTCAGTTCTGCATTGTCACCAGTGCAAGAAGTGAAAGGAATCGGTAATAAAAACAGCAGAAAAACACTTGTTTACTAATATGGAAGGGTTAGAACTGCTGAGATTTTTTATTACCTGTATTCCCGAAGATTGAGCTAATAAAAAAACTTCACAGTGGGGACACAGAAATAACAACAGAGGCTCTGATCCTCTCCTACTTTATACAGAAAAAGATTAACATTCTGGCTTTTTACAAATATTTCCAAGTAGTATACTTTGGAAAAGAAATGTGTTATTTTTAAAGAGATTTTTTTTTTTTTTTATTCCTCTGCAATAATCCATCCTAATCTTACAGTACAGGACACAGTCAACCTATTCATATAACTTGGCTTATGTTATCCTACCCTCAGGTAATTAGACACTAACAAAGTTTTGAGGACATGCCCCCCTGTGGCTCCTCACATATAACCCAACCCCACTCTGTGAGGGCTATTGTCTGTGGGAGATGAACCTCTTTTCCTTCCAGAAAAAACAGATTCACCACTGTATTATTTTCTTTTAATATTTCCTCAAGTTTTCTTTAATCAACCTCACTCTCTACAGAAGCAGTGTATCTGCATCGGTGCAACTTCGGTAAAACCTTGGGAATTGTACCCAGACCCAACAATGTGGGGGCGGCCTGCATGGGCGTCCGCAGAACTTTTTTCAGGGGGGGGGCATAATTTTAAGCTCACCCATGCTCCGCCCCTTTTCAACAAATGTCATAAAGGGGAGGGGCTTAGTCATTATACCTTTTTTGAGTATGTATTTATAAAGAGCAAACAGCAGCACCTATTCTTAAAGCATTTGTTAACCTAAAAAAAAGAAAATGATCCTGTTCACTTAAAGCATGTTATACATCACAGTGCTTTGCTGTGTCATTTTGACCCTTCTATCACCTAACATACCTGGCTGATCCTGCCTGGCTATGTCCTCCCTCTGTAAACTGACCACCATATACCATGGCTTCTGAGCCCTGACACTGTGGTCAGTTTAAGTGCCTCGGTCACCTGCAGCCCTCCTGTCCTCCTCTGTTCTCTCTCCCCCCTCTCTCCCTCCCTGTCTGCTCCCATGTCAGTGCCCACCCACCCCCCCTACCCTCCTGCTGCTGTAGTTTAATTTAAAGTTTCTTATCCTGTCTACAGTCTGTTTAATAATCCTGTGTGCCCCAGTGTCTTTATAAAAATAAGCCATTCGTTACCAGTTTTCAGAGCGCCACTCACTGCTCACGTGCCCTGCCACCTCTCTCCTCCTCTCCCCTCCTCCTCCCCTCCCGACTGACATCAGTGAGGAATCCTTGGCCCCACCCTCTGCAGACAGCTGTCACACAGGGAGAGGAGAGAGCCAGCGGGTCACGTGAGCGGCGCTCGGCCCTCTGAAAACTGGTAAAAAACGGCTTATTTTTTTAAAACACAGGCGCACAGGATTATTAAACAGGCTAGACAGGAAGGTATAAACTGGCTTAACAACCTCTTGAAAAGGGAAGTTGATTTCAGGGGGGGTGGGTAAATGCCCCCCCCTTGCCCCTACCTGCGGATGCCCATGGTGGCCTGTAAAGTTGCTTTGGGCACTGGATCCTGAATGTCACTTGGTGCAATGCATTGCGTGAGCTGTAGGATGCTATATAGGTCCAGGGCCAAGGTCCATCACAGTGGAACCCAGTCACTGCAGACCCCTTTGGGAGTAAATCCACCATGGTGGCAAAGCCTGAACTTTATATTATATACAGTCCAGCATTGTGAATAGGTAAGGC
This sequence comes from Pelophylax lessonae, assembly GCF_965119305.1. NCBI lineage: Eukaryota > Metazoa > Chordata > Amphibia > Anura > Ranidae > Pelophylax > Pelophylax lessonae. The sequence continues at coordinate 239,904,629 of NC_138771.1, forward strand.
AGGGTCACCCCGTATGTTTGATTGTTACTGTGTAAAATGGGGCTTTGTTTGTAAAGTTTCCACTTTATGGTTCAATCTTTTCATACTTGATGCTTAAGTTTATCCATTCAGAGCTTAGTCTCAGATGGATGACCAAGTGTTAGCTCACACCACCTAACGCACTTTAACACTTCCACCTAAAGTCTTTATAAAGTACTCAGGTGCTTTCTCCTGTCCTTTCGTCACAAGGATCTTCTGCAAGATGGTCTACATCTGGGTTACCACATACTTGTCTATGGCGGAGGCCAGGTGAAATAGGAGATAACTCTAAGGCCTCTTTCACATATGTAATCTGATCAGGCCGGCCTGTCAGTTTTTCAGTCGAACCTGATCGGAAGGTCCATGCATTACTATAGACAAGCAGGTGTATTTGGACTATTTGGACCTGCCTCTGGGTCTGGCCCAGTTCACTAAAAAAACAGAGGGGGAATCCATCCTCTTTAGGTAGATTGTATAGTTGGGTATAAAGCAGAGTCTGTTTACTCAAAGAGAAGAGCAGGCTCTGTCTGTGTTTGCTCTACAGAAAGAAGTGGACACGGGTGTGTTATTCTGCCTGCTGTTCTCAGATTTCAGGGAATCTGTGAGCTGATCCCTTGCTGATCAGAATGTAATCCACTCCATATGAAAGGGGCCTAAGCAGCAGGTAAACATTCGTCCTGCCGAAGGCCCACTAAAAACTTAGCCTCAGAGTGATGATGTGTCCTTTGCATTGGAGCCTGAACCAGTCTTAACACCAGCCACATCATCTGACTCTAGTTCTATTTCAGGGACGCAACAAGTGGCCTATTTGACAAAAGAATTTTCTGTGTCTCTCACAATTTCTAGAACAGATTATGGCTTTAAGGCAGTCATCCTTGTCCAGACCTCAAACGCCCTGCCTCTTCACCAATACCTGTTTCGCAACTGGAGTTAGGTCCTAGGATATTGTTGGAGGAAGCTGCAGAGGGTTTTTCTCACTGTCACCATATTAAAGAGGGAGCTTCCTGAAATATGCTAGCTAATGTTGGAAAACTTGTTGCCTCTGTATGCAAAAGCCTTGGTATTGTACAGGTAGACTCCCCTTCATATTGCCAATCCCCTTTGGCCACAAAGAGAACTGCCAGGGCCTGCAAAACATTCCTTGTTCAGGAACAGATAGATTGAGCTGTCTATGATGATTGGAAAACTCTTGAAAGGATTTTTACTCCCCCAAAAATCTTTGCTAAACTCTATCCAGTTGAGAAAGAGTTTACAAAGAAATTGTTTATCCCCATGGTTGACCCTGGAATCATTGTGCTAAACAAACATCTCACTGTACCTGTTGAAGATGTTCCATCTTTTAAAAATTCTGTGGACAGAAAAATTGAGACGCTCTTGAAACGGAGTTCCACTCAAAAGTGGAACCTCCTCTTATCTATATTCCTCCCCCTCCCTGGTGCCACATTTGGCACCTTTCAGGGGGGAAGCGGGTACCTGTTTTTTACTGGTGCCCTGTCCCCACTTCTGTTGGACCTCCCTGCGGCGAGGTACATAACCAGTTCGGCCCCCCTCCTCCTTTCTCCTCCTTCCCTTGCTGCCAGGCAAGTAAGAGTGTGCAGTACGCAGTGGGGAACCGGCTGTGAAGACGCAAGGCTTCACTGCTGGGTTCCCTTACTGGCAAAGGCAGCGGCAGCACCTGACAGCCGATGGAAGCATCGGCTGGGGTGCCAACATCGGTGGATTCCAGGACAGGTAAGTGTCCTAATTTAAAAGTCAGCAGCTACAGTATGTGTACCTGCTGACTTTTATTTTTTGGAGGGGGGGGGGGGCGGAACTCCTCTTTGTCCTGGCAGACCCAGCCCTGCAACTAGCTTTGGCTGCTATTTCAGTATGTCAAACTGCAGCTAACTGGACCAGGACAATGAGCAACCGACATGGCCCTGTCTTTCTGGATCATGTGGTTGCTGAGCATTTACATTTGCTCTTTTTTTGTGTGTAGATACCCTGGAATATGTCATGAGACAAATATCCAGAATGGCTCTTCTCTCTGCACATATGCACAGGATTCTCTGCCTAAAGGCCTAACAAGCTGAACCTGCCTGCAAAAGACACCTCACACATATGCCTTTTCAAGGAAGATGCCTGCTTGGTGAGGCGTTTTACCAATTTATTAAAGAAGTCACAGGTGGAAAAGTTTTGTTTCCACAGAGAAAGGTAACAAAACCCTCCTTCAAGTGCTTCTACGTCCCTTACATACAGAGCACCTTCAACTTTAAAGCTTAAGTTCAACCCTTCAGGCAGGACATCAGGTCCGGAACAGAGGCGATGCAGGGTAGACCGCTGAGGTTAAAGGGGCACTCCACCGAAATTGCAGGTTCTAGATGCATGGCTTGTCAGAGCTCCCAGCAGGTTTGAAACAGGAACACACCGTGACAACTGGAGCTGGCATGAAGGACCGCCAGAGCAGACACACGGGAATAATGTGGAGCCAAACCGGAGATGGAAGCATAGTCAAAGGGGAAGCCAGGGTCAGCAATGAGCAAGTATTGAGGTACCAAAGGAAGCCAGGTCAGCAACGGATAAATTACAGGATCCTTTAAATACACTATCTTGCGCCAATGGACACTGTGGACCGTGTGTGCGCCTTCCTGCACATATGCGCACATGCATTGCTGTGCATATGCGCGCACCTGGATACCATTCCATGGGCAATACCCTTCACTTGCACACGTCTGTGTGCCTGATGGGTTTCTGTAGCTTCCTGACAGACTGCCTAGATCGGGGTCGGTAACCCGTTGATCGCAATCTACTCGTCATTCTAGGTTGGTGATGAGTAGATTGGATCCCTCCTTGTCAACCCCAGGAACCTGGGCAGGATGGGTGGCGGGGGGGCAGCATTTATAGGAACTAATCCCCTGTATTTTCCTCCTGCAGCAGCTGAAAGCCATCTTTTCCCCCTTTCCCTACCACCGGCTTCCAGCTGTTTCAGGAGGAAATTACAGGGGATTATTCCAGTAAATTCTGTCCCCGCTGCCCCTCCTGGCCAGGGAATTCTTTCTTCTGCTGGCCAGGCTCCCCCGTGTGCCCTCCTGGCCCCCCTTACCCCCACAGCACTTTCCCTTTTCTCCCTCTGGCTGCTGCGGGGGGATTGTTTTAGGATGATGAGCAGGAGAAGGGGTCAGTAAATTTGTTGTAACTTGTAAATGAGCACAGCGAGTGATCAGTACACTGATCACATGAGTGAACAGGGGATGAACAGGGAGTAGATCTCTTCCTGTTTATTCATTCTGTGCAGCTGAGGCTGCAGAGATGGAGATTGGGAACTGTGTCCTCAATCTTTTTTCTCTGTCTTAAAAGTGAGACATCATGGGTCTGCTTAGGCCCCTAATTTTTCACTGAGGCCCCCAACAGGGCTGCAAAAAAGAACTAAAAAAATAATGTAAAAATAAAATTGTAAAAAATAATACAAATTTAACTACTACTACTAACATCATTAACTGCTCTACTGACACCTTCCTCTGCCCTATTGTCCTGTCCATTGCTTTTATGACACTGTCAACTGCTTTAATTACAATGTCCAGTGCTCTACTGACACTATCCACTGCCCTACTGACACCATCCACTGCCCTACTGACACTATCCACTGCCCTACTGACACTATCCACATACCTTCCACTGCCCTACTGACACTGCCTACACACCATCCACTGACCTACTGACACTGTCCACACATTGTCCAGTGCCCTACTATGACACTGTTCAATGCTCTAGTGACTGATACTGTTCACTTGTAAGGTGGTAAGTTTATATTTTTACAGTGACATTTATTTTTTTATATTTTCCAATTTTTCCTTACTATTTAGTTAGGCCTTGCTAGTTATTTTCTTCCAAAAAAAAAAAAGGGTGCCAAACCCTAGTGATCTTTGATCTCTTTCATGTTATTCAAGTAGATTTCCACCTCCCAAAGGTCCCTTCCCCTGGTCTAGATGGTGCTAGATTTTTTGTCTTTTGATGGTATGGGTTTTAGCCACAAGGTTCTTGCAGCACCACTCCGAACCTTTTTCAAATTTGCAAAGTTTTACCCTTGTTGTTGTTGGGCTTGTTGGCACAGTTTTGTTGCCTAGCTGTTTCTTGCCCTTTTTTTCGTTGTTTTAGGATGTCCTATGGTGTATGAATGAGTTGCCTGTGTTCTGCACTGTACAGCTAAGATAAGAGGAATTTTGACTTACCTGTAAATTCCATATTTTAGAGTATAGTACAGGAGACAGGCTACCCTCCCTAAATTATCCTTGTTACTCTGCATTGCTTGCTACATAACTGAGGACTCACTGAGTGGGGTTGGGGCACCACAGGGGGGGGCATGTCCTCAAAAGCTTGCCGGTGTCCAATCACCTGAAGGTACAAGCCATTAGCCTATGGTGTATAAATAAGTTCCCTGTGTCCTGTACTGTACACCAAGATGTGGAATTTACAGGTAAATCAAAATTCATCTTTTCTAATTTTGTGACTATTTACCCTAACATGCCAATGTTCTGCCAAGTAGAGGTGGGTAAGTTTCTGTTAAGAAGTCTGTGGGAGATGTAATTTTATTAAAAGGGATACATTTGTTTTCCCACAAACACTAATATATGTTCTCACTTTTAGCCCTGTACCTGTAATCAGATGGCGTAAGCTGAATGAAGCAATGCCTACCACAGCTGAAATTAGTCAGTCGGGAGCTGTGCTAAAAATTTATAACATACAGCCAGAAGATGAAGGGACATATGAGTGTGAGGCTGAGAACATTAAGGGGAAAGATACAAACAGGGCATATGTTCATGTACAAGGTAAGAAATTTATACCTTTTTCCTAATATTTTTAAAAAAATTATTTAATAAAAATAGGTAGAAGGATTACTGAACATTGGTGTTAGCCAGCTCACAATAATGTATTTGCTTGTGTGAATTATTGAAAAGCCTAAACCCCAACTTTGCACTTAATTTTTCTTTTAAATGGTCTTCCAAGACGTTTGAGAATATAAATCTCACTCTTGCTGCTATGGTCACCTGCTGCCTGGCACTGCCCTCCGCAGTAATGTTTCCTGAATTTAAATATCATTCTTCTGGGTTAAATGAATGAGGACATCCTATGAGTTCAGGATGCAATTGACCTACCCTGGGGGAGGTGTCACTACGGCACCCTGCACTCACAGCGTAATGATATATAGAGAGTTGTGCTGATGTCATTACAATATTGCATGATCGAAGACGACCCAGGGCTTGAGAAGAAGGGAAAATGAAGGGGATCCTGGGTGTCACGTGACCAGTCTGAAGACATCAAAAAAAGATACGTTTGCAAAAAGAAAAAGAAGGAAAGAACCAGTGAGAGCTGTGGGTAACCCAGGAGACCAACACACCCACAAGTTTCAGTTATCCAGTGCAATTCAGGGGACCAGTGCTAGTGATCAGAGTTCAGGAGCTTGAGCATGGGAGAGATCAGTATTTATTGCTTTCTTTTACAGGAAAAGGGAGGTTAAAAAAATACCTGCTACAGGGTTGCTTCAGGAGTACTGTGGGAATATGTAAGCTGTCATTGATGACTTCTTTCTAGGCATGCTAGTTGCTTAGCTGTCACACTGACCTTTTTACTTAAATACTATAAAGTTACTGTATTTACTTAAGGAGTAAAGAATGTTTTCTCAGCATAGTGAATAAAGATAAAGTGGCTCTAAACAATATCCCTATTCTTCAAAAATAGTCCATACACATCCACTAATTAATGTTCCTGACATCCCTGGATTCCGGGACAGGTAAGTGTCCTAATATTAAAAGTCAGCAGCTACAGTATTTGTAGCTGCTGACTTTTATTTATTTTTTTTGTGGGGGACTGGACCTACCCTTTTAAGATGCCGGTAATATTGCATCCCATTGGAAGATTTTCCCTCTATTCCTCATGCCTAAATTTTGGACTTAACCTCACTTTCCCAGTGACATTGGTGATCATGGCAATTAGATGAAGCAAATTTAGATATCAGGGACACAAAAAAACAAGAAAAAAAAGATTTTTCCTTAAAATCAAAGTGCCAGGCCTATTACTGCTATCTTTCTAGTGTGGATTTTATCTAGTAGTTCTGCATTTTAACACTGTATTTATGATCATACCTTGACACAAACACCTTAGTTTTAATGCAAAAATCTCATTACTAACTGAAGGCACGTACGCTTGTTAGATGATCCATACATAAAGCCAAGCAGATTGTGCTGCACATGCGATCGTAGGCAATGCAGTAGAATTACATCCCTACTTAAGAGCATTTACTAATGACATTTAAAAGGGATTTTCTGGGATAAATTTGAGTTGGACTGCTGCTTCTGACCCATCTCTCTTATAAGCAAGATTCTCATTGAAAATGTTTTTATCACATATAGAGTTACCAGGTATTTTTACCGGGTACTGTTGCTCTACCGGTAAAATTTGAAGCTGCAGCTCTAGGTATTAGTGAAGTAAACAATGTGTGTAGAACAGGGGGTTTCCAAAAGTTTAGTACAAAGGCCACATCACATATTGTATAAATTTTCCCGGGCCAAAAAAACAAAACTGTTTTATAAATGAATGAATAAATTTAAATGAATGAATAAACGCACTCCAAAAAATAACTTCAAACTAGAAGCCCTCCTGTAACATAAGGGTCCCCCCTTAACACTGGAGACACCATTTCAAATCAGGAAACCGCCATTACATTAGAGCCACTCTCCACTTCAAATCCACACCTTCACACCAGAGCCCCCTTGTACATCAAAGCCCATCTTTTCACATCTGAGTACCCCCTTCACATTAGAGTCATCTTCACCACAGTGGCAGTATGACTTAGGGCGGAAGGTGGAGCAGTATTGGACAGAGGATGGGATGTGGAGATGGTCCTCCTCCGGCACTATAGCAGGAAATTGTGTCTTGGTCTCTATGCATCATTGGTTGTTATGGTACTGGCCTGCCCACCTGCACCCTCAAAATGCATGATGCAAATAGGGAAAAAATTGCTAGGGACCAGAAAAAAAAAAATCTTGTAGCAGGCTGACCCCTTACCATTCCTCATTACCAGACCCCTATAAATGAGGAATAGTCAAAGCATTGTACTGCACTGAATAACAGGAGTCCAATTTTATGTTACCATGGGAAAATCCATTAAAGTGAGACATTAGCTAACAATAAATTCTGTTAAAGTAGTTGTATCAGGCAATTTTTAGCCTTTGTTGCATCTTAGTGCTGCTGGTCTCCTTCAGCCTCTTCGCTTGCTGCCTTTTCATGCATGACATTTCTCAGGGCAGCTTTTTTTGATTGTGACGACAGTGGACCATGCCTTGTGTAAAGTATGGTAAAACAGCCACTTGTAGCCTCCATTGGAAGCTGGTGTGACAGGGTGAAAACTCAAAGGCACAACTGGGAGGCAATTGTTACCCTATAACAGGAAGTTTCGTTACAGAATCACTGAATTTGCTTTATGAAAGCTGCATATTTGAAAATATTAAAAATTACGTTTGAAATGACATTGACATGTTGAAGCTAAACATGAGATTTAAGATATTGGGTTTACATGTACTTGGAAAGTGAAAATGAAAATAAAAGAAAAGCAATTTATGTGATGAGTTCTTGCTTATACAGTACATTTGGTAAATCTCTGCATTTGCGAAACATAAATTCCATTTTTTTAAATTTTGCCTTTCAGCTGCACCAGAGTGGGTGGAACATATAAATGATACAGAAAGGGATATAGGTAGTGACCTGCATTGGCCCTGTATTGCCAAGGGGAAGCCAACTCCCACCATTAGATGGTTGAAAAATGGGGACTCGGTAAGCACTTTGTTCAGATTTATCTGAAAAACTGGTGTGATAATTATTACATAATTTTATATATGTGTTAAAAGAGACAACTTATTATAAGAACCAGTGGGGACAGGGGGGCCATTTGTTTGTTATTAATGGTATACTAATGAGGGGGCACATTGGACACCTTTGCTGCCATTGTGCTATTGCTGGGAATCCAGTGTGCCCCTGTAAGTTTAAGGAGGGGTGGACTAACTCCGGCTCACCTGCCCTCTATCTATCCATTAGAATGCATGTGCTTCTACTGTGGAGGCTCTCCTAAATGTACAATGGTCAGGACTGCAGAAATATCAGGGTGCCTTGGAGCGGCTCTGCAGTTTACGCTTGTATATACAAATATATGCTAACTGAACCCCTGTTTTTAAGGCAAACTGTTATAATTCGGTTGGCAGCTGACTGGTTGACGAGTTGAGCTGGGAATTTTCTTTAGTTTGGTTTTTTAACTTATTAACTTACTAACTTATTAACTTACAGCAGAGAGCTGTACATGGTCAAAAAGGAGCGTATTTTTGCGACTGTCAGTCACAGGTGTTGGTGTGCAGCTGGGGCCAGCAGCCTGTATAAATCAATGACAGACTGACACACACCACAACTGTACAGATCCGCCAAAATGCGCTCAGCCTCCAGCTGCCTCTTGTGGTATGACACCATGTGTTTTTTGTGGACCAAAATGGCAAGGAATAGCTCTGTTCAGTTGTTAAACTACTGAAACCATAACCCCTCATTTTCTCAACATTGTTAAGCACAAAGCACAGGGCAGCTGACTTTTTAAAATCATGAACAAATAAATTTATTCACTTATTAAACAGAGCTAAAGACTTAGCCCACCATAAAAAAGTAATGCACATATTTTTGGAGGAAAAAAAATGTACATTCATTTATTTTTCACAGAAGTGTGCAAAATATTGCACCCAGGATCAATGTATCATGGGTGCAATGCCAGAATCTTTCTCCTGTTCTCTTCCCATACTGAGGTACAGGCTTTAAGGGGGAAGTGTTAATAGACTATGAATGAAGTGATTATCACACTTGTATTGAATCCCAACCATGGCACTACCTGCCTGGAGTTTGCATGTTCTCCCTGTGCCTGCGTGGGTTTTCTCTGGGTACTCTGGTTGACACACTCCAAAGACATGCTGTTAGGTTAATTGGCTTCTGTCTAAACTGGCCCTAGTATGTGTATGTAAGAATGTGAGTTAGGGACCTTAGATTGTAAGCTCCCTGAGGGCAGTGACTGACGTGAATGTACAATAAATATGTGTAAAGTGCTCTGTAAGTTGCCAGCTCTATATTAGTACCTATAATAAATAATAAACAAGTCAGTTTGTCATGTTGACAGATGAAATAAGTAGATTATTAATTCACAGATCTCTGTGATGCATCTGTTATGGGAAGGGGGTTCCCATTTACACCATTTTACATGTTACACCCTAAATACAGGGTAACATGGTGCAAAAGATGAAGTTTATTAAAACTCTTTTCTCTGACGCTCATTGACAGACTCATATCTTGATATCAGTAGGGTATTGCTGCCCCCTACAGGAGTAGGACACTAGGCAGAAAAAAGTTTCGGCTACACCTATGGGCAATCCCAGGGGGTATACCCTCTCTCTTCCTGCTATAGGATGTCAGTTTTTTTCTGCCTAGTCAAGAGTAAGGACCTAAGTTCCTTGCTGGGATCTCTGGTCATGGCAAGCTTTTTAGATAATTCCTTTTTTTTAGCTACGGTAGTTTTTTTCTCCGGATTGTTCCTGTGAGATCTACAAGCAATTATGCCGGATCTGAGCGATGGGCTGGATGTTGAGATCCAGTGGTCACCCCAGCCGGCCAACAAGTGCGTGCAGGCTCTAGCTCCGCGCTGGGTCGGCCGTGACATAGTCCCACTGGACGGGGACTGGCCCGCAAGTTAAACGTCTCGCCAGGTCGCATACGACCGGTCTGTGGCCGAATCGTAGCGTACTGGCGGACAAACCCCCCCCACTTCGGTGGCGAGGGGTTCTGTCAGGAGTTTGGCTCCCGACCGTTCCGGTATGGTGAGTAAATGTTCCCCCCTTTCCTCCTGTCGGGTTCTGGGGTGGACGCAGGCCCCTCCTAAGGACGGTTGGACCCCCATTTCCCAGGTTCCCCTTGGTCCCATTTCGCACCCCCACCCATTTGCCCCATCCCCCACTCCCCCCACTTGGTGGGTCTCCGTCACTACTGGGGATGTTGGAAGGCTGTATCTGGATAATAGGCCGCAAATTGGGTCGGGGGGTGGGGTGTGCCGCCGGTGACGGACGAACGTTTGTGCGGGGGGCTGGGGGGGTCCCCCTTACCGCCGTGGGCCCGCGCAGGGCTGCCATTTTCTTGTAGCCTCCATGTGCCCTGCATGGCGGTGGCCATCTTGGTACACCCGACTCGTTTTTTTCAGTGCATAGAATCACTGAGTGGGAGTCCTGGAGGCTAGGGATTATCGAACGGTTCGGGTCGACCATCGGTTCGGCCCGAACATTAGGTGTTCGAGGTTCGGCCGAATTTAGAACTTTTTGCCCAAAAAGTTCGGAATTCGGCAACCAGAACCGCCCAAAATGCAATGCTTCAGGAAATGGGCTTTAAAAGCCCGTGATTTGACCAGAACCATTAGCAAAAGCCAATTGAGGGGGCAGGAGAATGCTAGGAATGTGATTGGAGTGACTAGGGGGTCCCTAGACCAATCATTAGTGAATACGCCCCCCAGTATATAAGATCGCCCCGCCATATTCCTAGCATTGTTATATTGGACATGGAAGAGAGTGGAAGCAGTTCTGTTAATTTTACTTTAAAAGTGTCATTTAGCTATTTTTAGTGTGAGGAAATTGATATCTAGTGTAGTTAGAGTGCTCCTTTACACTTTAGTTAGCTTCCAAAATTCAGTTTCTGTAGGGAAAGTGTTAAGTGTAAGGGGACCGTAGTGTAGTGTAGGGTTAACTGGCAGTGACTGCTATGGCAGGGTGACAAAACCCTTCCATAGCAGGGTGACCACTATAGAGAAATTATCATTTCTCTGAATAGCTTCGGCACACCCATACGGCTTCTCACCAGCCAAGCATTTTTTATGCTGCAGGGGCTGCCACTGCCAGTGCTTTTTTGAGGACATGTTTGATGTCAGACATGACATCTGAACATGTGTATAGGGGGTATATATAGACATATATGTCTGAATATATACCCCTAGACATATATAGGTGTGATAGTAGCAGAAATAAATGCTTGCGCTAATGAAATCATTTACAGTAATATATTTCTGCTACTATCACACCTATATATGTCTAGGGGTATATATTCAGATATATATGTGTATATATACCCCCTATACACATGTTCAGATGTTTTGCCTGCCTCAAAAGAAACCCAAAAAATGCCAAAAAACGCTAGCGTCATTTTTTGGGGGGTTTTGGAGGCAGGCAAAACATCTGAACTTGTGCACAGTACCACTATACACAAGTTCAGATGTTTTTCCTGACTGCAAGAAATCAAAAAAATGCCTGCTTTGAAACCGGCAAGGTGTGGAGAGAAGCTAACCCCCTGAGCTGAAAGTTTTCTAATACATACAATCCTTTTTTTTCTGGTTCTGGACATGCTACAGAGCTGAAACTTCACAGGTACACCTTTTAGACCCCCCAGACACAACATCACACAAAAAAAGTTCTTAAAAATTGTCATTTTGATAAAAAAGCCAATTATTGAAAAAATTAAAAAAAAAAAAAAAAAAGAGATTGTTTTATTTTTACTTTGGATTTCAGATCTGGGGGGTCTAAAAAGTGTACATGTGATGTTTCAGCTCTGTAGCATGTCCAGAACCATAAAAAAAAAGATTGTTTTGTATTAGAAAACTTTCAGACAGGGGGTTGGCTTCGCTGCTGTAACACCTTGCCGGTTTAATAGAAGGCATTTTTTTGGGTTCTTTGCAGTCAGGAAAAACATCTGAACTTGTGTATAGTGGTACTGTGCACAAGTTCTGATGTTTTGCCTGCCTCCAAAAACCCCCAAAAAATGCCAGCAAAAACACACCTGGGCATTTTTTTTTTGACGCTAGCGTTTTTTTTGTCATTTTTTTGGGTTCTTTTGAGGCAGGCAAAACATCTGAACTTGTGTATAATGGTGTATATACACACATCCATATATTTATATACATACCTAGACATATATAGGTGTGATAGTAGCAGAAATATATGCTTGCGCGAATGAAATCATTTACAGTAATATATTTCTGCTACTATCACACCTATATATGTCTAGGTGTGTATATAAATATATGTATGTGTGTATATATACCACTTTACACAAGTTCAGATGTTTTGCCTGCCTCAAAAGAACCCCAAAAAATGCCAAAAAAAACGCTAGCGTCAAAAAAAGTTTCAGCTCTGTAGCATATCCAGAACCAGAAAAAAAGATCATATAGGTGTTAAAGTTAAAGGAGGGTCCCGACCCACATTCCTGTTCTACTGAAAAATTATCTATTTTTTTTTCATGGTTCTGGACATGCTACAGAGCTGAAACTTCACATGCACACATTTTAGACCCCCCAGATACTAAATCCAAAAAATCAAAAAATCTCTTTTTTTTTTTTCAATAATTGGCTTTTTTATCAAAAATGACAATTTTTAAGAACTTTTTTTTGTGTGATTAATAGTTAATGGGGCATGACCCAGAACCCTAGGCACTTTTTAGGGGCATTTATTGGGTTTTAAGGCTTAAAAATGGTGTTTTTTGATTACCAAAGTTCGGGTCCCATTGATTTCAATAGGGTTCTGAAATCCGAACCGAACTTTTGGGAAATTCGGGTGTTCTGGTCGATCATCCCTACTGGAGGCGTGTATGGTGGTGGAGCCCCTCCCTAGACCCGGGCACACCGCTCTGCAGGCATTCCTTTGAGAGGAAGATCGCTGCTGACACATGCTGCTGAGACATTCTGGGCCTTCTGGTGCATCTTGCTGTGGGTTGGTGAGCCTTGGGGGGTCTCTCTCTCTCTCTGCTGGAGGTCTCTAGGACCACTTGGGGGCACTGTAGCGCTGGGGGACATTTTCCTAACCAAAAAAAATAACTTTTTCTTTTTTTCAAATTTTGCTAAAGGGTTCCCCTGGTGTACCATGGACCCTGCTGAACATGTGTCCCCACCTGATTCCCTCGAGGTGGCCGCAGGGCCCTCAGGTTCCCAGCTGACTATAGATGCACTTTCAGTGGGCTAGAAAACGCCCTCCGCCCACCCCTGCCTCGTCTGATACCTCAGAATCTGAGTCTTAATCTGGGTCTACTGCCTCGCGCCCCGTCTCCTCTGATAGTGAGGATGACCTTTCTGCCTCCGCTGCCGCGCAAGACAAGGCGCTGGTGGATGCACTGATTGTGTATGTACATGATACCCTAAAGATGGAGGTCGCAGCTGTGACTGCGACTGATGCACAGGTTGCTTTTGGCACTCGCAAACCCTCCAGGGGGACAAAGGCGCTACCCTTTTGAAACGTTTCTCATTAAAAAGTGGACGGTGCCGCCTACGGTGGATCCGCCGGTCTCCAGACTAAATAAAGCTACTGTGATCCCGGTGGAGGATTCCCCGTCCTTTAAGGATCCGGTTGATCGTAGGGTGGAGTCTGTGTCCCACACTATGTTCTCCTTAGCAGGGTCTGCCTTAAGACCGGTGTTTACCATTGCCTTGGTTTCGCAAACATTAACGGAATGGGCTAAGTTACTATGCCGTGACCTGGAGGGGAGACACCTTCCCACTGCCCTGTCAGTACTGCTGGACCAAATGGTGCAAGGGCTGCAATTTATTTGCGATGCCGCACTGGATACTGATCCAATGCTGGGGCGTTTGTAGTTTTCGGCAGTGGTCCTCCGGCGCATGCTGTGGCTGAAGTGCTGGTCTGTGGATCAGGCTTCAAAGAAAGACTTGACTGATCTCCCTTTTCAGGGGGATCGCCTGCTTGGAGCTACCTTGGATGATATTATCAAAGGTCTCACTGGGGGCAAGAGCACCTTCTCCCACAGGCTACCAAGGGTAAGGACCCCCGTAGCAGACGGCGACCCTCCTTTTCAGCACACAAGAAGTTTTTTCGTCCCTCTGGATCAGTCAACAAGGCAAAGCCCTTCAAGGCCCCCTCAGGGGGGGGGGGGTTTCAAGTGACCCTGGTCTGGGAAACAGAAATCGAGTTCCTCCAGACCTGAGGACAAGGCCACTTCGGTGCGCCCCCAGTGCGCCCCCACCCATATCAGGGGTGGGGGGATGTCTTTGCCGGTTCCCGGAAACCGTGGCTCTCCAGGATTCAAGTGTATAGTGCAAAAGTATACCTGCGCTGCTAACAAAACAAACTAATAAATAAATCTAAATAATTATTGTGTATAAATAATCTGTGTAAAGTGCTAGTGCTCAACTCAAAATACACAATCCTATATCTTAAATACCAATCAATATAAAAATATACATAAATACAGATTTTATATACGTGAAACAAATTAATGTGAATAAATCCTTCAATTAAAGACGTTCTGAAATAGTGACAGTCTTTGTGTAAAGTATAAGTCCAAAGTACTGCGTGCTCATAAAACAAGTGCCGTTGCTCTCTCTACATGGGTAGGTGCTCCCCTCCTGGACCCCTACTCACCAGAAGCCAAATAATACACCGCCTTCAAAAAATTTCCTTAGATAGGACGAGCCTTATTGGACCATCAACTCAATAGCTTTACTGTAGATCACATCATCCAGGTATTTGCTCCTCACACAGAGCGTTATCAAAAGCTTTTGATAACGCTCTGTGTGAGGAGCGAAACGCGTCAAGCCGTTCGTCCGAGTACGTACTGCGCCTGAATACATCCACCTTCTGAGTTACGGGGACACGGGGAGTAAGTACAGTCGTTTGGATTGGCAACCCGTGGGATGACTTTTAGGCGCTTGAACCTTTGCCATATTGTAAGTGTATCTTGTATTGTGTGCATCGAATAAAGTAGTTACATACTTCACGATGCCAGCATCTCTTTTCTTTTTTTGAGCAAATACCTGGATGATGTGATCTACAGTAAAGCTATTGAGTTGATGGTCCAATAAGGCTCGTCCTATCTAAGGAAATTTTTTGAAGGCGGTGTATTATTTGGCTTCTGGTGAGTAGGGGTCCAGGAGGGGAGCACCTACCCATGTAGAGAGAGCACCGGCACTTGTTTTATGAGCACGCAGCACTTTGGACTTATACTTTGCACAAAGACTGTCACTATTTCAGAACGTCTTTAATTGAAGGATTTATTCACATTCATTTGTTTCACGTATATAAAATCTGTATTTATGTATATTTTTATATTGATTGGTATTTAAGATATAGGATTGTGTATTTTGAGTTGAGCACTAGCACTTTACACAGATTATTTATACACAATAATTATTGAGATTTATTTATTAGTTTGTTTTGTTAGCAGCGCAGGTATACTTTTGCACTATACACTTTATGAAGGTACATCACCTTTTATACCAGCAGCAGCCTACTATACAGTGGTATCAGTATATTTATAATCCTCAGCTCTAGCCTGTAATCCTTATCTCCAGGATTCAAGACAAATGGGTTCACAACGTCATACGGTCGGGGTACAAGACCTAGCTCCCCCCTCCTTCCCCACCTGTTATGTCTGTGTGGGGGTGTTAAGCAGGCGATGGGGGCTGGAGGGGGGAGGGGGCGCGCCACTGGCTGCAAAAAAAATGAGTTTTCAGGGGGGATGGTCCTGGTGGGGGCTCCTGCCAGGGTCCCTCCTTACTGCTCTTTCCTTTCTGGGGGTTCTTTGGGGGTCCTGGGAGCCATGTGGGCGTCGCGTGTAGCCGCCATTTTGTCGTTGATGGCTGCTGTAGGTATCAGTGTGCATGTTTGCGTAGTCCGGCGGCCATTTTCTTGTAGTTTCCCATTGATATAAAGCAGCGGCCATATTTTTGAAGCCTATCGAGTGGTGATTCGGCGGTGGGCCTCTAGTGTTGCTTCCTGGTTTTCCTCCTTCTCTATGATCGCTGCACAGCATGCAGCCTGGCCTTCTACTCTATCCTGAGTCGGTGGTGGTGAGTCCCTGTGGTTGCAAACCGGCTCCCTCTTTCTGCTATAGCAGCAAACTTGGTACGCTGTGACTTGTGGTGAAACTTGTGCAGTGGTGGGGGGTTTTTCAGCAATGATCTTTCCTTTTTTGCTACTTGTCTCCGGGTTAACCCATGGAGTCCCTGGAGCATGTCTCACCACCTGACCCCCTCTCAGAGGTTGTTGGGCCCTCTGGATCCCATTCCGCTTTGTCTGCTATGACGATGGTCCTAGAATCACTAGTGTCCAAGATAGATACGGTCCTGCAAAACAGGACGGGCAAAAAGCATCCCCGCCTTCACCTGCATCCTCTGTCTCCTCAAAATTTTAAGGTTGCTCTGGCCGCTGCAGACGGGAGTCTCTGTACTGGGTCTACTTCCACGCACCCTGAGTGCTCTGATAGTGAGGATGATTCCTCTTTCACTACGGCTGCACATGAAAAGGCGCTAGAAGATGCACTGATTGTATCAGTGCAGGAAACCTTAACACTGGAGGACGCAGCTACTGCTGCTGTGTCGGAGACGCCGATACATTTCGGTACCCGCAGATCTCAAAGGCGGCAAAGGTTTTCTCCTTTCCACCTATTTTGACAAAATTGTCGTGAGTCAGTAGGGTTTCCCTAAACGCTCTTTCGGGGTGCCTAAGCGTTTCACTAGAAGGTATCCTTTTGAAGAGTCCCTGTTAAAAAACTAACAGTACCGCCTGTGGCGGATTCTCTGGTTTCCAGGTTAAATGAAGCCACCCTTCTCCCAGTGGAGGACTCTGTGTTTTAAAAACCCTTTTGACAAGAGAGCTGAATCTCTGGTCCGACATCTTTTTACCATGGTAGGTTCCACCCTTAGACCGGTGTTTACCATAATTTTGGTTTCCCAGACCATAACGGAATGGGCAAAGCTTTTCGCCAGGATTTGGAAGGGGAACAGATTCCCCCTAACCTCACGGAGCTGGCGGGCCAGTTGGTTCAGGGGTTGCAGTTCATCTGTGATGCCTCTCTGGATGCGGTTCCCTTAGTCTGCAGGGTATCTATAACAGGGGTGATCCTTCAGTGCATGATATGGCTTAAATACTGGTCTGCAGACCAGGCTTTCAAGAGGGCCCTGTCTGATCTCCATTTTGTGGGAGATCGCCTGTTCGGAGCTTCCATAGATTAAATCATTAAGGGTTCTACAGGGGGGAAGAGTACTCTTCTCCCACAGGCTAAAAAGAGCAAGGAGTCTCGTTGCAAACTTGGCTCTTTCTTTCCTCAGGATCTCAGGACAAGGGATTGTCGAAACCAGTTTGAACCCCCTCAGGAGGGTCAAAGAGACTGTGGTCTGGTAAGCAGAGGGCGGATCCCTCCAGGCCCGCAGATAAGCCCTCTTATGCCTAAAGGGGCACCCTCACTAGTGTCTGGGGTGGGGGGACGTCTTTGCTTCTTTTCAGACCCGTGGACCTCCTTGATTTAGGACAGGTGGGCCCACAAGCTAATCCGGTCCGGTTACAAGATCAAGTTTCGGTCTTGGCCTCCGGCAAGGTTCTTCCCTTCCAGCCTGCGTTTGTCCCCAGATCACTCAGTCTTCTCAGGGCAGTGCAAGATCTGCTCTTACAAGGGGTCATTGTTCTGGTTCCAGAATCTGAATGCTTTCAGGGGTTTTTATTCAAACCTATTTACTGTTCCCAGGAAGGAAGGCAAAGTTCGTCCAATCCTGGACCTCAAGGCCTTGAACCGCTTTGTGCGGGTACAAAAGTTCCGGATGGAGTCCATTCGCACGGTAGTGGCATCTCTTCATCAAAGGGATCCTCTGGCCTTTATCGACATCAAGGACACTTACCTTCATATCTCAATTTATGTCAGGCATCAGCGTTTTCTTCGCTTTGCCATGGGCGAGGAACATTATCAATTTGTGGCGTTACCCTTTGGTCTCGCCTCAGTTCCTCGGGCGTTCACAAAAGTGTTGGCCCTGGTGTTAGCATTGTTGCGACAGCGGGGGATTGCCGTGCTGGGGTACCTGGACGATCATCTACGAGCAGAGTCTTCAACTGTTCTACAGGACAATCTGGACATTACTGTGTGGAATCTGCAGGAGTTCGGGTGAACTCTGAATTTTCAGACGTCTGCTCTGGTTCCGTCCACCAAGTTGGACTATCTGGGTCTGACTCTGGACTCGGCCTCAGCCAGGGTGTTTCTCCCATTGGACAGGTTCCAGAAGCTGCAGGATGCCATTTGACTACTGTTGTCCAGCAGTCGGTCGTCTTTCCCGACTTGCAAGCCGGTGCTGGGCCTGATGGTGCCTACCTTCAAGGCGATTCCGTTTGCACAGTTCAACACAAGACCCCTGCAAAGGGAGATTCTTGCCAAGTGGGACCAGAATTCAGTCTCTGGACATTCTGATCCTGTTGAGCCGGGGTACGAGAGTGTTCCTGATTTGGTGGCTTTGCTCTCTGGCTCTTCGACAGGGAAAATCCTCCCTTTCCCTGTACTGGACAGTGATCACCATGGATACCAGCCTGTACGGGTGGGGAGGTGTTTTGGGCACGGACTGTGCTCAAGGGGGTTTGGACTCTGGAGGAGTCCAGGCTAGCAGTCAACGTACTGGAAATTTGGGCAATCAGACTTTGTCTAGGGCCCTGGGATCAATTTACTACTTTTCAACTTATTATTGAATACACTTAATTAATATATAAATAAATATGTGTTGTTAAGAAACAACATCCAGACAGGAGCTTACCTGTTTATGTCTTGGCAGACGACTTGACTCAGCAGGAATACTTATGGTTAATCAAAAAAAAAAAAAAAATATATATATATATATATATATATATATAAAAGTCCTTCTCAACAAGAGAATTTAGAAGAAAAAAAATGGGAGGTTTGGAACTTTAAATGAGAGACATTGCAAGGCTGGTTGGACAGAAGATAAAAACATTTATTGATACATACATACATGATTGGTAACGTAAGATACAGAATAATAAAATAATAAAGAAGACGGGTAAGTAGTCCCCAAATCCCAGTACATCTCAATCAACAAGGCAGAGATTCCAGAAGGTAAAAAATATTATGATACAAATCATGACATCATGGGACTCTACGCGCTTCGTGGACTTTGTGTATGCCACTTCTTCAGGAGTAGATGTGTGATATGTATCTAAAAAATAAATAAACATAAGGAAATTGCAACTATGATGATGAAGGGAACTGGAAAGGGGAAGGAGGGAAAGGGGGAGGGACAAAGCCCCCAAAAAGTCCAAACTTGCATAGAAGTTCTCATAGCACAAGCATTGGATGTGAAGACACGACCATGGGTGCCTCCCATGGGAGCTGAGGGGACACAGGGCAGGCAGGCAGGGTGAGATGCCACATATGTGGTGAGTCTGGGTGATTCAGTAGTGTTGGCAGTAGTAGCATCATAATATCTAATAATGATGAGGTGTATAAAATATATAAAGTGCATATGAATAAAAACATGATGTTGCTTTCAAGCAAGTGCATATTAGATGAATGAAATAAGGTGGGTGATAAGGGAGAATGTGGTTTATAAGAGAGAAGACAAAGAAGTCTAGCCCAATCCAAGGAGAGTGAATGAAAGCCCTTGTGGAGAAATCATGAGCCACTCATGATAGAGAAACCAGAAAAGGAAGGTGGGGGGGAGACAAATTATATGAGAGTGTGGGACCTAGAGTGAACCAGAGTCCAGGTATCCCCAGGGGAAGTAACCAGTGGGGCATAGCCGTAGTGAAAGACAGAAGGCAAGTTACCAAAGGAAGTGTTGATCCCAGAACTCAGACCACACAGTGCCCAGAACATCGCAAACCGCCTCCAATCACTGTGTTCCCAGCGTCACGTCGGTGTAACGTGGTAAGGAAGCCGCGGGAGCGGAGGAGCAACATCATGTTTTTATTCATATGCACTTTATATAATTTATATATTTTATACACCTCATCATTATTAGATATTATGATGCTACTAATGCCAACACTACTGAATCACCCAGACTCACCACATATGTGGCATCTCACCCTGCCTGCCTGCCCTGTGTCCCCTCAGCTCCCATGGGAGGAACCCATGGTCGTGTCTTCACAGCCAATGCTGGTGCTATGAGAACTTCTATGTAAGTTTGGAATTTTTGGGGGCTTTGTCCCTCCCCCTTTCCCTCCTTCCCGTTTCCAGTTCCCTTCATCATCATAAGTGCAATTTCCTTATATTTATTTATTTTTTAGATACATATCACACATCTACTCCTGAAGAAGTGGCATACACAAAGTCCACGAAACGCGTAGAGTCCCATGATGTCATGATTTGTATCATAATATTTTTTACCTTCTGGAATCTCTGCCTTGTTGATTGAGATGTACTGGGATTTGGGGACTACTTACCTGTCTTCTTTATTATATTATTATTCTGTATCTTACGTTACCAATCATGTATGTATGTATCAATAAATGTTTTTATCTTCTGTCCAACCAGCCTTGCAATGTCTCTCATTTAAAGTCCCAAACCTCCCATTTTTTTTCTTCTAAACGAATAGGGATGGAGTTGCACGATACAAGGCCCCTTCGTGCATCTCACTCAAAGTCCCAAACCTTCCCCCCTTTGCTTTTGCTAAACAAGAGAATTTAAGTGGTAAATCCAAAAAAGAAATATGTCTTTCTCTGCAGGAGGACTTAAATGGTTAATCCACAAGGACGTATAACAGTCTTTCTTAGCAGTAGTAATGAAGTGGTTAATCCAGAAAATAAACATAACAGTCTTTCTTAGCAGGAGGACTGAAGTGGTTAATCCAAAAAAAGAAACATAACTGTCTTTAACTGTTTTTAAAATACATCAGGGCAAAAAAATACATCAGGGCGTGGTAGCCATTCATAGGTGTGCCATACATAAAGTATTTACTTATGTGTGGCCACCATGTTCTAAGTGAGGGGTCAGAAACCTGTGGCATGTGTGGCATATAAGCAGAGTTGTAAGTAATCAGCACCCTCATAGATAGTATAAGGCAGGCAGAGAACAGAAATCAACCACCCCAGGAAAGTGATCAGCAGGCTATATGGCACTCACCCTCCTTCCTCTCCCAGTGGTCCACAGTGAAGGGGAAGCCCCTGTTTGCCCTCTCCAGGGCCTAGCACACCTCACACAGGAGCTCTAGGCTGGTCTTGGTGTCCTGGCTCTTCTCCTTCAGATCCTCTACTGGGGTCACAAAAGCTGCCATGAACTCCTGACCCCGCCAGGCCACCTGGTCCTCCTATGACACCGAGGCTGCCGTCACTGCCCGCTATTGCTGAGAGAATCCCACCACCAGTCTAGCCACCACCGCTGCCGCCAGCAGGACCGAGGAGCTGGCTCTGCAACCCATGAACATATCCTACATAACAGCCCACATACGTACTCACTGATGCAAGTATCCTCCTCGCGGGAAATGCAGACCAACCTCCGTAAACTGTGTGGGCGGGGTCCTGAATCCATCGCGTTTTGACTGTTCTGGCTGTAATTTGCGAGGGCTCGCACAGCACAATTTAAGCGGGCACCCCCCCCCCCTCAGTTTGCGAATTCCCGGTCTAGCCCATTGGACAGTTCGTCTTCAGGGGTGTCCAGTATGGATTCAATTGGACAATGCCACGGCCGTGGCATATGTCAATCATCAAGGGGGCACAAAAAGTGTCATAGCGGCTCGGGAAGCAGCCGTCATTCTAAGGTGGGTGGAACGTTTTGTTCCAGCCCTCTCAGCTGTACATTTCAGGGGTGGAAAATTGGCAGGCGGATTTCCTCAGCCAACAGGCCCTGGACCAAGGAGAAAGGTCACTTCATCCGGAGGTGTTTCATCAGCTGTGTCTCAGGTGGGGAATCTGTTGGCCTCTCATCTCAACAGAAAGGTGCAGTGTCGGGATCCTCTAGTCGATGCCACGGACGCACTGGTGGCTCCTTGGGGACAGTACCATTTGATATACACCTTTCCCCTTCTCAAACTTGTGCCGAGACTTCTGAAAAGGATTGAGGCAGAAGAAATTTCCGGTCATCCTGGTGGCCCCAGACTGGCCTTGACGGTCTTGGTACGCCGACCTGGTATGACTGGTCGCCGATGTCTCTTGGCCACTCCCTCTCAGGGAAGACTTGTTGGCCCAAGGGCCAATCTTCCATCCTTCTTTACAGTCGCTGGCTTTAACGGCTTGGCTGTTGAAAGCCAGGTGCTGAGGGATAGGGGGTTGTCTGACTTGGTGATTCCCAGGCTGTTAAAAGCTAGGAAATCTACCTCTAGGAAGATTTACCATTGCATCTGGAAGTCGTACATTGCGTGGTGTGAGTCTCTGGGGGTTTCTTCCCATTCCTTTTTGGTGGCTCGAATTTTGGTGTTCCTCCAAAGAGGTGCGGAACAGCACCTGGCCTTGGGTACCATCAAGGGCCAGGTTTTGGCCTTGCCAATTTTCTTTCAATGTCCTTTGTCTAAGCTTTCCTTGGTTCGTGCCTTCATTCAGGGGGTTCGCCACTTGGCTGCCCCTGTGCGGTCTTTGTTGCCTTCGTGGGACCTCAATTTGGTACTGTCGGTTCTTCAGAAACCGCCTTTCCAAAATATTTGCGAGATTCCTCTGCTTTCTTTGTCCCAGAAGGTAACCTTCTTGGTGGCGATTACTTCTGCACGCAGTGTGTCCGAGCTGGCATCTTTGTCTTGTCATTCACCTTATTTGGGGGTTCGAAGAGATAAAGTTGTGCTTCGCCCTTGTCAGTCATTTCTCCCTAAGGTTGTCTCTGGTTTACATCTGAATGAAGACATTGTGGTGCCTTCCCTGTGTCCTAAGCCTAAGCATCCTAAGGAGATTTCCTTGCCTTCTCTGGATGTGGTTTGGGAGATCAGGGTGTACCTGGTGGCAACCGAGTCATTTAGGAAATCAGATTCACTTTTTTTCCTTACGAACGGTCCTCGCAAGGGGTTGGCTGCGTCTGCTGCAACCATTTCCAGATGGATCAGAAAGACAGTAGTGCAGGCTTATTCAATCAAGGGTCAGGTTCCTCCTTCCACCATCAGGCTTCAGTGATGCAGGTTTGCAAGGCAGGCACCTGGTTGTCCGTGCACACTTTTACAAAATTTTGCAAAGTACATGTGTTGGCATCTGTGGATGCTGCTTTTGGCCGCAAAGTTTTGCAGGCTGCTGTTTGAGAGGACTTGGTCATCTTTCAGGGTGTATTGTTTTCAGTGTTGGTCATGTAACCTAAAAAAAGTAATTAGTTATAGTTACTAGTTACTTCTCCCAAAAATTAACTGAGTTAGTAACTGAGTTACATCCTTAAAAAAGTAACTAATTACCAGGGAAAGTAACTATTGCGTTACTTTAAAAAAATAATCAAATATGTCAAATAATCTTGTATGCCCCTTGTATGTTTGGTATTTGCTTAGTGGTACCTGCGTGGTATTTGCAGAGTGGTACTTGCATAGTATTTGCTGAGTGGTACCTGCGTGGTATTTCCTTAGTGGTACCTGGGTGGTACACTGGTACGGTACCTCAGTGGTATTTGCTGAGGGGCACTGATGGTACCTGAGTGGTATTTTCTGAGTGGCACTGGCTGGCTGCGTGGTACACTGGTACCTGAGTGGTATTTGCTGAGTGTGGCACTGTGGTACCTGCGTGGTACACTGCCAGTGTATAGGGTGGGTGGGTAGGTGTATTTTGGGGTCAGTGGGTGTATAGGGTGGGTGGGTAGGTGTATTTGGGGGTCAGTGGGTATGAAGAGTAGGTGGGTGGGACAGGTGTATTTGGGGGTCAGTGGGTGTATAGGGTGGGTGGGTAGGTGTATTTGGGGGTCAGTGGGTGTATAGGGTGGGTAGGTAGGTGTATATAGGGGTCAGTGGGTGTATAGGGTGGGTAGTTAGGTGTATATAGGGGTCAGTGGGTGTATAGGGTGGGTAGGTAGGTGTATATAGGGGTCAGTGGGTGTATAGGGTGGGTAGGTGGTGGTGGCTGGTGGTGGTGTGGCACACTGGTGGTGGAGGTCTGAGTCCTGAGTCCTGTCCTGACTGTGACTGAGTCTGTGAGTAACCGTATTTTGTTTTTTGTTTTTGTTTTTTGGTACCTGTGCTGCTGCTGCAGTGCTGCCTGGCTGGCTGCTGGTGGTGGTGGCTTGCTGGTGATGGTGTGGCCTGCCCAGGCACACTGGGGTCTGTCTGGCTCCGTCCTCCTCTTCCAGGCTTGTCTGTCTGTGCTGTCTCTCTCTTCTGGCTGGCTGTGCCTGTGACGACTGTGGTGGTGCGGTGGTGGACTGGTGGTGGACTGCCTGGACTATATATTTAATTTTATATTAAATTCAATCATATGGCCTCTGCCTTCCTCATGGCCTGGGCCTGGCACGCTGTACTCCGCACTCTGACTGCCACTCTCTGCTCTCTGTCTCCTCCTCTCTTGTCGACTGAGGCCAGTACCCGGTCATAGAGGAGAGAAGGAATTACAATTACCCTTCTGCCATCTAGTGGCGGTAGATGTAATTGTGGTAATGTCGCCCAAGTAATGGGAACAGCGTTGCCATGAGGGGGAAGAATAAACATGTTTAAGTAACGACGTTTACTTTAACGCAGTTACTGCCATCACTGATTGTTTTCAGGTGAGCTCCAGTTGTTCTTGGTTGAGCTCCATGTTACCTGGTTGGCTAGGTTTAGCCTTTGGGAATTTTTTCTGCTGTATTTTTACCACCCCTCATGTTTGACACTGCTTTGGGACATCCCAATGGTCAAGAAGATTCTGGAGTTGTGTCCGTCAATGAACGAAAGAGAAAATTGTATTTTTGTCTTACCGTAAAATCCTTTTCCCTGGTGTTCATTAACGGACACAGTACCCACCTCTCTATTGAGTTGGGTTATTTTTCTTCTGACACTGCTTGCAACAAAACTGAATGCCTATAGCAGGAAGTGGGAGTATACCCCCTTGGACTGCCCCGTAGGCGTGGTAAAGCTTTTTCCTGCCCAGTGTCCTACTCCTACAAAGTGGAATTTCATTGCATTCACTAAGTTCTGTTGTTAATTCCCTTGGTAAGTGCAACTTCCTTTGCAAAGTGAACAGCCTATTTGCCTTTAGTAAATTAAATCGTTTAGAGGGGTCATGGGAGAAGCACAGATTGTCTGTCCTAAATATTACAGGCTACCCAGCTTTCATGCTGATGCTGCTTCAGTATCTGGACTAAGCATGCAAATATAGATCTTTTACATAACTCTTTATTTGGAAAGAGGCTGGAACCCACCAAGTATCTCCCATGCCAAGTCTACTTTAGGATCCATGATCAATTATATTAGCCTGATGAGTTCATGTTTAGGTATAAGTAACCATTATAAGAACTTCAACACCATGTTGTTATACCTCATGTACTGAAAATGAACCTGATGAGCCTTGTGTTAATTTGTATTTTAAACAAGGTATCCGAGTCACCAATATAGTGGTCAAAAATATTTTTTGTGGGAAAAATCAAACCAGCCTTGTTTGCAGTTATTTCCCGGTATTTATTGGTCTGCATCTGTCGTAAAGTGTTATATCTAGCATGCAAATTAAACTACAAATGGCAGTTGCAATCTAGTTCGTATTTTTCTTCCCTTCAGTTTTTTGGCAAAAAGTTTGATTTCACTTTAACCTAAGCATATACTGCTTTGAGCATTTGCCTAATGTCATGTTATACTAGGAATAAGAATATTTTTACCCTTGGCTCAATTTTTGTTTTTCAGTATGGTAAAGGTGAACTGAAAATCCGAGGTTTAACCATGTTCCATGCTGGAATGTACCAGTGTATAGCAGAAAATCACTATGGAGTCATTCAAGCAAATGCTGAACTGAAGATCCTTGGTTAGTGACCCTAATTTCATTTAAACAAAAATTTTAACTTGTTCATAGTACAGTTTGCAAAGGTAATAAGTAATTTTTACTAACAGTCTTAATGGTTTGTTTGTGTCTTCTTCAGCTTTAGCACCAACATTTGAATATAATCCTATGAGAAAGAAGATTTTAGCTGCAAAAGGTGGTCGTGTCATTATAGAATGCAAACCAAAGGCTGCTCCAAAACCCAAATTTTCATGGAGTAAAGGAACAGAACTGCTCATAAACAACAGCAGGTTTGTGCTGAAAACTTCTCACTCCATTGCATTTCTTTTTTGTTGAAAAGCTTTTTACCTGGAAGCTCATTGGTTTATCTGGGCATTGGTTGTGGACATCATCATCGCTGTTTACTTCATCTATTGTTTCCTTATTTTGATGGAGGATAGAGGTGTCTATATATATCACAAGATTACACTGCTTGAACTAAACATCAGACAGCCCAAATGTTAACAGATGTGGCTGCATACATCCTTGGATATTCTGTATCTGTATGGCTGTATGTTGGGAGTTTACACACACATGAACTTTAATGGCAACCCAGTGTTAGTCCGTTGGGTTTAATATTGAGTTGGCCCACCCTTTGCAGCTATAACAACTTCTGGGAAGGATGTCCACAAGGTTTAGGAGTGTCAATGGGAATGTTTGACCATTCTTCCAGAAGCCCATTTGTGAAGTCAGGCACTGATGTAGGATGAGAAGGCCTGACTTGCAGTCTCAGCTTTAATTCATCCCAAAGGTGTTCTATCACGTTGAGGTCAGGACAGGCCAGCCAAGTTCCTCCTTCCCCAAACTCACTCATCCATGTCTTTATGGACCTTGCTTTGTTCACTGGTCCAAATAATTTGGTGGAGAGGGGATTATGGTTGGGTTGTTTTTCAGGGGTTGGACTTGGCCCTTTAGTTCCACTGAAGGGAACTCTTAAGGCGTCAGCATACCAAGACATTTTGGACAATTTCATGCTCCCAACTTTGTGGGAACAGTTTGGGTATGGCCCCTTCCATGTTCCAACATGGGTTTGCATCAGACTGCGACAGCCTTCCCAGAAGAGTTGAAGCTGTTATAGTTGCAAAGGGTGGGCCAAGTCATTTTTGAACCCTTCAGTCTAAGACCGGGATGCCATTAAAGTTCATGTGCGTGTAAAGGCAGGCCTTCCAATACTTTTGACAATATAGTGTAGGTGTACAATGGTCACAGCAATATATGATTATAATTTCATTTTACTTTTCAAGTAAAAACTAACATCTCCAAAAGTGCTTTTTACCATATATTTAGTCCTCTAATTGACAGGATAGGCTAATTATCCTGTAAAGATGCTGACACTGCAAAGTAATGTACAGTCTTTGTGCTGCCATTTGCAGAATGACCTGTTACGGAAGCAATGACAAAAGCCTATTTTTTTACAGCTTCTCTTTCTTAAGCCCCCGTTCACACTGGGGCGACCTGTCAGGCGACCTGGTCGCCTGACAGGTCGCCGTAGGTCGCCTTCCATAGAGAAGCTGTGGACCCGTTCTAATAGGAGCGACACAAGTCGCTCCGACTTAGAAAAAGGGTCCGGAGCTTCTTTGGGGCGACCCGGAGTGACCTGCATAGACTTCAATGTTATGAAGTCCGTGCCGGCCGCTCCGAGGTCGCAGTGCGAGCAGCGCGCCGCGACCTATGAGGTCGCACCGGCAAGTAGCGTCGCCCCAGTGTGAACGGGGCCTAAAAAGCGTTTCTCAAGTCAATTTCTTTTAAATTAAAACAATAAACATGTTATACTTATAACAGGGCCACACAAAGACTGCCCAGTCCTGCTCTTTTGGGGCCCCCCTCCAGTGCTCTTTGCTTCTCTTCTACTCCATCTGCCCCATAGCAAAGCCCAAATAGAAGACTAGGATATATTTTATAGGACTGTCTTTTTTTACAAAGATGCAAATCTGATAACAACCCAGTTTCACCCAGGGGAGGTTATGCATTAAGGCGAATAGTGTTCGCTGTGCAAGAATCTCTGGATGTTCTAGTGCTCCTATCCATACAAAGCCTAGTGGTCCCTGGGACCTGGGGACTCTGGTGAGCGCAGTATTTTTATCGTTCACATGGTGGAGAACTTGATTTAAGGAAGAAAAGCACATTTATTATATACTGGTTGTGATCACAGTGATTGGAGAGCATCACAGATTACTGGCACTTTATTTTGCAGTGGACTGTCACTTTCATTAATTTATTGTATATTCAATTTATTATTTTTTTTACTCGCACTTTATGTAATTTATAGGGTGTTGATATATACTCACCTGTTTCAGATTATTATATGTACATGTACGCATGTCTTGATATAACAGCGCCTAATGCCCCGTACACACGTGCAGATTATCTGCAGACTTTTGTCTGCAGACTTACCTTTTCTATGTAGTGCAAGGGCCGGCCGGATTGCATACAAATTGAAAGTGTTTAGGTTTGACCTCATATTATATGGTTTTGGTAAGTCTGCAGACAAAAGTCTGAAGATAATCTGCACGTGTGTACGGGACATTACTTTACTAGATATCGTATGTAAACCAGGCAGATTGTCATTCTGTGAGTACGGAAGACATGGATCCTGTGTTTCTGTAAAGCAGAAACACAGATTTGTGTCTTCCACTGGTAAAAGCACCTCCCCACTACACTAAAACATTAGCTAGGCACACAGTTAACCCTTTAATCGCCCCTGATGTTGAACCCTTTCCCTGCCAATATCATTAGTACAGTGACAGTGCATATTTTTAGCACAAATCACTGTAATATTGTCACTGGTCCCCAAAAAAGTATCAAAAGTGTCAGTTAGGTGACCAATTTGTCCTAGGTGTCCAATTTGTCTGCCGCAATATCGCAGTCCTGCTATAAGTCGCTGATGGCCACCATTACTAGTAAAAAACTAAAATAAAATATTTTAAATAATTTTTTAAATAAATAATATTTAAAATAAAAAACTATTGGGATTTTTTTAACCCAAAATAGGTAGCAGAATATATATTGGCCTAAATTGCTGAATAAATTCGATTTTTGACATTTTTTTTAATGGATGTGTTGTAGAGCAGAAAGTAAAAAATATTGTGTTTTTATTTTCAAAATTGTCGTTCGTTTTTTGTTTATAGCGCAAAAAAACAAAAAAAAAAAATGCTGAGGTGATCAAATGCCACGAAAAGAAAGCTCTATTTGTGGGGAAAAAAAGACATACATTTTCTTTGAGTACAGTGTCGCACTACCGTGCAATTGTCATTTAAAGTAGTGCCGTATCTCAAAAAATGGCTTGGTCAGGAAGGGGGGTAAACCTTGCAGAGAGGTGAAGTGGTTAAAAATTCAATCACATTAGGAAGATTTAGCAAAGAATGAAACATAGCATGTTAAGCTAGGATAAAATGTTGGAAAAGTGAGTGTAATTTGTGTAGTGTGAAAAATGATATCAGGTAGCCTTTTGATGCAGTTGAAGATGTGGTCACCACAAGGTCATTGAGCAGGGAATTCACAGCTCATTGATTGCTCTGCTGCACTACCACATAGGTAGCGGTGAATCATCTCTACAATAACTGTGTTTATTGTGAAGGTGAAATTGTGAAAAGCACTGGCTTGGTATTGTGTGCCTGCCTTGTTTCATGATACATATGATAGACTTTGCTGCCATCTAGTGTTCTTAAGTTAAAACAGAATATGTGTGCATAATTAATTCAAAAAATACTTTATAAAGCAGTAAATGAGACATTCACCAAATATTTACCACATGTGATGCATGTGTTTTAATTTGCAGTGAATGTCACATTTATTGCTTTATAAATATGCCTCCTAAATGATATCTAAACCCAAGAACAAAAATGTATTTTTTGCAGCTCATCAATATTTGTATGTGGTGGCTACATTTGTTTGCCTTTTTTTCAGGCTAGGAACATTTTAGTACAAAGTTTATTGGATGATCTTGACAGAAATACAGTATGACCCTTGTCACTTAGTGTGAGCTCACCTGGAAGCATAAAGAATTGTCATCTTCTTTTGTATAAACAGCTAATCCCATCATCTCACATGTAATGTAAATAAACAAAGGCAGCCATGTTTGAAATCCAGCCTTGGTGACAACCGTGGCTCCCTTCTTAGGTACCATGGAGGAGTAAGTGTAGGCACCCAGGGATGTGCCATTTGCAGGATTACCAGGTAAAGAAATAAATAAATGGAAATAAAAGCATTAAAAAAGAAAATGAATACAGCCAGCTCATCTAAGGACTGGTAAGCGGCAATATATTACATTTTTGGGTTTAGATATGCTTTAAAGGGCTTTTATCACGGACATTTGTGATGGAAACCTTTCACTGCCATATGAGTCTTCTCAGGTCTTTTGCTCTAAAGGCTTCCTTTTAAGTCAGACTCAATCCACAATTTTACAGCTATAAAAGCAGCACGCCACTAATCCCTAATCTTTATATTCCTTCTGCTTTCCTCTCCCTCCAGTTTACCTGCAGTAATTCATCACTCCAGCCTTTCCCTTTATGACTGTCACATAGTCAATGTCAGAAATGTATTTATTTGTCATATTTTTGCCTTGACTAACCACTTCCCGTATCATTGTTCCTTTGGTTCCTATAATGCACCTATGATACCACTGTAGAGGTGTGCTTTTTTTAGCATGACTTGTTATCGCATTGTTTATTAGGATATCAATCTGGGATGATGGCAGCCTGGAAATCATTAATATAACAGTTCTTGATGAGGGAAGCTATACATGTTTTGCAGAGAACGATAGAGGAAAAGCTAATAATACTGGAATGCTTTCTGTTACAGGTAATATCTTTTTTTTACTATTATTATTATTTCTTACTATCAGCACTACTGTTGCTTCTACCGCTACTACTGCTATTACTGCTTTTTCTTTATGAAGTACTAACATATTCTAAACACCAACAATATTCTGTAGTTCTACATTGTGAATGCAGTTAGGTTTGCTTATTATAAGTGCTGGATATATGAATTCATGATATTTTATTAGGGACTAGGTAATTAAAGCATTGCTCCTCAACCATCTTGCCCCTCAACCATGTTGCCATCAGTGTTCCCTCAGGCTGCCATGAGTATGGGATCCAGTTTGGCCTGGATAAACATCATGAGTTGCCATGTTATGGGTAGGCTGGCTCCTGCCTGCACCTTAGCTTTAGGGTCAGGACACACAGCTGGCTCACCTGTACCATAGCAGTGCTTGAGGCATACAGGGCATGTGGCATGCAGGGCTAGGGCTGCTGTCAGCATTCAGGAGAAGATGGAAGACCGTCTCTTCCATCTCCCACCTTCTGCGCCACCACTGAAGCAAAAATGTAAAGGCTCTGATGTAAGGAAATGATTGTGTATTTGGCGGGCTCTGTAATAGGGGAGGGGGTCTGTGTGACTGGAGGGCTGTGTGATTGGGGATTGTTTGATTGAGGGGACTGTAATGATGGGTAACTCTGATGTGATGGGGATCCTCGGATGTGATGGGTGGACCCTGACGTGATGGGAGGACTCTGACAGGAGGAAAGCAAGGAGGGGGGAGGCACCACTAGGTGTAGTATTAGACTGTAGACATTTATTGTGCAAGATAAAAACAATTCCAGCCCGTCATAAGCTGTGTGGTCTCGATGGTTGTAGTGGTCCTGTGAACTTCACAATCTCCTTGAATGCCAAGAGAAGGTGGTTGATGTCTGGATATCCAGCAGTAAACCTCCACGCTCACCAGCATAGAATGCGAAAGCAGAAATGATGTCACCAGTGCACGGAAGTCTGGACCATGGGCTATCACAAAAGGAGGCTTCGAGCTCAGGGCTCACAGCTCCTTCGCCTACTGCTTCCTGGAGGAGAGCAGTTTAAAAATGGGCATAATAGGATATCCTGCTGCTACTGCTGTAGTACTACAACAACCAGCAGACTGATATTAAATTCAACAATTAGTAAAACAATTAAAAGTTTTAGTAGGGCTAAATGAAAACCATAAATACAATATAACCAAGAATACATATTGAAAATACAATATTATTGGGAATGCATGTAAGAAAAAACGAAGAGATATAAAGAATGCATATAAAAAGAAAAATGAAAAAAGAAAAAGAGGGTCATAAATAAAAATGCAAGGAATTTTTATGGAAATAATCTCAATAATAATGATGTATCTGTGGTATAAAGGTCATCAGTGAGCCAAAATCACATAGTACACTAGTTGCCAAGGTTACTTACTTTACGGAAGAAAAAAACACCACTCCCAATCAGGAGAAAGAATCGATATCCAAAAACAACCAATTTATACAGTATATATATAAACGACCGTAAGGGTCCACTGTGGAGAAAAAAAAATATATATTTTATCTACAGTACCATCTTAAAGGTGTTTGCAGTAATATTACTTGAAATTACTCAAAATTACTAGAAATTACAAAAAATTTGAGTAAGGAGTGCACCTAATTTTCTTCATTGAGTCCCCCTGGTGTGAGGGTATTTAAGAAGTATATCCAGTGGGTCTCCTGCTGACGCAGACGTTTGAAACGCTCTGCAACAGCGAGACTCCCAGGGATGGCCTCAATGACCCAGACTTGGAGGCCCTCTGTGGATTTTTGATGTTTTTCTAAAAAATGTCTGGGAACACTGTGTTTTTCACCCTTTTTCGATGAGCCGTCTATGTTCACCGAATCGCTTACGTAAGGTGCGAATGGTTCTGCCTACATAGGTTGTATATTCTGACCTTATAAAAATGTGCAGATCTTTCTCTAGGAAGACATCCAATCTCACCATGTCAGAACAAATGGCTCTTGATCAACTAGCCCTCAACAATATTATTATTAAAAAAGTCGCAGACAAGGGAGGAGGTATTGTAATCCAGGATAGATCTGATTACATTCAAGAACCCTTGAGACTGCTCTCAGCAACATCTATACAAAGCTAACCCAGGACCCACTACCCACATACACTCTAGAAGCCACTGCTCTAGCCAATAGAGCATTCACAAATGGTACCATTTCCAAAGCTGAGTTATCTTTCATTAATAAGGGAATACACCTGGATGCCCCCTTGTTGCTTCAATGGAGAGGGTAACTAGCGGTTTTTCCATGTATGTCGATCGTTTTTTTTAGCCTCTAGCCCAGAGCCTACCATCATACATCAGAGACAGCACACATTTATTAGAGATGCTCTCACCTTACACATGGGGACCCACCTATTGGTGGGTCTCCCCAGATGTTGCGTCCCTTTATACATCTAGCCTCATGACATAGGCCTGTGGGCATTAGAGCATTTCTTATCCGAAGATCCCTTGGTTAATCCCAGACAGGCCCACTTCATCCTTGAGGCAGCGCCATTTTACCTAAAACATAACTATTTCGAGTTTGATGACATCCACTATTTACAATCCCAAGGCACATCTATGGGGGCCAATTTTGCCCCCAGCTATGCCAATCTGACCATGGGGTACTGGGAGCTCCAGTACATTACTCATAGCAAACTCTTTGCCTGCCCATATAATATATTGTGGTCGCTACATCAATGACATTATTATAATTATATGGGACGGCACAAGAAAGAGTGTGAAATCATTTGCTCAGTTCTGTATTCAGAATACCCTAGGACTATCCTTCACCCATGTCATAGAGCCTGACAGTTTAGCATTTATGGACCTGGAACATCACCATAGCAGTGCTCAAATACATGTTACCAATTTTGTCAAACCTACTGCCAGCAATTTGTTCATTAATTATCATAGTTGCCACAATCCGAAGTGGATAAAAAATATCCCCAAAAGTCAGTTCCACAGACTCCACCACAATTACACCAGGGATGAGGATTACAATAGTCAGGGAGAACTCCTTCCCAAAACATTTTTGGATAAGGGCTATCCTCCTACTGCTCCAATGAACTAGACGATCCTCAACCTATATGCTTCACAACCCAGTTCCATGATAGTTATAAACAAATGGAGAATATTCTATATAAACACTGGTCGATTCTACTGGAAGTGCCATTCTTAACTACATACCCCATTGATCCCATTAGTCGGCATGTACCAATGCCGGAAAAAAACGTGTCTAACTTGCCAATTTGTCCATCATGGTAAAAAGCTTTTACGGTCAAGGGTAAAGCTTGCATCATCAGGGAGTTCCATATTTGTTTTAGCAATTATGTTGTATACTGCCTGACAGGCCCTTGTGGCCTGTTCATGTAGGCAGAACCATTCGCACCTTACATAAGTGATTCGGTGAACATAGACGGCTCATCGAAAAAGGGTGTGAAAAACACAGTGTTCCCAGACATTTTTGTAAAAACTTCAGAAATCCACAGAGGGCCTCCAAGTCTGAGTCATTGAAGCCGTTCCTGGGAGTCTCCCTGACTCAGAGCGTTTCAAACATCTGTGTCAGCAGGGGACTTACTGGATATACTCCTTAAATACTCTCACACCAGGGGGACTCAATGAAGAAACCTTTAAGATGTTATATATATATTTTTTTATTTTCTCCACAGCCGACCCTTACGGTCATTTATTTATTTATTTATTTAAGTATTCAGACCCTTTGCTCAGTATTTAGTAGAAGCCCCCTTTTGATCTAATACAGCCAGGAGTCTTTTTGGGAAAGATGCAACAAGTCTTTCACACCTGGATTTGGGGATCCTCTGCCATTCCTCCTTGCAGATCCTCTCCAGTTCTGTCAGGTTGGATGGTAAACGTTGGTGGACAGCCATTTTTAGGTCTCTCCAGAGATGCTCAATTGGGTTTAAGTCAGGGCTCTGGCTGGGCCATTCAAGAACAGTCACGGAGTTGTTGTGAAGCCACTCCTTCGTTATTTTAGCTGTGTGCTTAGGGTCATTGTCTTGTTGGAAGGTAAACCTTCGGCCCAGTCTGAGGTCCAGAGCACTCTGGAGAAGGTTTTTGTCCAGGATATCCCTGTACTTGGCCGCATTCATCTTTCCCTCGATTGCAACCAGTCGTCCTGTCCCTGCAGCTGAAAAACACCCCCACAGCATGATGCTGCCACCACCATGCTTCACTGTTGGGACTGTATTGGACAGGTGATGAGCAGTGCCTGGTTTTCTCCACACATACCGCTTAGAATTAAGGCCAAAAAGTTCTATTTTGGTCTCATCAGACCAGAGAATCTTATTTCTCACCATCTTGGAGTCCTTCAGGTGTTTTTTAGCAAACTCCATGCGGACTTTCATGTGTCTTACACTGAGGAGAGGCTTCCGTCGGGCCACTCTGCCATAAAGCCCCGACTGGTGGAGGGCTGCAGTGATGGTTGACTTTCTACAACTTTCTCCCATCTCCTGACTGCATCTCTGGAGCTCAGCCACAGTGATCTTTGGGTTCTTCTTTACCTCTCTCACCAAGGCTCTTCTCCCCCAATAGCTCAGTTTGGCCGGACGGCCAGCTCTAGGAAGGGTTCTGGTCGTCCCAAACGTCTTCCATTTGAGGATTATGGAGGCCACTGTGCTCTTAGGAACCTTAAGTGCAGCAGAAATCTTTTTGTAACCTTGGCCAGATCTGTGCCTTGCCACAATTCTGTCTCTGAGCTCTTCAGTCAGTTCCTTTGACCTCATGATTCTCATTTGCTCTGACATGCATTGTGATCTGGAAGGTCTTATATAGACAGGTGTGTGGCTTTCCTAATCAAGTCCAATCAGTATAATCAAACACAGCTGGACTCAAATGAAGGTGTAGAACCATCTCAAGGATGATCAGAAGAAATGGAAAGCACCTGAGTTAAATATATGAGTGTCACAGCAAAGGGTCTGAATACTTAGGACCATGTGATATTTCAGTTTTTCTTTTTTAATAAATCTGCAACAATGTCAACAATTCTGTGTTTTTCTGTCAGTATGGGGTGCTATGTGTACATTCATGAGGAAGAAGAATGAACTTAAATGATTTTAGCAAATGGCTGCAGTATAACAAAGAGTGAAAAATTTAAGGGGGTCTGAATACTTTCCGTACCCACTGTATAGTATGAGTTTTATTACTTTTGAAATTCTTTACATTTTTATGTATGACCCTCTTTTTCTTTTTTCAATCTTCTTTTTATATACCTTCTTTATAACTCTTCTTTTTTTCTTGCATGCATTCCTAAAAATATTGTATTTTCAATATGTATTCTTGGGTATATTGTATTTATGGTTTTCATTTAGCCCTGCTAAGTCTTTTAATTGTTTTACAAATGTTTTCATTTAATATCAGTCTGCTGGCTATTGTAGTCCCACGGCAGCAGCATATCCTATTATGCCCGTATTTAAACCGCTCTCCTCCAGGGAGCAGTAGGCCAGTAGAAGGAGCTGTGAGCACCAAGTGCATAGCCTCTGCCTTCTTGTGTGATAGCCCGTGGTCCAGACTGGTGACTAGATTTCCGCTTCCGTGTTCCACGCTGGTCAGTGTAGAGGTTCACTGATGGATATCCAGACATCAACAACCTTCTCTTGGCATTCAGGAGCTTTAAAAGTTCACAGGACCACTACAACCATCGGGACCACACAGCTTATGACGGGCTTGAATTGTTTTTTTCTCTTGTGTTTTTAATCTTGCACATTAAATGTTTACAGTCTAATACTTTATTTAGTGGCGCCTCCCAACTCCTTGCTTTCCACATGTTTTACAGAGCTTCTGGACACACTCTGAGTACGGCTGCCTCGTTCACATTTGAATCTGCACATTTGAATCTGCCTGAACAGCAGACTTTTACTATACCTGTTTTATACATTGTTCGGTCAGAGACATTTTTTCATTTGGACTCTAACATGAAGAGGTGATTTTGACATGAAGGGGAGCTTCTGATGTAAAGCCAGCTTCATCAAGATGGCTGTGTTCGTTCTCCCAGTGTTAGGTTTCCAATTGATGCATTATAGACTGGGGTGCCTCAAGATTTTGCATACTTTAAAAGGTGCAGCGACTGAAAAAAGTTTGAGAAACACCGAATAAAAGTATGTCTAGAGCTGTCAACTAGTGCATTTATGCCAGACAGCCATTTTCGCGGTTTATTTTAGGTTCAGCACCAAGCCTTAGAAATTTTTAGCCTTGCTTCTGTGCCTTTTATTTATATACATTTTTTACATTTTTATATACATTTAATATTTTGTCTATTATTTATCCAAGTTATGGATTTTAATAGCGGCTTTATTTTCAGCTGAAGAAGACCATCATTGTATTTTAGGACTATAAGATATTAATGATTCTGCCTATGTTTTATATCCTCCCCTCTGCCACAAAGATCACTTTTGCACCATATTCTAAATACTAACAATTTTTTGTAGACATAAATTGTGGATGCAATTAGGTTTGCTTCTTTTAAGTGCTGGATGTATGAATTCATGATGTGTTATCAGGGACTAGGTAATAAAAGCAGTGTTTCTCAACCAGGGTGCCATTTGTGTTACCCTGGCATGCCACGAGCATGGCACCCAGTTTAGCCATGTCATGTATTGCTATTTTGTGGGTGGGCTGACCCCCTGCCCACACCATGGCTCTAGGGTACAGCTTGCTCACCTGTACCATAATAGTGCATGAGTCTGATCCAGGGCATGCAAGGCTAGGGCTGCCCTAAGCATTCAGAAGAAGACAGAAGACCGTCTCCTCCAGCTCCTGGCTTCTGCCATGCCGCTAGAGCAAAAAAGGCAAGGCTCTGATATGAAGAGGTAACTGTGTGACTGGGGGCTGTGTGAAGGGGGGGCTCCTTCCACTCTTCACAGTGCATGCAATTTGACTGGTTGTATAGGTAGTGATCTCCTTAATGGGAGGGGACAGCCCAATAAGGACAGTAGGCAGAGACAGGGGGGGGGGGGGGGTCACCCCCTTCCACCACCTGTAAAACTGATAGAGTGGCTTTATAGCTACTTGGATCACTTACGAAAAAGAGAATCGCCTGCTGAAAAAAGCATACCAGGATCATGACTTTAGCTGTAGCCATTATACTGGTATAATATATAAGATGAGCCTGCATATATATGTATGATGGTATTGAGGTGTCTAATGCACAGAGTGCAGGGGTCAGAGGTGCATAACATGTAAGGCTCCTTAGTGTGTAACACACATGCCATTATACAACCAAAAAAAAAAAATTACCCCAATATCTTAGTACAATAGCCCCAGATTCCTCCCAGTACAGACCCTCACCCCCCCCCCCCCCCCACACACACACACACACACATTCCCTTCAATACAGATCTCTCCAAATCACCTCAGTACAAATATCTCTCTCCATCCAAATCCAAATATACCCAGTACAGATCTTTCCCCCAAAACCCAAGTATAGAATCCCCCCAATCCATTCAGCAAAGATCCCTCTTTCCCTCCCTCACTCCCCCTAAATCCGCCCAGTACAGATCTTTCTCTACAAACACCAATTTTCCCCAGTACAGATCATGTCATATCCCTCCAGTACAGATCTCTTTTCCCCCAAATTTCCCCACTATAGATCTCTCTCCTACCCTCCCAATCTCCTTAAACAGATCTCTCTCTTCTCTCTTCCTCCCCCCAAAGTACAGATCACTACCCCCATAAATGCCCCAGTATAGATCTCTCCCCGTTCAAATGCCCCAGTACAGATTTCTCCCCCTCAAATCCCCCCAGTATAGATTTTTTCATCCCCTGAAAAGCCCACTCCCTCCTAATTCCCCCCCCCCCCCCATATAGTTTCATCCAGTACAAAGCTCTCTCCTAAGTCAATTTCCCCGCTACAGTAATCCACCCCCCTTCTAAAGTCCACTCAGTAGACCTCAGATTGGGGCAGCGCTTAGTGAGGGGAAGTCCCTTGCTTGTGTCATGTGAGACTGCACATCATAGGTTAGGTCCTTGTATTGTATCTGAGGTCTTACAGGGAAACAGGCATTCATTGAGATGAGATGCCGGACACATGCCCTAGTTGATGTAATGTGTACAGTGTATTGACAATAAATGTAATTACCTATGCACAATTTGTAGGGATGATATACAAAAACCTAAGGAAATGATGAAAAGAAGAGAAACAGCTAACAATATTAACTGGTCAGAGTCTTGGCCTAAAACCAATCTGGTTTGCTGTGGCCAGCAGCTTGACATTCGCTCCAGTTTTGCGTGCTCCTTTGAAGATCATCCCATAATGTCTGAAATGTATAATGCTGCCCTAGAGATGCATTGCTGTCCATTACTACTCCCTCATTGTCAGTGATCCCTCATTCAGCACAGACTTATTACATTACTTTAATAGAAGACCTAATTCATCTACAATTGCTTTTCTTTTGTAACCTTCTGTGAAATGAAATAATGCAGAAGGTTCCAAGGTGATTGAAATAGACAAACATTAATATACTTGATGTTATTACTCCAAATATTGAAGTAACATCTCACAAGTTATTCCTAATAAAGAATGGCATACGTGCTGCTTACAGCAATTGTAAAAACTGTTTTCAGTGACTCCATTTTTACATAATTCATACATTTCAGGAGTGTATACTGTGAGTTGTGAAAAGCTCTTCCTCACTTCTGCTCTACCAAATGGTGTCTTCTTTGTCAGTTAGAAAAGAATCACTCTGTTTGCCATCACATTTAGGTTCTAGTGGTCATATGACCATTTATTCCTTGTCTTCCCTGTTATTGTGGTGTATCTCACAGATAACACAGGCCCACATCGTGCCTAGCTCTCTGTTTTCCTGGGCACGTGAAGCAAACTGTTATCATTCCATTTTACCATTTTTTTCTCCAATCAGAAGCAAACTCTGTTTCTTGTGGACACCAGGAGCATATTTAAATGTTGTTGCAGCAAAGAAAAGTTATTGCTCATGTCATTCAGTTAGTTGAACTACAATATTATGGCACTCATGTTCAGGAGAGCCAATGTATATACTGGCAGTGGTGCTTTAGTACCAACTTAAAAGAAAGTAGTAATTTGGGGAAAGAGGGGGAGAGCTTTGCAGCCCTCACTGTGCACACACTATGGAAAAGTCCAGAAAAAGTCATTACTGCCCCAATATACTAAAGAGTAGGGAAGAGAAAACATTTTAGAAGGATGAGATAGAAAACTAAAATAGAGTTGATTCTAAAGCTGTTGACACTATTTGTGCATTTATGCTAGACAGCCTAGAGATTTTGTAGCAATGTGTCTGTGCCTTTTATGATATTATATTGATATTTATTTTCTTATCTGTTTTTTTACTCAGCTATGGTTTTTAATGGTAACTTTCTTTTTGAGTGAATGAACATTGATATTGTATTGTAAGACTAAAGGGTTATGATGATTCTGCTTGTGTTTTATATCCTCTCAGCTGCCACAAAGATCACTCTTGCACCATACAATGCTGATGTGACTGTTGGGGAGAATGCATCCATGCAGTGCCATGCATCTCATGATCCTGCTCTGGACCTCACTTTTATCTGGTCTCTAAATGGCTTTGTGATTGAATTTGATGATGACAGCAACCACTACGAAAGACATATAAGGGTAAGTTGACTGACTGTATAATTCAGTACTGGTTTGGGGGAAATAGGACCTAACAATGTGTTACAAGGGCCGAAATTAAGATCATCAATAGTATTATATGTAGTGATGGGCCGGACACTCCCCCCGGTTCGGTTCACACCAGAACTCCCAAACGTGGAAAAAGTTGGGACCAAGCCACGAACCCTATTAAAGTCTATGAGACCTGAACTTGAAAAATTAAAAGTCTCCATTTTAAACACTTTTATGCAAGTTATTGGCCATAAAAAGAGTATGGGGGACCAGGTACCGGGTACTGTATGTATTAATGCAATTGTTTTTAAAAAAATATTGTTTTTAAAGGAGCAGTGATTTTAATGATGCTTAAAGTGAAACAATAAAAATGAAAAATGATTTTAAATATATTTCCTGGGCGGGTCCCCTTAACCTGCCTGTAAAGTGGCACATCTTGGAACATGCTGCAGCAAAACTGACATATATTTAAAGAAAGAAAAATGACATTTAAATTGATTTTCCTGGCTGCAAGCCATTGCTGGCAATACAACAATGTAAATAAAAACAACAAGGGGATCCCACCTCCTGAACCATACCAGGCCACATGCCCTCAACATGGGGGAGGGGGTGCTTTTTGATGGGGACAAGGGCCTCTTCCCTGCAATCCTGTGCTGTGGTTGTGGGGGTAGGAGGCTTATCAGAATCTGGAAGCCCCCTTTACCAAAGGGGCCCCCAGATCCCAGCCCCTCCTCTATGTGAATGAGTAGGGGTACATTGTATCCCTACTCATCTACCCCAAAAAAGTGTCGAAAAGAAATAAACGCCACACACACTGTCTTGGACTATTCCTTTTTTTTTAAAAAAAAATGTCCCCCGATGTAGAACCATCGTCAATTATGACGCCCACCGCCACTACCAGACCCAAAAAAAGAAAACCGTGGTGCATGCTGGGTTGGTGATGTCACATGGGGGCGGTGTCACCAGAGGACATTGTCAGGTTGCCCTGCCCCTTCCCTATTTAAGAACTGTCAAACCACGGAGCAGGCAGTGGACAGTTAGCCTTTGTCGTGGGCAGAGCTTTTTTTTTTGTTTTGTTTTTTTCCGGGTGTGGCGGTGCAGTGGACATCATGATTGATGATGGATCTACATTGGAGGACGTTATTTTTTTTATTTTTAATAAAGGAATTGTTAAAAACTGTGCGTGTTTTTTTATTTCTTCTTGACACTTTTTTTGGTGAATGAGTAGGGGTACAATGTACCCCATACTCATTCACATGGGGGGCAGGATCAGGGGGAACCCTTGTTAAAAGGGGCTTCCATATTCTGATAAGCCCCCTGCACGCAGACCTCCCCTACCACTGCCCTGGAGTTGTGGGGAAGAGGCCCTTGTCTCCATCAAAATGGCACCTGACCCCATGTTGCGGGCTTGGTATGGTTAAGGAGTGGGGGGGGGGGCGCTCCCTCGTCCCTCCCTTTCCTGGCCTGCCAGGCTGCATGCTTGGATAAGGGTCTGGATTATGGGGGGGGGGGAACCCACACCATTTTTTTTAAATTTTAACGTGGGGATTCCCCTCAAAATCCATACCAGACCCAAAGGGCTGGGGGGGGGGGGTTCAGTCCCAGGCTCTTTTTCACATGCATTACTTCAGCCAATTAGGGCTTAGAATGCCTTCTGTAATGCACTAAACATCCCGCCGAGTGCTCCGCAAATTTGAGTGTTTGCGATAGGGCGATGATCGGGCCGAACTTATGCTCAGTCCGAACTGCTCACCCAACTCTATATGTTATAAAAACCATAACATATAGGGTATTTTACCCTATGTATACAGAATCCTTTTTCCATTATTCTGAAATATAGGAAGGCAGTTAAATCTAGGTTTGTATATATTATTGAAGCAAAATAAATTTTATAGATTAAGGCTTGAGGACCACCATAGAATCCTATGGTATAGTTAATGGCAATGAGCCCCAAATTTGTCCACTCTAAGAAATACACTCAAACAAGAAGATGATTTGCGTTAACACTAAAGAATAAGGATGCAGTGGTGCTTACAGACATCCAGCACCATCTTATCACTGACAAGTACCTGCAGCTACATGACAGATTTGATGATGTCACCCACTCAAGACACTGCAAGACTGTTGTCGACTGGTTACTATATGTTATTGCATTTTATGTCTTCATCCCTATTGTTAACAAGCATACATGTCCAAAATACCAAATTCCAAAGTGACGAATCACAAAAAAATATATATTTTCTGTAAAGTAAGTTTTAACATTGGAATACCAAATGGCTCATATCACCATTGCTTGTGAACTCTTGCTACAGTTATGTCCAGGTTGGATCTGCCGCTGATTGTCCACCATGATTAGAAAAGTAAATACACCAGCTAATGGTATCTTAGTTGTATCTCTGAGTGTCATGCTATTCTGATTTATTAAATAAAAACTAGAGAGTGCAAAATCTGGTTCAGCTATGCATGGTAGCCAATCAGCTTCTAATGTCAGCTTGTTCAATTAAGCTTTGACAAAAAAATACTGGAAGCCAATTGGTTTCTATGCACAGCTGCACCAGATTTTGCACTCTCCAATTTTAGTAAATAACCCCCTGTGTTTAGGCCCAAAGTATTCTCTTCCCCTTTTTATTTGTTGTCTCTGTCTGTCATATGGACAGCAGCACCATTTTCTACTCAGTAAGGGATCTGTTACACGAGCATTGAAAATAGGTGGTTGGGTCACATTTTTATTGCTTCCTGATAATCTAGCAACACCGTTCAAAATTATTAAAATAGGGAGCAGATGGAGGTGTTCACATTGCAGCATTAGCATTACCTTGTGTTGCGTTGAGACAAAAATGAATGTTGCCTGCAGTGTTCGGCAGGCGTTGATGCTTCACAACCACCGCCATTAACTTATATTGAAACATACCACAAGTGCATCATAAATGCACTGTAAATGCACCTATGGCATTTACATTGCGTTAAGGGTGTGGTTGCAAAGTGTCAAACATGATCATTCACCATTTTAGCCTTGTACAAATTAAAAAAAAAAAAACACATCTCACAGGGCATTTAAGGAACATTGCCTGATGCAAAATGAATGCCTGTGCAACACAACTAAAACATTAATTAATGCTATAGGTGCGCTCAGGGCTGCTGTAAGAAATCACTGGGCCCCGTACAGCCTATCGGACAGGGTCCCCCCAAATTTCAGAACAATATTTTCTGTAAAAATACAGCAGTTGAAAACTGGCTGGAGGGAGAGGAAGAGAACTCGGATTTCAACCTCTACAGAGAGAGCCATACAGTGAATCGAATCCAGTAATTGACCTCCCGCCAGAACGATGATCATCCCTTCCCACATCTAATTCCCTCTGTTGCCTGGGCCGCCCTGCTGGCCCAGGCCCCATACAAGAAGGCCAGTGGTACCCCCTTATTA
This sequence comes from Pelophylax lessonae, assembly GCF_965119305.1. NCBI lineage: Eukaryota > Metazoa > Chordata > Amphibia > Anura > Ranidae > Pelophylax > Pelophylax lessonae. The sequence continues at coordinate 239,948,203 of NC_138771.1, forward strand.
GCAGCCCCTTTTTTATTCAGTTTTAGATAGAATGGCAAGGTTTTTGTTGCTGTCTTTGCCCTGTTAATGAGATTTACAGTCTCTAATTGCCCTAATTACCAGTGTCAGGAGGAATGAAAATGGATGTAAACTCAAAATTTTAATTTGCCACCAGAACAGGAATAAAGGAGAAGTCTTTTAATGGGGACGCTTGTTGCTGTGACAGCTGTCTAAAATAGAATTTATCTCAGATTGGAAAGATATTATATCACTTCCTGTCTAGTCTGCATAACACAAAGTAAAGGGAAATCTCCCTAATCAGCAGCATATGAGCATAAAGCAGAAAAAAAACTGACAGTGGTTTTAACCTTCCCTTACTCTATCCAAAATGAAAAAACATTTTTTTCTTTAGGTATACTTTAACTACCAGTTAGGTTTCATTTTATTGTCCTTAAAAGAGTTTGACTGCCAGTTAGATTTCATTTTATTGCCCTTAAAATAATTTGATGTGTGCTGTAAACACACAAAAAGTAATCATTTTTTTCTTTAGTGACTCGTTTTATTCCTGTAATTTGTAACTTAGTTACATTGAGGCTTTTGACATCATGGACTAAATACTGTATGTGGTCAGAAACTGCTGATGCATTCCTGTATGTGTGCTTTGTAAGCCTTCTCTGTGCCACTAAGCTCACAGCCTTCAGGAAAGGATGCCATAGTGACACCACAAACTACATGTTGGGAGGACTGCACGCTTTCACGGGGAAACTATGTTTATTTTCCCCTTTACTTCAAGCCAGTAATACTCCCCAGTGTGCAATACTGCTAAATGCTGGTTGACCACTGGAGACATTTACAAGGTGGAACCATAATGTGGTAAAACCTATCATATTAAAGTTATTTTTGGAAACCGCAGCTGCGTTGCTTTTAACAGCAGCATTTCCAAAAATACATGCTTCTGTAATTGTTTGCATCATGTATCGGTTACATGGTATGACCTTCATATATCATAATCCATTTTAATCAAATACAACAATGTCTTAAATCGGCGGTATGAATGTACTGAATAGTTTTTCAAGAACTGTAGCAATCCATGTAGAGTAAACTCACCCTTATTAACTAATAAGAGCCTTTTAGGGGTGGCAGAAAGTTAACTAGCTTTAAGTGGAATCCCCAACCACAACCTATTTCATATGACACTAATTATATGCACTGATAACACAAAACTGCATACACTATTACCAAGGCAAGGCTAAAGAGTTTCCTGTATACTTGCATAAAAAACAATTCTATAAAAAAAAAAAAAATAATAGTAATAGACAATTATTTCATTAATAAATGTAAAATAAATCCAAAAATACAATAAATAAAGGCTTGGTGTGTACAATTCTAAACATTCTTAGTGAATATCTGGTTTACATGCTCCAACTATTTTGTTATAGGTCTAATATACTGTATATACAGTATGTAGTTCTAAGTAGCATTTATGTATTAGGCCTTTTTAGAACCCCAAGTACAAAGAGATTCTTGAGTGGTCGCTAATCGTTACTGGGATATTGCAGGGATATTACAGCTTTAATCTATAAGGTACATTCCACAGCAGATTGTGTTCATTTCTGATTTTATTATTTCAGAGTTGTTTGATATCATTCCAGTTTTGGGACTTTTCTAATTACATCTTTACTTCTAATAAACATATCTCAGTCTACATGTGTTATTTAAATCCATAAACTATTCATTCTTTTACAGTGATTGAGGAGACTAAAACTCACTATTTAAATTATGTAACCATGATTTCTCCCTTTTTTAATGCAGTCATTTTTATTAAAATAAGAAAGTGTAACAGAGAGTGGTATACAACACAGAGATAATGCAGGAAATATACATACAATAGCATGTACATCAGGTAATTAGATCAATACAAATACAACCTAACTTTGGTTCAAACCATATAAATGCATTTATCAGTCCATACTTACCAAACTTGGTCAAATCCGATGCAATTGAGTGAGTTAATCGCCAGCAGGCGTTCATAAGAATGATTGCGGCAAACAGTTTTTATTAAACTCAGATAGATTAGGAGAATCTTGGAATTTCCAATTTCCATTTCCTAAGAATAGGAAATGGAAATTGCTAATCTCTGCTAAGAGATTATGTAATAGGTTGCTCAGTTGCCCACAGTTACGCCAGCAGTTGGGGGACATGCTTGGGAAAAATGTTGCTAGTCTAAAGGGTGTGTAGTGCCACCTGTGTATAATTTCACATATCATTTCAGAGTGGTTAATGCAGTGTAAGTATCTATATATATTGACTTGAGAGCTGATTGCCACTTCTTCGGGGAATATGATATGGTAAGTTATTTTTCCCAATTTTCCATGGTGGGGGGGGGGGGTTTAGGAATGAGATTCTATTATGTAAAATATTATAAGAAATAGAGATACCCTTCTCTGGTGTGTCTGTGAGGAGTAGAATGTCCAAGCATTAGGTTGAATTTGTAGAACAGGTACGGGGTGTTTGGACATAAAGTGTAGAATGCGGGAGCAGTTGAATTGTGTTTTGCTAGGGAGGTTATGTTTGTCTCTCAAGTTTTCCCAGGTTTTGAGCTTGGAATTAGTGAAGAAGTTTTATATCACCACACAGGTGAAGCGGCTTTGTATCCAGGATCGGTTTAATAGCTTCCAGAGCCGGATAGGGAGATCGGGTAGTGCAGTCTGGGTGAATTGCATACACTGGTTAAGTAGGACTCGCAATGCATGCAGTGAAGCTGTCATATGGGGAGATAAAGTAGCTGTGTCCCGCGGCCTCCATGCATCACATAAGAGCAATGAGGTAAGGTCCTGGGTAAGTGATAGGTCTGTCTCAATATCCAGCCACAATGAGCCTTCCTTACTTCTAAACCAGTGTTTAATTTGGCCCAGTAGTACTGCCCAGTGGTAGTCCTGAATGTTTTCTAGCCCCATGCCCCCAGCATATCTATGTTTAATCAGATTTGCGTGTGCACATCTTGGTTTTTTGCATTTCCAGATAAAGGTGTTTAATAAACCTGAAAGGGATTCGAGATTTGATCCCAGGATGGGGATGGGGATGGGGAGCACCCTAAAGATGTAGAGTAACTGAGGGAGGATCATCATTTTGAAAGCCGCAAGTCTACCTACCCAAGTAGACTCTCATTGCGCTCTTAACTTTGTTGATAAGGGGTAAGAAGTTGGCCTGGACTAGAGCTGTTGCAGAGGCTGTTGGAGTAATTCCCAGAAAAGGTATACCATGAGAACGCCAAGTGAATGGCAGATGGTCCTGAAGAGTTTGTTTAACCTTGGGAGAGACTCCTAAGTCTAGGATTAGGGACTTAGAGAAATTGGCTTTATTGTTTGAAATGGAGCTTAATTGTGTAAGGATCTTGTGTTCCTGGGGCAGTGATGATGCCGGGTGTGTTAGGAGTATGACTTCATCTCCAAAGAGATTAATAACATGCAGTCTGTGGTGGAAATGGATCCTCTAATATGAGGATTTGTGCGAATAGATTTTGTCAGCTCTATCACCAGGTTAAAAATTGTAAGGAATAAAGGGCAACCCTGACGGGTCCCGTTAGATATAGTAAATGTTTTGGATAAGAGGCCTGACGTGTAGACTTGAGCAGAAGGATGAGAGTAAAGGGCTAGAATTGTTATGAATATGGAACCCTGAAAACCAAACTTGAGCAACACACTTGACATATATTGCCAATGAACTCTATCAAACTCCTTTTCTGCATCAATAGACAGAGAAGGCGTTTGAGTTGTTTCTGCAAAATGCATAACATTTAGAATTCTCCTGGTTGCATCATAGGATTGTCTACTTCTTTTAAAGCCCATCTGATCGCACTGTATTAAAAAAGGTATGATGGTGGTTAGGCGCTGTGCTAGTAGTTTGGCGTACACTTTAAAATCAGTGTTCAAGACTGATATGGGCCTGAAATTGGCCGGCATAGCAGGATCTTTCCCAGATTTGGGTAAAGTTACTACATAGGCTTTAGAGCTTTATATGGCTGAATTCACACCGTATCCGCAGCAAGATCGCACAGGACCCTTTTTTCCAGCCGCATCAGGATCGGATCACACAGTGGTTTACACTTGTGCGATCCGATCCTGTGCGAACTGTCAGATCGCACTGCGGTATGCGATAAAAATGGGATTGTCGTTAACATTTAATTGACACCCCCTGCATATCGCATATGGCAGTGTGAACTGCCAGAGGTGTGGATGTGATGCGGGATCACGCTGCATATTCGCAGCGTTCCCGCATCGCACAAGTGTGAACCGGCACTAAAGCATCTCCGGGGGAAAAGATGAAGTATGGCCCGCTGTAGTAAACACAGTAATAAGGTGAGGGGCTAGTAAAGTGCTAAAGGTCTCGTAATATTCGTTGAGTAATCTGTCAGGCCCTGGAGACTTACCATTGAATAAAGATGTTATAACCGTCTCTACTTCACTCTGGGTAAGTGGAGAGTTTAGGTGCAGGAGCTGAGTTTCTGAATGTTTAGGAAGATTTTGTTTCTCTAGAAAAGCAGCAATATCCTCCATGGAGGGCTGAGGAGTATGAGGGTAATTTTTGGGATTATAAAATGCACCATAATAATCTTCAAATTGATCAGCAATTTCTTGTGGGTTAATTACTTTATGTTGAAGGCTGGGGTGAATCAAGTGAGAGATCTTTGATTTGGACTGTGCAACTTTAATCCTACTGGCTAGGTATTTACCTGCCTGACTGACATTAGCGTATGAATAGAGTTCTAGGTGTCTTAAGTGTTTATCGTATTGTTACATTAAAACGACTCTCAATTGCTCTCTAAGATTGTGAAGAGAGTCAGAAACTGTCATTGAGGACATTGACTTGTTGATAGTTTTTAGTCTTTGGGTTTCTGCGGTAAGTTTGTTGAGGCATAGGTTATAGCATCTTTTAACTCTAGCTCCCTGTTGTTTTCCCCTTATGAACACTTTATGTGCATTCCAGAGGGTATACGGGTTTTCAACTGACTCAACATTAAATGCAAATAATTCTCAGAGATGCTGGGCAATTCGTTTTGAACCTTTAGGCTCTTGAACTAGTCTAACATTGTGGCGCCAGATGGGAATAGAGGAGGAGACACCCTGTTCTTCAATAGCAAGGGATACAGCAGCATGATTTGACCATGTGATTTCATGTATACGGGAAGAAGATACTTTTTGCAATAGCCATTTGTCAGTAAGAAACATAGCAATATGAGAGTACGTATAATGTCTGGGGGAGAAATAGATATAATCCTTCCCATTTGCATGTTGGCACCATCAGACATCATATAACTCCTCAGTATGGAGTAGGTGACTTAGGGGGGGTTCTATGTTTCAGATTGCAGGAATAAGAATCTAAGTGAGGGTCTACTGTGAGATCCCCACAAATTAAAAGATGTCAGTACTTGACTGAGTTTATGCACTTAAGTAATCTGTGGAGAAACCTCAATTGATGTGGATTAAGAGCGTATTTCGCCACCTGGGTGTATGGATGTGTGTTTATGTCACATGTGAGGATGATGTAACATCCTTCACTATTCAAAAATGATTATTTAGGTTAAAAAGCCAGGGTATTGCATATGGCTAGGAACACCAATCTCTTTTTCCCAGACGCACAAGAAAGAAAAACATGGGTAGTTTTCTTGGGTGCATTTAGGGATATTAGAGGCAAGGAAATGTGTTTCTTGTATGCACATAGGATTTTCTTTTACTATCACTTTCATTCATAACAGTAAAATAGATAATTGGAGAGGGTGAATCTCTCTAATGGGGGCACAGACAGCAATGAAGACTGACAGGTGTCCTAACCCCTCTCCACTCTATCCAAAACAAAATAAAAGTTTTGCCTTCAGTTATACTTTTACACAGGAATCGTGCACAGAACATGGAAAAGCTCTAAATTTCTGACACAACAAACAGATATATATTTGAAATTAATGAACAGGTATAAAAAATGTTTTTAATGGTATATTTAACAGAACAAATCAAATCAAATAAGAAAACAAATTTACACACGTGGTGCATATGAGAAAGAGGTGGCGTGACACCTCCTCACCACCTGTTTAAGCCCGGTACACTCTATAAGTTTTTTTCCCTTCCAACCCAGCGGGTTCAACGAAAAATAAAACTGTCAGCTCTGTTCAAAGCCGCTGTTCTAACAATCTAACGTTAGTACAGCGATCTCCCCCCAGAACACTCTGATCAGAGCTTTCAGCGCGAGAGCATTGGTCAGGAGCCGTCAGCTGCTGGTTTTCTAGCATGCACGTCTGACAGAAACCGTCTTCTGTCGGACCAGCTGGCATACACACGGGCCGAATGTCGGCCAGTTTTTATTATCTCCTGACATTCGGTCTGTAAGTACAGAACTTTAAACCTTGCACCAGTGGTTGTTGGGTGCCCCAATTCAGGTAATTGGTTCACTTTTTGCAGGCGGTACATCATGGGCGGGGCATATGTACACCCCCTTTGCGGCCTTTGCAGCTTAAAGGATAAGGTCACCTTTTAAAAAAAAAATAATAATAAAAGCACATCTATTTGCAGGTAGAAAAATGTGCATTTATTATTATTTTTTTTTTATTTAGAGCCTGGAAAGCATTGCACTCGGTGGATTTGTAACATGTAACATGTTACACCCTGAATATGGGTGTAACATGTTACGAAGGGTGAACTTATCCTTTAAGAGTGAGCAGTATAAACAAGGCATTAGGGTTTACATTCTCTTTAACATACCCCAGCTGTACCTAAAGCTTGTTTTTAAAGGTTTCAAACAGGCTTCTTGCAGCTTGGTGAAAGCTTTTCAAATATTTTCTAGTGCTGTACACACATTAGAAGCCTGCGTGTACAATACCTGATTGTCTTTCCCACCAATCATGATTATATTGCATGTATTTTTTCCTACTGAAATGCGTAAAATGGAAATTTATTTTGTACATTTCTTCTAACTGCATCATGGCCGTTTGTTAACAGCACATTTTAACACTAGAGCCAATCAGCTAAAAAATGCATATGCTTTTTATCCATCTTCAGAGTTGTTTTGACTGATTTTGTAAGCGCTGCCAGCATATTTCGATGTGCTAGTTTCCTGCAGCAAAACGACCAAGGGCGCAACTACTTTACAGCTATAATTGCCATGGTTTGTGCGCTGGATGCCAGAATCATCTCTAATGACTTAACACATTGCTCAACTCTTAAACATCTGAGTAATCAAGGAACTGAAGGCCTGGCAGTTTTTTGTAGTCTGGTATCTGTTCGTGTTTAGTTTTTATTGCTGGTGTTAATTAATATGTCTTAATTATCTGAGGTGACTTTAATTACTTTGACTTTGAAAATCACAGCTTCAATTTCTAAACTGCAGTTTGTGAACATACTGAACATTAATTCAGAAGTGGTTAGTTATGCATTTTCAGAAAAGTGGGCAGATAATAATAATGGTCTTGTACAGTTTAAAAAACAAAAACTAATTTTTCTCATAAAACTGCATAAAAACAACATCAAATCTCTCACTAGTTGAAGTTAGCTTGCGTATTTGTGATTCGCCATTTTTTTATATAAATAAATATAATAAAATCCACTATGGATTTCTTTCATCTGTTTTGCTCCCAGCTATCCATCTGTAAAGTAAAACCAAGCTATTTTAATCTTTTGAAGTTATACTGGTGAATATGATGATGATGAAAGTCTAGCAAAAAAGCAGTATGGAGATATATTGGGCAATCCACTGGGACTTTTGCTAGTCATTAGTGAAATTCGCAAATGTTTATGTCTTACAAACAGAAGAAATATATGCCACGTCACCCCTTGTACAGTGGCTTTCTAAATTCAATAATGTTTCTTGTAAGCAATAAACCATTGTTTAATTATAAACCCTCAAAATGGCAAACTGCAGCTTAGCTTAGCATTTTCCAAATGTCAATATTTGGAAGGATCTTTTTTTTCTTTTTTTGATCAAACTGTTTTTATTAAGAGGTTTGTAGGTTTTACAAAAAACAAACATAAAAATAGAAAAAAAAAACACAAAAAAAAGCAAAAGAAAAAAAGAAATACCGTAAAATGGACAGCAGCATCATAATTTTGTGCGGTTCTGACATACAAATCACTTTAAAGCTTGTGATCAATAAATCAAAGAGCAGTCTCTGCATAAACAAAACATGTCTAGCACTCTATGTGGGTTATCTCTGCACTATGCAGAGTGCTGGGCCTTGCGAAATTTTATATAAGTTAAAAAAAACAAAAAAAAAAAACACCAGGGTGTATAAGACGTGTCATAATTTTAATTCAGCACTGAATAATGCCACCATCCCTACACCTATGAACATTGTGTCCGCCTACAATTTCGTCCATACCTATCGTCCTGTATGCCATCGGGGATGCGGTGTCATGTAGTAGTTGTGTCAAGTAGTCAGATTTATCTGGGGATTTATCTGGGGATGCGAATACAAAAGCATAAAACAGATGCATCTTGATATCTATTAACATGAATGGATCTTTAGCATTTAGGTAGTTTATAAGGTGCTAAAGCACGCTTCTTTAACACCAGTAAAGAAATATTGTAGAAATAAAGATGTAAGCCATATGAGGCCTAACCATATGTAAAGGTGATCTGTGTTTTATTTCTAATTTCACCATGCTAAAAGGGAGTATATGCAATGGCACTGTTTTAGATGACTGAATTTAACAATTAACTGTTTAAACATAGACAAAGCTGCAGATGGCTTTTATTATTTAAAGTGCCTACAAACATTTTTTTTTTTTTCAACAGAGCGATGTTGGTAGTGAGCTTATTATCAGAAATGCACAACTCAAACATGCTGGAAGATATACTTGTATTGCACAGACCATTGTGGACAACTCTACTGCATCAGCTGACCTGGTAATCAGAGGTAACCAGTGCTATGTATAAGCATGTAACTAGTCCTTTATTTGTGCATTATTCAGAATTTATATTCAAAGTGTATGTATAGCCATAACTTTTTTTTGATAGAAAAGGGGTGGGTTAGATCCTCTGGCAGGTTTGTATTGCTAAATATAAAAAAAAGATAATCAGCGCAAACCAAATTCAAACAGAAAATCAATCTCGTGCACAAGGCTGCAAACAATCAGTGCCAAACAAAAAACACCTGTGAAATCTAAAAATAATAATATTGCTGCGCCAAGTGAACATCAATTAATTGGAGATAAATCGGTGTTTAAATAACAAGTGTTAAATAAATATCATGTGAAAATTAATCCAGTGATATAAATTAATCAAATTGTCCCAATCAGGTGATATAAGAATCACTAAAATTAAATTGTCCCCAATCACACATCAAAGATCGTGTCAAAATATCGTGACTAAATCTTCATCTATAAACGTGATTAAAGGTGTTGCATGCTCCACTCCAAGTGCTCCAAGTGACTGGTGACAAACTAGCAGCTCACCTCAAGGAGAGACTCCTAAGAGTCAAAACACACTTTGGAATATTCCAATAGCCTGGTCTTCCAATCACCGCCTCCTGCTCCTTTCTCCAAATATATGCAGCTTCGGTGTGGAAATAAAAAACAGAATCGAGTGCTCTCTGCTAGGATGGGCTATTTATTCAGCATAAACATCGGTATTACACTTACATTTCCATGCACTTAAAGCTGTGCGGGCTGTCAGCACATCAAACTTTGCCTGTATTCTTCCGGGAATCGGCGTGATGACGCCCAGGCTCCTCCCCCGTACGCGTTACGTAATGAACTTCGTCAGCAGGGTGGAGCCAATCATCTTCTAAGGATCTATATAGCGCCAGTACTGCCGTAATCCCGCCCCACTCAGGGCGGAAGAGGACAAAGTGTGTTTTGACTCTGTGGAGTCTCTCCTTGATGTGAGCTGCTAGTTTGTCACCAGTCACTTGGAGCACTTGGAGTGGAGCATGCAACACCTTTAATCACGTTTATGGATGAAGATTTAGTCACAATATTTTGACACGATCTTTGATGGGTGATTGGGGACAATTTAATTTTAGTGATTCTTATATCACCTGATTGGGACAATTTGATTAATTTATATCACTGGATTAATTTTCACATGATATTTATTTAACACTTGTTATTTAAACACCGATTTATCTCCAATTAATTGATGTTCACTTGGCGCAGCAATATTATTATTTTTAGGTTTGTATTGCTGTCTGTGTCCCTGCTGGGGGAATTCATCCTCTCTATTTGTCCTGGTGAATGTTTTCAAAGAAACAGAAAGACCTGGTAAATCCAGTGTTATAGATGTCAGAACACAAGGGGAGTGCAAATCTTGGAATAGAAACACCAGTTGCTGTGACAGCAACATAAGGGGAACATTTTGGCCCAAATAACTTAGGCATTAAACCTTCCTATGCAAATCCGAGGAACTGTGTATACCAGCAACAGAAATATATTGAAATGCTTAATGAGTAGGTAGTCAGTAACACTTTTTACTTTTTTACATTTTAAAGTGTCCCTAAAGTTTTCCTTTGTTATAGTATAATAATAACTGTTATTAATATTATTATTATTAATAATAATATTAACACAAATCTAGATTGTTAGAATAATTTTTTCATTCTTTGCATATTTTACGTTGCTATATTAGGTGATCTGCACTACTTACTGTTGTACTGGAGTAATATTGTTTTCTTTGCTAGGTCCTCCGGGTCCTCCTGGTGGTGTTAGAGCAGAAGAAATTAAAGACACATCTGTGAAACTTACCTGGAGTAGTGGAACAGACAATCACCAGCCAATTTCTAAATATACTATTCAAGCTAGGAGTTCATTGTCAGAAGAGATGAAAGCTATAAATGCGTTGTTAGATGAATGGAAGGATGTAAAGACAGGTTTGTAATGATTTACTATGCTATATCTATAATACTGCAGGATATCTTATCACTTTAACATAGTACACCCTAAACTCTCTGAAGTGTTTTCCTTTAATCAACACATTGCATGGAGAAACATGAGATAGATGAAATTGGAATTGAGACATTATGGAGGAGAACATGAGAGGCAGGAATGCTACAGCATTTAGCAGCACAGAGGAGCACAATAGAGTTTCATGGAGAAGACTAGGCTATCTGGGATTAGAACAGAGGCAGCATGGAGAAAAAGGAACAGAGTGGGGAGTGTGCACTATGAATAGAACAAAACAGAGGATGTGGTCAGGAATACCCGTACTCTCTGAAATTAAGGTCAGCATTATTGATACAGGCAGTCCCCGGGTTACAAACATCCGACTTACAAACGACTCCTACTTACAAACCGAGAGAGACAACCGGAAGTGAGGATAAATCTAGCCTTAGGAAGGGAAATTCCCTCCTGTAAGAGTTCTCATGGGGAAAAAGATGTCTCCACTGAAGCTTTATCACCAATCCTTGTTTCCACAACCCAAAATTTTCAAAATAGAGTTATCATAGGGATAGAAAGTGAGGTGAAATCTTCTGGACAAGGGTACAGACAGCAAAACAAATGGTACGGGGCTGTTAACCCTTCTCTATGCTGTCCAAAAAGCTTAATTATTGTTTTGGCTGGAGCTGAACCTAAAAAAATTTCCTGTTCCGACTTACAAACAAATTCGACTTAAGAACAAACCTACAGTCCCTATCTTGTTTGTAACCCATGGACCGCCTGTACTATTAATATTACACAGGATTTATACAGTGCCAACAGTTTGCACAGGACTTTACAAAGTGAGGGCAGACAGTACAGTTACAATACAATTTAATACAGGAGGAATCAGAGGACCCTGCTCGTTACAGCTTGCAATCTAAAAGAGAGGATCAAATTATACAAAGGTTAATAACTGTAGGGGAAGATCTGATGGAGTCTTCTTCAAAGAGATGGCATTCAGGGATCACCTGAAGGTGGATAGAAGAGGAATGTGACCGATTGAGATAAGAAGATGGGAGAGGCTCTGGAGAAGTCCTAGAGGCAAGCATGGGAGGAGGTGACGAGGGAGCTAGAGAGCAGGAGGTCTTGGGAGGAGCAAAGAGAATGGTTTGGTTGGTATTTTGAGACATGGTTTACTGATGGACATGATGGTGTTTAAGGTGTGGAGCATTCAACAATTGGTGGATATAAAGCTGAAGCTTTATGCATTTCATGCTGTAACTTTCAGATTTGCCCCACAGTGTGTTGTGATTATTTTTTGAATGTTGTTACTGATGCTTTTCTTTTTATGTGCTTTGTATCACAGGTGAGTACTGAGAAAACAAAAGTTTGATTCTGTTCACATAAACAAAGAGTACATGATTTAATGTTGTTACCCATACAATAATGTTTGTTTCCTCATTTAGAGCTTTCTAATATTGAAGGAAATATGGAGGCAGCGAGGGTAATAGACTTAATTCCATGGATGGATTATGAATTTCGTGTAATAGCAACCAATACATTAGGAATCGGTGAACCTAGTTTACCATCACCAAAAATAAAAACAGATGGAGCTGGTAAGTGCACTGCATAGTACATAAACTGTGTAGGCATTAAAAGTGTATTTTATTACAAAATATGTAAAAATGTGCAGGGATTTCTAGATTCATGAAAAACATAAGTGAGTTTGTTGGCTAAATAGACGTATAGTCTGATTGTGTTTGGACACTTGTGCTCCCATTTTAGCAACCAAAGCCGCTGCACTATGCTGTAAAAAAATGACAATATCACTTTTACATGATTTGGCCTTCAAATGGAGCTCATTGCATTGTTGCTATTCAAATTTAATAAACCCAGACTCCATCTTGTGGCTTGTGATGCTAACCAATAAGGACTGCTTAACATTTCTTTACAAAGCTAGAGCTAAAACAAAGTCCATATTTTTGTACAGGGTTGACATTTCCTGCAGCCAGTATATATTTAAAGATGATTTCTAGATATGGCATTGTTTACAAAGTTACATTAATCCAGCTTGGACCAGTGTAAGTATGTGTATGCCCTATCTATGAGACCCACCTGGAAAATGTGCCTACTAAAGTGACCTCCACTGGCTTCTGTGTCCCATGCCAAATGACTGCATTTCTTCTTACTGAACAATGGAAGCTGGAAATTGGAACTCAGCACAGGCATCATTAAGGGAACACTTTGGTGTTGGTTGGTGTGGGTGGCAGGAAAAAGTATCTGTCCTGTCTTCTTTTTCAGGCATCACTTGCTTTAAAAGTTTTTCTATATATTTCTGTTTGTATAGCAATATGAAATGATCTGTGCTGATTAGCACCCTAAGCTACAAGTTAGAGTTATATTTTTTAGATGTGGATTGCTTTTTCTTTGGCAACAAAGTCAATTGAGTTGATGATATTAGTGTGATATAATATAGGCTATCTGTTTTAATGATACCATGTTAAAGTTGCTTGCATACTAACTTCCTGATGATGGTTATATTACAGCTCCAAAATATGCTCCTTCAGATGTTGGGGGTGGAGGTGGAACTAATCGAGAACTTACAGTGACATGGACAGTGAGTAGTCATGAATTATTCTAACACTGCAAAAGAGAATGCATTAACTTCAGGTGTTTATAACCACTTTAACCAGTTCTGGACCGGAAGGATTTGCTCCCTTAATGACCAGGCCATTTTTTTACGATTCGGCATTGCGATACTTTAACGAAAAATTGCGTGGTCCTGGGACATTGTACCAAAATAAAATTGATGTCCTTTTTTTCCCACAGATAGAGCTTTCTTTTGGGGGTATTTGATCACCTGTGTGATTATTATTTTTTGCGCTAAAAACAAAAAAATAGCGACAATTCTGAAAAAAAAATATATATATATATTTTTCACATTCTACTATATAACATTCCCCCAAAAAAATGTAAAAATCAAAATATTTCCTTTAGGCCAATTTGTTTTCTGCTACATATTTTTGTTAAAAAAAAAAAATGGCAATAAGCGTATTTTGACTGGTTTGCGCAAAAGTTATAGCATCTACAAACTGGGGCAAAGATTTATGTCATTTTTATTTATTTTTATTTTTTTACTAGTAATAAGGGTGATCTGTGATTTTTAGTGGGACTGCGACATTGCAGAGGACAGATTGAACTGACCCTTGACTGACATTTTTTACACTTTTGTGGGGACCAGTGACATTACTACAGTAATCAGTGCTAAAAATATGCACTGTTACTGTAATAATGGCATTGGCAGGGATGGGGTTAACCTAGTGAGTGATCAAAGGGTTAAATGTGAGCCTAGCGGAGTGTTTACTAACTGTGGGGGGAGGGGCTTGTGAAATGACCATAGAGATCTGTGATCCTATATAGAAGGATCACAGGCGCTCTGTTATCATTTCAGAGAGAAGAACGGTCGGTTGTGTTTACAACAGCTGACCGTTTTTCTCTCTCAGCAGGGAGCGATCGTGGGTGGCCAGCGGCAATCCCTGGTGCCGACCCCGTGCATTGGCATTCCCGCTGCCTAGTGGGGGCTCGCCCCCCCCAGCACCAATGGCTACGTCAGTTCACACAGGAGGGCCAGCCTGCCACAGTAAATGTGCGGTGAACGTGTTAATTGCATGAGCAATAGCATTGTTAATAAGGCTCCATGTACACAGGACGTTGTATATGGCGGTTTAGGAGCAGTTGGGCGTTTTTTTCAGAAGCCCCTGAACCCACCTACATCTTATCTTATCTGTCCATGTACACAGGGGTCGTTTACAGTCATTTGCAGGCAGTTGAGTTCAGGGACGTTTTTTGGAACGCAATTATTTGCGTTCGAACGTGTGTTTTCCGGCGTTTCAAACACAAAAACGCGGCCGAACGCGATGACCCGCGTTTGGCACTCGCATTTTTCCATTTTAAAGGGGAATGATTTTTTTTACCTCTAGGAACGGTTTTAAACGCAAACGCCCGCTAAACGCGGGTGCAAACGCGACACAACGGACGTTTTAAACGTCCTAAAAAAAAATTAAAAATTCCAGCATTCAAGAGACTTTTAACAACGTCCCATGTACATGGAGCCTTAGGATTTTACAGGCTCATGTTACACACAAACACCAAATCAATGTCGTTAAAAAAATTTCCTTTCTGATGAATATAATGCCATTTATTTTACAGAGAAACTTCTGTCCGGAAGCTGTATAAACAAAAAGTTGGCAGATGGCAAGGGACTCGTCACTATTAGTGTCAGTGGTTTCCCTGCAGCTGATCTTTTACCTATTACTGACTTATAGGGATGTGGTTCTGGTTCACTGTTGCCATTAGATCAAGCTGAATCCTGCAGGTTCGGGATTTGCGGTCTTGGCAAATTTTTGCAGGGTTGTCCGTGAACATTTTTCTTAAGCCATAATGCAATGTATGGCCTTTGAAACATGGCCAGCAGTCTTAGAAGGGACAAGGAGCAGGCTTTTGAATAAGCCA
This sequence comes from Pelophylax lessonae, assembly GCF_965119305.1. Classification (NCBI taxonomy): domain Eukaryota; kingdom Metazoa; phylum Chordata; class Amphibia; order Anura; family Ranidae; genus Pelophylax; species Pelophylax lessonae. The sequence goes on from NC_138771.1 coordinate 239,963,535, forward strand.
TCCCCTTCACTATAAAAGGGAGAGTGCAGAGCAGCCATAGAGTAAGTGAATTGGAAGCTGTTGTGGGGAAGACTGACAAACTGCAAAGAGAGAGATTATGATAGCTAGTTGTTTGGTCAGATAACCCATTTGCTGTCTTTTTTTGTTCTTACTATTGGTGCATTTTTGTCTTTCATTTTATTTTGTGGTTGGTTTGAGGTAAGTGGTCAACCGACAAATCCTGTTTACATTGTGATCAGCTGTGATTGGATACAACTGATCACGTTGTAAAAAGCCGCCGTGATTGGCTCTTTACCTCAATCACAGATCACTGCTAATGCGCGCCACATGTCATATGGCGTTCTCCTGGCAAAATTAGACCACGCTGTAGCCGTAATTAGACTATAGCGATGTTGTGAACAGATTAAGCTGCCTTTTGTTCACAGTATGTGGCTACAGTAACAGTATGCACTCAACCAACTCAATTATTATCACTCTCATTCAATGACCCCCCTACCTCCATAAGTAAAATAAAAGTTAGTAATTAAAAGTGTCTTGTTGCTGGTCAATTTTACACTGCTGTATCATCTGGAGCTTTATAATTCCTTGCAAAAGCTTTACTGAAATTGGCAAGCATCAGAACACTTGTGCATTGACAAGAACAAGGACAACAAACTTCTGGGTAATTTCTATCTGCAAGTCAAAGCAGGTCTATCACCTTTTGATGAAAAAGCCATTTTCTCAAACTAATTGTAAAATGAAAAAAATAAATAAATCACAACCAGATATGCATTGCCAGTTTCATCATATCTTGCACTGATAACACCCTCACCCAAAAAAATCAGTTTGAAGTAATAAAGTGGCAAATGCAGCTCATTGTGCCAAATTGTAGGAAGGGCCCATAAACAAATAAAACCTACATTTTTTTACTGTATACACAGCAAACATATGCCACAGTCCTTGTACCAACAAAATATACTTATATTACTGTGCCACATGTGAGAATCTAAAAGACACTTATAAACCTCTGCATATAAATTAAAAAAAAATGAAACAGTTCCATTACATATGCTTTCTACACACAACCTTAAATAACTTCATAAATGCATAATGTACTTAGAGTGCAGTGCTCAGGAGAATGGCATAAAATTAGCAACGTACAGAGTGAAGTAATCAGTAGTATTAAATGCACAACAGTGTCTATAGTGCAGGATGCATTGCGTAAGGCACAATGAATGGGCCAGGAGTGCATAGTTTAGATGTGCAGGGGGCAGGAATGTGTAATGCAAAGAGTGCAGAGCTAAGGAGTAGGTAAGCCACAAACTGAACGGGTCGGGAGTGTTTAATGCAGAGAGTGCATTGCTCAGGAATGCAGGGGGAAGGAGTGTGTTACGCACCTAGTGCAGGGGTAAAAATCACTCCAAAGGCCATATCGCACGCAGTCCAGATTTCCACCAACAGCCCCAATTCCATCCCAGTACAGATCTCCCCCACAGCCCTAAAACATCATCTGTACAGACATACCCCAATACAGACCCCCCCTACCTATTCCAGCCTAACCTGTACTCCCCCCAGTACAGACCCCTCCTTCTAGCCTAAACTCTTGGTACAGACCCCCAGGTACATAGCCCATCAGTACTGACCCCCTTCCAGCTTAACCCCCCCCCCCCCATTACAGCCCCGGCACTTACAACCTAACACCTCAGTACAGATCCACACCCTAGTACAGACCCCCTCCTAGCCTAACCTCTCAGTATAGCCCCCCTTTCAGTCCAACCTAACCCCTCAGTACAGACCCCCCTCCCAACCCCTCACTACAGATCCCCTCTCCCAGTCCAGACCTCCCTCCCAACCAGTCCCCCCAGTACAGACCCCCTCCCAGCTTAAACCCTCGGTATATATCCCCATCCTAGCCTAACCCCCCCAGTACTTACACCCCTTTTCAAGGACAGATGCCTCCTTCCAGCTTACCCCCCTCCCCCACCCCAGCACAGGCCCCTGTACAATTCAAATCTCCCCCTAAATTTGCAAGATGCAGTGTCAATTAAGAAGAAGGGGGAGGTCTTTCACCTCTAAGTTTTGATTTGGCAAGTTTGGAACAAGATTCACTAAACCTTTAAATCGTTCATCAGTATCTACTTACCATGCCTTGTTTTGCACCATATCTCTGTGTGGAGCTGGCTATCTTAACCTCCCTGGCGGTCTGATTATGTCAGAATTTTTTATCTCAAAGCAGTACATTGTTTTGCATGTTGTTTTATATTTTAGGCCTGTAATTCTTAGGAATAACACACTTAAATCTGTCCAAACAAGAGTCTAGTAGACATCCCGGATAGGATAAAGTTTGAAACACAAAATCATAAATTATAATATAATAATACATTTTATTCAATAATATAATCAAACCAAAAACACTGAAATGTGTACAAACAAGGGGTGCGATATTACTAGTCAGTGTAATAATGGTTTAGTAAACATCTCGGGTATAAAAGATTTTGAAACATGGGACTGCACAAAGTCCGACGTCATAATCGGGACAATAGAATCTGGTTTCCTTTATTATTTTCCTTCCACTGTCATCTCTCTTCAAGCAACAAACCATGCACATCCTTGTAGGTGTTGACTTTTTCTCGGTTGGTGGGATGTAGTCCATGAAGTGACAACCAGTCAGGCGTTCCGGGTTGAAAACACCAAGCAGCATGACATCCAGATCTATTCCCAGCCATTGATGGTGTTTGGTGATTCAGAAAGATATGTTCAGCAACTTTCCAAATGAAGTTTGAATGAATCACAGGCTTGTCGCACAAGCATTGCTCAAGAAGTCCGAAGGATCTTCTTACAGTACTTCTTTTGCTGTTTCCTCATTGCTGGGTAGAATGTCATTGCTTGGTCGGCTCTGTAGACACCTCCTATGGTGTTGTTGTAGACTATCACTACTTGTGGCTTCATGACTTCTTTCCCACCTTTCATGCGTACCATAACAGTGGAGGTATTATGCACTGTACTCATTGGGCACACATCTTTCTTGTCCTGCCATCGCATTGCTGTCAGTTTTGTTTTGCAGTAGAACCTCAATAGGTTAAGGAGATGTATAAAAGTTGTCAGTTGTTACACAATAGCACTATGGGGCATCGGATGTCAGTGGAGACATGTCCGCTGACATCCGACCCGATCCGATCCGTCAAATCTGGACGGATGGAAACCCTATTTTCCATCCGTCCAGCGGATCAGATGGGATCGGATGATAACGGACTGACGGTCCGTTCCCATCCGATTTCCCCCATAGAGATGCATAGCAGGGCCGGCCCTACAATGGGTCCTGCTGGGTCCATTGGTCCCAGGCGGCAGTTTGAGGGGGACGGCAAATTGACACCCACATTTTTTTCTAGCAGTTTTGTGTGCAGGGCCGCTGCTATTAGTTCACATAAGTCAGGGGCACCGGAGGTGCCCCCTCCTCATTGTCCGGGTTAGGGACAGCAGAAGGAAAGGGGACTTCTGGACCGACAAGCTCCATGTCTCCCCCCGTCAAGGCGGGCAGATGGTGCATCCCAGTGAGCCGGGACACAAAGCAGCATCAGCAGCTGGGCTTTCTCTGGAGCCTGGCCGGGGGGCGGAGACTAATGGTCAGCTAACTCGTGAGGGCTGGAGCTGATCTCGGCAGAGGTGTCACTGCTGCTAGTGTCAGACACTGCCAAAGTGAGTACAACTCATAGGCGTGCTGACCCTTATCATCTCATGCATGTTACATACTTGCCCACAGCAGTGACTGTCCCACTACAGCTCCCAAACTCTTTTTCTATCTTCCCCCAGAAATCTCCTGTACATTCCATCTGTGCCCTGATTTTCTTAGATCCCCCCCTCATCTCCAGTGTCTGCTCAGAGAACCTGGAGGCGGGTTCTGCTGACACTGTGCAAGGAGGGGGTGAGCTGATGTTCTAAAAAAAGTCAATTTAAGGAGATAAGCTAGCCATTTTACATCAGCACTAATCAGGAGGATTTGATTGCAGGGAGATGAGAATGATTAAGCTAATACTATCCCTACATACACCCCCCCCCCCCCACCCCCACACTCTGTGTATGTCCAGATAATGTGAAGAAACTTTATGACCATTCCATTAACCCTCTGTTATTAAAGTCTAAATTCCCCACATTACCTAACCACTAAATACAAGTTAACTGTCCTCAATAAATAGAGCAGAGCACAGTGTACACGGCCATTTACATGGTAGTGCAATTCTATGAATACTACATATTTGGAGAAAATCTGTTATTTTGAATTTACACAGTTTAGCTTTTTTTTTTTTTGCACACAAGCGCAGGTGTGGTTTTTATGCATCACATGTAGGGCTGCCCATTTATTTCAATGGGCTGCCCTACTCATGAGCAACATGGAAAAGAAGTCCCTTCCCCATCCCCCACCAGCACTGCCACTGATCCCACTTTCATATACTACCCTAGTCTGTCCGTATACTACCCTACCTAGCCTGTCCGTATACTACCCTACCTAGCCTGTCCGTATACTACCCTACCTAGCCTGTCATATACTACCCTACCTAGCCTGTCCGTATACTACCCTACCTACTCATGTAAATCTGACTTCCTGTTAAATTTTTAATTTTAATTATTTTGATCTAAAATAATGCATGTGGGTTCCTTTTGGTGGGCGTGTTTTTTTTTTTTTTTTTGGGGGGGGGCAGCATTTCATTCTTGGACCCAGGCAGCACAATGTCGTGGGCCAGCCCTGATGCATAGGGAACTGACAGCGCGGAGACACAGCTGTCATCCTCCTGCTCAGTGGGGGATTGGCAGATCGATCCCCCGCTGAGAAAAGCGGAGTCCGTTTGACGGACTACAAGTGTGAAAGAGCCCTTAGGGTTTCCTGTGAAAATGTAAAAATAATCTACTCCAGGTTCTAGTTCTATCCATCGCTAGAGGGTGCTTCAAACTGGGCTGAATGTGTTTTTAAAATTCAAAAAATTAAACTCGCTACTAATAATTATAAGAAGCAAATTTGTAGAATGTTGGTCCAGGAAACTATCTGATTGCTTTTAGTGATCAGGAAGAATTTTGTTCCTGTTATACTAAATTGGACCATGCTTTATATAATCGAATTGCCATCATTTGGATAAACTCCAAAATAATTATTTTTTTAACCTGACTAACTATATAACTCTATTGTTTTTAAACTAGTTAGTACCCAACAACTAAACTGCTTTCTCTCTACAGCCTTTAGCAAGGGAATATCATTACGGTGATGGATTTGGATACATTGTTGCATTTAAACCGTTTACTGAAAGAGAATGGAGAAAAGTAACAGTTACCAACCCTGAGAGTGGCCGATATGTTCACAAGGATGATACTATTACTCCAGCTACACAGTTTCAAGTAAAGGTTCAAGCCTTCAATAGATGGGGAGAAGGTCCATTCAGTAGCACTGCTGCCATTTATTCTGCAGATGAAGGTAAATCAAAAATCTGTTCCTGTACTTATGAACAAAAGAGCATAGGTTGCCATATAAGCAGAAGTATCATCAGAGAATCATCTTTAAGAAAATAAAGGTGCTATTTCCTCAATCTGAGCATTATGCCAGGTGAATAGATCTCAGTTTTAAAAAATATTACCTCTTCTTGAAAAAGTTCCATTGACACTCTAACAGCATACAGCTACACCAAGGGAAAAACATGCTGGGGTTCCAGTTTAGGAAGCCAATTATATATACCCATGGAGACATGAAAAGGCCGAACGTTTAGAAATAAATAGGAAAAAAAATATTTTAATAGAAAGCAATATATAGTACAGTAAAATATATTTTATGTAGTGTGCTTACAGGGGCAACTATACCACATAAAAGCAGAAACATTTTCCCGTAATCTAGGAGAGGCATTTATCTACCGTGTGGTTATTTCACAGATGCATACACAGGTGTACACAAAGTGAGCCAGAAGTCTGCACTTGTACTTGGAAAGGAAAAGATCATAACAGCTAACACTGCCAATGGATTTGCAATAGCAAAAGCTGTTGTCACTGGCTGTATGACATGGAAAGGGTTAAAATAATTACAATTTGAGGATGAAGATAATTAGGAGTAAACAAAGTTAATAGTCCTATAAGCTCTATCCAGGAACTGCTTCAGCAGTCTGGCTGAGAAAGATGAGAATTTAGGAGAAAAAGAATCATGAACAATGATTTCTGCAGCCAGCACCATGTTGATGTCATGGGCACAAGGATTAAGAAAGAGGGGCATACCATTATGTACAGATAAACATTTTGTGTACAGTTGAGGACCCTGTGTAGGTAGCTACTGACACCCATGTTGAGTGGGAAAGGGATTTTGAAATGGCTGCAAGACATGGACTAGCCACGAAACATCTTCTTCGTGTCCAAATAGTGTGTGGATCTTTCAGAAACAAAACACATGAACTGCAAAATCATTCATTTAAAAGCATAGCTCCACCTAAAAGGAGAAGCTCTCATTTGGCACTTGTTGGGGTGGGAGCGGGTACCTGGTTTTGACAGGAACCTCCTGCTCCCACTTCCTGGTAAGATCGCCGCACCGCAGTCTACGTAATTTCCAGCCCCTCCTCCATCACCCCCCACTGCCTTCTAGGACACACAGAGGTCCCACAAGATGGCGGGACCATTCAGAAAGCGCGGCGCGAATCTCGCATATGCAGTGGGAAACAGGCTGTGAAGCCGCAAGGCTTCATTTCCTTTTTCTCTTACTACAGATGCCGACGCCTGTACCCTAAGCCGATTGATGAATCGACTAGGGGTGCCGACATCACAGGATCCCTGGACAGGTGAGTGTCCTTCTATTAAAAGTCAGCAGCTACAGTATTTGTAACTGCTAACTTTACTTTTTTTTTTTTTTATTGACTGGAACTCCTCTTTAAGTCTGATAAGAGTAAAATCTCTAACTTTGCCATCAGCTCTTTATGCTAAGGATTTGTATGAATCATTTTTGGTTGAAATGTCTTTTAAAATGCTAAATACATTGACAATGCACTCAATTTATGTATTGATTATTTTTTATATGATATATGATCTGGTCCACTAAGGCAAAGAACAAAATAATGTGCTTTAAAAGACAATAGAAATCAGATCTGATTTCTTTAATCAGAACATTAGAATCTGCTGCTGTGGTTTACGGCACACATTGCTCTGCGCCTTACTGGAGAGACCCAATAGCCATGATAATACGAGGATATGAGCTTATATTTTTATTAACTAGATGTATTTTACATTTACAGTAGGTGAAACAAGTTTAAAATTAAATAAAAAATGCTAAAGCTGTGATTGCCTTTGCTTTCTTTTACTAGCACCCACAGAACACCCTACAGGTGTGAGGGTATTAGTGCTGTCCTCCTCTGAAGCCAGTGTGTCTTGGCAGCCAGTAATTGGACAAACTGTCACAGGTTACCAGGTGAGAATGCATTCTTGTCATTCATGAATAAAACACAGCTGTTTTTGTTTAGAGATAACTTGCTTCAACGTAGTTTTCTGCCTAGAGAATATATAGGGGAAATATTTTTATACACTACTGTGCAAAGGTATATCAAAATTGTAAATTAAGAATTCTTTAACCACTTGCTGCCAAATAACGTACCTGTATGGCATTTGACTTCAAATGGTTGTATCGGAGTGATGCCTGCAGCTGCAGGCATCACTTCAGTAACATCTTTTTAGTGCCGACAATCGGCTCTCTTATAATAGCAATTAATGCAGCTCCGGCCCCCCGCCATCTTCCGCCACTCGCCCGGGCTCTTCCATCCCACTGGGAGGCCCGAGGGACCAGCCAATATGTCTGCCGGAGACCCGAAGATAGCCCGAATCAGCTTTCATCAGGTCTCGGATATGGTAACCCGAAAGCGACCTCATGACATCACTTCTGAGTTAGTGGAACTTTAAAGGTACCAGTTTTAAAAAATCTAAAGTATTCAAAAACATCAGTCTTGGCGTTTTGAATGCTTGCAAGTGCAAAGGATGGGTCTGGGGTCCCTCAACAAAGAGTACCTGTCATGTGCCTATTGCTGATACAAGGGATGTTAAAAATTAAAAAAAGTGTATTTTTTCCCCCCAAAATCTGTGTTTGAAAAACCACTGTGCAAATACTGTGTGACTGGGGGTTCTAACAAATTTTCTAGCAAAAAAAAAAAATACAAATTTTTACATGTAAACAAAATGTGCCATAAAATGCCTGGTTTTTAACTGGCAAGAAATAGAAGTGTTAATATCTTATTTTTATCAATTAACAAAATGTAAAGTAAATGAAGAGAAGAGAAATCCAAATCAAATCAATATTTGACATGAATGGCTGTGTGTTGAGTTATTTTGAAGGGACAGATAATTTACACTGTTATACAAGCTGTACACTCACTACTTTACATTGTAGCAAAGTGTAATTTCTTCAGTGTTGTCACATGAAAAGATATAATAAAATATTTACAAAAATATGAGGGGTGTAATCACTTTTGTGAGATACTGTATATGTGTATATATATATATATATATATATATATATATATATATATATATATATATATATATATATATATATATATACACACACACACACTATATTACCAAAAGTATTGGGACACCTGCCTTTACACGCACATGAACTTTAATGGCGTCCCAGTCTTAGTCCGTAGGGTTCAATAATAAGTTGACCCACCCTTTGCAGCTATAACAGCTTCTGGGAAGGCTGTCCACAAGGTTTAGAAGTGTGTCTATGGGAATTTTTGACCTTCCAGAAGCGCATTTGTGAGGTTAGGCACTGATGTTGGACGGGAAGGCCTGGTTTGCAGTCTCCGCTCTAATTCATCCCAAAGGTGTTCTATTGGGTTGAGGTCAGGACTGCAGACCATTCAAGTTCCTCCACCCCCAATCTCACTCATCCATGTCTTTTTGGACAACATGCTTCATTTCAAAGGAACAATCAGAGAGTCTAAAAATTGTCAAAGGAGCCTAAATCTCAAAAGGAAATTGCTAAATGATAATTTTCAATATTTTTTCATGCCTGACTAAAAATTGACATTTGTAACAATTTTTTTATTCCTTACCATAATAAATAAAGAAATGATGTACAAAACCACTTCCCTTAAAAGGTTCGGTACTGGCGCGATCAAGACAAAGAAGCTGCAGCCCACAGACTACAAGTTGAAAACTTAGAAACCATCAAACTGGAAGGATTAAGGCCAGATACTCACTATAAACTAGATGTTTGCGCATTTAACAGTGCAGGGGATGGGCCTAAAAGTCATTCTACAGAATTTAGGACTAAGAAAGCACGTAAGTACACATTTTCAAATTGTTTTCCTTGTTGAATAATTTAAAGTTAATCTCTGTTCACAGTAAAGACCAAACCTTAGGCAGGTATGTAACCAAATCATACATGCAGTTATGTTGGCATACCTTTTAGACCTTACCATGAGCCCCAAAATGAATGAAGCATTAATATACAAATTCTGCCTTCAGTCTCTAAAGTTGTTTTTGACCTGTAAGTAAGTGCATGGGGGGATGGAGCAAGAACAGCTTTAGGAATAGAAGTCGGTATTTGCATACTAGATTTCTCTCCAAGATCTAAAGATTCTAGGTGTCTGCTTCATGTACCAGCCTAAGATTTAGACATAATAAAAATAAAAAAAGGTTTAATTTAAGGGAAGAAAATGTGAGTAAAGTAACCCCTTGCAAGAAACTCAAAAGTGCAATTTAGATCATCTACTTTATTTAAAAAACATGTTTATGAATTGTGAAACCCATTAGGAAAGAAAACCTTGTTATGATATCTATTTAGTAAAAGAAAGTACTGAAATACTGGAGACAATAAATTGCTGAAGTTTCCTTTACGGGCATTTTTCGTCATTTTTGTTTGAGCATTTTGTACGAGCACTTTAGAACCATATTACATATACGAGCATTTTAGAACCATAATACAATCATATTACAAGTGTTTTACATGTGTATTCAAGCTTCAGGCATTTTTTTTTTTTTTTGCCAATTGAAAACAATAGAGCAAGAGACCAGTTTGTATAGGCTCAAAAATGCCTTAAATATGCCTAAAAGCTACAGGCATTTGCTCATATGTGAACAGTCACCATTGTAAAACATGGGATTTTGGATGTTGAGTTTGTTGGATTGGATTCAAGATTTGAGCAACAAAACTCTCAGGTGAAACTTGATGGAACTTTAGATGTATATGGCTAGTTTAAGATATATTGCATATATTATTGAAATGTGAAGAATTACATGCAGGTTTTTTTTTTTGGTTTTGTTTTCTTTAGCTCCTAGTCAGATACCTCGAATCATTAGTGCTGTGAAGTCTGGATCTCATTATATTATCACTTGGGAACATGTGACACCGTTATACAACGAATCTGCTGTCAATGGATATAAAGTAAGTTATAGCCACATTTAGAGGTACAGTAACTGTTAGTCCTGAAAAGAATGGTTTTGGGGCCGATAGTTTCAGCACCTGAAATGCTAGTGTTGGTTTTCAGGGTTTATTTAAGTGTTAGGGGTTAGGGTGGGATTCAAGTTAAGAATTTAGATTGTTAAGTCTTGGGTTATGTTTAGATTCAGGTCAAGATTTTAAAGTACTGGTTTAAGGATATGGTAAGAGAAAGGGTTAAGTGATAGCTAGTGGTTAAATATTAGGAGATCATTTTGGGGGTTAAGAAGAGTGTAGGGGTTTGGGTAAGGGTAGGATCAAGGGTTAGGTTAAACTTAGGGCTCAAGGATATGCAGGTAAAACTATGCTAAAATTTACGTAACACCAAAAACTCTGTTGCTGAGGACTACCAGAACTGAACGTCATAAAAACACAGGACAAGTATCATCTGCCATTTATTTTTTTTATATTCCTTAAATATTTCCTTTTCCCAAGGTTTTGTACAGGCCAAATGGACAAAATGATGGTAAGCTGTATTCAACTGGGCATCATTCAGTAGAACTGCCAATTCAAAAGGAAGGAGACTATATTGTGGAAGTTCGGGCCCATAGTGAAGGAGGAGATGGTGCTGTGGCTTCCATCAAACTTTCTACTAGTAAGATTTTCTTTTCCTCAAATAAATAATGCTTTACAAAGCTCACAATATACAGCAGGGCAAATGTGAACATATGCACTATATGTTTAGAATAAAGCTTAAAGCTCAGTGTTTCTATGACAATGTTGCTGTCATCATAGTTGGTGAAAAGTAGTTGTAAACTAAAGCTGATGTCAAAGTGCAAGCTTACAATTTCTTGATAATTTTATGATGCTAAAAATTTTTGTTTGAAATAAAAGTGGTTGACAAACAGCCCAACAGAAGAACATACTGAGGCTGAGGAGTTAAGAATCTGCACACAAAAGTTGTATGAATATTTACTCTAATTTTACAATTATGTAAATATCAAATTCCTGTTTATTTATTTCATCTGTACACGATTCGATAACGTGATTGAGTATTCCCACAATTTGTGAAGATTCTTGACTCCTTTAGTAAAAAATGCAGTGTTATTTAAAACATAATAAAGGCATCAAAAAATGCTGGACACTGTACTGTACAGTGTAATTCTAAACTTCAGATGGTAGGGTTGATTTAGTAGCACAGGTTTTGTTTACAAAGTAAATATTCATTTACGTTAGTGAATGAGGTGAATCTAAGTGAAAATTCACTTTGCAAAGAATACCCATTCATGTGCAAGCTAAAAAGTTAGTTAAGTTTCACATTATAACTAAATTAAAATTAATTTATCTTCCATTCATTGACACAGCTCCATATTCTTCACCATAGGGTTATGCTGCCCTCTACAGGAGTGGAACTAGGCAGACAGCACAAAAGCTTTGGGGAAGAGCAGATCTTGGGTCTGTGTTTGCTATACATACCCTTGCTTGACAGTTCATGGATCTAGGGATATGCACTGGCTTGTGGTCCTTTTTGTTGCACTGATTTCTTCCGAAGACAAGTTAAATGCAATTAAGGAGTTTGAAATCTAACTGCGACCAGCTGCGTTCATAAAGAAACCATTTATAGAGGAAAAAGACAAGAGGTTTTTACTCATCTAGAAGAATCTATTATCGTTTATTCTTACAGTGTGATTGCCCACACCATGCAAATAGATGTTGGATGTTCACACTGGTGGTGGATTTTATGGTGATAGAATCATCCTTCATTCACAGGATTCACTTCATTGGATGATGAATTAAATTAATTGTTTTTTCACCGGACTGTGCAATATTGATCACAGTTTGGACTTTTTAAATATTTTTGATTTATTTTTGATTTATTTACACTATATATATAGATTCTTTTTTGAGACACCCATATATTTATCTATATATAGTATTTGCACTGCTAGGTGTTCTTATAAGTGGCGTGTTCACTATTTTGATATATGTTGGTTAGAAGCAGCTGCATTTTATATATGGTTTGTTCACGTATGATTTTCCAAATATAAATTTTAGTTATTTCACATATAACATATTAACGTGAGAGATTTCACTATATTGATACAAAAGCTTGGCTACGCCCTCTGGGCCATCCTCAGCTGGCATAACCCCCCTCTCTGCTAAGAGGTATTCAGCTTTTGTTTGCCTAGTTCAGGAGTAGGACCTAGTCTCCCTGCTGGGCCGTAGGTGTCAATTTGTTTGCTATTTGTTTTTGGATCTCGCTTTTTTTTTCTGTGGAGATCTTCTAACAACTTCCGGGTCCCATCAGCCCGGCCAGCAAGCGCATGCAGACCGTAGCTCCGCACTCGGTCGGCCACGATATAGCCCCACTGGACGGGGGCTGGTCCGCGAGGTAAACGTCTTGCATGGTCGCATACGACCAAGTCTCGGCCTGAGTTGCAGCATTCCTTCTGACCGACAGCTCCCCCCCACTTTCCTTCTGGCCAACAGCTCCCACACTCCGGTGGCGGGGAGATTTCTCTCTTGGGAGTGTTAACTGCACGCTTCTCTGGATCGGTAAGTAAAGGCCCCTCCTCTCCTTTCCTGGTTTTGGTGTGGGGCACAGGTACTCCCTGGAGTGGTTGGTCCCTCTGGGGGTTCTCTACCCCCTCCCACTTCTTGGGTGGCATTGAGCTGGCTTGTCTGCCTGTGCTCATGATGAGGGGGGCTGGTGCCCAGGCTGTGGGTGCCCCTGGCCTTGGTACAGAAAAGAAGAGAATGTTCACACCTTACTGGTCTTAATTAAAAAAGGGATAATACCCAAACCTTCTATCCATACAGTGAGGTGACCCCCCCACTGTAGTCCGTTGACAATCATATATATGTAAAAAACAAAAGATGGGAGGAGAAGAATACTTCCCCAAGAGTCAACAGTGGACACCAGAATGTGAAAAGGTAAACTTTATTGAAAAATATATATTTATGAAACATGGACTCCATTAAAACACAGACACCAATCTACTTAAAAGAAACAATTGTCAACTAAAATAAAATTATATGGGGTAGCTGTAATAGCCAAGAAACATTTCCAGAACATGCATGTACTTGGATCAGGATATAACAAGTTCTGCAGTAATGAATGCATTGTAGGTAGCCAAGATTATCTCCAAAAGCATGTCAGATGAAAACAGTCTCTATGGCTTTGACCTGCCAATTAGGGGAACAACAATAAATCAGCAGATATTGTAGTGGTGTGCTATTGCACTGAAAGTCACTGTCATAAGCTTGCTGATATGGCACTAAGACTACATACCAGCCAGGGGTATATTAGGAACCAGCCAGGAGTACATTAGTGGTATATGGCAAAACAGAGGCATTCAATACTGACATATGTCTGTGCTGGGATGATCATATACCTCCTCCAGATGATGGCGGACCCGTCCTGGTAGTTTTTTACCCTATGTTCTGGGCAGTCTGTATTAGCCTAAGGCTCCAGCGTGTGTCCTCCATATGGTCTTTCTCTTCTGCCCTCCAGGCTCACGTGAGCAGGACGATGAGGGGTGGGGCAGTACACCGTCACTCGGCTGTAAGATACTCGACTTCAGGTAGCCAGACCCATAGGACTTAGGAAGTTGGGAGTCCCCAGAGTTTGCACAAAGGTGACGGGGTGCTGGCGTGTTTCACCAGCCAATGAACGCTGGTTTCCTCAGAGCTGGGGGGTGGCCTCTCCTGAATCACTCCCAATAGGCATCCCATTGGACACACCTTGGCAATTCCAGGTAATCAAGGAATTACTGTAGAGTGTCCACTAGATGTCCTCAGAGTGCAGAGAGAGACATCCCCAAAGGCAATCCATTCATAGCAAAAGTTGAAGAAATTAGAAAAACATTTAAATCAAACAGACCGTGATACCAATCCTTCAAATTTGCACCCTTTGTACAGATATAGACAAATATCCCATAGTTATATTCCCCAATAGAGACTGAGACTAGGGGCCAAATTTTCTAAATATATGAATATATGGCACAAATGCACTCCCAAAGAATAGGACAATACAGACAAGGGGAATGATGAGGTGGATAAGATCTGGGAAGGGTAGGGAAGAGGGAGGAGGGGTGGGAGGGGAAAGGGCGGGGAAGGAAAGGCCCCTGGCCTTGGCCAGGGTCCCAGGCAGATTTAACTGCCAGGGTGCTGTGGGGCATCCACCTTTCCAAGTTGCTCTGTGGGAGTAGTCTGTCTCTGGGTTTTCCCGCATTAGCGGCGGGTGGCCCCCCTTAGGGGGTCCATTTGCAGCCTCCTATACGGGCCTCCTTTGGGGGGACCCCCTTGCTGGATTCTCTCGTTGCCCCCCTTTTTTTGAGGGCCTCAGACGGTGCCTGCTGTGGGGGCTTGAGTTACTGACACCCTGTGCGGGGTAAGGATAGCGGTTAGCTTAGCGATTCTCATCGGATCCTGCATCTGGTTCAGTGGCTGCAGATTGGACCACCCTGCATCTGGTTTGGTCTGAGTCCACGCTTCCCTGAACCATTAGACAGTGAGGATGATTCCTCCATGGCTGCTGCGCCACACAAAAGAGGCACTGGTAGATGCATTGATTGCGTCAGTGCAGGAGTCATTTATGTTGGAGGATGCAGCCGGGGCTGCTGCGGCCATATCTGTTCCATTTGTCACCCATAAACCATCCCATGTGGTTATGGTTTTCTCTTATTCAGCTTATTTCGACAATTATGTCTATAAGTACCACCTGATACGACCCATGATGGTCCCAAGACGCTTTGCTGTCTGGTACCCCTTGAGGGGTCAATTCTGAAGCAGTGGATGCTCCCACCGGCAGTGGGTGCCCTTATTTTCCAGGTTGACTAAGACAACCATGTTTCCGGTGGTAGAATCAACAGGTTTTAGGACTGACAGACGGGGCGGGCAGAATCTCTAAGGCCTGTTACAAGTATACTATGGCTGGTACCTTAGTGAGGCATGTTTTGGCTTCCGTTTGGGTGTCTCAGACACGGGCAGGGTGGGCGACACTTCGGGCAACGCCATGGCCGTGGCTTTGTGAATCACCAGGGCCGCACAAGGCGTGTGGTAAAAGGTGCAAGTGATGTTGGGACCGGCGCTACCACATAAATATTGTGTTTGTGCAATTTCATACACTGTGTAATTCATATAAAACATATAAAAGTGCATATAGTGCTTAAACCAAAGTGCTGCGTGCTGTAAACCTTTTATATATTCGCATGGGCTGTGCTCAGTGTACCATATAAACACATGTATACATATAAAGTGCTGAGTGCTATTGATAACCACGTGTGTGATTGCGTGCTAAACAAAGTTTGGCGCCAGTGGGTGTACCACAAATTGCACCGTTGCTTACCGCACTCTTAGGATGGTGGCTCAGCACTCCCTGGTCACTAGAACAGAAAACAAGCCTCCATTGCGTAGTATATCCTTGTTAGGGTAAAACAACGTAGCATCCACTCACATTTAGGGAGTTCACTATCAGCTTGAGGTGTTCGCCGGGTCGCTTCCGCGTTCCACCAGCTCAAACCACCGTTCCCGGAAGTGACGTACTGACGTACGCAAACCACGCCCTACGCGTTTCGTCATACGACGTCATCTGGAGCGTGCCATCTATCACTACTCCCGGTCTTTTTATAGGCTGGGTCGGCGCCATCTTAGTGTACTGATTTTGAGGCCGGACACGGCGGCCATCTTGGTGCACCCATACCGCAGCCTAAACAGCTTAATTCATCATGTGAACTCCCTATTTGTTACGTGTGCCGCATATATAAACATACATTTTATTTAAAACTTAAAATACGACTCCGCATATTAAAACCTTGTAATATATTACATATATATTTTGTGCTATAATTGTGCGAACCAGTGATGTGTCTGATTTGATCGGGGTGAGCCGATAATCAGTGCTGCCGATAAAAATCATAAGTTATGTGAATCAATAGTAAAAAGTGATTCAGTGATGATGTTGACTTTTTCATATTTAATATTTAATAGTGGGCCCAAGTGACTGTGCGATTAATAGACTATAAAAAATTATAAAAAGTGCCCATACATGTAGCAATAATATCGGTGAGATAAAAATCGTACAAAAAAAATTTTTTATTACTAAAATTATATGTATATAAAAACTTTATAAGAAGAAATTCTCCATACAAGTCCAATCATAGATATAAGTCCATGTTGCTTGTGACTTTGTATTTTCTGGGTTAAAACCCATAATTTATGGAAAAAATAATAATAATGCAGTTCCAGGCGAAAAAATATTAAAAGACTGAAAGATGATACCCAATAGGATAAAAACAGGATAACGTAATAGATTGGTGAAACTGAAGGTAATAGGATACTTGCAGTTGGTTATTCCCATGAGGAAGAAACTTTCTTGAAATGAGGAATTTTCAGCGAGAAGTTAAAGGTATAAATATTCTATATGATAAAAAAGGTTCACTTCATAAAAAGGGTTCACTTCATAAAAAAGGGGGTTTTTCTTCATAAAAAAATCTTGGAAGATGATGAAATTAGATGCGTTAAAACCTGCATAAAATGCATTAAAACCGCATCTAAAATTGCAAAATTAAAAAATCAAAAAATCAATCAAAAAATCCGACAATGAAACAGGAGTATGTTGATGCTAAAAATATTTCTCAAACATTCAAAAATTATATATATTAAGGAGATCTAAAAAGGTCAAAGGAGGCTCCTAAAAATTATTAAAAACTCTCAAAAAAGGCCATTAAAACTGTATCTTAAGGAAGGTGGGTCGGGGAGGTTTCCTTAGAAATCGGTGATGAAACAGTTTAAGTCAATATCGATGTTTAGGCCTTTAGGCTGAAGGGTCTGCATCAGATATATCCACTTCGTTTCGTTTTTAGATACATCTATTCTCTTGTTACTTCCTCTCCAGTTATTCTTTATTTTGTCTATGGCATAAAAAACCATTCCCGTGGGGTTCTTTGAATGGTGAGTTTTGAAATGTCGTGACAAGCTGTGTTTATCGAACCCCTTACGGATATTTTTAACATGTTCCCTTATGCGGACGAAAAGGGGTCTGGTGGTGCGGCCTACATATTGTAACCTACATGGACATTCCACCACGTAGGTTACATGCGTGCTTGTGCACGTTATGGTATCTTTAATCTCATAGACTTTTCCTGTACTTTGTGCCGTAAAAGATGTTGTTTTTCTTTTCTTTTCCCTTGATGTTCTACACGGTAAGCATTTTCCGCATCTAAAGAAACCTTTCAGACTGGTTGGAAGAAGTATTTTCTTTGGAGGGTCAATGACATTGTGCACTAACCGATTTCTCAGGTTCGGTGCTTTCCTATAAATGAAAGTGGGTTTTGTGGGGAGGATGTCTCTTAAAGTAGTGTCTGCTTTCAATATAGGCCAATGTTTCCTTATAATTTTCTCTAGGGCCTTATGTTGGGTGTTGTATCCTGTTAAGAAAGCAAACTCGGTGTTCTTATTTTCATTTGCTCTATTTGGCGTATCCTTTATCAGATCTTCCCTATCCATCTTTTCCACTATCTTCTTGATATTGATGAGTTCACTGCGTTTGTATCCTTTCTCAACAAACCTATCAATTAATATCTCAGCTTGCGTCTCAAAATCCGTTGGGTCACTGCAATTTCTCCTAATCCTCATCAGTTGCCCTTTGGGGATGTTGCCTAACCACTTGGGATGGTGGCAGCTATTTTTAGGAATGTACCCGTTCCTGTCGGTTTTCTTAAAATATGTTTTGCTGGTGAGTCTGCCATCTTTTTTGGTTAGTTCTAAGTCCAGAAACGCAATATGTTCACGATGAAAATTTCCTGAAAAAGTGATCCCATATATATTAGTGTTGATTTCGTCGAAGAATTCTTGTAAGGAATCCTCATTTCCCTTCCAAACGATAATGATATCGTCAATGTATCGACGGTAGTATTTCAACTCATTCCTGGGTATACTGAACACCTGCTCCTCCTCCCACTTTTGCATGAAAACGTTTGCCACACTGGGGGCATACTTAGCCCCCATGGCTACGCCTTTCTTCTGTACAAAATAACTTCCCTTATACCAAAAATAATTGGATTCCATTGCTGTTTTTAATCCTTCTAATATGAATCCAATCTGTGCTTCCTTCATATTCGTGTGGGTGTGAAGGGCCCAATCCACTGCTTGTAGGCCATCTTGTTGCTTGATGTTTGTGTAGAGGGAGTTGACATCTATTGTCACCAAGATGTCACTCTCCTCTATTTCCAAATTTTTGATCTCGGCGAGCAATTGCTTGCTGTCCCTTAGGTAGGATTTACCCACTGGCACTAGAGGCTGCAGGAATTGGTCAAGGTATTCCCCTAACCTTGAATGTACAGAATTAATTCCGCTTACAATGGGGCGGCCTGGTGGCTTCTTGTCATTTTTGTGTATCTTTGGAATGTAGTATATGACTGGGGTCTTTGGTTTCTCTAGGCAAATGTACTTGGCTTCCTTCTTGTTTAAAATCCCCATCTCGTTCCCCTTCTTCACGTATTCATGTAGAGTTTTCTCAAATGCTTCTTTTGGATTTCCCTTCAGCTTAATGTAGGTGTCTTTTGTATTAAGAAGATTCTCCATTTCCTCCTCATAATCCTTTTTGTTTAGAATCACCAGTCCTCCTCCTTTGTCCGCTGGCCTTATTACCACTCCTTTTCTTTTTTCCAGTTTTTTGATGGTTTCCCATGTGTTTTTTTCTTTTCTGTTCTGAATTTTTAATGCTCTAATATCTGCTTCCACCATCCGTTTAAAGACCTCCAGATTCTCATTGTGAGGATTTTTGGGGTTAAACGTGGAGCGATTTTTCAAAGTCGTGTGTTTATATTCACTGTGCGTGGATCTTTGTGTTTGCTTTTGTTTTAATGTGAAATGTTTTTTGATGTTTAGCTTTCTAACATATTTATTGAGGTCTATGTAGGCCTCAAATTTGTCTAGATTCTTCCCTGGGGCATATTTGAGCCCCAGATCTAGTATTTTCAACTCCTCCTCATCAAATTGTATGTCACTTAGATTAAAAATACCTTTGCCTATTGGTTTCTTCTCCTTTTTCTGTCGTTTCTTCCCTCCTCGGGTTCCTCGTGGTTTTCGTTTCTGTCTCTTTCTTGATGCCGTATTGTATCCTCTCTGTTCCCACGGTGATCCCCTTGTGGTCGTTGTTCTGTCCAATGATCCCCTCGTGGTGGTGCCCGATGCCAATTCTGCTGCCAGTGTCCCCATGGTCTGCGTGGGCCTCCTCTTCCTCGTGGGGGTCTTCCTCTGTTGCCTTGTTGAAAAAAACCCCTCCTAGGTGGGGGTGGTGGCGGTCCTCGATTGTCGTATGAAGGTTCTGTGTAATATTCTAATGGGGCATATCTGTTGTATGTCTCATACCCATAATTGTTAATGGGTGTTCTATTGCCATATCCATTATAGTTGTTGATCGGTGTCCTGTTTTGTGCATTCTGATAGCCATTCCTGGGTGTTCTAAACCCTTGGTTGTGTGTATTAGGCCTGGGGGCACCCCTTGGTGGTCTGACCTCTACCTGTCCATGGGTGTTTGCCCTTGGTGTATCATTTTGGGTCCCAACCTCCATCCAGGTGTCATCCTCATCTCGATCTTCTGAAGTCTCTCTTGAAGGGGTACTCACTGGATCCACTTGTACTGTTTGTACCCCATAAACTTCATCTGCCTGCCATCTGTAAACTTCATTATTTTTATAGTCTAAAACATCTCTTTTGTATTTTTTCTGTTTTTTCCCTTGGATCATTTTGTCATATTTCTCTATTCCTTCCTGTAGTGTTTTCTCTTTATCCTTATATTCTCTTGTGTCTGCGAATGGTGCTAGTTGTTCCTTAAGTGCCACAATGACTCCTTCCACTTTTTTAAGCTTTAATTGCCTTCTTTTTATGATCATCAGAAGTAAATCCTTCTCACATTTATTAAAAAACGTGAACCAATCATCCATATAAAGTGGATCATTTATGTTGTCATTGGGCGCAAGGTCCCATCTTAGTCTCCTAGGGGTTATTTTTTCTTTTGTATATTTTTCTAAGGTGGCTATATCCCACCAAACTCTCAGCTGTTTCTCCATATTGTGTCTCAGCTGTTTAAATGAGCTATCCATATCCTGTCTACTTATGACCACTTCTTGGTCAAAAATAGCTTCTAAATTAACAGTCCTCGAGTTCATGTACTTGAAAATCTCCATTGCTGCCGGGGTATGTGATGGGGTTACCATGACAGATATGAAAAGGGTTTAAATACCAGCGCTATGGAGTTTTCAGTACTTTTTGGACTAAAAAATGGTGGTGTAAGCTGCCCCCAACCTACCACTGAGGTAGTAAAATGGTAAAAGGTGCAAGTGATGTTGGGACCGGCGCTACCACATAAATATTGTGTTTGTGCAATTTCATACACTGTGTAATTCATATAAAACATATAAAAGTGCATATAGTGCTTAAACCAAAGTGCTGCGTGCTGTAAACCTTTTATATATTCGCATGGGCTGTGCTCAGTGTACCATATAAACACATGTATACATATAAAGTGCTGAGTGCTATTGATAACCACGTGTGTGATTGCGTGCTAAACAAAGTTTGGCGCCAGTGGGTGTACCACAAATTGCACCGTTGCTTACCGCACTCTTAGGATGGTGGCTCAGCACTCCCTGGTCACTAGAACAGAAAACAAGCCTCCATTGCGTAGTATATCCTTGTTAGGGTAAAACAACGTAGCATCCACTCACATTTAGGGAGTTCACTATCAGCTTGAGGTGTTCGCCGGGTCGCTTCCGCGTTCCACCAGCTCAAACCACCGTTCCCGGAAGTGACGTACTGACGTACGCAAACCACGCCCTACGCGTTTCGTCATACGACGTCATCTGGAGCGTGCCATCTATCACTACTCCCGGTCTTTTTATAGGCTGGGTCGGCGCCATCTTAGTGTACTGATTTTGAGGCCGGACACGGCGGCCATCTTGGTGCACCCATACCGCAGCCTAAACAGCTTAATTCATCATGTGAACTCCCTATTTGTTACGTGTGCCGCATATATAAACATACATTTTATTTAAAACTTAAAATACGACTCCGCATATTAAAACCTTGTAATATATTACATATATATTTTGTGCTATAATTGTGCGAACCAGTGATGTGTCTGATTTGATCGGGGTGAGCCGATAATCAGTGCTGCCGATAAAAATCATAAGTTATGTGAATCAATAGTAAAAAGTGATTCAGTGATGATGTTGACTTTTTCATATTTAATATTTAATAGTGGGCCCAAGTGACTGTGCGATTAATAGACTATAAAAAATTATAAAAAGTGCCCATACATGTAGCAATAATATCGGTGAGATAAAAATCGTACAAAAAAAAATTTTTTATTACTAAAATTATATGTATATAAAAACTTTATAAGAAGAAATTCTCCATACAAGTGAGTACCCCTTCAAGAGAGACTTCAGAAGATCGAGATGAGGATGACACCTGGATGGAGGTTGGGACCCAAAATGATACACCAAGGGCAAACACCCATGGACAGGTAGAGGTCAGACCACCAAGGGGTGCCCCCAGGCCTAATACACACAACCAAGGGTTTAGAACACCCAGGAATGGCTATCAGAATGCACAAAACAGGACACCGATCAACAACTATAATGGATATGGCAATAGAACACCCATTAACAATTATGGGTATGAGACATACAACAGATATGCCCCATTAGAATATTACACAGAACCTTCATACGACAATCGAGGACCGCCACCACCCCCACCTAGGAGGGGTTTTTTTCAACAAGGCAACAGAGGAAGACCCCCACGAGGAAGAGGAGGCCCACGCAGACCATGGGGACACTGGCAGCAGAATTGGCATCGGGCACCACCACGAGGGGATCATTGGACAGAACAACGACCACAAGGGGATCACCGTGGGAACAGAGAGGATACAATACGGCATCAAGAAAGAGACAGAAACGAAAACCACGAGGAACCCGAGGAGGGAAGAAACGACAGAAAAAGGAGAAGAAACCAATAGGCAAAGGTATTTTTAATCTAAGTGACATACAATTTGATGAGGAGGAGTTGAAAATACTAGATCTGGGGCTCAAATATGCCCCAGGGAAGAATCTAGACAAATTTGAGGCCTACATAGACCTCAATAAATATGTTAGAAAGCTAAACATCAAAAAACATTTCACATTAAAACAAAAGCAAACACAAAGATCCACGCACAGTGAATATAAACACACGACTTTGAAAAATCGCTCCACGTTTAACCCCAAAAATCCTCACAATGAGAATCTGGAGGTCTTTAAACGGATGGTGGAAGCAGATATTAGAGCATTAAAAATTCAGAACAGAAAAGAAAAAAACACATGGGAAACCATCAAAAAACTGGAAAAAAGAAAAGGAGTGGTAATAAGGCCAGCGGACAAAGGAGGAGGACTGGTGATTCTAAACAAAAAGGATTATGAGGAGGAAATGGAGAATCTTCTTAATACAAAAGACACCTACATTAAGCTGAAGGGAAATCCAAAAGAAGCATTTGAGAAAACTCTACATGAATACGTGAAGAAGGGGAACGAGATGGGGATTTTAAACAAGAAGGAAGCCAAGTACATTTGCCTAGAGAAACCAAAGACCCCAGTCATATACTACATTCCAAAGATACACAAAAATGACAAGAAGCCACCAGGCCGCCCCATTGTAAGCGGAATTAATTCTGTACATTCAAGGTTAGGGGAATACCTTGACCAATTCCTGCAGCCTCTAGTGCCAGTGGGTAAATCCTACCTAAGGGACAGCAAGCAATTGCTCGCCGAGATCAAAAAAATTTGGAAATAGAGGAGAGTGACATCTTGGTGACAATAGATGTCAACTCCCTCTACACAAACATCAAGCAACAAGATGGCCTACAAGCAGTGGATTGGGCCCTTCACACCCACACGAATATGAAGGAAGCACAGATTGGATTCATATTAGAAGGATTAAAAACAGCAATGGAATCCAATTATTTTTGGTATAAGGGAAGTTATTTTGTACAGAAGAAAGGCGTAGCCATGGGGGCTAAGTATGCCCCCAGTGTGGCAAACGTTTTCATGCAAAAGTGGGAGGAGGAGCAGGTGTTCAGTATACCCAGGAATGAGTTGAAATACTACCGTCGATACATTGACGATATCATTATCGTTTGGAAGGGAAATGAGGATTCCTTACAAGAATTCTTCGACGAAATCAACACTAATATATATGGGATCACTTTTTCAGGAAATTTTCATTGTGAACATATTGCGTTTCTGGACTTAGAACTAACCAAAAAAGATGGCAGACTCACCAGCAAAACATATTTTAAGAAAACCGACAGGAACGGGTACATTCCTAAAAATAGCTGCCACCATCCCAAGTGGTTAGGCAACATCCCCAAAGGGCAACTGATGAGGATTAGGAGAAATTGCAGTGACCCAACGGATTTTGAGACGCAAGCTGAGATATTAATTGATAGGTTTGTTGAGAAAGGATACAAACGCAGTGAACTCATCAATATCAAGAAGATAGTGGAAAAGATGGATAGGGAAGATCTGATAAAGGATACGCCAAATAGAGCAAATGAAAATAAGAACACCGAGTTTGCTTTCTTAACAGGATACAACACCCAACATAAGGCCCTAGAGAAAATTATAAGGAAACATTGGCCTATATTGAAAGCAGACACTACTTTAAGAGACATCCTCCCCACAAAACCCACTTTCATTTATAGGAAAGCACCGAACCTGAGAAATCGGTTAGTGCACAATGTCATTGACCCTCCAAAGAAAATACTTCTTCCAACCAGTCTGAAAGGTTTCTTTAGATGCGGAAAATGCTTACCGTGTAGAACATCAAGGGAAAAGAAAAGAAAAACAACATCTTTTACGGCACAAAGTACAGGAAAAGTCTATGAGATTAAAGATACCATAACGTGCACAAGCACGCATGTAACCTACGTGGTGGAATGTCCATGTAGGTTACAATATGTAGGCCGCACCACCAGACCCCTTTTCGTCCGCATAAGGGAACATGTTAAAAATATCCGTAAGGGGTTCGATAAACACAGCTTGTCACGACATTTCAAAACTCACCATTCAAAGAACCCCACGGGAATGGTTTTTTATGCCATAGACAAAATAAAGAATAACTGGAGAGGAAGTAACAAGAGAATAGATGTATCTAAAAACGAAACGAAGTGGATATATCTGATGCAGACCCTTCAGCCTAAAGGCCTAAACATCGATATTGACTTAAACTGTTTCATCACCGATTTCTAAGGAAACCTCCCCGACCCACCTTCCTTAAGATACAGTTTTAATGGCCTTTTTTGAGAGTTTTTAATAATTTTTAGGAGCCTCCTTTGACCTTTTTAGATCTCCTTAATATATATAATTTTTGAATGTTTGAGAAATATTTTTAGCATCAACATACTCCTGTTTCATTGTCGGATTTTTTGATTGATTTTTTGATTTTTTAATTTTGCAATTTTAGATGCGGTTTTAATGCATTTTATGCAGGTTTTAACGCATCTAATTTCATCATCTTCCAAGATTTTTTTATGAAGAAAAACCCCCTTTTTTATGAAGTGAACCCTTTTTATGAAGTGAACCTTTTTTATCATATAGAATATTTATACCTTTAACTTCTCGCTGAAAATTCCTCATTTCAAGAAAGTTTCTTCCTCATGGGAATAACCAACTGCAAGTATCCTATTACCTTCAGTTTCACCAATCTATTACGTTATCCTGTTTTTATCCTATTGGGTATCATCTTTCAGTCTTTTAATATTTTTTCGCCTGGAACTGCATTATTATTATTTTTTCCATAAATTATGGGTTTTAACCCAGAAAATACAAAGTCACAAGCAACATGGACTTATATCTATGATTGGACTTGTATGGAGAATTTCTTCTTATAAAGTTTTTATATACATATAATTTTAGTAATAAAAAATTTTTTTTGTACGATTTTTATCTCACCGATATTATTGCTACATGTATGGGCACTTTTTATAATTTTTTATAGTCTATTAATCGCACAGTCACTTGGGCCCACTATTAAATATTAAATATGAAAAAGTCAACATCATCACTGAATCACTTTTTACTATTGATTCACATAACTTATGATTTTTATCGGCAGCACTGATTATCGGCTCACCCCGATCAAATCAGACACATCACTGGTTCGCACAATTATAGCACAAAATATATATGTAATATATTACAAGGTTTTAATATGCGGAGTCGTATTTTAAGTTTTAAATAAAATGTATGTTTATATATGCGGCACACGTAACAAATAGGGAGTTCACATGATGAATTAAGCTGTTTAGGCTGCGGTATGGGTGCACCAAGATGGCCGCCGTGTCCGGCCTCAAAATCAGTACACTAAGATGGCGCCGACCCAGCCTATAAAAAGACCGGGAGTAGTGATAGATGGCACGCTCCAGATGACGTCGTATGACGAAACGCGTAGGGCGTGGTTTGCGTACGTCAGTACGTCACTTCCGGGAACGGTGGTTTGAGCTGGTGGAACGCGGAAGCGACCCGGCGAACACCTCAAGCTGATAGTGAACTCCCTAAATGTGAGTGGATGCTACGTTGTTTTACCCTAACAAGGATATACTACGCAATGGAGGCTTGTTTTCTGTTCTAGTGACCAGGGAGTGCTGAGCCACCATCCTAAGAGTGCGGTAAGCAACGGTGCAATTTGTGGTACACCCACTGGCGCCAAACTTTGTTTAGCACGCAATCACACACGTGGTTATCAATAGCACTCAGCACTTTATATGTATACATGTGTTTATATGGTACACTGAGCACAGCCCATGCGAATATATAAAAGGTTTACAGCACGCAGCACTTTGGTTTAAGCACTATATGCACTTTTATATGTTTTATATGAATTACACAGTGTATGAAATTGCACAAACACAATATTTATGTGGTAGCGCCGGTCCCAACATCACTTGCACCTTTTACCATTTTACTACCTCAGTGGTAGGTTGGGGGCAGCTTACACCACCATTTTTTAGTCCAAAAAGTACTGAAAACTCCATAGCGCTGGTATTTAAACCCTTTTGCACAAGGCGTGTGTTAGCAGCCCTGGAGGTGTCTGGCACTCTCCAGGGGGCAGATCGTTCTTGCCCTCTCTGCCGTGCACTTTTCTGGCATGGAATATTGGCAGGCAGATTCCCTCAGTCGTTAGGCGTTGGGCCAGGGGGAATGGTCTCTTCATCTGGACATGTTTCATTAGATATGTCTGCAGTGGGGCACCCCCGAGGTGGCTTTGTTGGCATCCTGACTTCACAGAAAGGTGGCGTGGTTCGTGGCCAGGTCGCAAGATCCTCTGGCAGACACCACGGATGCTCTGGTGGCTTCATTAGGCCGGTGCCATCTGATTTACGCCTTCCTTCGCTCCAGCTTCTTCTGCAACTTCTATGCAGGATTGAGGAGAAAGGGATTCAGGTCATTATGGTGGCTCTGGACTGGCCTTGGTACGCTGGCCTGGTGTGACTGGAGGCTTCCTCTCAGGGACGATCTGTTACAGTCACTGGCTTTGATGGCCTGGCTGTTGAAAGCCAGGTGCTAAAGGACAGGGGCTTGTCTGGTTTGGTGATTCCAACTATGTTGAAGGCGAGGAAATCTACATCTCGAAAGCTTCATCATCAGATGTGGAAGGCATACATTTCCTGGTGTGCGGTTCACAGAGTCCATCCTCGTTCCTTTTCGGGGCTCAGATTCTGGCCTTTCTTCAACAGGGTGGAATCAGGAACTGGCCTTGTGCACTGTGAAAGGCCAATTGTCTGCCTCGGCAGTCTTTTTTCAAAGACTTTCGGCTTTCCATTCATTGGGGAGTACATACCTTCAGGGGGTTCATCATTTTACTCTGCCTGTAAGTTCTCCTCTGTCACCATGGGATTTGATCCAGGTTCTTTCGGTTCTTCAAAATCTCCCTTTGAAAACATATGGGGGATCCCTTTCCTTACTCTGTCACAAAAGTTGGCTTTTTTGGTGGCTATCACCTCTGCTCCCAGGGTGTCGGAGTTGGCGGCTTTGTATTGTCATTCTCTCTATCTGGTTGTTCACTGGGATAAGGTGGTCTTTTGACCAGGGGTGTTGTTCCTCCCAAGGGTTGTCTCTGATTTCCATTTAAATAAGGATATTGTTCTGCCATCCTTGTGTCCCAGGGTATTTGCCTTTTATACTCTGGATGATGTTCGAGCTATTTTGCAGCCACTGAGTCCCTTCTGGGGTCAGTCTCACTCTTTGTGATTATGGATGGGCCGCGGAAGGGGATTCCTGTTTCATCTGCTACCTTTTCATCAGACAGACAGTGACCCCAGGCTTATTCGCTTATGGGCTGGGTTCCCCCCTTTCCCTGTGATGGCACATTCTACTCGGGCACTTAGTGCTTCTTGGGCCTTCTGTCATCAGGCGTCAGTGACTCAGGTGTGCATGGTGGCCACTTGGTCATCGGTGCATACATTTTTAAAGTTTTACAACATGGATGTTTTTGCATCTGCAGTTGCCTCCTTTGGCCGAAAAAGTTTTTGCGGGCTTCAATTTAGAGGGTCTGTTTTTCCCTCTTGAGGATGTATTTCAGGTTGGGCTCCTGTTGTTCTAGTTGAGCTACTATTACCTGGAATGGCTTGTGTTTAGCCTTGGGTTTGTTATTCCCACCCCTCATGTTTGACACTGCTTTGGGACGTCCCTATGGTGAAGAATGTTGAGCTGTGTCTGTCAGTGATTGGAAGAGAAAATAGTATTTTTGTACACACCATAAAATCCTTTTCTCTGAATTCATTGACAAACACAGCACCCACCCTTCTAAGCAGTTTTCATGCTTTTGTTACTGCTTGTTACAAAACTGAGTATCTCTAAGCAGAGAGGGGGGTTATGCCAGCTAAGCACAGCCCACAGGGCATAGCCAAGCTTTTGTGTTGTCTGCCTAGTCCTACTCCTATAGAGGGCAGCATAACCCTATGGTGAAGAATATGGAGCTGTGTCTGTCAATGAACTCAGAGAAAAGGATTTTACTGTGAGTACTAAAATCCTATTTTTGAAAAGTGAACTACCTGTTGACATAATGAAAGGAGGGGGAGGGGGAGCTTATTTCAATCATCCAATCATTTGCAAGAAAAAAAAAAGTACTTTTCCTTGCATTTAATTGTTTACTTTTATTCACTGCATTGTTCCTTGGGATCATAACAACTTTGAAAGTATTCAGTCCAAGCTCTTCTTTTTGCACACATGCATGCCATAATCTTCTTTCCTATGAGAAAACTAACCCACACTGGTGGATGATGCTATAATTTATAAACATAATGTTGGTGGATGAGGATTGTTGTTAACAAGATAATTATTATCCATTTGTTTTCATTACAGGTGACACAGCAGGAATATTACCCAGTATTCTTGGTATACTGCTACCAACATTTGGCCTCCTGTTTTACCTTGAATTCTGAATGTAGGTCTGAGTGCAGTGTACTCGTTTCTCATCTCTGGAGGATACCATCATTCGCTAACTATTGTGATAACATCTTAAGCCAAAAAAAAAGAAAAAAAATATAAACCTATATATACCCAACAGAGTTATTATGAACTTTAAATAGGAATTAAGGCATTCAGGAACTCCTCCGAGGAATTATTTTCAAGGATAATAGATCATTTTTAACTTGTTCCAATATGCCTTATGAAACACTTTCGCCAATCTGTGACAGTTGCATGATCAAATGGGGCAAGTTACAGTGTTAAATTACAATAACTTAGACTGTACAGTGGAATTAAAGTCACCATCCATAGGTGATTCAACTTTAATAACAAATTGTGAAATATAATAGAGTTACAAATGTTGTATATGGTATGTGTAAGAGTAACTACATCTGTCTGTATTAACTGTTTTGTGTGCTGCATATTTTTGTTATTTTTATTCGAGCCTTGGTGAGGCCTCTGGACCGACAGTCAGATCAAAAACAGTCATTGTAATAGACAGAACTTCATGTCTTCAACAAATGAATGTAGATTCAGTATGCTGAACATGACAACTGAATATAAGAACTCTGAAATGTACACATATCACTGAGTGGTTTCAGGTGCAGGCATGGGATAAAATCCAGAGTGATCTATTTCCATTATGTGAAATTTTGCACATGCAGTTGTTTTGACACGGTGTAAATAGTGCAATAAATGGCCCACTTATGAATGTAAAGTATATTTATAGCAAATAAGCTGTGCTTAGCAAAAGTAGTAAACACTAAAATATTTCAAAGCACCAAGATATATTATAGGGGAACATATGAATCCATATGATTCATACAATAAGATATTTTTAGGAGCATGGAAGCACTGGAATGAACAGGTATCAAGGATTGACACTGAAGCATTAATATAATTTGTCCCTAACAACAGATTGGAGAATATTAATCTTACATAGATAAGTACGGGAGAATCACTTTTCCAATACAGTGGCAATACTTTCTGCCAAAGTTGCATGTACAAAAAAAAATAATGATGTAAGTGCAATGAA
Source organism: Pelophylax lessonae (assembly GCF_965119305.1). Taxonomy (NCBI): domain Eukaryota; kingdom Metazoa; phylum Chordata; class Amphibia; order Anura; family Ranidae; genus Pelophylax; species Pelophylax lessonae. The sequence continues at coordinate 239,993,449 of NC_138771.1, forward strand.
CTTTGGAGGTATTGTCCACAGTCGCCAATCATATCTGACCTTTTTTTTTAAAGAAAATTAGCACCATCTTGGGTATGGTTATTCTATGGAACATCACCATAATCAATTGCATTACTATCAATAAATATTTGAATCTGTTTGATAAATCTTTTGTTTATTTCAATAAGGTTAACGCAGGTTGCTCCTACAGAGAAAACATTTTGAAAATGTAATTTATATAGTATATAGCTATAGCAAAACATAATGCATATGTTGCAAGAAATAAAAAATGCTAGCGGTGCTTTTGCAACACCCATTGCTGGCAATGGGATTCCCCAAACCTTACACTCAAAACACTATTTCAGATGAAGTAAGCCAACCAGCTACCAATGGTAAAAAGCTATTGTAAATTTAAATTTCATGTACAGATCTGGGTTTTAATACTTTATTATGTCTTTAATGTAAAAAAAAAAAAAAAAAAAAAAGAAAAAAAGAAACTGCCCACATTGTGCCATGACTCATATTTGTGACATTTCCAAAATGAACCTGCATTGGTCATGTCTGTTAAGCCAGAACTTTTTTATGATTTTGTTTATCAATGTTCTCATGGACACAGGTCTCTGGTCTATTAACCACCCATGAATGAAAAAAAAACATAACATCACAAAGAATAGCTGTTCATTTGGTATGGTATGGTATGGTATGGTATGGTAATTGTTAATGTGACCTTTCTTCACAATAGTTGTGTAACAGTGGATGGCGTGGAGATGTGGTTCAGCTTGTGTTACAGTGATGTATATGTTGAAACAGTAAAATAGGAGAAAACAAGTGAATGATGATAAGCACAACACTTTACTCTGAAATCCATACCTCCCAACATCTTAAAAAATGTAAGCATTTTTGAAATTTAAGTCCTTCCCTCTCCAGATTTGTCCATCATTTAGCAATATATATGATCTACTAAGCCCCACTACTTTTTTGGGCTCATAAATCACAATTGACTCTCCAAATTAAGGAAAGTTGGGAGGTATGAAATTGTTGTGTTACTGACGCTTCTGAAATTAATGAATGTGTTTGTTCTGACTTTGTCTATCTATATCTTTTTTTTTTTTTTTTTGTATTGTTCAGTCATTATTTTAAAGTTGTGCTTTGGTATTTCAGTTCATGTGTGAATGGTAAACACAGTATTATACAACTGGGTCCAGTAATAGTGCAATGTTTCAATTTCTTTAAAAGAAATCTGAAATTGTATTCTTTTTTTATTGGTAGCACAACCTAGTTAGCTGATTGGGTAGAGTTATTTTATCTTTATAGAGCTAATATCATAGAGGTCTTTATTAAACTATCAAGAATGAAAGCTCAGATACGTCTGTGTACTCCTCTCTTTATTTTCTTGTATTTTTTATTTTGTTTGTATTTCATACAAGCATTAAAATATCTTAATGTGCTTTAATTCATGTAATACTTTGTTTAATAATTGGTGATTTCATTAGAGCCTAAATATGCTAAAATGCTAAAATGTGATGCATCACTGGTTTTTAAACAATCACAGAATGCAAATGGAGTTTTTTGCATGGAGGGAATAATTCCTTTAGGCTGCCTGGGACAAGCAAATCTGTGGCTGCCCCCCTAGTACTAACTACTAATTTTCCAGGACTGGTTGCAAATATCTCTTGACACTGGCAGTGTAAAGTAGCAAGAGAAAGAATGAAAATGTGTTCCTCTTGTTCCTTTGAAGAACCTAAAACTGGACATTTGTAGCTTGCTATGCTTTAAGAAAGGTGAATGGAGAATTGATATGTTATGGATACAGCTTCATAAATCTGCTGGTCATACATCTAGAACTTGGGACTGGCAGTACTGGGCTTACTTAAAAGAGTGATTCATCCTCTTTTAGCAGAACACTAAAGCACAGGCACAAGTTTTAGTTGGCATGATACTCATGCTCATTTTACTACAAGTATGTACAGTCTTAAATGCTATTTTGCCAAATGCATGATGGCCTTTTTTTCTATTTTTTTTTTTTTTTTTTTTTTAATGTTCTGAGTTTTTGCTCTGCAAATCCTTTAGCAAAATACTTGTTTACTACAGTAAGTTAGGCATTCAATAGCAAAAGTTTGATTTGGATATGTAACAAATTTGTGCTTTGAGCCTTATGTCAAAAACTATTAGCTTCAGGCAAACGTAAAATATATATCACCTAATCAGATCTAAAGCTGTTGATTATAACAAGGCATTTTTTTTTATTTAACTGCAAGACTAAAGTGACAATGCACAGTGCTTTTTTTTTTTTTTTATTTACTTTGTCTGTTTATATTTGTTATTTCTAAGTGAAATAGGCAGGGATTTTATGTTATCATTTTTTTATGAGTGACCTTGGTTCAGATTAAATATCAGTATTACTCACAATGTAACAGCTGGCTTTTAAAGTTACCAAAATGTTTTGTTTTGTTAAAAAAATCACCAAAATAAAGGCGTTTGACAAACTATGTTTGATATTTAGTAATTTGTTCATGCTTTGATTCTTAGTGAGGAATTTTGGGAAAACGCCTAAGTGCAGATTTGTTATATACAGTGGGGATCGAAGGTTTGGGCACCCCAGGTACAAATTTGTGTTAATGTGCATAAAGAGGCCAAGGAAAGATGGAAAAATCTCCAAAAGGCATCAAATTACAGATTGTATGTCAACAAAAGTTAGATTTTATTTCCATCATTTACACATTCAAAATAACAGAAAACAAAAAAATGGTGTCTGTAAAAGTTTGGGCACCCTGCAGAGTTAATATCTTGTACTGCCCCCTTTGGCAAGTATCACAGCTTGTAAACGCTTTTTGTAGCCAGCCAAGAGTCTTTCAATTCTTGTTTGAGGTATCTTTGCCCATTCTTCCTTACAAAAGTCTTCCAGTTCTTTGAGATTTCTGGGCTGTCTGTCATGCACTGCTTTTTTAAGGTCTATCCATAGATTTTCAATTATGTTGAGGTCAGGAGATTGTGAAGGCCATGGCAAAACCTTCAGTTTACGCCTCTTGATGTAATCCCCCGTGGATTTCGAGGTGTGTTTCGAATCATTATCCATTTGTAGAATCCATCCTCTCTTTAACCGCTTCCATACAGAGCAGTTAGACACCCTTCCTGCCCAGACCAATTTTCAGCTTTCAGCACTCTCACACTTTGAATGACAATTGCTCAGTCATGCTACACTATAACCAAACAAAATTTTTATCATTTTTTTCACACAAATAGAGCTTTCTTTTGGTGGTATTTGATCACAACTGGGGTTTTTTTTTTTTCGTGATATATGCAAAAAAAGAGCAAAAATTTTGAAAAAAAAAACACTTTTTTTTAGTTTCAATTATGAAATTTTGCAAAAAATAAATTTTTCTTCATACATTTGGGCCAAAATGTATACTGCTACATGTCTCTGGTAAAATTAACCCAAATTAGTGTATATTATTTAGTCTGTGTGAAAGTTATTGAGTCTAGAAGCTATGGTACCAATTACTGAAAATTGATCACACCAGATGTACTGACTGCCTATCTCCTTTCTTGAGGCCCTGAAATGTCAGGACAGTACAAATACCGACCAAATGACCCCTTTTTGTAAAGTAGACAGTCCAAGGTATTTAGTAAGAGGCATGGTGAGTTTTTTGAAGTTGTAATTTTTTCCCACAATTCTTGGGAAAATGAAGAAAAAATTTTTTTTTTTCTTTTTTTTCCCACAAAGTTGTCAATTTATAAGCTATTTCTAACACATAGCATGTACACAGCAAAAATTACACCCAAAAATACATTCTGCTACTCCTTCCGAGTATGGCGATACCACATGTGTGAGACTTTTACACAGCCTGGCCACAAAAAGAGACTGCACGTCCAAGAAGCACATTCAGGCGTTCTAGGAGCATAAATACACATAAAACTTTCTTACTACCTATCACACTTTTCAAGGCCCTAGAGCACCAATACAATGGAAAAGTCCACAAAATGACCCCATTTTGGAAAGCAAACACTCCAACGTATATTCTATGAGGCATTATGGGTCGTTTGAACATATCATTTTTTTCCACAGGTTTTTGGAAAATGTGGGAAAAAAATGAAAACTTTTTTTTTTTACACAAAGTTGTCAATTTATAGGATATTCCTAACACATAGCATGTACACAGCAAAAATGACACCCCAAAATACATTCTGCCACTCCTCCTGAGTATGGCAATACCACATGTGTGAGACTTTTTCACAGCCTAGCCATATAGAGGGGCCTAACATCCAAGGAGCATCATCATGCATCCTAGCCACTTGCCTAGGCCTATTTTTGACATTTGGTGTTTACAAGCTAAAATCAGTTGTTTTGCTAGAAAACTGCTTAGAACCCCCAAACATTATATATTTTTTTTTAGCAGAGACCCTAGAGAATAAAATGGAGATTATTGCAATATTTTTTATCACACCGTATTTGCGTAGCGGTCTTCCAAACGCAATTTTTTTGGAAAAAATTCACTTTTTTTAATTAAAAAATAAGAAACCAGTAAAGTTAGCCCAATTTTTTTCCATAATGTGAAAGATAATGTTACGCCGAGTAAATAGATACCCAACATGTCATGTTTCAAAATTGCGCACGCTCACGGAATGGTGACAAACTTTGGTACTTAAAAATCCCCATAGGCGACAATTTAAAAATTTCTACAGGTTGCCATCTTTGAGTTACAGAGGAGGTCTAGGGCTCAAATTATTCCCCTTGCTCTAACAATCATGGCGATACCTCACATGTGTGGTTTGAACACCGTTTACATATGTGGGCGGGGTTTCTGTATGCATTCGCTTCTGCGCGCGAGCTAACGGGGACAGGGCGCTTTAATTTTTTTTTTTTTTTTTTTTTACTATTTATTTTATTTATTATTTTTTATTTTTACACCGTTTAAAAAAAAAAATTGATCATTTTTATTTCTATTAAAAGAAATGTAAATATTCCTTGTAATAGAAAAAGGCATGACAGGACCTCTTTTTTGTGAGATCTGGGGTCAAAAAGTCCTCAGATCTCACAAGTACACTAAAAGATAGAAAAAAAAAAAAATAAAATAATTATAATATAAAATGAAAAAAAAAAAAAAAGGACCTTTAAACCGGTTGCTAGGCAACAACATTTTCCGTAGCTCCGGTCCTCCAAGACCATAGAGTCAAGTGAGGGCAAGCTTGCCCTCACTCGACATCCTGTCTGTGAGGATTCGGGACCGGATCGTTTTCCCCGCTGCCGGCGGGTCCGGTAAGTGGGGAAAAGGACCGGAACGCGTCGGGAGGGGGGGGCGCCTCTTTCGCCATCCCGGAAGGATGATCCCACGGCGAATCCGCCGCTGGGACCACCCTTATCGGAAAGCCAACCGTCCACCGTTTAAAAAAATACCAGGGTTATGGCAGCTATCTGCTGCCATAACACCGGTATTTAGGTTTAAACAGAGGACGTATATAAACCTTTTTGGACTTGGACATGGTGGCTGTATGAAGGGTGACAGGTACTCGGGTACTTTGTTGGGCAGGTGACAGGTTCTCTGGTACTGATGAGCAGGTGGCAGGTACTCGGGTACTCCGATAGGCAGGTGACAGGTACTCGGGTACTCTGATGGGCAGGTGACAGGCAGGTGATAGGTACTGATGAGTAGTACTCACTGACTGATAGGTGATACTGTACTGATGGGTACTGATGATCAGTACTGATACGTGATAGGTACTGATGAGTACTGATTAGTAGTGATGGGTACTGATGAGCAGGCGGCAAGTACTTGGGTACTTCAGGCGTCAGGTACTCTGATGAGCAGGTGGAAGGTACTCGGGTACTCTGATGGGTAGGTGACAGGTACTCAGGTACTCTGATGACGGGTACTCCGTTGACAGGTACTCAAAGTACCCGAGTACCTGTCATCAGAGTACCCGAGTACCTGTCATCAGAGTACCCGAGTACATGTCATCAGAGTACCCGAGTACCCGTCATCAGAGTACCCGAGTACCTGTCAGAGTACCCGTCATCAGAGTACCCGAGTACCCGTCATCAGAGTACTCGAGTACCTGTCATCAGAGTACCCGAGTACCTGTCATCAGAGTACCCGAGTACCTGTCATCAGAGTACCCGAGTACCCGTCATCAGAGTACCCGAGTACCTGTCATCAGAGTACCCGAGTACCCGTCATCAGAGTACCCGAGTACCTGTCATCAGAGTACCCGAGTACCCGTCAGAGTACCCGAGTACCTGTCATCAGAGTACCCGAGTACCTGTCATCAGAGTATCCGTCATCAGAGTACCTGAGTACCTGTCACCAGCCCATCAGAGTACCCGAGTACCTGTCATCTGAGTACCTGATGACAGGTACTCGGGTACTTTGATGGGCTAGTGACAGGTGCTTTTTATTGGGGGGGGGGGGCAATCAGTGTGGTTGGGGTGCACTGTAATTGGTAACTAGCTGTTACCACAATCTCCTCCTCACACAGGATCAGTGTGTGAGGAGGAGAACACGGTGACAGCTAGTTACCGTGTTCTCTGTTGACATTTGTGACCGGCTGTGATTGGACACAGCCGGTCACGTGGTAAAGAGCCAATTTCATTGGCTCTTTACCTAGATCGGGGATCGACTCTGTCCGAGGGACGAGCCTCGTCCCCGATCGCTGCTCTGCGCGCCCCCGGGGGCGCGCATTGCAGAGAGAACGAGCGGCTCGTGCTGGAGCCGCTCATGTGATCGGCTGTGATTGACACAGCCGATCACGTGGTAAACAGCCAATTTCTATTGGCTGTTTACCCTGATCAGGGATGGGCTATGTCCGAGGGACGAGCCTCATCCCTGATCGCGCCGCTGCGCGCCGCCGGGGGCGCGCAGTAGCAGCTAGAATGGGCCGACGTCATATGACGGCGGCCCGGATCTAGACAACCACTTTGCCGACGTCATTTTACATGACTCGGTATGGAAGTGGTTAACTTCAGCTTTTTCACAGATGGCTTCAAGTTACCATTTAAAATTTGCTGAAATTTTATTGAATCCATTTTTCCTTCTACTCATGAGATGTTCCCTGTGCCACTGGCTGCAATACAACCCCAAAGCATAATTGATCCACCCCCATGCTTAACAGTTGGACAGAGGTTCTTTTCATTAAATTCTGTGCCCCTTCTTCTCCAAACGTACCTTTGCTCATTCCGGCCAAAAAGTTCAATTTTAACCTCATCGGTCCACAGAACTTGTTTCCAAAATGCATCAGGCTTGTCTATATGTTCATTTGCAAAGTTCAAACACTGATTTTTGTGGTGAGGACGTAGAAGAGGTTTTCTTCTGATGACTCTTCCATGAAGACCATATTTGTACAAGTATCTCTTTATAGTGGAATAGTGTACCACAACTCTAGTGTCTGCCAGATCTTTCTGGAGGGATCGTGCAGTCAAACGTGGGTTTAGAATTGTTTTTCTCACAATCCTGCGAGCTGTTCTGTCTGATATTTTTCTTGGTCTTCCAGATCTTGCTTTAACTTCCACTGTTCCTGATGACTGCCATTTCTTAATTACATTCCGAACAGAGGATATTGACATCTGAAAATGCTTTGCTAGCTTCTTATAGCCTTCTCCAGCTTTGTGAGCGTCAACTATTTTCAGTTTAAATTTTCTAGACAACTGCTTAGAAGATCCCATGGTGCTGATTGTTGGGGCAAGGTCAGATGAGTCTGGGCATTTAAAACCTTTGAGATTGACATCACCTGGTCTTCGCAGACAATGATTGAGAACAATCCATGACACTGGCAGGTCTCAGCCTTGCAAAGGGGGCAGTGCATGCTATAAATTCTGCAGGGTGCCCAAACTTTTGTAGATGCCATTTTTTTGTTTTCTGTAATTTTGAAAGTGTCAATGATGGAAATAAAATCGAACTTTTGTTGACATACGTATAAGAATGTCTAATCTGTAATTTGATGCCTTTTGGAGATTTTTCCATCTTTCCTTGGCTTCTTTATGCACATTAATACAAATTTTTACCTGGGGTGCCCAAACTTTCGATCACCACTGTGTATATATAACTGCTCAAAAAAATTAAAGGAACACTTTTTAATCTTTTTTAAAAGTATAACTTTTTAAAGTAAAGCATCAAGTCTATTAAACTCCTAGGATATTGATCTGGTAAGTTAAGTAGCAGAGGGGGTTGGTAATCAGTTTCAGCTGCTTTGGTGTTAATGAAATTAACAACAGGTGCACTAGATGGGCAACAATGGAAGATCTTCAAAACTGGAATGGTTTTATAGGTGGAGGTCACTGACTTTTTTTTTCCTACTCCTCTTTTCTGACTGTTTTTCACTAGTTTTGCATTTGGCTAGGGTCAGTATCACTACTATTAGCACGAGGCGAAACCTAGGCCCTATAGCGGTTGCACAGGCATTCCAACTCCTCCAGAATGACACATTAATATGTGCCATTGCCAGAAGATTTGCTGTGTGTCCCAGCACAGTCTCAAGAGCATAGAGGAGATTCCAGGAGACTGGCAGTTACTCTAAGAGAGCTGGACAGGGCCGTAGAAGGTTCTTAACCCATTGGTAGGACTGGTATCGGCTCCTTTGTACAAGGAGGAACAGGATGAGCACTGCCAGAGCCCTATAAAATGACCTCCAGCAGGCCACTGGTGTGAATGTCTCTGACCAAACAATCATAAACAAACTTAATGAGGGTGGTTTGAGGGCCTGACATCCTCTAGTGAGCCCTGTGCTCACTGCCCGGCAACATGGAGCTTGATTGGCATTTGCCATTGAACACCAGAATTGGCAGGTCTGCCATTGGCACCCTGTGCTTTTCACAGATGAGAGCAGGTTCACCCTAAGCACATGTGACAGATGTGAAAGGGTCTGAAGAAGACGCAGAGAATGTTATGCTGCCTGTAAAATCATGCAGCATGACCAGTTTGGTGGTGAGTCAGTGATGGTCTAGGGTGGCATATCCATGGAGGGATGCACAGACCGCTAAACAATGGCACCCTGACTGCCATTAGGCATCAGGATGAAATCCTTGAACCCATTGTCAGACCCTACGCTGGTGCAGTGGGTCCTGGGTTCCTCCTGGTGCACAACTATGCCCAGCCCCTAGTGGTGAAAGTATGCAACCAGTTCCTGGAGGATGAAGGAATTGATACCACTAAATGGCCCCCAGACTTGCCTGACCTAAATCCAATAGAACACCTCTGGGACATTATGTTTCAGTCTGTCTGATGCTGCAAGGTTGCACGTCAGTCTCTTCAGGAGCTCAGTGATGCCCTAGTCCAGATCTGGGAGAAAATAACCCAGGACACTATGCGTCGTCTCATTAGGAGCATGCATACAAGCACTTGGGGGCCATACAAACTATTGAGTACCATTTTGAGTTGCTGCAATGAAATTTCAGCAAAATAGACTAGCCTGCTGCATCATTTTTTCACTTTGATTTTCGGGTTGTCTTTGAATTCAGCCCTCTGTAGGTTGATCATTTTCATTTCCATCAAACTATGTGGCATCCTTTCGTTCCTAACACATTACCCAGTCCATATCAGTATAGATATCCAGCATGATATTGTTCCCCATTGAGATCTGATGTGTTCACAAGGTGTTTTTTAATTTTTTTTGAGCAGTGTGTACACCCCTCACATTTTTGTAAATGTTTTATTATATCTTTTAATGTGAGAACACTGAAGAAATGACACTTTGCTACAATGTAAAGTAGTGAGTGTACAGTTTGTATAACAGTGTAAATTTGCTATCCCCTCAAAATAACTCAACACATAGCCATTAATGTCTAAGACGCTGGCAACAAAAGTGAATACACCCCTAAGTGAAAATGTCCAAATTGGGCCCAATTAGCCAATTTCCCTCCCCGGTATCATGTGACTTGTTAGTGTTACAAGGTCTCAGGTGTGAATGGGGAGCAGGTGTGTTAAATTTGGTGTTATTGCTCTCACTCTCTCATACTGGTCACTAGAAGTTCAAAAGGGCACCTCATGGCAAAGAACTCTCTTAGGATTTGAAAAAAAAGAATTGTTGCTCTACATAAAGATGGCCTAGGCTATAAGAAGATTGCTAAGACCCTGAAACTGAACTGCAGCATGGTGGCATAGACCATACAGCTGTTTAACAGGACAGGTTCCACTCAGTACAGGCCTCGCCATGGTTGACCAAAGGAGTTGAGTGCAAGAAAATAGATGTATGAGTGCTGTATGATGTATGAGTGCTGCCAGAATTGCTGCAGAGATTGAACGGGTGGGGGGTCAGCCTGTCAGTGCTCAGACCATACACTGCATACTGCATCAAAGTGGTCTGCATGGCTGTCGTCCAAGAAGGAAGCCTCTTATAAAGATGATGCACAAGAAAGCCCACAAACAGTTTGCTGAAGACAAGCAGACAAAGGACATGGATTACAGGAAACATGTCCTGTGGTTTAATGAGACCAAGATAAACGTATTTGTTTCAGATGGTCTCAAGCGTGTGTGGCTGCAACCAGGTGAGGAGTTCAAAGACAAGTATATCTTGCCTACAGTCAAGCATGGTGGTGGTAGTGTCATGATCTAGGGCTGCATGAGTGCTGCCGGCACTGGGGAGCATCAGTTCATTGAGAGAACCATGAATGTCAACATGTACTGTGACATACTAAAGCATGCCATGATCCCCTCCCTTCAGGGACTTGGCCCCAGGGCAGTATTCCAACATGATAACGACCCCAAACACACTTCCAAGACGACCACTACCTTGCTAAGTAAGCTGAGGGTAAAGGTGATCGCAAAGCATATCTCCATACCTAAACCCTACTGAGAATCTGTAGGGCATCCTCAAACAAAAGGTGGAGGAGCGAAAGGTCTCTAACTTCCACCAGCTCTGTGATGTCATCATGGAGGAGTGGAAGAGGACTCCAGTGGCTACCTGTGAAGCTCTGGTGAACTCCATGCCCAAGATGGTTGAAGCATTTCTGGAAAATAATGGGGGGCATTCAAAATATTGACACTTTTGGCCCAATTTGGACATTTTCACTTAGGGGTGTACTCACTTTTGTCGCCAGCGGTTTAGACATTTATGGCTGTGTGTTGAGTTATTTTGAGGGGACAGCACATTTACACTGTTATACAAGCTGTACACTCACTACTTTACATTGCAGCAAAGTGTCATTTCTTCAGTGTTGTCACATGAAAATAATAAAATATTTACAAAAATGTGAGGGGTGTACTTACTTTTGGGAGATACTGTATATATATATATATATATATATATATATATATATATATATATTAGGATTGGGACTCCTGCCTTCACACACACATTAACTTTTACGGCATCCAAGTCTTAGTCCGTAGGGTTCAATATTGAGTTGGCCCGCTCTTTGGAGCTATAACAGCTTCAACTATTCTGGGAAGGTTTAGAAGTGTGTCCATAGTAATGTTTGACTATTCTTCCAGAAGTGCATTTGTGAGGTCAGGCACTGGTGTTGGATGAGAAGGCCTAGCTCGCGACGCAATCTCCGCTCTAATTCTTTCCAAATGTGTTCTATTGGGTTGAGGCAGGCCAGTCAAGTTCCTCCACCCCAAACTTGCTCATCCATGTCTTTATTTACCTTGCTTTATGCACTGGTCCAAATCATTAGAGAGGTAGAGGGGGATTATGGTGTGGGGTTGTTTTTTAGGGGTTGGGCTTGGCCTTTTAGTTCCAGTGAAGGGAACTCTTAAGGCATCAGCATACCAAGACATTTTTGACAAATTAATGCTCCCAACTTTGTGGTAATAGTTTGGGGATGGCCTTTCCTATTCCAACGTGACTGCACACCAGTGCACAAAGCAAAGTCCATAAAGACATAGATAAATGAGTTTGGGGTGAAGGAACTTGACTGGCCTGCACAGTCCTTACCTCAACCCGATAGAACATCTTTAGGATGAATTAGAGCAGGGACTGTGAGCCAGGTCTTTTCGTCCACATCAGTGCCTGACCTCACAAATGCGCTGCTGGAAGAATTTTCAAACATTCCCATAGGCACACTCCTAAACCTTGTGGACAGCCTTCCCACAATTGTGGAAGCTGTTATAGCTGCGAAGGGTGGACCAACTCAATATTGAACCCTACGGACTAAGATTGGGATGCCATTAAAGTTCACGTGCCGGAAAAAAAAAAATGGAGCACGCGCAATGTTTTGGAAGCAATGGAATGCCTGGCTACTCCACCCAGCATGTACTGTCCGCTTATAATTACACCTAACCAGCATCACCCTTGTCTTAGCTCACTTCAAGGTATCAAGAAGAGTTATCTCACTCTACTGTACAATCTAGAAATTCTAAACAATCCCACAGTTGAAACTGTACAGCACTACCTACTATCTCTGAGGATATGTTGTTATCTGCCTAATGCACTTACACAGATCTATTTTTCATGTTGTTATCGTGGTATTTGTCTTGCTATTGTACTGACTTCCATAACCCCTTGGGTTGCTTTTCTGTTTATCTTTATTTTCTCCATAAAATAAATTTCAAGTAAAAAAAAAAAAAAAAAAAAAAAAGCCAAACGTCCCAATACTTTTGGTAATAAGTTCTAAAAAGTCAAGTATACTGTTTTTTTTTTTTTTTTTTTGTCTCTTACAATTGTTTTCAGGCTTCTTTTTTGTCCTCTGCTACTAGTGCAATGTTCGCTCTATGCGTACTACAATTCCCATAGCACTGAATATGTCTGCATGTAGATGTGTAGTCCACCTCGGGGGAGCATGCAGAACAAACATGGCCATCCTAGAACAGAAAGTGTGAGAACAGCAGAAAAGAGCTTGCATTAGAGAAATTAAACAAAGTACGAGGGAAAAGGTACATTCTACTTATTGCACATACATGCTTAATACTTAACAAAAATGGGCTGCACTTCATAGCTGAGCTTTGTTATCATTGGACATTAAACATTGAGACTTTCCAGCATTGATTACAAAACCCTGGTGCAATTATGTTAGCACAGCTGAAAACTGTTGTGCTGATTAGAGAAGCTATAAAACTGGCCCTTCCTTTGAGCTAGTTGAGTATCTGGAGCATCAGCATTTGTGGGTTTGATTATATTCTCAAAATGGCCAGAAAAGGAGAACTTTCTTTTGAAACTCAACAGTCTATTCTTCTTCTGAGAAATGAAGGCTATTACATGCGAGAAATTGCTGAGACACTGAACACTTGTTTAATTATAGCTGCTAAATTCCCCCCCTTTTTTTTTTTTTTTAATCAGGGAAAAAAAATTGTAAGAAAAAATAAACCAAATAATTTAACTTGAAGATGCCAATCTGATGAAATATTTTCTTTCAATAGCCCTGATTAAGAAACTAGGCAGGGAAAACACTGGGTTCTGGGGACCAGGGGCTTTACCCAAAAAATTGGATGCAGTGCTGTATACAATATATAATTTCTGAAATACAATATACTGTTCTATTAACCACTTGCCGACTGCCGCACAACTATATACGGTGGCAGTCAGCCCCTCCTGGGCAAAGTGACGTACCGGTATGTCACTCGCCTGCGAGCCAATAGGGGGCGAGCGCGCCGCCAGAGGCGCGCTTCCGCCCCCACTCGTTTGCTGGGATCCCCGCGTGAGTGGCCGGCGGCTCCGATGTCCACCGGCCACTCGCGATCTCCCGCTGGAGAGGGAGAAAGGCAGGCGGCTGATGTAAACAAAGCCTCCTGTCATTCTCCCTGGTGTAACAGCAGAGATCATACGATCCTGCTATGAAGGATCGTATGTCTCTGTGGTTGCATCAAAAGACACTCCCCTTGACAGCTAGAATCACGCCCCTAGGGATACACTTAACCCCTTGATCACTAATAAAGTTAACCCCTTCCCTGCCAGTGTCATTTTTACAGTAACCGTGCATATGTATAGCACTGATTACCGTAGTAATGTCACTGGTACCCCCAAAAGTGTCAAAATTGTTAGTCAGGGGTCCGATCTGTCCACCGCAATGTCGCAGTCCCGGAAAGAAAAATCGCAGATCGCCGCAATTACTAGTTTAAAAAAAAAAACATTAAAAATTACATAAATCTTTCCCTTAGTTAGTAAACGCAATAACTTTTGCGCAAACTAATCAAAATACGCTTATTGCGATTTTTTTTACCAAAAATATGTAGCAGAAAACAAATTGGCCTAAAATGTTAAAACATTTTTGATTTTTACACTTTTTTGGTGGGAATTTCATATAAAAAAGTTAAAAAACATTGTTATTTTTTCAAAATTACGCTCTTTTTTTGTTTATAGCGCAAAAAATAAAAATCGCACAGGTGATCAAATACCACCAAATGAAAGCCCTGTTTGTGGGAAAAAAAGGACGTCAATTTCATTTGGGTACAGTGTCACACGACCGCGCAATTGTCCATTAAATTCACACAGTGCTGAATCGCAAAATAGGCCCTGGTCAGGAAAGGGGTAAAATCTTCCGGGGGCTTAAGTGGTTAAACCCAAACACATATTAATTGCACAGGTTCTGTGGCTGATAAAGGGGGTAATTAAACTCACTCACTGCCTTATCTGCATTAAATTAGCCCCAGAACCGGTGCAGCTAATATGTGCTTGGGTTTAAAGGGATGAGGTGGCAACCCTTGGAATATCACATGTTGAAACCTCAGAGGTGCAACTCCACTAAGTGTCCTCAAGAGATTTTATCTTCTGCACCCTCTGTGGAGGACGGGATGAATTATGAGACTTTCCCCTGGTAATGGTGGTCAAGGAGGGTTGCCAATCAATAGTGATCCTTCTTGATGGCACATATTCTTGGGTCCTTTTGTAGGCTTTGAAGCATGAGGGAGCCTATGCACCGCAATTTTGCGGAGGCATAAGAAGCAGACTCCTCAGGGTCACTGAGGATTACAGTATCTGGTACTACCTCCCCCCAGCCACGTTCTACTCCCAAGGGTTCTGGGGATAGAAAACCATTTGTTGAAGGTTGACATATGTCTTCCTCTGCTTCAATGCCTCCAAAACTGCCATAATCCTCCTCCTCCTTCTTCTCCTCTTGTGTGTTCTGTGTTGTCTGAAGACTGGTGTCTGTATAAAGCGGGCCTTGAGAGAAAAGGAAGTCCTCTTCCTCCTGCAGCTCTGCCTCGAGTGCTCTGTCCATAATGCCACACAAAGACTGCTCCAGCAGGAAATCAACAGGGATTTTGTCACTGATGCATGCATTGTCACGGCTCACCATTCTTGTGGCCTCCTCAAATGGTGACAGTACAGGGCATGCATCTTTTATCAGCAGCCACTGGCGTAAGGAGTAAAAGCTGAGCTGGCCTGAGGCTGTCATTGTGCCATACTCACACAGGTACTCATTGATGGCCCCCTGCTGCATGTGCAGCTGCTGCAGCATTGCCAAAGTCGAGTTCTACATGATGGGCATGTCACAAATCAGGAGGTTTACAGGCAGGTGCAATTCCCGCTGAATTTCAGCCAACAGAGCACTGGCTGTGTATGACCGCCTGAAATGGCTACAGACTCTTCTGGCCTGCTTTAGCAGAACTTCCAACCCTGGGTATCTCTTTAGGAAATGCTGCACCACCAAATTGAGGACATGTTGCAGGCATGGTACATGTGTCAACTTTCCCTGTCTAAGGGCAGACAGGAGGATTGTGCCATTATCGCACACCACCATTCCTGGCTCCAGCTGGAGTGGTGTGAACCACCTCTGGGCCTGCCCCTGCAGAGCTGCAAAAATCTCTGCTCCGGTGTGGTTCCTGTCCCTTAGACACGCCAACTGAAGCACTGCATGGAACCTTTTAGTCTGGCTCGTTGAATAGCCCCTTGAACGCTTAAGGGGGATTTGTGGTTCGTAGGACAATTCTGAAGAGGTGGGCATGAAGGAGGAGGGGGTAGAGCTGACAAATCTCGCATCATCATCACTAGCTGTATGGAGATGTGGCGGCACAACAAGCTGCAACACTGAACCCTGTCCTGCATCCTTCCAAGCAGAGTTACCCAGTCTGCTGTGAATGAAATATAGCATCCCTGATAATGCTTGCTGGACCACATGTCAGCAGTAATGTGGACTTTGCCTCTCACTGCCTTGCCCAACAATGCCACAACATTGCCTTTCACGTGATAGTACAGAGCTGGAATGGCCTTACATGGAAAGAAATACCGACTGGGAACCTGCCATTGTGGTGCACATTCTGCAAATTCACAGAAGGGAGCAGAATCCACCAGACAGAAAGGCAGAAGTTAGAAAGCCAGCTTTGACAAGCTTGCATTTAGATGCCGGGCATGTGGGTGGCAGTGACTGTATTTTTTTTCGCTGCAGCAGATGGGGCAGAGAAATTAGCCCGCTATAGTCTACAGCTTGTGGTGTGCTAATGGCAGATGTGCTGCAAGAACTGGGACACCCTGCCTTATACCATCATCCCTGTCAGTGGAGGCTGCTGAGAGTTCATGAGGTATAGCAGGGGTAGACTGTGGTGAGTGAGGAACAGGAACAGAATTGCGTCTCTTTTGTGTGGCTTTCAGGTGCTCTTGCCAATGAGCTGAGTGGTGGGAGGTTAAATGCCTTGTCAAGCATATGGTACACAAATGGCTGGTGTTTTTGCCACGCTTGATGTGCTTGAGACAAAGTTTGCAGATTGCAACTGTGCAATCGGTTGCACATATGCTAAAAAAGGCCCAGACAGCTGAGCTGTGAGAAGGGTGCTGGGAGATAACAGCTCCACAATGTGATGGAACAGAGTGGGTACTCTCTACTCTTCCATGATGGCTGCCTCGTTGGGGTTGTGCCTCACCCTCACTTTCCTCCTCTGCTCTATCCAGCACCCAAGTCACATCAGTGACCTCATCATCTCCTTCATCCTCTTTACCACTGGAGACAACTTGGCAATTTGCTGCGGCTGGGGAACATTTTCACTCCCAATTTGTGTACCAGCGTTCTCATGTTCCTACCTTTCTCAAACTCAGAACCAACATCCGAATCGAGTAATAGCTGTGCATAATCAAGGAGCAAGTGGCTGATGCTGTGTTCAAATAACTCAGCTGACTCCTTCATGCCTGATGCTGGGGCTATGGCAGGAATAGCTGTGGACAACAAGGCAGATTTAGCCACTCTGACAGCTGCAGTGGACTGTGCACTAGTCTCTACTTGGGTGACAGAGGATGAGGAGGATGAAGGTGGTTTAGTAAGCCAGTCCCCCACCTCCTCAGCATGCTGTGGCTGGATAGCACAGGCAACATCATTAAACAGAGGAAATGATGCCCTGCCTGAGGACTGACAATGTCCAACTTTGCCTGTGGACACATACGCTGCTGGCCCCCTCACAGTGCCAAGGGAATGTCTGCCTCTCCTTGTTGGCCTCCCAGACATAATGGGAAGCTGCTTATTAACAAAATGTAATAAAAATGTGGAAATGTGTAAGTGGATGCACTTAAATCAATGCAAAGTAGTGTTTGGTGCACTTTAACCTGTGTACTTACTACACAGACACACTCGACCGACACACTACAATATACTGCAGTAAAACTGCTCTAACGCACAGAAATTTACTGCAATAAATGTGCACTAATGCACATAAATATATTGCATTAAACCTGCAGTAACGCACAGAAATATTCTGCATTAAATATGCAGTAATGCACAGAAATATACTGTGTTAAAGGGCACATAATGCACTGAATTATACTGCAGTAAACATGCACTAATGCACAGAAATATCCTGAACGCACAGAAATATTCTGCGTTAAATGGCAACCTACCTTCAGTACTTACCTGTTGATCCTGCCTGCTGCACTTTCCATTACAAACTTCTTCCAGCCGTGTGCAGCCTGCACCATCCTCAGCGCTCCTGGGTCCTAGTGCTCACCTCCTCTGCTGTTCACCTGCAGAGAGATCTCCCTACCACCAACTCTCACAGCTGGCAATCTCTGCTACTTTGGGCTCTGTGCTTCCTGTTACTACCTTCAGGGACACAAAGCTCTCAGCCAAAAGGAGAGCCCTCTAAGCATTTCAGCTTCAGGACCAGGTACGTGACAGTTCCAGTCAGCCATAAGATGTCTGAAGCCAACAGAGGTGCGTCTCCACTAGAGGCTTTGTGCCAACAAGTTACAGCCCTCACACAAGCTGTAGAGATTCTACAAGAAGGCTATATGCAACTAGAAGGTCACCATCACAGCATACCCTCTACATCCTTTTTTGCTTACCAGAATACAGCACATGCGGCCTCTGCTCCAGCTTCTGCTCTTTTTGAACACACCACTGTCATGCCTACGGTAGTGGCATCTCCACCTGAACCAAGAGTCCCCATACCCAAACGTTTCTCCTGGGACCAAAGAAAATTCAGATCGTTTAAGAATGCTTGTCAGTTATACCTAGCTCTGCAGCCACAGACATTCTCCCTTGAAACTGTCAAAGTCAGTTTCATCATCTCCTTGCTCACAGAAGAACCACAATCCTGGGCCCATCATCTTATGGAACAAAGTAACCCTGTCCTAGACTTCAGCCTTTTTTGGAGCCATGTCACAGCTCTATAATGACCCCCAGCGAATGGCTTCGGCCAAGGTGGCCCTGCACACACTCCAGCAAGGGAACCGGCCTGTAGAGGACTATACGGTTGAATTCTGCAAATGGTCAGCAGATACAGACTGGAATGAGGGCTGCACTCAAGTACCAGTTCCCGCTTGATCTGTCCAAGGCGCTTAAAGATGAGCTGGCCCGGGTGGAACCTCCTGCTACCCTTGAACGCCTTATACAGTTGGCTATACAGTTTGACCGCCGATTACGGGAGCAGCGGTCCGAAAGGATTCAATCTTACAAACCGCCAGTAATCACCACTACACCCATATCCTCTTCAGCACCTCTTGATAGAGAACCCATGCAATTCGGCCTGGTGTGGCCTTCCGTGACCCCTGAAGAGAGGATCCGCCGGCGGCAAGCCAACCTTTGTCTATATTGTGGCGGTACTGGACATTTTCTTCGAAACTGCCCTGTGAGACCCAGTAAGTTCCTGTCCTCTCGTCCCACATATGCCTCGGTCGCTGGATCCTCTCCCGCTCATATCATCTTGCCTGTCTCACTGCAAGTGGCAAAAGGGGAAGTCAAATTCCAAGCCATAGTTTATTCAGGCGCCTGCAGTTGTTTCCTCAATCTTACATTCGCTAAAAAATTACGGATTCCATTTAGACCTAAGAGACCGAGTCTTACTGTTCACCTAGCAGGTGGCACCATTCCCAAGTCGGGCCCATTACCTAAGAAACTGAACCAATTCTAATGATTACTGACTCTGGACATCAAGAGTTCCTGTGTTTCGATGTTCTCTACTCCCCCATGTTTCCAGTAATATTGGGCATTTCCTGGTTGCAGGCCTATAATCCCAAGATTGACTGGTCTAAAGGGGAAATCATGTTCTCTTCAGTCTACTGCCAGCAGCACTGTTTCGCTCCTGAACCATTGGACTCTCCCATCTGCCTGACTGTTCAGCCAGTCTCAAATGTCGGTCAGTATGTGCCTACCAGCTATCATGACTTCCTGGATGTGTTCAATAAGAAGAAAGTCGATGTGTTGCCACCTCATCACTCCTATGACTGTCCTATTGAGCTACTTCCAGGTGCAGAAATTCCTTTTGGTCGGATTTTCCCATTATTATTATCAGAAATAGAGCCGGAGGCTCTACGAATCTACATAAATGAGAATCTGTATAAAAGATTTATCTGTCCATCCCGTTCCCCTGCAGGAGCAGGAATCTTCTTTGTTCAAAAGAAGGATCATACACGCAGACCTTGTGTAGATTACAGGGGATAAAACAAAATTACCATCAAGAACCGCTACCCGCTCCCTCTCATACCCAAACTATTTCAAATATTTTGAGCAGCTCAAGTTTTCACTAAACTGGATCTACGAGGTGCCCACAACTTAGTCCGAATTAGACAAGGAGACGAGTGGAAAACGGCCTTTCCGAACCGTCTCTGTTTCCGTTTCGGACATTTGAATACCTTGTGATGCCTTTCGGACTTTGCAATGCCCCGTCCACTTTCCAACAACCGATAAATGATATCTTTAGAGAATTTCTGGATCCTAAACCTAAATTACCTATAGCACATTTCTAGAGGGTACTTCATGTGTGAGGTGGAGTTCCTTAACAATTCACATGGTTTGCCATCTGGTAGGATATATCATTATCTTGAGGAGAATTAGATACAACTTCATTCCAATATATGCTTTCAGTGTTATTGGCACATGGACCTATTTCCATAATTATTGAACTTTATGGACTAATCAATTCACTGTTTGATTGTACATTGATATATTTTTAATATTTTTTTTCTTGCATATTAACCAGAAGTGCACTTCTATACATTCTATATATATTTTTAAATATACAGTATATGTTTTCACATCACTTTTGGTATTCAGGTGATATATAGGTGCAGCTCTTTGGTAACTCATTACACTTCAGCGCAGAAACACACCTTTGTTTAACAAATGTCCCAGAACATTACAGGGGAAGAAACTGTCATGTTCCAGAACATTACAGGTAAAAGGACTGCCATGTACTAGAACACTACAAGGGAAGAGACTTTCATGTACTAGAACACTACAGGGGAAGAAACTGTCATGTACTAGAACCAGTGCTTTAAGTGGGCCGGTACGCACGGGTACTCAGTACCGCCACTTCCAAATATGTCTCTTGAGCATACCGCCACCTCTCCGTGCACCTTAGTGTACCGGTACGCTCATTTTCCACTCCAGAGCCAGACCAGTCACCACCAGTGAGTACCCCTGCTCTGGAGTCCCAGCCCAGGCCAGCAGCATCGGCAGAGCTGCCACGCTGCTGGCCTGTACTGCAGTGCACTGGTTGCTATCGCCGCCCGGCGTCTAGCAACCAGTGATGTCTTCTGAGGAGGAGGAGAGCGAGGCCCCAGCATACACTGCAGAGCCTTCTTCCTCCTCTGCTGCGCACCGAGTGGAGTGTTGGCTCCACCCACCTCCTCCCTCCAGCTACTCTAGGCCAGCACAGCACAGTGAGTCCCGTGTGTCAGCCTCAGCCTAAAAATGTAAGTAGGAGCAGTTCTGGGGACCCTGATGTGGGGTGGGATGGGATAGGATAGGATGGGGGGGCTCTGTGGGACCCTAATGTGAGGGGGATGCTCTGTGGGGACCCTGATGTGGGATGGGATGGGGGGGCTCTGTGGGGACCCTAATGTGAGGAGGGGGTGCTCTGTGGGGACCCTGATGTGGGATGGGAGAGGGGGGCTCTGTGGGGACCCTAATGTGAGGAGGGGGGTGCTCTGTGGGGACCCTGATGTGGGATGGGATGGGGGGGGCTCTGTGGGGACCCTTATGTGAGGAGGGGGGTGCTCTGTGGGGACCCTGAAGTGGGATGGGATAGGGGGGGATCTGTGGGGACCCTAATGTGAGGAGGGGGGTGCTCTGTGGGGACCCTGATGTGGGGTGTGGGGGTGCTCTGGGGACCCTGATGTGGGGGGGGGGGTGCTCTGTGGGGGCCCTGATATAAAAAAAAATGTATAGGCTATAATAGAGTACCGACACCTCTTTTGGCCCACTTAAAGCACTGACTAGAACACTACAGGGGAAGAAATTGTCATGTACAAGAACACTATAGGGGCAGAGCCTGTCGTGTTCCAGAACATTACAGGGGAAGAGACTGCCATGTGCTAGAACACTACAGGGGAAGAGACTGTCATGTTTCAGAACACTACAGGGGAAGAGACTGACATGTACTACTACACTACAGGGGGAGAGACTGCCATGTACTAGAACACTACAGGGGAAGAAACTGTCATGTACTAAAACACTACAGGGGAAGAGACTGTTATGTTCCAGAACACTACAGGGGAAGAGACTGCCACGTACTAGAACACTACAAGGGAAGAAACTGTCATGTTCCAGAACAGTACAGAGGAAGAGACTGCCATGTACTAGTACACTACAGGGGAAGAGACTGCCATGTACAAGAACACTACAGGGGAAGAGACTGTTATGTTCAAGAACACTACAGGGGAAGAGACTGCCATGTACTAGAACACTACAGGGGAAGAAACTGTCATGTACTAGAACACTACAGGGAAAGAGACTCTCATATTACAGAATGATATAGGGGTAAAAGTCTGCCATGTTAACCCCTTGGAGCCTATGCCTTTTTCTGACATTTGTTGCCTACTAGTTAAAATCAGTATTTTTTGCTAGAAAATTACTTAGATCCCTCAAACATTATATATATATATATATATATATATATATATATATATATATATATATATATATATATATATATTGTGACAGGAAGTCAGGTAAATCTGGGAATGTAGTCACAGGCAGGAGATACATTTCCACCTGATTTAGAAAGTTCACTAATTACTATAGGGTGTTGGCTACAGAGCTAGCCAGCAGGAAGTTGAAAGGCCTTCAGCTGTTCGGAATGAGGAAATGAAGGCCTCTATAATTTGTCCAGAGGAAGTCTATGGATTGCTGCCTCCTGTCGCCGTGTGGGCTGAGAGAGGAGGACAGACATATGTGTGCCTCCCAACGCTGAGGAAGCCTGGGAGAAGGACTGCTGTCTCCTGAAGCCATGTGGGCTGGGAGAAGGAGGACAGTCAGATGTGTGCCTCCCGACAAGCTGGTGAGCATGGGAGAAGACCCCTGAAGTGATGTGCGCTAAGGAGGGTAAACAAGTGTGAAGACTACTCGAAGTAAGGTCTTGGATCATCTCAAGGTGAGAAGAGAAACTATTTCCACATAGAAATAGTTTCTCTTCTCACCTTGAGATGATCCAAGACCTTACTTCGAGTAGTCTTCACACTTGTTTACCCTCCTTAGCGCACATCACTTCAGGGGGTCTTCTCCCATGCTCACCAGCTTGTCGGGAGGCACACATCTGACTGTCCTCCTTCTCCCAGCCCACATGGCTTCAGGAGACAGCAGTCCTTCTCCCAGGCTTCCTCAGCGTTGGGAGGCACACATATGTCTGTCCTCCTCTCCCAGCCCACACGGCGACAGGAGGCAGCAATCCATAGACTTCCTCTGGACAAATTATAGAGGCCTTCATTTCCTCATTCCGAACAGCTGAAGGCTGTCTATCTATCTATCTATCTATCTATCTATCTATCTATCTATCTATCTATCTATCTATCTATCTATCTATCTATCTATCTATCTATCTATCTATCTATCTATCTATCTATCTATCTATCTATCTATCTATCTATCTATCTATCGATATATATACAGTATATATATATATATATCTATATATATATATATATATATATATATATATATATATATATATATATATATATATACATATATATATATATATATATATATATATATAGATAGATATATATATATATATATATAGATAGATATATATATATTTTTTTTTTACCTTACAGAATAAAATGGTGATTGTTGCAATATGTTATGTCAAATGGTATTTGCGCAGAGGTCTTTTAAATGCAATTTTTTGGGAAGATATACACTTTCATTAAATAAAAAATAAAAAAAACACAATATAGTCCAATTTTTTTGTATAATGTGAAAGATAATGTTACGTTAAGTAAATAAAAACTGTGTCATGCTTTAAAATTGCGCACACTTGTGGAATGGCAACAAACTATGGTACTGCATTCTGTGTGTTTCTCCTGAGCCCTGCACTCAGGAAGTTATTTGCTCCTTCTCCTGGCACTTTGTGCATTATGCACTCCAGACCCATGATGAACTCTGTGTGCTATGCAATTCTAAACACTGCAAATGCACCACTGTTCATTACATAGTCCTAAGCCTTACACTCTGTGTATCACTTATTCTTGGGCCCTCCACTCTGTGTATTACATACCTTTGAGTCCTGTTACTTACACCTGAGCCCTGCAGTCTGTATGTTACTTGCTCTTGAGCCCTGCACTCTGTGTGTTACTTAGTGCTGAGCCCTGCACTCATTGTATTATGCACTCTTAAGTCCTGCACTCATTGCATTATGCATTCTTTGTATTACACAGTTCTGATCCCTGTCCCCTGTGCATTACATGCTGGGAGACTGCATTCTATGTGTTACTTACCCCTGTGTCCTGCAATTTGTGTATTACTTATGCCTGAGCCCTGTGCTCTGTCTGTTTCTTACTGTTGAGCCCTGCACTCATTGCATTATCCACTCCTGATCCCTACATTCTGTGCATTCCGCAATCCTGACTTATGCATCCTGTGCTGCCTCCACCCTGTGTGTTACACGCTCCTGAGCCCTGTACACTGTGCATTACTTACTCCTGAATTCTGCACTCAGAGTATAATTTACTTCTGAGCATTGTACTCTGTGTGTTACTTACTCCTGAGCCCTGCAGTCTGTATGTTAGTTACTGTTGAACCCTGCACTCTGTACGTTATGTACTCCTAAACCCTGCACTGTGTGTGTTATGCACTATTGACCACAGGACTCAGCTGTACTCAATCCTGACCCCTGCAGTCTTAGTATTATGTACAAACCAGATTCCAAAAAAGTTGTGACACTGTAAAAATTGTGAATAAAAACAGAATGCAATGATTTGGAAGTTTCAAATTTCAATATTTTATTCAGAATACAACATAGATGACATATCAAATGTTTAAACTGAGAAAATGTTTTATTTTAAGGGAAAAATAATTTGATTTTAAATTTCATAGCATCAACACATCTCAAAAAAAAATTGGGACAAGGCCATGTTTACTACTGTGTGGCAGTCCCTCTTCTTTTTAGAACAGTCTGAAAATGTCTGGGGACTGAGGAGACAAGTTGCTCAAGTTTAGGAATAGGAATTTTGCCCCATTCTTGTCTAATACAGGCTTCTAGTTGCTCAACTGTCTTAGGTCTTCCTCTTTATGATGCGCCAAATGTTTTCTATGGGTGAAAGATCTGGACTGCAGGCTGGCCATTTCAGTACCCTGATCCTTCTTCTACACAGCCATGATGTTTTATTTGATGCAGCATGTGGTCTGGCATTGTCATGTTGGAAAATGCAAGGTCTTCCGTGAAAGAGGCGACGTCTGGATGGGAGCATATGTTGTTCTAGAACTTGGATATACCTTTCAGCATTGATGGTGCCTTTCCAGATGTGTAAGCTGCCCATGCCACATGCATTCATGCAACCCCATACCATCAGAGATGCAGACTTCTGAACTGAGTGCTGATAACAACTTGGGTTGTCCTTGTCCTCCTTAGTCCGGATGACATGGCATCCTAGTTTTCCAAAAAGAACTTAAAATTTTGATTCGTCTGACCACAGAACAGTTTTCCACTTTGCCACAGACCATTTTAAATGAGCCTTGGCCCAGAGAAAACGCTGGCGCTTCTGGATCATGTTTAGATATGGCTTCTTTTTTGGCCTATAGAGTTTTAGCCGGCAACGGTGAATGGCACGGTGGATTGTGTTCACCGACAATGTTTTCTGGGAGTATTCCTGAGCCCATGTTGTGATTTCTATTACAGTAGCATTCCTGTATGTGATGCAGTGCCGACTAAGGACCCGAAGATCATGGGCATCTAGTATGGTTTTCCGGAATTGACCCTTACGCACAGAGATTGTTCCAGATTCTCTGAATCTTTGGATGATATTATGCACTGTAGATGATGATAACTTCAAACTCTTTGCAATTTTTCTCTGAGAAACTCCTTTCTGATATTGCTCCACTATTTTTCGCTGCAGCATTGGGGGAATTGGTGATCCTCTGCCCATCTTGACTTCTGAGAGACACTGCCACTCTGAGAGGCTCTTTTTATACCCAATTATGTTGCCAATTGACCTAATAAGTTGCAAATTGGTCCATCAGCTGTTCCTTATATGTATATTTAACTTTTCCGGCCTCTTATTGTTACCTGTCCCAACTTTTTTGGAATGTGTAGGTCTCATGAAATCCAAAATAAGCCACTATTTGGCATGACATTTCAAAATGTATCACTTTCAACATTTAATGTTATCTATATTATATTGTGAATAAAATATAATTTTTTGAGATTTGTAAATTAGTCCATTCATTTTTTACTCACAATTTGTACAGTGTCCCAACTTTTTTGGAATTGGGTTTGTACTCTTGACCCCCACACCCTGTGTATTGAGTACTCCTGAGCACTGCACTTCATGCTTTATACACTCTTAACCACGCATTCTGTGTGTTATGCACTCTTGACCCCCACATCTTTTGTATTATGCACTCCTGACCACTGCACTTTGTGTTTTGTACTTTTTTATAGGTAAATTTTACACCTACTAACAGTAGGCCCAGACAGTTTTAGCAGACCTTTGAACTTTACTGCAAAGTCTACTTTAAAGTAGAGTTCCAGCCTTTTCTGTGTTTATTAAAAGTCAGCAGCTACAAAAAGTGTAGCTGCTGACTTTTAATAAACACGCATTCACCTGTTCCAAGATCCAGCGATGCGGTCTCCCGAAGCCTCAATCCTCTCCCTCTGGTCTCAGTGGCACCGGCATCACTAGTGTGGCATCCGGCTGTGACAGCTTGCGGCTTCACAGCCAGGTGAGCACTGCGCATGCGCGAGTTACGCTGCGCGTCTTGATTGGCCGACGATCTTTTGGGACCTCTGACATGTCCCAGAAGATTGCAGGAAGGGAGGGGAAGAGGAGAACTTTGCTCGAAGCGCTGCGGCGCCCCGAGCTGAAGTGGGTGTGGGTACCTGTCAAAACTAGGTACCCGCTTCCCCCCCAAAAAAATTACACTCCAAATGTGGCATGTCAGGGAGTTAGGACTACTTAAAGCAAAAGTTCCACTTTTGGGTGGAACTCCGCTTTAAAGAACCCTTTCAAGTAAAATTAGGTCTCTTTTTTTTTTACACTAAATACAGATAATGTAGAAAAGTCTGGTAAATGATGCCCGTGTAATATCACATTTTTAGCTGTATACTTATTTTAAATTTTGTTAGTTCTTGATTGCAGAACTGCTGTCAGCTTGCATGATAATAAAGGAAACATACACTTAACATAATGAATACCCAGCTGTCTATGAAATGAAAACATGCAAGAGAGCTTATATTAGATACTTTGCGGTAAGTAAAAAGTCTTATGGTGAACAACAGCCAGCAACCACTGTCCCACCGCCTGCTTTCATCATCGGTCAAACCCACTGAATTCCTACATCTAGCAGAGATTGAAAACTTTCTAATACTTCTGCGATGGGCCTGAAGACGGTTCTGCATGTAATGCAGGTTTGAAACATGCTCCAACAAACAGCTCTAGGAAAGAATTTCAAAAAAGTGTGACTTCTGTGTTAGGTGTGCTTTACTTTAATTGGGTATATGAAGATATTATACCCTTCATTGCCAACCTATAGCTGGTCAACCCTGCACAGTTCAAGGAACTACATGCAGAACCTGTTGTGGCCGGCAAACAAACGACTGCAGAAGGATTTACTAGGGCCATACTAAGGGTGAGATGTCTGATTACAGTCTATATGGACCAACTCGACTATAGCAAGGAGCTACATGTAAATGACATGGATGGTGACTTGGTAGAGAGTTGTGATGCCATGGTGGAGGATGTTTGCCAGAAAGGATGTGGATTGGTACTGGTACACGAAGAACAGACCCTGGGACCTCATTGCTGTCTCACGTCACTAAAAAGTGAAAATGCATCATTATTTGAGAAAAGCACCCGAATGGAGGAAGAATTCAGATACCAATCTAGCAGATGGAATAAAAGAGAAAGATATCTCCTGTCCCAGCTTCTAACAGCTGAGAATGAAATACAACTAATAGCTCTGGAATACCAAAAGAAGTTTAGTCACTGTCTAAAACAGCTGGATAACATCTCCAGGAGTTTACCTGCTGTGTGTAAGGTAAGAGCTTTTAGATTACATTATGCAAAACTGCACAATAAGCTTAGTCTATTTAGGTGGTCTTGGCTTGACATATTATCAAATAACCTACATGGCTTAGGACATGTGAAAAAGGTGCGCCGTCTTTTAAAGGTTTTTCAGAATGCATCTTATAAAATTGGTGTTACTACCTTAAAGTTGAGCTCTAGGAAACCTAAAATCCCTCCCTTGCAGTAGAGATGTCCAATGCAGGATCCATAGCTCTGCGTTGGGTGTGAGGACCTTGAAGAGCATAGGGGAGTGCCATCTGCCAGGGATTGGAGGATCAGGTAAGTAAACCTGATTTTTAGTCCACTAGACAGAAACAAGCCATTAACCCTTGCAGTGTGGGTCATTCTGCAAGGGAGGGTTTTTAAGTTTTATGGAGTTGAGCCTATATTTTATAAAAAGCAAATAGCATTTCAACGTGTGTGAATAAATAAATGCCTGTGCTGCTAGTAACAACCCTTCCCTTAATATCCTTTACTACATTACATAAAAAGAACATTTACTTATGGCAAGCCTTTCTGAATATTTGATACATAGCCTATTTAAAAAAATGTAGAAAGTATTCCATAACACCCATTCACAAATCATTTTTTTACTGCTCTATCTAAACAATACTGAAATCTGATTGGTTTCTATACATTAATGCGCATGACATTTCTTTAGGCTGCTTTATAAGGTAATTTCCTTCATTTGTGAGATTTATCTGGTAAAGAATGTGTGAGACAGAGCTTAAAGTGGTACTAAATAGTGATCGACTGATATCGTTTTTTTACCGACGATACCAATACCGATATTTTGGTCATCAGATATTGGTATCGGCCAATATCTGTCGATATTTTCGGACATTACATTTTTTTTTTTTTTTTTTAATGTCTACAGGTACTGTGGTGGAGGGATCTGAGCAGGGCCGACGCTACCGCTAGGCGAACAAAGCAGCCGCCTAGGGCGCAGCCATACCTCCCGCACCTAAGCATCCCTGATTCACCGGGACTGTCCCCGGCGAATCAGGGCTGAGTCCTGGAATGCTTGCGGCGGTGCGGGCACCTTGGTTCCCGCACACCGCCAGTGAGTTACACACACACACACGGCAGCTGGTCTCTCTCCCCAGCTGCCTGTGTCAGTGCAGAGAGCACTGAATCCGCCCCTCCCCCTTCCTGTGTGTTTCCTGTACACAGAGGAGAGGAGGCGGGCAGCAGCTCTTCTCTCTGCAACAGCGCCGTTGTGATCTGAGGTCTGTAATGTTTATTATAAATAATACTAACTTGCAAGGGGGGATGTGTATGGAGCTAGGGGGGTGGAGATGGGGGGGTGTATGGAGATGAAGGGGTGTGTGAAGATGGAGGGGTGTATGAAGCCGGGGGGGGTGTATGGAGATGGAGGGGTGTGTGAAGCTGGGGGGGGGTGTATGGAGATGGAGAGATGGAGGGGTGTATGAAGCTGGGGGGGGGTGTATGGAGATGGAGGGGTATATGAAGCTGGGGGGGGGTGTATGGAGATGGAGGGGTGTGTGAAGCTGGGGGAGGGTTTATGAGGGGGGATGTATGTCATCTTCCTACCACCCCACCCCCTGTCATCTTCATCCCCCCCTGTCATCTTCCTACCATCCCACCCCTGTCATCTTCATCCCCACTGTCATCTTCCTACCATCCCACCCCCTGTCATCTTCACCCCCCCTGTCATCTTCCTACCATCCCACCCCCTGTCATCTTCATCCCCCTGTCATCTTTCTACCATCCCACCCCCTGTCATCTTCATCCCCCCTGTCATCTTCCTACCATCCCACCCCCTGTCATCTTCATCCCCACTGTCATCTTCCTACCATCCCACCCCCTGTCATCTTCATCCCCCCTGTCATCTTCCTACCATCCCACCCCCTGTTAACTTCATCCCCCCTGTCATCTTCCTACCATTCCACCCCCTGTCATCTTCCTACCATCCCACCCCCTGTCATCTTCCTACCATCCCACCCCCTGTCATCTTCATCCCCCATCATCTTCCTACCATCCCACCCCCTGTCATCTTCATCCCCCATCATCTTCCTACCATCCCACCCCCAGTCATCTTCCTACCATTCCACCCCCTGTCATCTTCCTACCATCCCACCCCCTGTCATCTTCATCCCCCATCATCTTCCTACCATCCCACCCCCTGTCATCTTCATCCCCCATCATCTTCCTACCCTCCCACCCCCTGTCATCTTCATCCACCGTCATCTTCCTACCATCCCACCCCCTGTCATCTTCATCCCCCCTGTACCCCACTACCAGCTTCCTACCACCCAAGCCCCTTAAATTTTCTGGTGCACATCATATATGATGAATGCAGGGACATTTTTTCTTCCAGTGAGAACAGGGACACAAGGACATTTCTCCTTCCAGTGAAACCACCAATGCAGGGAATTTTTTATTTCAGTGACACCACGGATGCATTTCTTCCCAAAACCCTGCTCACCCATAGTGCAATGACCCTGTTTAAAATGTTAGGGCGCAAAATAGTCTGGCATCGGCCCTGGATCTGAGGATCTAAAAGACCCCAAGCCCCTCCTCTGCACTTAAAGCATTACAAATGCCAAGTTTGGCTGTTTTGAATGCTGTAAGTTTTTGAATTCGGTGCTACCAGTACCCGGAAGTGATGTCATGACATCATTTCCGGGTACTCGGCGGCGTAGAATTCAAAGAAATGGATACTCAGTCAGATGGCGGCGGTGCGGCAGTGAAGGTAGGATGCCCGGGTCTCCCGGTGGGACAGGAGACCTGGGCGAGCCGCGGAAGGCGACGGGAGGGGGGTGACGTCCTCTCCCACTCCTTGGAATGACAGCCGAGCGGCTTCTCAGCCGCATCGATTGTCATTACAAGACAGCCGACCATCGGCTATGGACACCGGTACCTCTAGCTGCATGCATCACCCCGGTACATGCACTTTCCCGAAATATCGGCAATATCGGTAAATCAAAAGGCCGATAATCGGTCGATCCCTAGTACTAAACCCACAACAGTAAAATGTATATGCAGTAAAGAGTGCTTGTTATACTCAGTTTGAAACATAAGGGGTTAATCCTCTGCATTGTGTAAAAAGGGTGTTTAATCCTGTGTTTCCTGTTCCTCGCCTTCTTCCACTGTCCCCAATCAATATCCTGATGAGAAAGATCCTTAGGGGCACTCTGCACATGCTCCGTTTGGTGTGTATTGCTAGAGATTTTTTTTTTTCTTGGGAGGGTGCATGTGATCAGCACAGGGCCATTCAGCATTGGCCAGATAGAGGGTCAGGGGTGCTGACCTCAT
This sequence comes from Pelophylax lessonae, assembly GCF_965119305.1. NCBI lineage: Eukaryota > Metazoa > Chordata > Amphibia > Anura > Ranidae > Pelophylax > Pelophylax lessonae. Next base: position 240,024,499 of record NC_138771.1, read on the forward strand.
AGGACAGTCAGACGAGAATGAAAACACCTCCTACAAGCTTTAACCAGACACTGATAGAAGTTACAAGACTGCTTTATACTGCTGATGAGAACAGGTATTTAGCAGTTTATATTTACTAAAATAATTGCATTTCCATGTTCTGTGTACTGTGGGAGACCACATATTGTGAATACAGGGTCCTGGGTTAAGTAACACTTTAAGTAAAGGACTAAACAATAAAATAAAAACTGTATTATTTTAAGGTTTATTGACATCATATAAATAATGTTTTTAATAGTTTCAGGAGCAGTTACATTTTTGCACTAAATCTTGTTGGGATGATAAAACAAGAGCAATAATGAAAAGGATCGAAATAATTTAAATTTGAAATGATTTACAACCTTGCCAGCTGGTCATAGAATCTCTTCTGAAAAGGAGGATTAACCAGCCTGAAGTCCAATTCTCTTTTTTAGCAGACACCATGTGACCAATTGCCTAGGCAGTTTAGAGTTTACTCTAAGGCTGGCCATACATTATATATTCTTGTACAATTTCCTTTAGATTTACCAAAACCATATAATCTGAGGTCAAACCCAAACACTTTCAAATTGTATGCAATGAGGCAGGCCCTTGCACTACATAGTTGAAGGCAAATCTAAAGGAAATTGAACAAGAAAACTGTATAATGTATGGCCAGCTTTATACTGGAGAGAAAAAAAATCCTGCACATTTTTTAGACACTTTCGCGTTTATTTACTAAAGCTAGAGAGGGAAAAATAGTCACAACTCTGCAGAGAAACCAATCAACTTCTAACCTCAGCTTGTTTAATTTAGCTTTAGCAAAAAAAACCTGGAAGCGGATTGGTTTCTCTGCAGAATTGTGACTAATTTTGCACTCAATTGCTTAAGTAAATAAACCCCTTGCAACAAAGAAGTGTTTTCTCCTTTACAGTATAGTTAGTAAAACATATAACAAAAACCAATACTATTATCTTCAAACTTTTTTTGAACTCTAAGAAGGTTTAAAACATGAAAAAAAAAAACAAGATGGAAGCTATATTTTATAAATACAATGAACTGTGATGTCACCAAAAACATATGCAAATAATAATTAAAAGTGTAAACTATATAAATACATTATATAAATAGGTTGCATTGTGGTGTTATTTTATTTCATAAAGATTTTTTTTGGACAAATATTATGTTCTGTATAAGCACTGTTACTTTATTTTTCCTATATTAAGGCCATTAACTTAATTGTACAGTACATAATTGTTTTTAACCAGTAGATGGCAGTAAAGTACCACTTTATTAGATAGTGGAATGCAAATAAAAAGAAGAGTTTGATCTCAACATAATAGATAATTTTCAGAGAGTGCAACCGATATATATATATATATATATATATATATATATATATATATATATACATATATAATATAAATACAGTGCAGTCTGTGTATATCCAAAAATTGCTACACATGTGACTAATAATAGGTGAAAAAATCAAAAACAAATACTCATACTAAAAAGCGTACAATGTAACTATTGTACACAAGAAAACAAAACAAAACAGAAAGGGATCAAAAAAATCCTTCAGTGATATTTAATCAGTCCAAAAGTGAGGGAATGAATCCTGCCACCTCTGTGAAATGATTATGTTTGGAAAACGTGCTCAAAATCAATCCACCACCAGTGACTCCTAGCAGCACACCTCCAGCTTTGACTCCTGTTTCACCAGAGATTCAAAGCACGGTGTTCCCCGTTAGGGATAATCAGACTCCGGATGGATGGATGGATAGTTGTATCTGGATGTATCAAATTTGCAATGTATCCTCATACATGACACTCGACCATGGGGAACAAAAATGACATATCTAGTTCTCTCTGTAAAAATGTTTATTTTCAGCATAGTATAAAAAAAAGCTCACTCATAATACAGCACTAAGCTGTGCCAGCTGTAATAGGCTTTATATAGAAATCCACTGGCTCACAGCCCTAAAAAAAAAGTTTAGGATTGTGGCGGTTTTTTAGATTGATTTTTCCTTAAAATTTTTCCTCCTGGAATGTGCAGTTGCCTAAATATGAACCCTACAAAGCAAAACCATTTTTTAACATGAATCTGCAGGTGTATATCTATGCACATCACAGGTGATCTACATGCAGCTCTATTCCTATGTAGCATAATATTACATTATTGCAACAATTTTAAATGTATTGAAGAAAAAGGTGTCCAGCGTCTTAGAAGACTGCTATGGGCTGCTCATCCATCTTTAACATCGCTCTACTTTCCTTCTCTGCTGTCCCACACATGTGCTGGCATCTGGCATAGAAAATAATAGCTTATCTCTAGAGACTCCTTGGATCATATGATCATAGACATGCTGAATGTGCTTATATTCTGTCTAGACATGCTATATTTCCACTTCCAGAAACTCCACTGTCACCTAGCTTTTCAGCTGCCACATGCGACCTCATAGTATCAACCAAACCACACAAATATTTGCCAAGAATCAATAATAACCTTTTAAAGGAGCATTAAATTAATACAATCCACTATGTTTTATAGGAATTACTAATAAGGTTTGCATTATGTGACGCAGAATCCTACATTTTATTTTTGTTTTCTTTTATCAGAAAGGTTCTCTATTGAAAAATCACCATTTACAATACTTGCTTTAATCAGGGTTTGCCTGAGAGTAGTAAAGGTGAAGGGGAGAGAGTGGAAGCACCCCTATAGTCTAGCAACATCCACAGAGGTTAAGTCCATTAAAGCGGAGTTCCGGCCTCGGGGGTGAAATTTAGCTAAAAATACTCCCGGGACAGTCAGGGCTAGTACATTCCATAATGGATAGCCTCTGTACTGTCCTGGGTAGCACTTACCTTTTAGAAGAAATACTTACCTTGAATATTTCTTCTCCAGCGCTGCCATCTCGGATGTGGGCATCTGAAGCCAGCGCGTCCTCTTCTGCGTCCTCTTCCGTGTCCTCTTCTCCCAGAATGCGCCTACACCGGCCTCGCTCGTCACTTCCGGTGTGCGCGCGTCATCCCTCCACAGCTTCTGGGCATGCCCAGAAGCTGTTTAGCAGGGAATGAGGCTCCCACACCGGAAGTGACGAGCGGGGCCGGTGCAGGTGCATTGATTCCTGGGAGCGATGACGCTCACCTCCCAGGAATCAATGGAAGGAGGAAGTGGCGGCGCGGGCGGTCGCAGAGGGAGGAAGTGGAAGAAAGGTGAGTATATTTTCTTCAATAACAAGGTAAGTAAACAAAAAAAAAATTGTAACTATACATTTGTTTTTCAGGTGACCTAGAGCAAGCGGATGGCCCAAAATCCATTATGTCGATTTTGAGGCCGGAACTCCGCTTTAAATGAGTGGAATAAATTCTATCCTTGTATAAATCTATAGGATATCAAATCTAGTGAGTGTATACCTGGTTTATCCCCCCACCTGCCCCATATTTGTTTCTAATTTGTTCAGAGTGTGAAAGAGAGACACCTATTGGCAAAAAGTGTGCAGGCAAAGGATACATTCCTGATACACTGCCATTACATGGGAAATTAAACACAAATAATGAAAAAAAGTGTTTTCTTTATTACTCTTCATTTACACTGGCTTTTGAGATTTATAAATGCAACAATTTATAAATTGGATGATAGATTTAGCACTGTAAAACACTTTTTATGATTAAATATTTTTTCTACAGGTACAGTACTGTGCAAAAGCTTGAGGCAGGTATGAAAAAATGCTTTAAATTAGGAATGCTTTCAGAAATAGAAGTGTATATTGATCAGTTAGCAAAATGGAAAGTAAATGAATGGAAGCAAAATCCAAATCAGATCAATATTTGGTGTGATCAACCTTTGCCTTCAAAACCCCATCAAGTCTTCCAGGTACACTTGCACACAGTTTCTGAAGGAACCTGGCAGGTAGGTTGTTCCAAACATCTTGGAGAACCTACAACAGACCACCTTTTGTGGATGTAGACTGCCTCAAATCCTTCATGTAATCCCAGACAGACTCGATGATGTTGACTTGCTAGGAACCTACACCATGCTTCACTGTTGCCGGCAGACACTCATTATTGTACCTTTCTCCAGCCCTTCAACAAAACAATTGCCTCCTGCTACAGCCAAATATTTCAAATTTTGACTCATCAGTAGAGTTGAGTGGACACCTTGATGTCCGTGTTCGGCGGGTTCGGCCGAACTTGAAAAAAAAGTCCGGGTCCGTGACCTGGACTTTTTCCTAACTTTACCCGGACACCAAACCCCATTGAAGTCAACGGGGACCCGAATTTTCAGGCAATAAATGGCTCTAAAAAACCAATGGAAAGGGCTAGAGTGCTACAAATGGCAGCAAAATGTAGTTAAGAGCATAGCAAGTGCTCTTAAAAAAATTCCCCTTTAAATTTGTAATTTTTAAATAGCAGATTAGAACAGCACTCTGTAGTAAAATATAGCTGAACGCTGCACACAACAGACTGATAAAAATATTTTTTTCCTCCCTCCCTCCCTCCTCCTCCTCCTCCTCCTCAGTGGGCTCAAGTGAGGGCAAAAAGATCGTTCACTGCACCACCCCCCACACAGCAAAATCGATGTAGATCGCTAACGGACGATTGTTCTGTCCTGTGTCTCCTAATCTCTCCCTGCCTACTCTCTCCAGCCTGTCCCTAAAATGCTCAAATATCTTTCCCTGCCTACACTCCGACCTGTCCCTGCATTCTTTTCAGGCACAATGTTTTTTTTGCCTGTCTGTCCCTAATCAGCAACAGCCAGCACCGTTCTGTGCGCTCTCTCCCTACACTACAGCAGACTGACGCACTGCGCGCTGTGTCTCTAGCTTATAAAGACCTGGGTCACATGCTTCAGCTGGCCAATCACAGCCATGCCATTAGTAGGCATGGCTGTGATGGCTTCTATGGCACACCAGTTAAACGCTTGTTGATTGGCTGTTGAAAGCCTGCCATTAAAACCGCGCCATTACATACAGGAAATAAAATTACCGAACACGGATTTTAAACCCGAACATACAGTAAAGTTTTAATACAGTCCGTGTTCGCTCAACACTACTCATCAGTCCAGAGCCCCTCCTGCCATTTTCCGCACCCCAGTTCCTAAGTTTTTGTATATAGTTGAATTGCTTAGCTTTGTTTTCATGTCAGAGGTATGGCTTTTTGGTTGCAATTCTTTTATTAAGTCTATTTCTCTGGAGAGTAGATGGGTGTATCTGGGTCCCAAAGGTTTCTGCCAGTTCTGTGCTGATGGCACTGCTGGACATCTTTCAAAGTCAAAGGGAAATAAGCATGATGTGTCTTTCATCTGTTGCATTAAGTTTCCATGGCTGATCACTCACTATGCTTCAGGCCAAAATGAGGGACATATGAAGAGGAGAGAGGGACAGAAAGACTTTGTTCCAAAAGAGGGACAATTCCTCCATATTAAGGACAGTTAGGAGCTATGTGCTCCATGTTGGAAAATAAGGCATTTGAGTCTCAATGTATCATTCATAAGACATAGCCATTTTTTTTTTTTTGCAATTGAGGATTGATTTTCAGTGCTGCAGAATAAGCTTCCTGGTGGATTTTGTAGCCTCATCTACAGCCAACTCATTCAAACTACCTTAGGTCTAGTGGAAGATTCAACTGGAAAATTGTATTGAGAGTGGTGATAACAGAATGCTAATATCTATGTCTTTTTGGGCACCTCTAAAGCATATAAATAGGATTTTTGTCATCTGTCCTGCACCTACTAGATGTGGGCTTATCCAATTTACCTTTTTTTAAATAATTTTAGTTATGCATAATGGACTCTCAATGTGACAGTTGAAATAACCTCTAAGTTACATTAAGTGAACAGTGCGTCACCAAATTCAGGGTACGTTCCCACTGCTACCCAGTAATGGGTCCCACAACATCTCTCTTCCACTTATCTACAGCCCTACAGGTAAGGTAACCCATAAGGGACATACTATATCAGTTACATATACAATTTTCTATGAAAATAGTGTTTTGCCTAAAATTAAACACAACCGTCTCTGCTCAGAGAGGACAGTAAGGACTGAGGTCAGTGGTCACTTGATTGCTCAGCTCTCTCTCTCTTAGAACTGGCGGGTTGATGCAGCAGCAGGTAGGTAAGTATGTGTTTTGTTTTTTAGATTTCTGTGTTTCTCTTCTGCAAATGGTAAAGGGCAGGATAGGTTATCCCCTGTGGGGTCCCCTGGCACGGTTGAATATCATCTTTGTATTTGGATGCACACCTATCATCACTACCTGGGACTCTCTTTATGAACTTTTTTCAGTGGCTACCCTTGATCACCTCATACTTCATTTGATTATATATCATTTATTTGATTTGTGTATTCATGTATTCACTTATGGTCACACGATGTTTGTTATTTTGGTTTAGCGCTGCAATTTTCCATTTTTTCAGGATAGGTTATAGCCTGAGAGCAATCCCCATCCAGCAAAAGTAGTGCAGCTTTGAACCAGTTAATCGTTGGCCCAGAGTTAGTACTGAATATAGATAGTACAATCATAAACTCAAATCTTACAGTCAGTTTCAAAATGAAACATCATGTTTCCAATGCAACATTGAAAGATGTAGGCTGTCCATTCACTTGTACATCAGAGACCTCTTCTTGCTTACAGGTATATCAATCTTTGGTGATCGGGTTATCCATGCCAGTTGTCTAATTGTTTATGGGACAAATCAATTTTATGTATGGGACATACTGTATACATGGCAATGTGGTCTGCAGATAATTGAATCTTCCTCACCATCCTACTTCCTTGCTGTTTGATATATGGTTACGTATCTAGGCATCCAGTTACTGTCAAAGAAGTTCTCAACATGTGTTAAATACTGACCATCTTTTTCTAAGGGTGCTGCTGTTAGAGCTTAATGAAGCCTCAGCATTTCTGGCATAATTCACTCCCTCTTTACTTTAGATGAAAAATATGTACCTGTCATGGCATATCTATGAGCGAATGTAGGAATTGACATTTCCTGTTCCTGTCTGTAGCATCAATATTTTAGACATTTGCACCAAGATGTACTTCAGGTGCTGAAAATTTCTGGACATGGTTAGGGGTGAAACTGGATTTTTTTTTATTCTACAAAAATACTATAATGTAAAATAGTTTGTAACACAATGTAAAAAAAGTTAGTTAACTGTTAGTTATTCTCCAAAAAATAAATATAAAAAGAAAAACACTGTTTATGAAGGAGTGCATTTGACATTTACCAAACATTTACTCCAGTTGTAACTTTCTGGTGCTCCGGTTTAAATTACCGGGGACTATTCACCTGCAGTAAATGACCGGGAAATATCTCATTCTCTGGTTTTTAAATATGCCCCAAAGGGAATCATAACCAATGATAACAAATGTTGCCATTTATAGGATCTAATCCTACATTATGTGCAAAAGTGGATGTGTTTGATTGAAAAAGCAACTCTCTCTCTAACTCAGCTATAGATAGGCACATATAGTTATTATGTGATAACTTCTTTATAATGAATGCTAGAGTCATTTAAATGTCATGTGTGCCTATATGATATATATAGATTATATTTTGTCACTTGACATGTCCCAAGAAGTATGTTTATATCGTCAATCATTTTATGGCATATTTTTATTTTCTTGCTCGTGGTGACAATGCTTACCGGCTCCGAGATGTTATTACAGGGTATTGTGTGCTGGAGGCAACCAGACATATTGAAAAATAAGGTTGATTCAGTTAAGTTCCAATCAGCCCTTAGCAGAAGTGCTGCACTCATATAAAGCAAGATATCAGTCACAATAAAAAAGGACCTTTGTTTCATGTCTCTGTATGTAATTTGTTTCAAAATTGATATAGAAAGGTTTATTCCCGTAATCTATTCATCTAAAAATTAGATCTAACCATTGAGAAAAAATAAAAATTCTGATTAAATGTTCTGTTTTCAGAAAAACTTTCTATGCAATGAACGGCTCATACATTGAACTGGTCATAAAGTGTTTGAGGTAAACCTATAGGCAAGCCAAAGTAACTAATTCAACAAATGGAGAAGAAGATGGGGGTAACTATTTCAGATGCTACACCTTCAGGCCCCTTACACAGGGGAGGGCAGTTGTCCTGCCGCTGGTAAAAGCATGTTGTGTTATTTTGAAATTCCAACACTCCTGCAACAAAGATTACTCACACTTGTAAATTGGGTTTATATGTGATTACTTGGGTTTTCATGCAGATCTGTTTAGCCGTAGTAGAAGATTCTTGCCTTTTGTATAACCACTGTTTACTTATTTTTTTTCTTTGTATTGCGATTAACTGCATTTATATGCAGATCGCTGCGTTACATCGCTCCTGGGCGCTGTCAACTTTATTTTTCTTGAATGCACAAAACAGTATGTTGTGAAAACTTTTATGAATGCAGTATGTGAATGGGGCCATAGGGATATATTGTCTGCATTTAGCTGCATAAAAATAAGTTCCTCTATCCGCAGCTAAAAGCTGAAATCAAATCGCTTGTGTGAAAGGGGCCTTACACATCTTGTGGACTAGAGCAACATATACATTTTAGCTATGATCTTGTTAATAACCATGCCATTACTTGTGTGTATTAGTTGTTATGATGACAGTAATATTATGTTTTTGGTAGAGAACATAGAGAAGATTTAGACCCCGTTCACACTGGGGCGATGCTACTTGCCGGGGCGACCTCACAGGTCGCGGTGCGCAGCTCGCACCGTGACATCGGAGCGGCCGGCACGGACTTCATATCATTGAAGTCAATGCAGGTCGCTCCGGGTCGCCCCAAAGAAGCTCCGGACCCTTTTTCTAAGTCGGAGCGACTTGTGTCGCTCCTATTAGAACGGGTCCACACAGGTCGCCCCAGTGTGAACGGGGTCTTATACAGATGAAACTTTTAAAAATATTTTGTGTTTTTTTTTTATTACTTTATTACAAAAAAGAATTGGGCAAAAAATCTCCAATATAAATGGTAAAAAAAAGAAAGAAAGAAAATAAGCAGAAAAAATAATTGGTAGGGGAGAATGGAGGGAGGAATAATTATGGCTAAAAAAGTTTACCTAAGGGTTCACCGAAGTGATAAATGGGTCCTATTTCTGTTACCTGAAATGAAGCTTGGAGTGCCACTCTAAGCAAGAGGAAAAATAAGATTCCCCCTGGTCCTCAGAAGTAGGGGTGCCAGTATGCAAGCTCATTTATCCAGTGGTGATATAATCTATAAACATGGAGAATGCCGCACTCCCAGTCTGCCTGGAGTGTAAGTATAGAAGTTACATGGCCCTAATCAGCACTGCTTCACAATCCATACTTCCTTATATGTTTGCCTCACCGAGGCTTAGTCATAGATTCATGACTAAGCCCCGGTAGGTGGGATGAAATTAATCAGGGGACGTGGTTTGTGGAGCAGCGCTGGCTGAGGCTGTTTAACATCTTACGCTCTGGTCGGATTGGGAGCGCGGCATTCCCCATGTTTATAGGTACAACTTTTATCAAATTTTTTTCAGTTGCCAGGTTGCTTTAACTTGCAATATGTGCAGATCAAATGCCTACAATCTGCATATAAAATAAATAAAATAATTATTAATATTATTGTTACAGTGTATTTTTAAGCAAAGCCTGCAAACCGTGTTTGTGTACAAGCTTTGTTTCTACAGGAGAAGTTCAACAAAGACTGCTTTGCAAGGTAGCCTCCAAATGTTGAGGGCATGGGACCCGGTGGGGTTTAGGGGGGGGGGGCATACTCTCTGACTCCCTCCATTTCTGGACAACCACACTTGGATAAGGTTTTTTTCTATTAACCTCTTCCTGTCTGCGCTATAGCCAAAAGACGGCTACAGTGCGGACCCTAATTGCCGGGAGGGCGTCCATGTATGTCCTCCCATGCATGAGCTGCCTGCGTGCTCCCTGCGGAGTGCACGCGGCTCGCTCTGTAATCAGTGAGTCCATACCATGTGATCAGTTGTCAGCCAATGACGGCTGATCATGTGATGTAAACAGCAGCCGGCGATCAGCTGTTTTTTTCTCCTCACGCTGTCAGAGGAGGAGAAAAAAGTGCTTATCGCCACTGCTGTTAGAGGGACATTGGTCCTGAAGAGGAGAGGGGCATCTGTGCCCACCAGTGTCACCTACCAGTTCCCATCAGCGCCATCTACCAGTGCCCACCAGCACCACATACCAGTGCCACCTATCAGTTCCCACCAGTGCCACCAATCAGTGCCAATCAGTGCCTCATCATGAGTGCTGCCCATAAGTGTCACCTACCAGTGCCTATCATTGCCCATCAGTGCCACCTATCATTGCCCATCAGTGCAACCTATCAGTGCCCAGTAGTGCCGCTTATTATTGCCCTTCAGTGCCACCTACCAGTGCCCTCCAGTGCCACCTTTTAGTGCTGCCCATCAGTGCCCCCCATCAGTTCCCATTGGTGCCACCCATCAGTGCCCACCAGTGCCGCCTTATCAGTGCCTATCAGTGTCACCTATCAGTGCTCATCAGTGCAGCCTATCAGGGCCTATCAGGGCCCATCAGTCCCGCCTAATTATTATTTTTTTTTAATTTTCTGTCTTTTTTTGTTTGTTCAGCAAAAAATAAAAACCCCAGTAGTGATTAAATACCACCAAAAGAAAGCTCTATTTGTTTGGAAAAAAAATGATAAAACTTTAATTTGGGTACAGTGTTGCATGACCACACAATTTACATTCAAAGTGAAACAGCAGTAAAAGCTGAGAATTGGCCTGGACCGGAAGGGGGTTTAAGTGCCCAGTAGGCAAGAGGTTAATTTTAGGGGACCCTGCAATGGTTTTTTGTTGTATTCTTTCCTTTATGGAATTAAAAACAAAAAAAGGCATAGGGTCCCTTTGAAAATGAAAAAAGACCCTTATCTAGGCATGCAGCCAGGTTGACTAGGAAATGCTGGGCCTGAACCATACCAGGCCACATGCACTCAACAACTCAGCATTAGATGGGTACCTTGCGGGGGGAAGGGGCAAAGCCTCCTTCCCTTGCAAAGAACCATGTTCCATATTAATTAACCACTTGCTTCCCAGCAGACGTATATAAACATCCTGGGCAGCAAGCGGTTAGACCAGGATCATGGCTGCGGCTAGTACATTGCTGCAATACCGTCCCTCTTCTCGCCACCGCCAGCTGTCTTTTCCGGGCTCTCACCCAATCCACTGGGTCAGCTGCTCACAGAGGATGTGGAGGAACATTTGTTCCCCCATCTCTTCTGTGATGAGTGAAGACAGAAGCAACAGTTTCGAAGCTATCATACCCTGTCAATTACAGACAGAGAAGCAACTGATCTGTGTTTGATCAGCTGCCTTGGTGTTTGGTCAGTTGCCTTGGGGGGCAGGGGAGACATAGACCTCTGGTATCTCCATAAAAAGTACCTGCCACTACCCAAAGCTTGTTCACCCCTTGTGATAGCATTAAAGCTAAATGAAAAAAGGTAAAAGCACCCCTGTACCCCCATGCACACATAGGTCCAGCACTCATGTAAATCCTGATTGTACCACACATGTAGTGTTTAAAACTGAGAGGTATTGTGATGCAATGGAAAACAGGAAGAAGTCTCATAGCCAATAAATCTTGTTGACACATCTGACCCTATATGGCCAGTTTAGGAAAAAGTACTAAATCAATGACAGGTTACAAGTTTTGCTGTATACATGATTAATCATAGGTGCTAATCATTTATGCAACAGAATAATTAAACATCGCCCATGTAGCTTGGTCCCTAAAGTGAAAAAAAAAAAATCTTTTTTTTATGTACATGTTTGGACTACCAGCTTTCAGCTTTCATGGCGTGCGTTTTTAATGTTGGTTAAATTTATGTAAACAAGGGAGCTGTAATTAGCGCACAAAGCCTCTTAGAAGAGTGCATTAAACAAGATTAGCTTACACCTAGCCTAGATGTAAAGGGAAAAGCTTTAGCAGTTTCTTCAGTTGGGAAGCGTAAGCTAAACATCCGTGGTGATTCTTTACCGTATTCGTGAAATTGGCTCATGGGTGCAGCACTCACTGAAAGTGCTTGAATTTGTAAATGTCTTCATTTGCATAATTGGTTTCTCATCTCCCCAAACAGTTATAATTTTTGACCTGTTTTTGTGTGTGTACTTGCCAATAATGGAAGCACTTCTGGCTTCCGTATTCATGTATTCCGAGCTAGCATCTGCGTTCATAGACAGGCAGGCAAGAAGGAGTTAAAATGTCAATCAGAGATGATTAGTAACAACTGCAAACCAGGTCTTGGAAAACATAACTGTGCGCTCTTGTATTTGCTGGCGTGATTAATGAACACAAATCAAGGCTGACAACTCAAGCCTACAGCTGGAAGGCATAGCTTTGCTGAAAATGTTACACATAGGTAATCTTCAGCCTCCTTTACTGTTTTTTAGGTGGAAACAAATACTCATTGCCCTCAGAGGGCTGGTCTTTAATGTGCGGGACTTAAAGATGAAAAATGCACTGTTATTCCTTTTTGGTTAGCAGCATGCCCTCACTACTGTAATATGTTAGTGAAATTTTCGGAATTTATCACAGAAATGGGTATTATTACAAAACCTGCAGGATATGAATATTTGTAACCTGGCTCTGCTTAGGTTTGTCTTGACATGTCAGTTGGGTTTTCAGCTCTTAAATTAGAATTAAAGGCAAAACTTCTTTTACATTTTTGGAAAGAGTAAGGGAGGGTTATAATCCCTGTCCCATTGGGGAGATTTCCCTCCATTTTCTGTCCTTTAGTCACAACAAGAAAGAGGATGGAATCCCTGGTTGTCACTAGTGTTGGGCGAACGGCTGTCAGTATTGGAGGGTTTTCAGTGGGTGTTTGCCATGAAAAATGCCCTGCAATGCACTGTGAGCTGCATGTTGCATTTTGTGCCCTAATTGGGCAAAGCTTTGTAAAGGAGCCAGTCACGGGGTTCATAACAACCGATGAGTCATCAGCTGTCAATAGGCTTCCCCGCTGACAGCTGGATAAAAACAAAAAAAAAGCCAGTAAAAATAGTAAAAAAAAGGCATGGGGTCCCCACAAACTCCATACAAGACCCAAACATGCAGCTTTGCAGGCTAAGAAAGGTTGGGATGCGTTAGTGCCCCCCCTCCTGAACCATACCAGGCCACATGCCGTCAACATGGGCCTTGCTTTGGGGCAGGGAGGGGCTCTGCCTCCCCCATCTCAATGCTTCTTGTCCCCATGTTGATGGGGACAAGGGTCTCTTCTCCACACCCCTGGGCTGTGGTTGTGGGGGTCTCCGAGCAGGGAGTTTATCAAAATGTTAAAACCGCCTTTAACAAGGGGCCCCCAGATTCCTCCCCCCCATGTGAATGAGTATGGGGTACATTGTACACCTACTCATTCACCAAAAAAAGTGTCAAAAAGTAATAAAACAGAGAAAGTTTTTGACAATTCCTTTATTAAAAAAAAAAAAAAAAAAGTCTCCCCCTGTTATTAATACATTATCAATCATGACACAGTTTAAGGTGTGTATTTTACCTCTGGATGTCCAATAAGATATAATATACTGCCTACATTTATTAACTAATACTACCTTAGGGGTCATTATATCATTATATTGACCACCAATATTTTAGGGGAAGCACTACATCGACCACCAATGAAGGAGGGCACTTTTGCACTTACCACCAATGTAAAAGGACAGTTTAATAACCATGAGAGTAATGAGGAACCTCTCTGCTGACCCCCAGTATAACAGGGTACTTATCTCACCACTAAGGTAAGGATGCATTTTTCCACTGACCACAAATGTAAGGGTGCACTTCTCCACTAATCATCAGTGTACAGGGTCCACCCATTTGATGGAGCACTTCTCCAATGACCACTTGCTGAATATAGCACTACACTGATAGCCAATACACGGGGGTCTTTTTCATTGACTGCTAATACTTCTCCACTGACCACCAATGTACAGAAAGTGTGCACGACACTTATTAATCAGCCCACTGTATTAGCCATACTTCTGACAGCTGCATTCTGTATACTGTCCTGTACATGGATTAGTCCTTACTGCTAACTGTTTTAAGCTGTGCTGTGCAATACATACTCCAGGCCAAAATGTTCATTGCTTCGACAGTTGTTAATAGATAAGTAGTCTTCAACTATTTTATTTAGGTTTTTCTTTAAAGTGAACCAGTGCCAGATCTTTGCTACAAAAGTATTTGAATAATCTGAAATGCAGTAAAATCCTTTTTAACCACTTGCAGACCAGCCGCCCCTAGTTTTACTGAGACAGGTCGGCTCCAGCATGCGAAATGACGTACCTGAACGTCGCTTCGTGTAACAGATAGTAGTGGCACGCATGCACTGCCGGAAGCATGCACAGGCACCGATTGGCCAGAAGGGGAGCCAATTAGCGTGTCCTGCGCACGCAATGTCTGTCGGCCACCCGCGATCGCTCCCCATGGAGACAGAACAGCGGTCTGCCAATGTAAACAGAGCGTAGTCACTCTTTTTTTATTTATAGCGCAAAAAATAAAAACCTGCAGAGAAAGCTCTATTTGTGGGGAAAAAGGAACATCAATTGTATTTATGTAAAGCGTCACACGACCGTGCAATTTTCAGTTAAAGTAATGCAGTGCCGTATAAAAAAAAATTGCCTAGCCATTAAGGGGGTAAAACCTTCTGGTCCTTCAGTAGTTAAATAAGCCATTGTCCACTTCTGTATCTATAGGCACTATGGGGAAATTCATTTTCACACCATAGACAGAGTGCTTTCCTTTAAAAGCAGATATTTGCAGGCTGACAATTCTCTAATGTGAACAAGCAGCAGGTGTTTCTAAGATGTTAGAATCCTACGGAAACATAACTCTAGAGTCCTGCTTGTGATTTTTGGGGATCTTTTGAGAATTAATAACTTCACATTAAAGATGGCTAAAGAGAATGGGGGTGGCTTGATTTAAATTGGTTTTACTGAATGTTAGGAACATTAGCTTGGGGCTTATGTGTTTCTGTGAGAATTTGCTTGTGGTCCAGTAATAAAAGTCTAGTTATAGCCAAATTTGTTTTTCTTTCGCTAATGGAACTGCAGATAGCAATAAAACCTTGCAGGGGTTCTAACTCTTCCTCACTCTATCCAAAACTAAAAAACTGTTTGGGCTATAGATACACTTTAATGTATAATTAGTGGGCTGGGGCTGCAAGAAGGACTATGTGCAGTATATAAAAAGAGTAGCCTCAGATTCTATTTAACAATGACCAGTGGTGTATTTAGGTTTTGTGCTGCCCTAGGCCTGAGCCTGACCAAACTTGCTCACCCCCTAATTTAAATATGACCCTCCCCTTCCTGTAAAGGCCACACCCCTTCCTTTTTCTGACCCGTTCTGTCATCTGTAAACCACAGACCACAACCACAGTGTATCAGTGCCCATCAGCGTAGCCTCATCAGTTCTCAACAGTTCAGCCTCGTCAGTGCAGCCTTATCAGTGCTGTCTCATTACTGCCCATCAGTGCAGCTTCATCAGTGCAGCATATCAGTAGCCTTATCAGTGGCCATCAGTACAGCCTATCAGTGCCCATTAGTGCAGCCTAAGATATTTGGACTTGTGTTTGCTGCCACTGATTGTAATTATAGGAATATTTCACTTATTTGTATAATGACTAGGACGTCCATAGTCATTATACAAATAAGTGAAATAATCAGTGGCAGTAAGCAGGTCCAAAATATTATTGCCATCATATACAATTAAAAGTGTTAATTGTATATGATGCAATTCAATATGCTCGCTCAAGGACAATGATGTTTAAAGAAATTAAATTATATTATTGACATGATGCCTGCCATACCTGGGGGCAGAGGAGGGTAGGTGGAGCATTAGGCCTCACATATTAGCATTGGGGGCCGTCGGGCCTGTTGTATTAAGTGTGGTTGGCAGCCTGCGCTCTGTCCAAATGTTCTCATCCACCGGTATTATCATACCCGCAGGTAGCAGTGTGAGTGCTTTATGTGGGTGCCAGACTTATTTGCCTTCTGGACCTTGCCCTTTGGCCCGTTTCGCCCCATAATAGTGAACCTGGATGTGGATTTTAGTAAGGTATTTTAATAGATATCTCGCTTTAGATTATATCCCGCAGTGTCACCGAGATACAGAGAGTGTATGTTGGTTTCCAGTGTCTCTGGTGTTGACAGACGTGCGGGGCGGGTTTAGCCACTATTGTCCAATTAGCGCAGGGTTGCCAGAGGACGTTGGGCTTTTTAATGAGGAGCGGCATGGGTAGACTTCACCCCTACCGAGGAAGTCAACGCTGTGAGGGCATTCTGACGTAACGAGTATGGGGCGGAGCCTGCATACCTGACACTGCATCTCTTCCGAGTCTGAAAGCACGCATTTGTGAGTACCGCTTTCATTTATCTAATAAACGGCTACGAGCTTCCAAAAAAGAGAGCACTAGATCTCCTTCTTTATTCCCTTATATGCCTCATGATACCTGGCGGTGAGAGATGGATTACAGCTTTCCTCCATCTGTCTCCTGTGTAAGGACAACAGGCTGGTATTGACCCGTGTATCCGGGTCTGTCTTTAAGGTGAGAGGCCAATCTATATAGTGAAGGGATCCTTTCCACTCACGGAGGTGTTTTCCATTTGGGAGCTGGATTTATTACATGGACCTTTTTTGGCACTGATGATTTTGAGCATTTTTGATTCACTCATGGACACTTATTGATTTTGCACATATCTATTGCACTGTTATTCCCTGTATATTTCACATTATATCTGGCGCATCACTATTATATATGATTTACTATTTCGCCCCATAAGACTGGCACTATGCTAAAAGTGTAGCGCAAGCTGGCAGGGACCCTTTTCGTGCAGGAGCAGGGAGGAGGCTGTTTTTTTTTTTTTTGTGCGGGTGCAGCTTTTTTGCTGCCCCCTTGCAAAGTGCCGCCCTAGGCCTGGGCCTTGTTGGCCTAGGCCAAGATACAGCACTGACAATGACCATTTAAAGTAGTTGTAAAGGCAGAAGGTGTTTTATCTTAATGCATTCTATGCATTAAGATAAAAAGCATTCTGTGTGCAGCAGCCGCCCTAATTCCTTCCATGATCCCCATCTCTAGCCAGCAATGTGCATGAGTGCATCGGCCGTCCGGGACTCTCCCTCCTGATTGGCTGAGACACAGTAGCAGCGCAATTGGCTCCCGCTGCTGTCAATCAAAGTCAGATAGCCAATCAGGAGAGAGAGGGGGAGGGCCTGAACCACGGCTTCTGGTCTGAATGGACACACAGAGCTGCGACTCAGGTGCACCCATAGCAAGCCACTTGCTGTGGGGGCACTCAACAGGAGGGATGGGCCAGGAGAGCCGAAGAGGGATTTGAGAAGAGGAGGATCCAGACTGCTCTGTGCAAAATTCCTTCACAGAGCAGAGCATGTTTGTTATTTTTAACAGCAAAAACCTGAGACTTTAGTATCACTTTAGACCAAGCTGAGTAGGATATGACCTTCTCCACCATTCACTGTTCCCAAGGTCATTGGCAATCTTAGCAATTCCCTGGGTCAGACTATAGCAACATGTTTTATTTTGGAATTACTTTATGGCACTCTTTTGCATGTATTTCTATTCTTTGAAAGGAAAAATGGGAATAAATAAATTCTTCTAATAAGCAGCCACATGCTGTTTATGATGATAAAAGAAAGGTTATAGTAGAGATTTATAGCTGAAACACAATTATTCTTTTCTAGAAGACTAGACAGTTAAACAATGCAAAAGATTGGTTTCTAAATATTTTGGCTCTAAGGAATAATTATATGCAAAATGTAAATCTTAAAATTTGAAGCTTAAAGGTAAAGCAGTTATTCTGTCTACCAGTTATCATTACTCTACATACCTCAGTTATGTTAGTATGACACAAAGTCAATACCTAAAGGGGATGAATATGAGTTTTGCATATACAATCTTCCTATATTTATTATTTTCCACAATACAAAATGTAAAATCCTTTTTGTTTGGGCACATAAATATGAAGTATTGCAGATGAATTATTGAATTTTTATATACAGCCAGCAGGTGGCACTCTGCTTTCCATTTTGTTTATTTAGCTGTGTATCCTTATCTGTTTTGCTGAAAGAAATCGGTAGCTCAATCTAAAATATAAATTCATACCATGGAATACATCCGTGGGGTCACATCCTTCAATCTATCCCCTCCCACCATCGTTTTTAGTATACTGTGTCCAAGATTTTAATTAGAGACAAGCAGGATCAAACATAATTATGTGTGTGCCAAATTTTACATGCGATTATTGCAAGTGGCTGTTATAGCCGCTAGCAATAATCACTGTCTTCTCCCGACTGACCACCCCCCCCCTCCCTCTTGGAAAAGACAATGGCTCGGCAGGAGGGATTACTACATCGACACTATCTGTGTTGATAGAGGCCTTTAACGAATTTCTTTCCGGTACCCCGTGGTTGCAGGAAAGAAATTTGCTACGTCTATGGCCTTCCTAAGTGTTGACATCTTATGCTGCCAGCTACTTCCTTTGTGCACGCATATATATTTACAGTATGCACACATTTTTTACCCAGGATTCACACATTTTCTAGATAGATTAAACTCAATTCAACATTTATAAATAAACAATATAGTTTTTAACTGTCACTGGTGCCTTGGCTTTCCCATATGGTATTTAAAAATATCTGCCTACTCTAGAAGTTCCTATTTTTTCACTTCTAAACTACAATTGAGGGGGGATATGTTCACCATGTATAAATACATAAGTGGTCAATTTAGTGAACTTGGTGTTGAGTTATTCACTTGAAGGTCATCACAGAGGACAAGGGGGGACTCTTTACATCTAGAGGAAAAGAGAAGGCTTCTTCACAGTAAGCACTGTGAAAATTCCTTAAGAACTAGTTCTGGCCAGCTCAGTAGATCTTTTTAAAAAGAGCTGGATAAATTCCTAAATGCACATAATATAACCGGATACTAATATTTATAGGGTGTAACACCATGGGTTGTTTATCCAGGTACTATCCAATTGCCTCTTGGGGAATCAGAAATAATTTTTTTCCCATTCTGGAGCAAATTTGACTATGCTTTCTGAAACTATTTAGCACATATTTTTATTAAGCATAACTAAACCCAAGGACATTGAGCAGGAACATTTTCATCAAATACAGAAAGTATCTGTTCATCCTGCCAAAAATGTAGTATTCTTATCACATTCTGTGAGCTGCACTGAAAACAAAAACATCTTTTCTTCTGTTAGATACTGATCTTTCCACCCTCATGTAATGGAGGTGAAGATATACAGTACATGTTTGTAGTCCTCCCTGTGAGACAAACATGGAATGTAGCCTCCCAGGAACAGGAATGGGTTTTTCACAGAATCCCAAGGTGAAAAAAATGGAAAAATACTGAAAACTGTATTGCAGTCCCCTAGTATTAGGACTGGTAAACTTTAATATGTTACATCCCTTTTTTGGTGACCACTAACAGGTTCTTTCTTTTTTTTTGATAGGGTGTAGAAAATGTATTTATTGTGAAAATGTTATCAATTTGTGTCCCAGTAATGTCTGTGAACAAAATGTTTCTGCTTCAGTGACAAAAGGCATGAGTGAAAACAGATTTATGAATCTCTCTTGTAAGAACTCTGACAGCAATAAAAGGTCCAACCCTTCCCCACTTTATCCAACACTTGGCTGCACGCTGCCCAAAAACATCAGCTTGAAATTCCTGCTCTGGTGCTAACAATTCAGGAAATAAAGCCCCATTGTTTGTGTGATATGCTGTAGCTGCCGGAGCACTTTTAGGTGAAGCTGGATCATGGATTGTAGCAGCCGCCCCGATGGAAAGAGGGGTTCCGCCGCCAGAGATGTTTTCTTCCCTCTAGTGGGAAGGATGCTGTAGAGAAGAGCAGGAATCGCTCTTATAAGAGCTAGTGATTTAGCGATCCAAGCAGAAGAGCGAGAGAGCTGATATAGCCTTCTCCCACAAACATGAGATGAGACTATATGTTGAGGGTAAGCAGAAACTGTTTATTGAACCCACTCACCCACTCACACACATATACACTATCAGGTCAGGTGAGTCTGATTACATTATCATATGCAGATGAAATTGTATATAGAAATAAAATTAACCTGAACTAATTATCTAGCCATCTGGACAGAAACAATATGTGAGTTCATTACCAATTAACAATTAGCAATGGGATAGACAGGCTTAACAGAATCCACATCCCACCTCAATACACAGACAATAGGAAGAGTCCGCCTCTGACATTGAAGTACAATACACATTATCAGTAGTATAAACACAGGATCCCCAATAGATAACAGGTGAGTATCAGCATTAGCATATTCAACGATGTGTGGAAGACAGGTGGTTGAGCTGATGATATTAGCAATCTGCTAGCGGTCCGACTGTTCGGTTGTTTATTCGGAAGATGAATAAAATTAACATAAAATGAAATAGAAGGTAAAGTCCCAAACTCATAGGAGAATGAAACGAAGCGGTTTACAATCCAGGGAACGGGTGACCCCTTTGTGGAAAACTCTGGCAGACCCGGTTTGACCCTTTTCCGATCAACTTGGGATGTCCAAGTTGATCAGATGGGGGCCTCGCACTCTTCTCCCAAAAAGCAACTCAAAAGGGGAAAACCCAACAGATTCCTGCGGCACCTCTCTGTAAGCAAACAAGAGGGGAGGAAGGAACTTCTCCCAGTCTCTGCAGGCATCGGTAAAGGTCCTCAACATCTGCTTAAGGGTACCGTTGAACCGATCACAGAGACCGTTAGTCTGGGGTGGTAAGGTGAACTATGTATCGGCTTAATACCACAGACTTTCCACAGTTGTTGGGTTAATTCTGCGGTGAATTGTGTTCCTTGATCGGAAATAATTTCCTTGGGGAACCCCACTCTAGTGAATATCCAAGCCAGAGCTTTGGGAATGGTCTCTGCATGGATATTCAATAGAGCCATCGCCTCCGGGTAGTGGGTAGTGTAGTCCACCATGGTAAGGATGTACTTCTTACCGGATGGACTGGGCCTAGCTAGGGGACCCACTAGGTCGACGACTTATCTACTAAAAGGCTCCTCAATATTGGACATAGACACTAATCGAGCTTTGGGGTGATCATTACCTTTCCCCACCCGATGACAAGTGTCACAGGTTTTACAATACTGTCACACATTCCTAGATACTCCTGGCCAAAAGAAGTTCTGGGTCAACCTATGGGATGTGCGGTGTACTCCCAAATGTCCAGGTAGGGCTATGGCATGCCCAATCCTGAAAAGATCCCACTGATACTTCTAGGGAATTACTAGTTGGTGCTTCTGGGAGGATGGGGCTCCCCCTTCACCATAAACCTCCATTAATCTGTACTTCTCTGGGGTATCCCAGGCTAACATGGCTGGGTCTGGGGTTACAGTTGGGGTTTTGTCTCTTACCTGAGTATCTCTGGCATGTAAGTTGGCTTCTGCAGTCCTCGCTTGCATGCGAGTGGTGACAGGAAGAGCTTCAGCAAGTTCCTTGGGGATGTAGGCAGAGGTTATGGGACCTATGTCATTCCCCACTAAAACTTCAGCAGGTAAGTCTTTCATGACCCCCCTGTTTATGGTGCCGGATCCTGCTCCCCAATCTAGATGAACAAGGGCAGTGGGTAGGCGATATACAGCTCCCCCAGCTACCCGGATGGCCCGGGTTTGTCCGGTATATCCTTTGTCTCGTACTAGGTGGCACTGGACTAAAGTCAGGGTAGCTCCATTGTCTTTTAATCCACAGGCCAATTGCCTGTCCACCAGCACAATTTGCTGATGATGTTGCCGGTTATCCTGGGTGGCTGCTTGTATCGGATCAGCCTCATGCACTACTCCTCAATATTCCTCTGTGTCAATCTCTGTTTCCAGGCAGTGGGCAGCCGGGGCTGGAGCTCTGGATGTTGCAATGTTGGGACAACCCCAGGGGACAATCACTCTTAAGATGTCCAAATTGCTTACAATGGAAACAACGCACCCTGTTCCTGGGTGGGGTGGGATGGGTTGTTGTCTAGGGGGTCCCCGGTAAGGTGTGGGACCTGGGGGTACAGGAGCCCGGGATTCGGGTCAAGGGAGGGAAGGCCTTACTGAGGCATGCTCTGCTTTCTTGGAGTCAGTATATTCGTCGGCCAGACGAGCTGCTTTGAGTACGTTGAGCGGTCGCCGATCCTGAATCCATACCCGTATCTCCGGCTGCAGGGTATTGAAAAAATGTTCCAATAGAAACAGCTATAACACATCCTTTCCTGATATGGCTCGGCAACCGGTAATCCAGTGGAAGGCTGTTCTATGGACACGGCAGGCCCACTTGGTGTAGGAATCCCTGCTGGGCTTTTTGGACTCCCGGGAAACCGTCTCCTGTACACCTTGGGGGTGACTGAGTACTGGGCAAGCAAGGCCTCCTTGACTGCCGGGTAGAGGTGAATCTCCTCATCAGGTATAGCTCTAAAGGCTTCGGCAGCTCTACCTGTTAACTACCCTGCCAGGATGGTGACCCATTCGTCCGTGGGTACTTCGTGTAAGGCGCATTGTCTCTCAAAGTCGGCTAAGTAACCATCTATTTCCCCCTCCGATTCCTGGAAACTCCTAAAGGCTGTGAAGGGTACCTTTTTCCGTTCTGTTGGGGCTGGAGCGTTCTCCACAGATAGGCTCACTGGTCTCTAGGTCTCCGTCATGCGCAGCTGGTATTGTCGCTTCTCCTGGTCCTCAGCAATAGCGGCATTCATCACCTGGGAAATTATGTATGCAGGAGGATTGGGTCCATACAATGCCAACCGCATATGCACAGTCCGCATCAACTCATCCTCCAGGTTTGGGCTACTACTTCACTCATACTATCGTTTCGGTCTATTTCCATCAGCTCGGCAAGTAGTTCCATTTTGGTAGGGTTATTTGCTGGCTGGCCACGGTTCTCTAACAAATCCTTTAAGATTGACTGCTTCAAGGCTCCATAGCGATTCTCCATTCACTCATTCCGTTCTCGAAACCAGATGTAGCATCTCCTCTAGGGGAAAAGAACCATCCCACTGCTTGCCACCAGTTCTAGTGGCCGCCCCGATGGAAAGAGGGGCTCCACCGTCAGAGATGTTCTCTTCCCCCTAGTGGGAGGGATGCTGTAGAGTAGAGCAGCAACCGCTCTTACAAGAGCTAGTGATTTAGCGATCCAAGCAGAAGAGCGAGAGAACTGGTATAGCCTTCTCCCACAAACATTAGATGAGACTCTATGTTGAGGGTAAGCAGGAACTGTTTATTGAACCCACTCACACACATTATATACAGGTCAGGTAAGTCTGATTACATTATCATATGCAGATGAAATTGTATACAGAAATATAATTAACAAGAATAATTATCTAGCCATCTGGAAATAAACAATATGTGAGTTCATTAACAATTAAAAATTAACAATGGGAAAGGCAGGCTTAACAGAATCCACATCACACCTTAATACACAATAGGAAGAATCCGCCTCTGAGATTGAAGTACAATATACATTATCAGAAGTGTAAACACAGAAGCCCCAATAGATAACAGGTGAGTATCAGTATTAGCATATTCAACAACGTGTGGAAGACAGGTGGTTGAGCTGATGATATTAGCAATCTGCTAGGGGTCTGACTGTTCGGTTGTTCGGTAGATGAATAAAGTGAACATAAAATGAAATAGAAGGCAAAGTCCCGAACTCATAGGAGAATGAAACAAAGGGGTTTACAATCCAGGGACAGGGTGATCCGTCACATGGATCGACTGAGGAAATAAAAAGAGGATCAATCTAAATAGTTCCATATTACAGAACCACCAATGGTTTGAAGGGTAACCATATACTTACATAGCACGGAATTATCAAAGTGTATACAGATTTTTTGTGCACCACTACCTTTTATTGTTGGGTCTTCTATAAGTAAACTATAATGGAGCCATGTTGTACAATAAAGCAATGTAAAGTATGCTTGCGAAATATGCCTAATACAAATGTTTTATTACAGTTAGATTTTAAATTATAAAAGTTATCATTTGAACATATTGTTATGCAAAATGTGTTCTGTAAATTATTTTCTTAATGCATATTTTTTTGATACCGATAAGATATTGAGTAATACAGTACATGCAGCGCTGTTTTTTTTTTTTTTTTTTAAAGAAAACAACTGTGTAACAAGGGAGACATTTTTCTGTGAAGGCCAAGCCTGTTTCTCAGTTGGAGGCATTGTAAATGAAACATATGGATAGATTTTGCTTAACTAAATATGACTCTATTGCTATTCAAAATCCTGCCTCAAAGCAACTAATAACTATCATCTCTGCAGACATTGCTGACAAGTACATGTTTTATGTTTATTTCCTAACAATCCTGGAGCAATATGAAGACCGGTTTTCAGAGACATCAAGACAGTGATAGTTGAATAACAGTGACAGCCTGTGCTCGCTCAGCAGTCATTCCATTTACATAAAGCAGGGTAACACAGGCATCAAAGACACTCTAGTGAGTCGGCATTCACAGAAAATGATATGTCAAAAATAACAATTACATCCTTACTATTCTCTTCTAGACTCACTATAACATGGATCATGAATGGGATTTTTTTGACTCAGGATTCTGTGTCCCTTTTAGCAATCTTTTCATGTGTAAGTGTTGAAAATAAGCATTGGTTGAAGAATGCACATATGCACAATAAATATCTTGCAGGAAAGAAGAGAAACTGTTGGGGGCCTTTTGCCATTAAAAAATATAATTAAAAAAAAATGTTTTATTGTAAAATGTATTTCTTGTAGTACATTGAGGTACACAGTATTCATAGACAGTTGGGTTACAGTGCCGTCTGCAGGGCTATTCGGAAACTGACAAACAACAGAACAGTGACCTGCCTGGTATACCTCCTACTACTCACAGCAAACCTCTGTTTTGTAGAAAAACAGTGCTTAGGAGCTTAAGTGCTTCAGAAACACAGGGGAGTGGGATCAATGCTCCTTTAATGAACTGCAAGAAACAGATTTTCTTGTAAGTACTTTAGTTTTCATTCAATGAAACACTGGATTTTTAGACAACTTAAACATCCAAAAGCAGTCCAACTGAGGGGTGGGCAACAGCAACATAACACTAACAAGTCCACATAACAAAACAACAGAACTGGGGGCTGCCTTTATCTCAGAAAAGCTGCCTGAAGGACCTAATGCCTGAAGTTAGTTTTAAATGCAGCCTGAGCATTCAGCTGGCAAATCCTAGGGAATGTAGTGTATCTTGATAGGAAAGCGTGGAACTCAATCCACCATTAGCTTGAACAAAAATTTGTCTCAGCCACCAAAAATAGGATAAATGAGAGCCTGGTTCCCCTTTATAGGGACCATCATGAATGACAAAGACAGTGTAGGCAGTGGCTGAAAAGGTAGACAGACACAGTGCAGGCTACACCGAGACAGTGAAGAGAAATTTTCACTTTATGCACTTGTACTGGATAAAAAGATCCAGAGCAATGTCCTGGTTGAAGTGAAAATCTGAAAACACCTTATCAAGAAGGAAAACACATCAGGAAGAGCCAATGCAGAGTCTGATCAGGTTGGAGTACCACATATGCTTGGGCAAATCCAAGGCAATAAGTATCAGAATGTCCTCCATCTTGATTCTGTGGAGCAGACGAGGAAGGTATTTCAGGGGAAGAAAGGTGTATATCAGGCTGTAATGATCACACAGAGGCACAGGGGATTCACTGCTACCACCAGATGAGCTCTGCACCTGGAGACCAACATGTCCAGTTTTTTGTTTAAACTAGTAACAAAAAAAATGTATCCAATACATGCTAAGTACATCCTTGTGGGCTATTACAGCGCTAATGTCCATAAAAAAATCCTTAATTCCAGGTCCCTTTTCAGCTTTCTTCATGAGCACAAGCATGCATAAAACCACTGAACAAAAAGCAAAGGTCTATGTATAAGAGATATACAGTGTTGCTAAAACTTTGTAACATTCTATTGTAGGCACTGCTGATTGAGGTAGTCTGCCTGCCATTTGTCCACACCCAGGACTTAATTATCTCTAGTTCTCAAGGCTTCTGATTCCAACCTGATCATTCATGTATGCCACTGCTAGGGATGGGCTTCGTGTTCGAGTCGAACCTAAGTTAGACTCGAACACAGCCGTTCGCCAAATGGCGAACAAATGGGCTTCTTTGCGGGAACTTCAAGTTCCCGCATCCATAATGCACTGCGCACTGGCAGTGCATTATGTGATTGGCCAAAGCATGGACTCTGCCCTCCATGCTTTGGCCAATCAAATCATCTGTGCCATGATTGGCCAAAGGCAGGTGCCTTTAACCAATCATGGCTCAGGGGCGACTGTTAAACTCACTACACTCTCCCTGAAGGAATAATTCCACTTATAAAACACCCGCTGGCCAAGGGAATCCAACCCACAACCTCTCAATTGCAAGCCTGGTATTCTACCACCTACGCCACCGTCAAGCCTGCTTAGGCTGAACACACTCTTCCTGCCTAACTAACTAACTTCTAGAGATAGAAGTTAGTTAGTTAGGCAGGGAGAGTGCGTTCAGCCTATTCCAATTCCTTGGCCAGCGGGTGATTTTTAAGTGGAATTCCTTCAGGGAGAGTGTAGTGAGTTTAACAGGTAGTGTAGTATAGTTAATAATACATTGCTGGCAGGGAGAGAGATTTTTTCTTTTTACAATTTGCTGAGATCAGATAGTGCAGTGTATACCACAAAGTTATATATATATATATATATATATATATATATATATATATATATATATATATATATATATAGGCACTTCAGTTTAATTCAGTTTATATCAGTTTTAGTATTAGTAATATTAGTTTAGTATTGCTGAAAAAAAACGGCGATGATCATGTCGCCCGCAATTGAAATGTTTGAGTTTGACAGCTCTTTTATAGGGATCTGACATCATGAGTGCACCATAATCCACTGCTCAGGTGCAGTGAATAAATTCCATGACGTCATGTAATCTATTCACTGCTTCTGAGCAGTGGATTATGGGGCGCTCGTGACGTCAGATCCCTATAAAAGAGCTGTCAAATTCAAACAGCTCATTAGCGCAGTAGGCATCTTGAGAAGTAGAGCTCCTTTTTTTCCCTATTTTTTTGGTTGCGGGCGGTTGGGCGGGTGACATGATCATCAGGGAACACTATTTAAATTTTTTTTTTTAATAAAGGTCTTGTTCAAAACTGGCTTTTGTTTTTGTACACTTTTTTGGTGAATGGGTAGGGGTATGATGTATCCGATATCCATTCACATAGGGGGGCAGGATCTGGGGGCCCCCTTGTTAAAGGGGGCTTGCAGATTCCGATAAGCCTCCCCCCACAGACCCCCACAACCACAGCCCACAGTTGTCAGGAAGAGACCCCTGTCTCCATCAACATGGAGGCAAGGTGCTTTGGGGTAAGGGGGACAGCCCCCCCACCCCAAAGCACCCCCCCCCATGTTGAGGGCATATGGCCTGGTATGGTTCAGGAGGAGGGGCGCTCATTTGCCCCCACCCCCATCCTGGCCAGTCAGGCTGTGTGCTCGGATAAGGGTCTGGTATGGATTTTAGGGGGAACCCCACGCCACTTAAAATCCATACCAGACCTGAGGGGCCTGGTATAGACTGGGGGGGACCCCACGCCATTTTTTTTTTTTCATTTTCTTATCTGTATTGCGGAGCCGACAATACATTACATCCGCAAGCAAGTTTAAATTACATTTTTTCCTTTAGAAATGTCAGTATTGCTGCAGCAGGCTACATACATCGCACAAATTTGCGACTTTACAGGCACATTAAGAGGGCCCCCCAGGCACGATATTTAAAGGAATTTTTCATTTTTATTGTTTCACTTTAAGCATTATTAAAATCACTGCTCCTGTAAAAACGATAGTTTTACATTTTTTTTTTTTTTTGCATTGATTAATGTCCCCCAGGGCAATATCCAGGTCCCCATACACTTTTTTAGGCCAATAACTTGCATTTAAGCCTTTAAAATTAGGACTTTTTTGATTTTCCATGTTCGTGTCCCATAAACTTTTTTTTGAGTTTGCATGTTCGCTAGAACATTTCCCCTGTTTGAGATGTTCTGGTGTGAACCAAACAGGGGGGTGAGTTCCAGCATTGTAGGGAAAATCGCTCAGAGTTCCAGAATGTTTATCTGCAAATAAGATTCTTCCTCCAACCAAGTCCCCTCCACTTAGAAGGGGTTTGGGATTCCTCCCCAGTTCGTCAGGCTAGCATCCATTGTGAGGGTCTGCCAAGAGATTGGGAAACATCATTTCTCCAACTCCAGAGCTGAATGCCTGAGCCACTAGGCAAGAGATAACCTGATCTTCGGTGTCAAGGGAGTCCATTTGTCTATAGACTAATACAATTTTCTTAGGATGATATGAGCCTTCAGTGTTACTGAGGAAATGGAATTGCTTTTTATGAAGGCTATCAAAGCCTAGGATTCTCATGCAAAAGCACAGAGTGAGATAGCTTCTGAACATGAGATCAAGACTTTGAGCAAAGGGTTAAAAGTTTTATCTAGTAAAACAACTCTGGCTTAAGAGTAGACCTAGATACTGCAAGCAATGTGTTAGTATCAGCACTGTTTTTGAAGATTCAGGATCCAACTGAACCTTTTAAGGTCTAGAATGATGTCCACAAGACATGTCAGTCAGAACCTGTACATGCCAAATGTTCCTTCAGTTATCCACGATAGGTATGTACTGGGAGCATAACAAGGCCAGCACAGGGTCTAGTACCTTGGTGAATGTATCTTTGATTTCCACAGAGGCAAGAAATGTTCCCTGATGAAGGAAGACTATGACAGACCACACAAAAACGTTGGACCTGAATGAAGACATTTAAAGGGTAACTCCACATTCATGGGAAAAAAATAGCAAATGATATTAAAAATATATAGCATATACATTTGCTACATGATTCATATTGTAATTGAATTATACTATAAATGACCTATCCTTTTCAATCTGCAGCACTGTCATTTTTTTGTAAAATGCAATGCAATATTGCAACCTGGAGACGTTCTGAACAAAGAAGTTAAACAGAACGTCTCTCCAGATGTAATTTCCTGCTTGTGTGATTGGCTCACTAATTTTTCCAGAAGTCTGCACTAAGATACAAGTCAGATTTTTGGCATTCCCTGCAACAAAAACGCAATTTTTGGTGAGATACTCCCTTAGGGGCATGTGTCAAACACAAGGCACAGTGGTTGAATCTGGCCCTCCAGGCCATTTCATGTTGCCCTTGCAGCCAGGGCTTTTTTTCAGCCAGAACATGGGGGAACTCCATTCTGGCACCTCTGTCTCTCACCCTCTGATTCCCGCTCACCACTATCACTTGTAACCACAGAAGCCTCCTGTGTTTACAAGGACAGCTTTCCTCTTGGCGGGTCGCGCCTCTCACACATATCTACATACCCTGCATGTACTCATGGCGAGGACAGGTGACGAACAATGAGCTCCCTGCAAGTGCACAGTACACTCCTGAACTCTGCACTATCTATGTAGTGCATTCCTGAACTCTGCACTCTCTAAGTAGTGTATTCCTGAACTCTGCACTCTCTATGTAGCGCACTCCTGAACTCTGCACTCTCTATGTAGCGCACTCCTGAACGATCTATGTAGTGTACTCCAGAACTCAGCACTCTGTACATAGCGCACTCCTGTACACTGCACTTTGTACATAGGACACTCCTGAACTCTGCACTCTTTATGTAGTGCACTCCTGAACTCTGCACTCTGTACGTAGAGCACTCCAGAACTCTGCACTCTGTACATAGCGCACCCCTGAACTCTGCAATCTGTACGTAGTGCACCCCTGAACTCTGCACTGTGTACGTAGTGCACTCAATCAAATGTTTGGAAATTGAATTCTTAAACACTGGAGCATCTTCAACAGGAATAGTGAGTGCTTTATTAAGATAGGACACTACCAGAGCTACAATGGGAATGCCCAACTTCTTAATAATGGACTACTCAAATTGATATTGGTCAGTGTAAATAGATTTTCCATTGATATTGGAAGGTGAAAATAGTTTCAAGAGTTTTCTTGTCTCTTTATATGAAACCTTTGAATAGGGTGTAGAAAAGTAAGGTTTTGGAAGTTTAAGGGATCCCAGACTAGTATAGCATTAGTAGAAGTTATACACTACATTGTACAAAGTATTGGGATGACTGCCTTTACATGCACATGAACTTTATTGGCATCCCAGTCTTAGTCCGTAGGATTCAATATTGAGTTGGCCCAACCTTTGCAGATATAACAGCTTCAACTCTTCTGGAAAGGCTGTTCACAAGGTTTAGGAGTGTGTTTATGGGAATGTTTGACCATTCTTCCAGAAGCGCATTTGTGTGGTCAGGCACTAATGTTGGACGAGAAGGCCTTGTTTGCAGTCTCTACTCTAATTCATCCCAAAGCTGTTCTATCAGGTTGAGGTTAGGACTGTGTGCAGGCCAGTCAAGTTCCTCCATCCCAAACTCGCTCATCCATGTCTTCATGGTCCTTTGGCCTGGCCCTTTTGTTCCAGTGAGGGCAACTCTTAAAGTGATACTAAAGTCTCATTTTTTTTTTAAAATAACAAACATTTTATACTTACCTTCTCTGTGCAGTGGTTTTGCACAGAGCATCCCAGATCCTACTCTTCTTAGGTCCCTCTTTGGTGCTCCTGGCCCCTCCCTCCTGCTGAGTGCCCCCACAGCAAGCAACTTGCTATGGGGGCACCCGAGCTGAGTCACAGCTCCGTGTGTCCATTCAGACACAGAGCCACAACCCTGGTCCCCTTTCTCTCCTCATTGGCTCACTAAGTTTGATAGACAGCAGAGGGAGCCAATGATGCCCTGCTGCTGTCTCAGCCAATCAGGATGGAGAGTCCCATACAGCCCAGTCTCTTGTGCAACATTGCTGGATTGTGATGGGGCTTAGGTAAGTATTAGGAGGGCAGAGGGGGGCTGCTGCACACAGAAGGTTTTTTATCCTAATGCATAGAATGCATTAAGATAAAAAACCTGTTGCCTTTACAACCACGTTAAGGCATCAGCATACGGTTTCTTTAAACCTGGAAGTTAGGGCAGCTGTCTGTAACTCATCAGGCGGAAAACTAGTCAGCAAGGTTGACTGAGACTCTTCTCTTCAACAGATAGAGCCGCAGCAGCAGAAAGCTCAGAGGCCACTACATCTTTGGGTATGTCAGAAATGGCTCTGGAGGGGATAACATTGAGATTTACTTACATCCTCTGCATTTAGAGTCACCAATCAAAGTTTCAATTTGGCTCATAACTGCAGAGAACTCCTAGCCAATCAGGAGGCCTCACCCTTTGGAGTTAAGGAAGACTTAGAATAATTAATGGACTAAAACAACAGTCCTGGACAGTGGGAAAAAGCATTGCAGGCCACAACTGAACTGTTAGTGGACAGTGAGCTAGGGAGACCTGATGTAGTTTGATCTTCTTGACGAGATGCAATATAACTCAAATTAGTAGATAAAGCCAACTGCTGAAAGGAGAGGTTAACATGGACAGAGGTGACCAGGCCACTGTATGAAACAATGACTAATGAAGGAAAAACAGTATGCCTCTTGCAAACAGAAGCAACGGTGGGGAGATGCTACCTCATGCTGAGTGGTAATAGGATGGGGAGTGCACATGAGACCATTTATTCCTCTGTGTTCATACCCTTTTCCATAGAGACCAAAGATAAAAATGGCACCCAATAGTCCAAACAAAAGAAGTAGCCTCAGACACCTGATCTACATAACCTACTCTTAATTGAGTCTTCAGAGGTTGGGTCAGACCAGAGTAGGTGCCACAGGTCTAGACTTGGAAAAAAAAATCTGTGGTTAACAAAGACAGCACACAAAGGTCTTGAACGCACTACAAACAGAGCCCAGTGGTGTGGTTGAGTAAAAATTGGCTGGTAGCATAATGGTTTGATGTCAGTGCAAACAGGCCTTAGTGTGAAGACAGAATGCACAAGCAGCTGTTTAAAAAAAAGTGTTACAGTCTGTAGATCTCAATGGGTAGACTGGTTCAATGTTACCAAAGTTTGATGGGAGCTTAAAAGGCCATCAAAAGCCACAGTCCTTAAAATTAGAAAGGAAAAATTGGCACCAATTTAAAGACAGCACAAATTGGCCTACAGATAGAGACAGAATGCACTGCTCAAAGGATTGCTGATGTACTTGGCCTTTGCTGTGTACAGTCCATCACTTTAGCACACAGGACCTACTTCTGGAGCTGATTGCCTCTACTTCCTCCACCTTTGGTACCACTGCCTGTGCCTTTAGTTCTTCCTTCCATTTTGGGTATATTTTAGGATATATCCTTAACTTTTATTTTTACAATTTGGATGGGAAATTGATGGGTAGGTGGGTGATAGAGTGAGTTGTTTTTTAAGCTGCATATTTACACAGTTTTGGCACAGTCCACCAACATTCTGCAGCAATGGTTCTACCGCGCATGCAGGCCCAGCATTAAGTGACAGGACTGCTGATTTCTTTTCTTGCTTCTAATACCTTTTTTGCAGTTCTCGTTAGTAGATGTGCTGTCAATGTTCAGGCTGAACACAAGTTCAGATCAATCTTTAGCTTTTTAAGTGCTCAACTGAATCCAGGTAAGTTCCCCAGCTCATCCCCAGTGTCAGGAAGGAGCTGATTTGTATCTCCAAAGGTTGCTACAGATTAGAGGGAATAAGCATTACTGTCATACTAAACAAATGCTAGATCTGTTCTTGAGTTAGTGCAGAGTCTTTGCGATAAGCCAAAATGTCACAAATACTTAACACAAGTGTGGTTGCATCAACATGTGAATGTAAATCTGGGCCATCCACTAGACCAGTGTGCACTTCTGTGCTCTCTGCCACTGCATTGATGTGTATATGTTTCACCTAGACTTCTCATCTATACATGGTGAGGTGCCCCAGGGTTGAAGTCTGAAATGGAGAAAAAATTATTTTTTTTATCAGAGTCCTAATAAGTCCTGTTCTTGGTCATCTGTAGAGTTTTTAGGTGGTAATAGACCTCAATTCTTAGGTCTACATCATACCTTGTAACAGGATCTCATTATTAGTGTCAGCCATGCTCAGGCTTTTATATATGTGAGCTGACTGATGCTATCTCTTGCTGCTGGGTGAAAATGCAAGTTGACAGAACATGAAAAAAGTTCACATGCTGCTTGTTTGCTGGGAAAACCTTTAGAGGGCATCCTGCTAGTCAGGAATTGACTGTGAGTCCAAGTATGTATACATTCCAGTCTAATTATATAGTGATGATTTACTTCACCTTTAGCAGCCATCTTTCCCTTATGGCCAGTGTGCCTACCAGTACCTGGATGCCCCAGGACAGTATGTGCTCTGTCTGTGGGTATTGATAACAAGCCCACAGAAAAAAAACTTAACAAACAGCAGAAGTAGGTATAATTCCAGGTGAGACAATAGCACCAAGGATCCTAGGAAGAAATTGGGAAAATACGTTGTTGTGAGAGTAATTCAGAAAATGTAGCCAAAGGTCAGGATAGGCAGCAGACAAGACAGTAACAGTGCCAAAAATAAGGGCAAGAAGCAGTCAAGAGAGTAACCCATTAAAGATAAGATAATAATAAAGTAGTGCAGCGCAATCCTAGTGGTAAAACTATACATAAGAAATAATTGTATTGTAAAGTCCCAATGATATCAGGTATCCATATAAGCAGGTAAGTCCCCAGTGATATGTGGTCCTAAGGCAAATCCGTATGATTCTTGTGTCCACACGGGTGCTCATGCAAACCCACCACCTGTTAACACTGCCGCTCACCTTTTCAATGAGACCCTACAGGGTCAACCAGCATGTCATCCCAAACAGAAAATGAATGTACATCCTCACACTTCCTTCCTTAACGGTAACCAATGAATGCACCTCCAATGCGCTGACAGCTCCTCAGAAATAGTACCGTAATGTGTAAGAGAGAAAAAGAACAATCTAATGCTCTCTGTATGAAATTAATAATGCCTTTATTCCATAAATCATTCCACTCACATTTCAGAAGAAGGTATTGCGCATATCTGCAGAGTTTGAGAGCGAGCTTGCATCAGATCCACCAACCCAGAAGAGTGAGAGACGGCTGCGGGTCACGTGACATCCCCCGTACGCGTTACGTCCGAAAAGTAGGCGGGACTTCTTCAGCGGGGGTCAAGTACCATATTGCGAACCCGTCTTTAAATACATCCACAACGTCCGCCCGACCTCCTGTTGTAAATCCACTAATCAGCAGATTGTGACCAAAAACAGGAAGTGATGCATACTAAGGGCGGAAGTAGCACTATATAACTTGTAAAAAGGACCAGCCTATATTCTTGTATAAAGTGCGTAAGGGCAAATTTTAAAACTATCAAAGAACCAGCTTGGAAAGTTAAATTAAATGCAATTTAATAAATACTATGCCCAACTTTAAAAGTTACAAAAATTATTGCAATAATAATTAAAAAACAAACCTCCCATGATCCATAGGATTCTATGGGTGGTAATCGTCCTGTGACACAGGCTATATCTCTACTCTCCACTTGATGGCGGGCCTGAGCACTAACTATTACAGATACATGCAATAAATACATATACATCACATATAAAATTTATAAAAAACCGCAAACTGAATAATAAAAAGACAATTGATGAAATTACCAATTAAAATATACATACATAGGATAAAATAAAAGGGCAATATTAGTTCATCTATCAGAAATAAAACAGTTGAGATCAAACTCAACATTGAGTCCCATTGGCGTTAAAACCTTGCATTCGTAAATCCAAAAGGACTCCCGACGACTTAACTGTCTGATAAAATTCCCTCCTCTCCTGTGTGGGTTGACTCTCTCTATTCCCCAAAATTGTAACCCACTGGGATTTTTTTGATGGAATCTTTTAAAATGTCTTGAAACACTGTGTGTTTCAAGGGCTTTACGAATGTTATTAACATGTTCGCCCACTCTGACATGTAATGCGCGAGAGGTGCGTCCTATATACTGGAGGCCGCAATCACACTGTAGCATATATACCACCCCTTGTTTGGTACAGGTAATCAGATTTTTAATTTTATATGATTTATTGGTGGCTGTAGCTACAAATTCTTTTCGTTTCTTTAGATTTTTCTTGCAACTTTTACATGTAGCACATTTTCCACATGTATAAGTGCCGGATAAAAAAGAAAAAATGTGATTCTCCCTAGTGCGGGGTGGGTCAACAATCCCTGGTGCGATTTTATCTCGCAACGAAGAGGCTTTACGGTAAATGAACTTGGGGTGTTCCGTCAGATGAGGCCCTGAAATTTTGTCCTCTTTAAGGATAGGCCAATATTTTTTAACAATACGTTCTACTTTTCTGTAGTGAATATTGTAGTCAAGGATGATTCTGAAACCTGGATCCACTGAGTTATTTTTATCTCCATTCAAGAGAACATCACGATTGCTCCAAATCTTTTCTAATGGAGTCCTTTTTATATCCTTTTTCAAGAAAACGCTTTTCCAAAACCTCTGATTGTGCTTGATAATCACTATCAGAAGCACAATTGGGTCTTAATCTAGTAAATTGTCCCCTTGGAATGTTGCAAAGCCACATCTGGTGGTGGCAACTATCCAAGGGGATAAATGCATTCCTATCAGTTGGTTTGAAAAAATGTCTTGTTCTCAAGGAACCTTCATGTTTATAGATTTCAAGATCAAGGAAGGCAATCTTTTCCCTCTCCAAATTCCATGTTAATATGATGTTTTTGCAGGGCAGCCATATCTCCCTCTGATACCATGAATACATCATTAATATAGCGTCTGTAACAGATGAGTTCTTGCGGTAGGGCACCAAATACAGCCTCTTCCTCCCAGTGGGCCATGAAAAGATTGGCCACACTGGGAGAAAACTTGGCTCCCATCGCCACTCCTCTCGTCTGGAGGTAGAAGCGATGGTCATACCAAAAGTAATTTCTGTTTAAACAGAAGTCCAAGCTTCTGTACAGAAATCTTTTATGTTTATTGGTTAAGGCTGACGTAGCAAGAGACCATTTTACTGCTGCCAAAGCATCCTCATGCTTGATGATAGTATATAGAGACCCAACATCAGCAGTAACTAATACACTCTCATCAGAACACGGCAAGTTGCTCAAAATTTGGATCATATGCTTGGTGTCTCTCAAAAAAGATCTTGTTTCCCTCACAACTGGCTGTAGATAATGATCAATATACTGACCCAATCTTGAAGAGATGGAATCAATTCCATTGACGATTGGGCGACCAGGAGGGTTAACTATATTTTTATGAATCTTAGGGAGACAGTAGATAATTGGCCTCCTATAGAACAGGGGATTGAGATACGATGCCTCTTTATGATTTAATATCCCATTTGTTTCCCCTTTTGTCACTAGAGAGTGTAGTTCGTCCTTAAACTCTAGCATAAGGTCTTTAGGGAGAATCTGATATGTACTCCTATCACCTAGGAGTCTTAACATCTCCTCCCTGTAATATATTCCACTTAGAACTACCAAACCCCCTCCCTTATCCGTGGGGCGGATCACTATGTCACTCCTATTCTCAAGTGACTGAATCTCTCTTTTGATATACTGGGGGTCAGAGACTCTTTTAACATCTAGTTTCTCTAAGTCACCGCAAACCATATTGCAGAAAACTTCTAGATGTTTTATGTCTTGGCCTGGAGGGTTGAAGGTAGATCTATTCCTTAAATTAGACTGATTAGTTCCACTGGAGGAGACGTTTTTTGTAATCGGATTAGAGAGGAAATATTTCTTAATATTCAATTGTCGTGTAAATTTTTGAATATTAATATACGTTTGAAATTTGTTAAGATTTCTGATAGGGGCAAATTTCAAGCCCTTATCCAGGACCTTCATCTTATCCTCTGTGAGGGGAATTCCACTGAGGTTAAAAACTCTGGCTCCTATCGGGCCTCTGTTTTTTTGATCTTTCGTCCTCCTCTGCATCCTCTCGGTTTTTTCGTTTGCTTGACTGGGGGTGGTTCCCTCTCCAGGTATGATCCTGTTGTGGGGTTCTCAATGTTCGTAGGGGGAGTTGAGTGTGAGGTCCCCTCCAGGGGGACCCACCCCCTATAAAAGAAGAAGAGGAATTGTTGTTCCCTTGATTATCATAATAATCCTGAAGGGGAGCAAATCGATTACTCGAGAGATCTACTGATTCTCTCCTCACTGGGTAGAAATAATTATTACTCTTACCTCTTCCCCTCCCTCTTCCTCTTCCTCTTCCCCTAAACATCTGCCACTGATTGGTATCTCTACATGGAGGTGCTGGAGCAGGGGCAGGGGCATATGTAGAGACAGGGGGGGACAATAAACATGTCCCCTACCCTGTCCTCTTCCATTTTTACCCTTTTTCCCTCTTTGGTGGAAAACATGGGAGCGTTGGGGCAGAGGTGTCACAATTTGATGTATAGGCCCCTGAGATCTCTCGGCATTTGTATTATTAGAGGAGGAAGCTTCCATTTCCTCATTCCCCCTCCCTCCACATTGGGCAGTGAGGGCTCTAAAAAGGACTGTTGCCATTTAAAGATATCGTTGGAACCAAAATCGGTCAGATCCCTCTGGTATTTGTTTTTCTTTTTCTCTTGTATGTCCCTATCCCATCTTTCCATATTCATTTTTAAATCATTAGATAATCTCTTGAAATCAGAATGATCCTTTTTACGCTCTAATATATCCTTTATATCTTTAATTTGTGATTCAATAATATCTTTTTTCTTACGTTTGCGGTTTAATAAAAAAACTAAAAGTTCTAAACCTTTAGAAATAAAAAAAAAAAACCCATTCCTTTAGGGAGTCTTGGTCCAACAGACCATCATTAGGAGGAACATCCCACCTAAAGCATCTGGGGATTATTTTTGCTGACAAATAATGTTTGAACGACAGTATGTCCCACCAGATTTTCATTTTTTTCTCGAACAAATGTCCGAGTTTTTTAAACAGAAAACCCAAATCCTCTGGATCTTTGGGAAGTACTGGGGTATTGGAAAATACTTCATTTACTTTCACTTCCCTTTTTTCTAGGAACTGAAATATATCCATGTCCTGCTGCTGAATAAAGGAAGATTGCAAACAGAATCAGATAAAAAAGGGGAATATTCAGCACTGAACTAAACACCACCATTTAAAGGACCAGCAGCTATGCACTCAAGGGCAATATCTCCAAAACACCTCCTGAAAACATAATAATAAAGTAGTGCAGCTCAATCCTAGTGGTAAAACGATACATAAGAAATAATTGTATTGTAAAGTCCCAATGATATCAGGTGTCCATATAAGCAGGTAAGTCTCCAGTGATATGTGGTCCTAAGGCAAATCCGTATGATTCTTGTGTCCACACGGGTGCTCATGCAAACCCACCACCTGTTAACACTGCCGCTCACCTTATCAATGAGACCCTACAGGGTCAACCAGCATGTCATCCCAAACAGAAAATGAATGTACATCCTCACACTTCCTTCCTTAACGGTAACCAATGAATGCACCTCCAATGCGCTGACAGCTCCTCAGAAATAGTACCGTAATGTGTAAGAGAGAAAAAGAAAAATCTAATGCTCTCTGTATGAAATTAATAATGCCTTTATTCCATAAATCATTCCACTCACATTTCAGAAGAAGGTATTGCGCATATCTGCAGAGTTTGCGAGCGAGCGTGCATCAGATCCGCCAACACGGAAGAGTGAGAGACGGCCGCGGGTCACGTGACGTCCCCCGTACGCATTACGTCCGAAAAGTAGGCGGGACTTCTTCAGCGGGGGTCACGTACCATATTGCGAACCCGTCTTTAAATACATCCACAACTTCCACCCGACCTCCTGTTATAAATCCACTAATCAGCAGATTGTGACCAAAGACAGGAAGTGATGCATACTAAGGGCGGAAGTAGCACTTTATAACTTGTAAAAAGGACCAGCCTATATTCTTGTATAAAGTGCGTAAGGGCAAATACAAAACCTATCAAAGAACCAGCTTGGAAAGTTAAATTAAATACAATTTAATAAATACTATGCCCAACTTTAAAAGTTACAAAAATTATTGCAATAATAATTAAAAAACAAACCTCCCATGATCCGTAGGATTCTATGGGTGGTAATCGTCCTGTGACACAGGCTATATCTCTACTCTCCACTAGATGGCGGGCCTGAGCACTAACTATTACAGATACATGCAATAAATACATATACAGCACATATAAAATTTATAAAAAAAACGTAAACTGAATAATAAAAAGACAATTGATGAAATTACTAATTAAAATATACATACTGTACATAGGACAAAATAAAAGGGCAATATTAGCTCATCTATCAGAAATAAAACAGTTGAGATCAAACCCCACATTGAGTCCCATTGGCGTTAAAACCTTGCATTCGTAAATCCAAAAGGACTCCCGACGACTTAACTGTCTGATAAAATTCCCTCCTCTCCAGTGTGGGTTGACTCTCTCTATTCCCCAAAATTGTAACCCACTGGGATTTTTTTGATGGAATCTTTTAAAATGTCTTGAAACACTGTGTGTTTCAAGGGCTTTACGAATGTTATTAACATGTTCGCCCACTCTGACATGTAATGCACGAGAGGTGCGTCCTATATACTGGATGCCTCACTCACACTGTAGCATATATACCACCCCTTGTGTGGTACAGGTAATCAGATTTTTAATTTTATATGATTTATTGGTGGCTGTAGTTACAAATTATTTTCGTTTCTTTAGATTTTTCTTGCAACTTTTACATGTAGCACATTTTCCACATGTATAAGTGCCGGATAAAAAAGAAAAAATGTGATTCTCCCTAGTGCGGGGTGGGTCAACAATCCCTGGTGCGATTTTATCTTGCAACGAAGAGGCTTTACGGTAAATGAACTTGGGGTGTTGCGTCAGATGAGGCCCTAAAATGTTGTCCTCTTTAAGGATAGGCCAATATTTTTTAACAATACGGTTTTCTTTTCTGTAGTGAATATTGTAGTCAAGGATGATTCTGAAACCTGGATCCACCGGGTTATTTTTATCTCCATTCAAGAGAACATCACGATTGCTCCTTCCGACGTCTTCCAAATCATTTCTAATGGAGTCCTTTTTAACGCTTTTCCAAAACTTCTGATTGTGCTTGATAATCACTATCAGAAGCACAATTGGGTCTTAATCTAGTAAATTGTCCCCTTGGAATGTTTCAAAGCCACATCTGGTGGTGGCAACTATCCAAGGGGATAAATGCCTTTGCCTTAGGACCACATATCACTGGAGACTTACCTGCTTATATGGACACCTGATATCATTGGGACTTTACAATACAATTATTTCTTATGTATCGTTTTACCACTAGGATTGCGCTGCACTACTTTATTATTATGTTTTCAGGAGGTGTTTGGGAGATATTGCCCTTGAGTGCATAGCTGCTGGTCCTTTAAATGGTGGTGTTTAGTTCAGCGCTGAATATTCCACTTTTTTATCTGATTCCAGTAAAAATAAGGTCAGACTAAAATGAGGTAACGTAAGAAAAAAAAATGATCAGTCAGGAAATGCTATCACAAGCACAGGGGCTAGGTATGATGATGTTTAAATAAGGTGGCACAGAAGTAGGCCATGCCGGGGCTGTGAGCATAGCTGCAGACAAGTTGCGTCCTGCGGCATTGCAACCAGAATGCAGAGAATGCAGGAGGAAGGAGGCACCACAGCACATCAGCTGCAAGCTGCTGACGCAAGACTGAATCATGTTGTTTCCTGGTAAAAAAGGCACAAGCTGCCACTGAAGCTTGTGCCTTTTTTACCAGGAAACAAGACATGCTGAGCAAGTGAGGAACAGGCAGCCATGTAGCCTGAAGTAGAGGTTAATACAAAAGCTGCCTGGCACTGACCTGAGTTTAATTAGACAGAGTTTAGTTGCTCAGACTAGCCGTTTATAAACAGGTGCAGTCTGTATTCCCCACTGTAGGTGGTGCCCAACCAAAGCGGCAACAAAGAAGGGGAAGAAGGTTGTGAGAAACTGGGTTCCTTTATGACTTCCTGTAGTCACAGGGAGACAGCTTTCCAATCGGAGACCATCTTGGGTCAGGCAGAGTCTATTTAAGACTCCGGCTTCCGGGTTTGGCTTGCTTTATGGTTGGCTAGTGGAGGGACAGTGCTTAACGGTAGGGAAAGACTCCTTAGTAGTAGGGAAAGTGCAGAGACTACGCCAACCTCTCTGAGGAAACCTCCCATTTTCGTGTGGACTGGCCAGGCTGAATTCCCGATCCCCGCTGCAGAAGCTTTCTGCATCCTTCCGAGATCTCCATCCTCTATTACTGTTTCTAATTGACTCTAGTCGGTAGTGCCTAACCTCCGGGCCTGTTTGTATGTTGTTAGAACTTTCACAATATACTGTTCTCATCGACTTCGCCTCTAAGTGTATAATTTCCGCCGCACCATGCTGCACCCTACCCACAAGTTGTTTTGTTTTATGCTATGGACTTGCTGTACAAAGCCCTTCTTCATTTAACCTGTGCTGCCTTGCTGAATAAAAGTGCAGAACAAAACAGCTTGGACTGTACCTGGTTGCCCCTGTCTTGTGCATGATTTACTGCTGCCACTATCAGTTGAGCTTGTCCCCCTTACTATATGTATTTATTTTTAACTAATTGAGGATTTAAACCTGAAAGATATGTCCAAAAAACTTCAACAACATTTTTTGGATGCATCTCTTATGTCAAGCTCATCTCCTCCTGTTACCTCTCCCCTCAACACTATTATCTGCAAATACCAGTTGTCAAAAATACACTAAATAAATTGCTTTACATTACAAAGCAGGAGTGGCTGTTGAAAATGATCCTTGCAGATAGTCTGCAAGTGTCATTGAGTAAATACAATTAAAATATGATCTAGAGGAGGGGATATCTAGTACAATCTCAGTATTTGCGGATGATACTAAACTAAGCATGCCAATATCTTCTATGCAGGATGTGGAAACCTTACAAGCGGACCTGAACAAAATAACGGGGTGGGCAACTGCATGGCAGATGAGGTTTAATGTTGAAAAATGTAAAGTAATGCACTTGGGGGCCAGAAACCAGAAAGCAAGCTACTCACTAGGGGGGGAACCTCTGGGTGAGTCTAGGATGGAAAGGGACCTGGGGGTACTGGTAGACAACAGGCTTGGCATGCAATGCCAAGCCGCTGCAAGCAAAGCCAACAGAATACTGGGATGTATAAAAAAGGGGATTCACTCCAGAAATAAAGAGATTATTCTCCCGCTCTACAAGACTCTGGTCCGGCCACATTTGGAGTATGCTGTCCAGTTCTGGGCACCGGTCCTCAGGAAGGATGTGCTGGAATTGGAAAGAGTCCAGAGAAGGGCAACAAAAATAATTAGGGGAATGGAGGACATCAGCTATGAGGAAAGACTACAAGCACTGAACTTATTCTCTCTGGAGAAGAGACGATTGAGGGGGGATATGATATCAATGTACAAATACTGTACTGGCGACCCTAGCATAAGGAACAAACTATTCAGAGAGAGGAGATGCAATAAGACACGTGGCCATTCACTAAAACTAGAGGAAAGGCGGTTTAACCTTAAAATGCGTAAGGGGTTCTTCACTGTAAGAGCGGTAAGGATGTGGAATTCTCTTCCACAAGCAGTCGTATCAGCTGGGAGCATTGATAGTTTCAAAAAACTATTAGATGGGCACTTTGGAGACCACAACATACAGGGGTACACAATGTACGGTTAAAAGCAAACACACACACATCATAGGTTGAACTGGATGGACTGATGTCTTTTTTCAACCTCACTAACTATGTATGTAACTATGTAACTAATATTGTTTTATTTGAGTTAATATTTCCTTTAATAAGTAGATCAAAGGTGTGGCCTTTGATCTGCATGTGACATCAGTTAAAAACAACCTTACATTTTTTTTTGTTTGTTTAATTATAATGCATTACTAATTAAGCCCTTGTTAACCCTTAGTTTCCCAAGTAACTCGTTCCTCCCCTTGCCCCCGTAACTATTTTGTTTTCTTTTGATTTGTTTCTACCATTACTAAATTCTAATTATCTACCATCTTTTTTTTTTTTTTTCAAAGCAAAAGTTTTTTTTTTTTTTTTCAAGAAAAATATAATATTTATTGAGTATAAACAGTACACTGAATAAATAACATGAACGGTAAATAGAACCATGTACAAAACCAGTGTCCAGAAAAATACAAATGTACAAAGAATATGACAGCAACATTACAAAGAACGACATCCATATATCATTGCATTCAGGTGACTATTATAGCGAGCATGTGCCCATGTGCATAGGGGGAAGGAGAAATAAACACACGCAGACATTCTTTCCCAGTAGTAATAGGACCATGCACATCCACCAGTATAGTACACACCTCTACGAAGTATCAAAAACCCACCTGAAGTACTAAGTGCCAAGGATAAGGGAAGGGGAAGGAACAGTGGCAGAAAACTGAAAAGGGAAAGGGGGGGGGGGGGGGGTTAGGAGGGGAAAGGTAAGAAAAGGAGGGGAGGACTCTGCACGCCAGATCGTCTCAAAAAGTGCCACCCTATCCCATGAGCAGCCGATCCATAACCAACTGGGGAGGAGCCAGGGCTGGGTCATCCAACCAAGGTTGCCATAATGAGGTAAATTTCTTGTGGGCCTTTCGATGCTGATATGTCAGTTTTTCCCTGATTAATGAGGCATTGACCTGTGTTATCCACTGGCCCCTGCTCGGCACCCTGGAGGAGATCCAGAATCTAGCATTCAATTTGCGAGCAATGTACAACAATCTCAACACGGCAACATGAGCATTTGGGGTTAGAGTTTCCACCTCCAGAGCACCAAGCAGACAGACCACAGGATCCCTCAGCAGCTGGAAATTATACACTTTAGAAATTGTGGCAATTACCTCCCCCCCGGTAGCGAAACAGTTTGGGACATCTCCACAGCATGTGTATAAGTGTACCCTGGTCTCTCTCACATTTGGGGCACAAGGGGGTAGATCTGTGTCCCCAACGGAACAATTGTACTGGTGTTCTGTAGGCTCTATGAAACAAAAATAAGTGAGATATCTTGTGGGAGGCCGATCTACCATCTTT
Source organism: Pelophylax lessonae (assembly GCF_965119305.1). Classification (NCBI taxonomy): domain Eukaryota; kingdom Metazoa; phylum Chordata; class Amphibia; order Anura; family Ranidae; genus Pelophylax; species Pelophylax lessonae. Next base: position 240,068,559 of record NC_138771.1, read on the forward strand.
TTTTAAATTCATTCTTATTTCTTACTTTTTTTAGGGTCACATAACAGGAAAATGCGCAAAATTTGAAAAAAACATACTTTCTATTTGAAAATAATGGTGCCGTGCTTTGTACCAGAAGCATCATTTTAATTATGACAACTTCTAGGATAAAATGTATACTTTTTAAATTATAACTACTTTTTTAAAACTAATTATTTTTTTTAACTTTTTTTTTTTTGTTTGCAAAGCAATATTGCCAAAACAAAGCCTAGCTTCTTTTTCCCTCTAAAAACAATCCCTGTATTACTTAAAAATGAACTTAACTCATGTTCCTAAAAACAAAAAGATAGCACTAACAAATACCAATTCTTCACCAGGGTCCCCGGCACTGCAATCTTGGATGATGGAGCCAGATGTTACTTTTTCGATGTTTCATAGCCAGCATGAGTGAATTGCGCAGCACTGTAAAGTCTGATCCTGCAGCCTCCTGGGACGTGTGTGATGTGTCCCAGAAGGTTGCAAACAGGGAAAATGAGGGCAAAACTGACATCATCTTCTCTTAGGCATGGATTAAGGAAGTGAGAGTGGGAATCTGTTAAAGAAAGTTACTGGCTCCCTGAAAAAAATTAAGGAGATGGGGAGAGGAAGAGGGTAAGAAGCACTTCAATTTTTTGGTGAAGGCCCCCTTTAAGTAATGAAACATTATTGCCAAATAAGCAAGCCTATAGTGGAAATGTAAACATTTATCTCTTCCATAAAGGGTATATGAGTACAAGAGCCGAATTTGTTAAGGAAAGCCTTACTGCAAACAAGCAGCTTTGTAATGGACAGGTCAGCAACAAAATGATTTCTGCCCTCAAAATCAGCCTCAAGTGCACTGTGACCCTCAGTATGTCCCTGTGCTTGTAGCACTTCAGTATGAGACATGGTAATTTGAAGGCCATCAGAAGCCTCAGGAAGAATAGAAATAATATGTGGCAGTACTTGAGGGTTGGCGCTGCTAGCAGCTCAGGTCATAAACAGTCTTATGAGCTTAAAACGGCTGCAATTATTGCATCTTCAGTCTACCTCTGCCTTATTTTTTATTTGTTTTAAAGTGTTACCTCTGTTGACAAAATACATCCTTGTAGAATATATATGATTTTTTTATTGTCCATAAAACTACATGCGGTTTGTAAAACATTTAAAGGCCGTCTCCGATAAATAAATATTTTATATGGTTACTTGCATGTTGAATTTTCTCTTTTTAAGGATATATTTAGAACTCTAGTGGCAAAATCTAGACAATTAAACTAAGTCTGTTCAACTGTCATATCTACCAACACTGCCCTTGTAAATTTTCCATAATGCAACTTGAGTCCAGCTTTACAGAGAACCTATTTCTTGTCAATTAAGGGCAAGTATTGGGTGTACTAGATAGCAGACACAGTAAGGAGCCTTCCGTGTCCTCTCCTATCACTCTGTTTGCCTTTCAGAGTTCATTGGAGCATGAGAGTCTCTCTCTGCCACTCACGATGCAGCACTTCTTCCTTAATAACCCAGTCAACAAGTTCTGAATGTTGCCAGGTGGGAGAGGGTTCTTGGACATGTGTAAGCTCTTACCCAATGTATCTAGCAGGTGAATTGGGCAGCAGAGTGCATGGAAGGTAAGTACAGGCCCCCATACAATTCCAGTGAACCTGAATGAGAAAAGCTCAAAAGAGTGACATCTCTGTTATTCCTTTGTGGGAAGGGGCAGGGACAGAACTACTGAAGAGGAAAGTCACAACCGGCGGAGTCTCTAAGAGATGTGAAGAAGGAGCTGGCATTTGGATTAAGTACACAAAAAGATACGAGAAGTGCTGTGAAAACTGGTATAGTGCCACTGCAATGTTTGCTAAAGTGCTAAAATCTGTTGAGGAGAAGAGGAACTGCAGTCCACACTTCTTTTAGTACAATATGCCATGAAGTGAAGCAATGAGAACATTTGATGGGAAGCTGGACTACTTACCAAATACTCCCTTCCCTTTTTGATTTTGTATGCATGAGCTATCAAAGGGTTTCTGCAAAAATACATGAACAGCTATTAAAAATCACAAAACATAATCTAAAATGGACTTATTTTAGAGAAGAAATGAAACTGCTAGACATCACATCAAAGAGTTTATCTTGATTTACCAGAAAGATTATAAAGCCTATGTGGACTTAGAAAAGCAATCAAAACTGAACTTAATATGGTAAAGGTTGATTGCATCATGGGTATTATTATGGTTCACAAATACATAAATTGTGTCTCTATGAAATAGACTTATTAGTGCAGAGCCAAAATGTGTGACCAGGTCAAGAAAAGGTTTATACGTATCACCAGAGAATAGCTTGATTTATTTAGTAATCTTATCATGAAAATTGGTTCCAGAAGGAAAATTAAATACGCATTTAATATGTAATTAAAGTGGCATTTTAAAATTATTAATACATATGACTATTTTCTCCCAGCTATAAAATGTGCAATTTGATTTATCCAATTTATTTAATGCATTATCTAATGATTTTGATATTGCCTGTAATAAATGAATAAATGAATACGTTTTAGAAGGAGAGTCAGAAGTATTTCAGAAGTTTTGTTTTCTATTAAAGAATTGTGTGTAGCAACTAATATATAAAAGCATATTTGACAACAATGTTAGATTTGTAATGTAGCCAGTCACAAATCTGCAGCAGAAGGCTGATCTGTGTCAGAAATTTACAAACAGAATCAAGAACTTCACAGGCACCAGATTTTACATGTCATCTTGGAGCCAGCATCTCAGTCCAGTACACAGAGAATACAACAACCTATTATCTCCTTGAAGCGCTAGGAACCAGGCTGTGAATGTCATGGATATGAGATACCTTCATTTGAGTCTTCAATTATCAGGCTATAGCAAAACCAATATTATAAGCAAACAAATGTATTGACCTATGAGACCCATAGAAAAAACACAAGTCAGAACAGTCTTAAAATATAACAAAAAGGACTTGACAAGGCACAGGCGTGTGAAACGCGCTGTCATAGTGACGGGACCACGTACACAGGCTTGCATTCCTGGATCCCATCTCCCCAGCGGATTCCATCCCGTTTCCTTCCGGCACTGCAGGGGACATCATCACCGGCCGCCCCACACCAGACGCGGTGTCTCCACAGAGTAAAAACTGCAGTTTCCTCCGTCCGTTTCTAATCACAGTGCTGCGAGTGGCGGTCATCACCACAGCCCATGTTCCTCCCACCTGGCAGTTCAGAGCGCCCAGCACATCAACGTGCCTGCAGTTCCTTCTGTTATAGCTAAGGATCCATCCCTGACTTCTCAATCTGGGGGCAAGTAGGCTGACTCAGCCACTGGTTGTTATTTCATCTGGTTGGTTCCTGTTAAGCCCTTTTTGCTATCTTTTAAGACTGTTTTGACTTATGTTTTTCCTATGGGTTTCATAGGTCAATACATTTTTTTGCTGTTAGTATTGGCTTTGCTGAAGTCAGACAATTGAAGACTGTTGCTCAAATGGAGGTATCTCATATCCATGACTTTCACAGCCTGCTTCCAAGCACTTCAAGGAGATAATAGGTTTTTTGTTCTCTGTGTCACTTCTCCTCAGGGTTTTCTTTTCTCCAGCTGCTATGAACAACAGTTCTGTAATTAGACTTTCTCCTAACTTCCTCCAAGTGGCACCAGATTTTCTTGTGGCATTCAGTCCAGTACATGCTCACCCTTGATAATGCCTAAACAAAGATGTCTCAGTTCTTCTCGGGAGGTAATATATACCTGTAAGGGTTGATTACACTTATTACTTAACAGACATGCATGCACCTAACCTCTTGAATCTCTAGTGCCTTTTTACAATGGTGCTAGGAGATGAACTACTTGTCCCAGTAATATTTTAAAATTACACCAGAATTCACCACCTCCTGTTGGTCTCAGAATAAATACTGGAAACCGCCTGCTGTCAGTGACAGCCAGCATCTAGCACTAAGTCCTAGTGATCGACCGATATCGCTATTTCATTGTCGATACCGATATTTTGGTCAATGCATATCGGTATCGGCCAATATGGGCCGATATTTTCATACATTTAAAAAAATATATATATATATTTTTTTCTTTGACAGGTACTCTTGAGGAGCGATCTGGGGGTCTAAAATACCCCAAACCCCTCCTCTGCACTTAAAAACATTCAAAACACCAACTTTTGGCTGTTTTGAATGCTGTCATTTTTTAATCTGGCGCCAGTACCCGGAAGTGATGTCATGACATCACTCCTGGGTTTTTGCATGGAGAGCATTGGGCTCTGATCGGGGCTTCGGCGGCCATGCAGGCAGGTTGCCTGGTTCTCCCGGCAAACCGCGGAAGGTGGCGGGAGGGGGGGGGGGCGTCCCCTCCCACTCCTTGTAATGACAGCCGAGCGGCTTCTCACCCACATCGGTTGTCATTACAAGACAGCCGACCGTCAGCTATGGACGCCGGTACCGGGGTGATACCTCTAGCTGCAGGCATCACTCCAGTACAAGCACTTTCCTGAAATATCGGCAATATCGGTCACCATGGTGGCCGATTCCGATACATCGCGGAAAGTGCAGATCTGCCCTCGATATATCGGCTTTGCCGATAATCGGTCGATCCCTACTAAGTCCTGGATCTGTAAAAAAACAGCTCCTGGGCTTTTAAATCTTTACAGGTCACTCCATAGGAGCGATAAAGTTTACTTCGGGAGTATAGTAACATCACTGCACTTCCTGTCAATATGGAGACTTGGGCAGAGCTTTTCCAGCTCAGGAGCAGATCACTGCTAGATTACTATTAGAAGTTATCTCTTGCTGTACCGCTGCATTGGCAAATCTAGATCTGGTCTCCATTTACCAGATGCAGATCTCCCATAAAGAAAAGTGTGAAAAAATGAATCAAATATATATGTATGTGTCTACCTTGAACTTTACCATTCTGCTAGATTACTAATGTGATATCATCCTAATTAGCAGACTTTGTTGATTATAGTCTGTGGAACATTTTTAAAGTTTTGTAAATTAGGTTTGCATTGTGTTGGAAAGATATACAGGAAAACGCAACCAAGTAAATAAAAATATATGTAACCAAAGGTGCTACAAAATTAAAGTGAATCTTCTTGAATGACTAGTGATGTGTACAAAATAGTTACCTCTAATGATGCTGTGAACCCATTCACAGAATGCAGGGGGTACTGTGAATATGTAAATGGAGATGAGGAGGGGGATAAATTACAAAATTACTTCTGTGTATGCGAGCCACAGATCCCGAAGTCACAGTGCTGAAAGTACAGTGCCAGTTGTATGAATGAAATTACGATTTTTAAACTAATCAGCACTGATCCAGACCTGGGAAAAACCAACATTAGAGGTAACTTTCATATACACACTACAAGTCAGAAAAAAACTTTTTTCCTGGAGTTACATTAGCGTAGACCAATTAAAAAAATGTAAAATACATTAGGGTAGATAATAGACTTAAAAGCTAAGCTGCATGGAACTGAGACCAAAAAAAAAAAACACTCAGGGACTCAAGGGGTTTTAGAGAGAAAAAGATCTTGGGACTTGTGTATTCACCGTCACTGGAAGTTAAAAACAGATAATTAATGGTTTGAATTGCTTCAGATGGGACAGTCATATTTGCCAGCAATATCTCCATATAGGAATATAAAGATTTATTCCCATTTGCCATGAAATCTGTAATTCCTAAATGCTGTGTATATTACATATCTTTCAATGTCAGACAGGTTTTCCTTTTGTTTGTGTATTGGGAGGGAATGTGGACTGTCTCATTGTTAAGTGTTAATGACCTCACATTGTTCTGTCTGTCTGCTTTAAGAGAAACGTATCATGGGATGTATATAGGTGTGTGGATTGGATTCTAAGGGGGAGGGGGGATTGTCCCACATTGTATATTTTTGTGTACACGGTATGGGAGTGTAAAACTCTGTTTCCTATTGGATTGTGAATGTCACATCCAGTCTTCAACAAGGTCCACCTGGGCGGTAACCTTGTGGGTGAAAACTGTATATAAGTCTGTTTCTTGTTCAAAAAAGTCGTTCTAGAGTTACTTCACCCTCAATCTAGAGTCCTGTCTCGTATTGGGGGAATATGCTACAAGGGATTGCTATGGTCTTCCATACTCCCTTAGATAATCACTAAGCTCTTGTAAGAGCTTGTGTAAGAGCTTGTTCTGCTGCACTCTCTGGGAAAAGAGATGTTCACCCACGGGAACATGGAGCCTTGTCGTAGGTCCAGGGTGGGTAGGAGACGGCGAGACCCTAATCATGCTGCGGCGGTTTGTGGGGTCTGAAGTGGTTACGGTGTCTGGTGGAGTGCTTGGAGCCCTCGAGAAGCACTAGGAGCATCTGTCAATGGAGGTACCCCGTCGGGGTGCCGGTTGATCCGTTACAGGACTCAAGTGAGGAAAAAGAAAAAAATATATCTTTTTACCTTTATGTTTTCTATGGTTTGAGAGCTGTCATAATAAGTAAAGGCCAATGAAAAATATTGTTCTATGTATACAGTACTCAGCATATTAGCATCTGCACCCTAACTGTAGACAAAGATTGAGAACAAAAAAGACATCTGTTCCATATACCTGTTTATTTAGTTTGTCCTCACCATCAGAGCCATAAGTCATGGTTTCTATGCATTACACATAGAAACCTGAAGATCACAAGCTGTTAGAAGATACCCCTGCGTTAATTAGGCTACATAGTAGAGAGTACATGTGATGCCAAACCTGCACTGAGAATAAAGTAACAGTGGGGATACCCTTAGATGTGCATTCTGCTTTTTATCATTGGCTGTCTGGAGTCAAATAAAATGAGAGAATAGGCAGGTTTAATGCCTCGTACACACGATGAGATTATCAGACTGTACAGTTCTTTTTTTGCATGTTAGTTTCTATTTTGAAAACAAAGTGTTTACTAAGACCCCGTTCACACTGGGGCGACCTGTCAGGCGACCTGGTCGCCTGACAAGTCGCCATGGGTCGCCTGCCATAGAGCAGCACAGGACCCTTTCTAATAGGAGCGACACAGGTCGCTCCGACTTAGAAAAAGGGTCCGGAGCTTCTTTGGGGCGACCAGGAGTGACCTGTATTGACTTCAATGATATGAAGTCCGTGCCGGCCGCTCCGACGTCGCGGTGCGAGCTTCGCACCGCGACTTGACAGGTCGCCCCGGCAAGTCGAGTCGCCCCAGTGTGAACGGGGTCTAAAGGTACGAAAATTCTCGTATGACAGAATAAAAATTCAGAAGATATGTAATGTGTTGTTGTGTATTTGTAGTGTATTTTCGGAAGAAGACTGTACTGATCTGGTATCGTACGAGAAAATTTTTTTCTGTTTTTCCCTTTGGATAATATTGAATGGACTGTCGGGATCGGCTCTCGAAAGCTCTGTATTAACCATCAGATTATTGTACGATTGATATGAAAGCGGTATTTTTCGTCCGATTTTCTGATCATGTGTGTGGGCCCTTAGCTAAACTTATGCAACAGTTGCCTGTGATCTCCACTGATTACAGGAGTGCATTGCATCAAATAAAGTCATCATAGTTTATGATTTCTGGTAATGAAGCCATTGAATCAAACAGGTGTGCGAAGGATATGCATTACTTGTTTATAGTCAGTGCCTGCACATATATCACAGGTTCTTAAAAGTTGAATACAAACAGAGCAATGTTAACATTGGCCTGGGTCTCTCAAATCACAGGCAATGGAAAAGCAAAGGTAGGAGGTTACATTGGCAAAGTTGATTTTCATTCCTCGAAATACATATTAAAGAGCTAAAGGGTTTTAAATGTAACGTTATCATTTAAAACATTTTTTGTCACATTTGTATAATACTGTAGAGCATATATTTAATCATACTCCACAGCATTAAATTCAACTATTTCACACTATAGTGGGTCCCTTACTTGGATTGATTCACTTAATTCATGTATGGACATAACATGTGTAATGTTTTTAATCAATATTGGAGATAAATGGTGTTCAAGTTCAACTAGTATGAAGCTAAGGCCACGTTCACATCGGAGCAATTTTCTGCTTGAAGCATGTAGCCCTAAAATGCTCAACAAGCCAAATCCCATTAATTTCAATGGCCCCTGTTCACATGTTCTGTCGCCGGAAGCACAATGCCTGAAGCTCAAAAAAGTCAATGAGCTTCTTTTTGGCATATTATAAGCATTTTGGCCCCATAGACTTCAAAGAAACGTCTGACTTGAGCGTTTTACAAGCATTTTTACAAGCTTTTTACAAGCGTTTTATCTGCTCAAATAGCAGCTCTCTCCACCCCTAATTTCCTCTACCCCAGTTCCCCTAGTGCTTTCTATTGGCTAAACAAAAATGCCTGAAGCTGTAAATGCTTGTAATAGACTTCTAAAACGCTTTGAAAACGCTTGTTAAAAGCTGCAAAAAAGAATGTCTGCGTGGTTGTTGTAAACAATTTCCCAGATCTATTTCTCCTTACTCCAGAGAAGCCTGAAATATCATTTCACTGTATATGCAGGGAAAAAATAGGGTATTGGAAGTTGGGGTTGTTACTGACACTTAGGGGAAGTCAATAAAACCCTAACAACACTTTTCTGGTGCTTTGGCCCCTTAAAACTCAAAACGTAGAAAAGCCTTATATAGTCATAAACCAATGAATAAATTCAATGTGGCTAATAGATTCAAACTGGATGAAGGTACATATCCCAATGCACCAAATGCCACCAAGACAAAATGTAACCTTTATTTCAGTAATATAAAAGTATGCTTTATGACCATAATTGTGAATTCCTATAGGGTACCTCCACGTAACATAAATCTATATAGATGTCAACTTGTATAGCAAACAATCAATATGTATGGGACACAATGATAGCAATAGCTCAATATCACCCCCGTATGGTACTATTATATGTATACCCCAAACAGTTGTAAGATATATAACTAGAAATGCTTACCAGTATGGTTCTAGAGAATGGCGGCTATCAGTGTTCGCCTGTCCCACCATGAAATGTACATTATTTAGAAAGAAAGGAATAGTGTCTAAAAATCTTATCTTACTTAGTTTGTAAAGATATCTCTCTAATGCAGGTATACTCATCCATGTGGACGAAAAAATTTCAATAATGGGTGAGCCCCATATTCAACATATCCACAACAATCCTTCTTTAGTAGAAAATAAATGTCTTGACAGGCATATTTTTGTACCTCACCCTAGCAAAAATGGAAAAAAGACTGAGGAGGAAAAGATATTAAATCATGTGACCTCTAAGAAAAAAAAGAATGGAAAAATATGTGCTCCCAAAAGGGCCTTAAACCTTACATGTTTCACTCCTGTATTGGAGTTTCAACCTTTAAAATGTTCTGCACCAGATTAACCACTTGCCGCCCGCCCGCCGTCAATTGACGGCAGAGCGGTGCAGCCATTATCCTGGGAAGACGTCATATGACGTGATCCCAGGATACAGGGCAGGCGCGCGATCGCGTGCGCGCCGCCCTGCACTACCGGTGTCGGGGTGTCCCCGGGACACCCCCCGTCACCGGCAGGGGGGCAACAGCCAATGGGCGTGGCTGTTTCCCACGTGATCGGCTGTGTTCCAATGACACAGCCGATCACAATGGAGGCGCCCACAAGATGACCGCGCATGCGCGATCGGGAGCGCGCATGCGCGATCGGGAGCGCGCAGCGCGGTCATGTCGGTGGCACTGTGTTCCGGTCATGTCGGCGGAACACAGTGCCACCGACAGTGACTGTTTACTATGTGATCGGCTGTGAATCCATTCACAGCCGATCAGAAAATGTAAACAAAGAGCAGTAACTCACTGTTACTAGCTCTTCTCTCCTCATACAGTTTCCAGTATGAGGGGAGCAGAGCTAGAAACAGTGAGTTACTGCTCTGTACACCTGTAAAAAGTAAAAATCACACAAATAAATGTCCCCACACAGTCCTCAGCCCCCCCCCCCCCCCCCAATGTCACCCGTCACCCAACAGTCACCTCATCAGTGCCCAGAAATTGACACCCATAAGGCTACGTTCACATCCGGAAATCATTGCAAATTGTGGGACGCCTGTGCGTTGCCGGTTTTTTGCAATAGCACCCCAAACACTGTGCGATGTTGCAGCGATTTCCACCTGCCAAATCGCGGTAACATCGCGCAAACATCGCATGACGCCCAAAAAAGGTACAAGAGCTTCTTTGGGGCGTCATGCGTTGTTTGCGTGATTGTCAAAAAGGGGAGTGATTGGCGCTGCCAGGAAAGTAGGTTAATGGGAAATCTGGGTTAGGCTCCTATAGTTCAAGACCAAGTTCAACACATGCAAATGCACATAGAATGTATGTTGGAATGAGAACTATATAAGTAATAGGATATAAAAACACAATGGGTGTGTAATATGTGTGTAAAATTAACACTATGTGCTGATACCAAATCAATAAATAAATAAATGTGTTCAATACCTAAACGGCTTATTGAGACTCAACATAAATATGCAAATATATGTAAATGTAGGTATAAAAATATAAAAGCATATAAAGATAGTATTAATAAATTATGGTGATATAGAGAGTTAGTGTGCAAAGGTGCTAAAAAATAAATATAGTGCACTAATCAAACGAAATAAGGTGCATTCCGAATAGTCATAACCATCTATTCAATAAAGTGCAACTGCATACTCATAAGCAATGAAAATAAATAAGTGGGTGAACTATGTGCATCCCACACTGGTGACAATATAAACACTAGTAAATAAATAAGTGCAGCCGTGCAAATAACTATATAAATTATGAAAGTGAGAACCATATAAATTCAAAGGCTCAAAAAGCAGGTTCTGTGTATTTTAAAATTGTCCAAAAATAGTGCAATCAGAGTTGGTACAGAAATCATAAAGTTCTATAGTCCATATAAGGATGGAGTAAGGTGCTCTTTTTTTCTATGAAGCCGGGAGTGCAGTGAGTGATTGGAAGATAGGGTGCTCCCCCTCTCCTGGGGTCCTGTGCTTACCGGATGTCCGTACCCCTACAGGGGTAAATGGCGGGTCGATAACAGGGATCGCTCCCATACACCGGCAATCTGGTTCCGTCCTATCCTTCCTATTACCACTCGTATCCACTCCTTGCTCCGGTACACATAGGGGTTAAAGCATCAGGGAGAGAGCTCCAGTACAATTCCCGGGTATATGAAAAAGGGGAAAAACAGAAGCCTCCGATAGTGCAGGATTGCCTTTAAAACTTTTATTTAGATTCCAAAAAAGACATGTACTCACATAAAATCAACATGCAGCGCATCCGTATGGCATAGGGTCCGCAACTACCTCGTTCGCGGTGCTCGCCTGGGATCAGCGTGCGTTCCTAGCCTCGGGATCGTTCAGACGGAAGTGATGTGGTCACGTTCTCGACGCGTTTCGTCACACTGAGGTCATCTGGAGAAGCCTGGCTTCATAGAAAAAAAGAGCACCTTACTCCATCCTTATATGGACTATAGAACTTTATGATTTCTGTACCAACTCTGATTGCACTATTTTTGGACAATTTTAAAATACACAGAACCTGCTTTTTGAGCCTTTGAATTTATATGGTTCTCACTTTCATAATTTATATAGTTATTTGCACGGCTGCACTTATTTATTTACTAGTGTTTATATTGTCACCAGTGTGGGATGCACATAGTTCACCCACTTATTTATTTTCATTGCTTATGAGTATGCAGTTGCACTTTATTGAATAGATGGTTATGACTATTCGGAATGCACCTTATTTCGTTTGATTAGTGCACTATATTTATTTTTTAGCACCTTTGCACACTAACTCTCTATATCACCATAATTTATTAATACTATCTTTATATGCTTTTATATTTTTATACCTACATTTACATATATTTGCATATTTATGTTGAGTCTCAATAAGCCGTTTAGGTATTGAACACATTTATTTATTTATTGATTTGGTATCAGCACATAGTGTTAATTTTACACACATATTACACACCCATTGTGTTTTTATATCCTATTACTTATATAGTTCTCATTCCAACATACATTCTATGTGCATTTGCATGTGTTGAACTTGGTCTTGAACTATAGGAGCCTAACCCAGATTTCCCATTAACCTACTTTCCTGGCAGCGCCAATCACTCCCCTTTTTGACATTTACACCTGACGCTCCCCCATTGGGGGTGCATCTTTTGGAGTGGGCAGCAGCCATTAGTGTTTTATTTATAGAAATTTTACGCACTATTTTATAGATAGTTTATCCTAAGCGCGGATCTTTCTTCTTTTCTTCGTTGTTTGCGTGATGTTACCTCGATTCGGCAGGCGGAAATCGCTGCAACATCGCACAGCGTTTGGGGTGCTATTGCAAATCACGGGCAACGCACAGGCGTCTCGCCATTTGCAATGATTTCTGGATCGCGGGCAGAATCGCAGTGATTCTGCCCGCGATCGCTATGCTCACATGTGGACATAGCCTAAAGTTCACCGGTCACCAGAGACTGCCATCAGTACCGCCGTGCACCATCGCCCGTCACCTGTCACCCATCAGTGACCATCGCCCGTCACCTGTCACCCCCATCAATCACCGTCATCTGTCACCCCATCAGCCATCGTCATCTGTCACCCTATCAATCATCGTCACTTGTCACCCCATCAGTGATCGTCACTTGTCAGCCCATCAATCATCGTCACATGTCACCCCATCAGTGATTGTCATCTGTCATCCCATCAATCATCGTCACTTGTCACCTCATCAATCATTGTCACCTGTCACCCCATCAGTCATCGTCACCTGTCACCCCATCAGTCATCGTCACCTGTCACCCCATCAGTCATTGTCACCTGTCACCCCATCAGTCATCGTCACCTGTCACCCCATCAGTCATCGTCACCTGTTTGCCATATACATGCAATCACTTACTGACCGCCTAACGACTATATGCGTCAGCCATTAAAAGCTAAATACTGGGGTTATGGCAGCAGATAGCCCCCATAACCCCGGTATTTTTTGAAACGGCGGGCGGTCGGCTTTCAGATAAGGGTGGTCCCAGTGGCGGATTCACCGCGGAATTACCCTTACGGTGCAGGGGAAGAGGTGCCCCCCCCCCTCCTGCCGCGTCCCAGACGTTTTCCCAGCTTACCGGACCCGCCGGCAGCGGGGAAAACTATCCGGTCCCGGATCCTCAGAGACAGCAAGTCGAGTGAGGGCAAGATGGCCCTCACTCGACTCTATGGTCTTGGAGGACCGGAGCTACGTCAAAAGACGTTGCCTAGCAACCGGTTTAAAGGGCCGCTTTTTTTTTTCTTTTTTTTTTTTTCCCTCTTTCAACAATTTTTTTTTCTTTTTTAGTGTAGTTGTGAGGTGTGAGGTCTTTTTGACCCCAGATCTCACAATAAAGAGGACCTGTCATGCCTATTTCTATTACAAGGGATGTTTACATTCCTTGTAATAGGAATAAAAATGATCAAAACATTTTTTTTTTTAAACTGTGTAAAAATAAAAAAATAATAAATAAAATAAATAGGAAAAAAAAAATTAAAGCGCCCTGTCCCCGTTAGCTCGCGCGCAGAAGCAAACGCATACGCAAGTCCCGCCCACATATGTAAACGGTGTTCAAACCATATATGTGAGGTATCGCCGCGATCGTTAGAGCGAGAAAGATAATTTGAGCCCTAGACCTCCTCTGTAACTCTAAGCTATTAACCTGCAGAAATTTTTAAAATGTTGCCTATGGGGATTTTTAAGTACCAATGTTTGGCGCCATTCTGTGAGCATGCGCAATTTTGAAGCATGACATGTTGGGTATCTAATTACTCGGCGTAACATTATCTTTCACATTCTGGAAAAAATTGGGCTAAATTTACTGCTTTCTTATTTTTTAGTTCAAAAAAGTGAATTTCTTTCAAAAAAATCGCATTTGGAAGACTGCTGCGCAAATATGGTGTGATACAAAATATTACAACGATCTCCATTTTATTCTCTAGGGTCTCTGCTAAAAAAATATATATAATGTTTGGGGGTTCTAAGTAGTTTTCTAGCAAAAAAAAATGATTTTAGCTTGTAAACACCAAGTGTCAAAAATAGGCCCAGTCTTAAAGTGGATAAATGGACAACTTTGTGAAAAGTGCTACTTGAATGTTAGGCATATGTATGTGGCCAGGCTGTGAAAAAGTGTTACACATGTGGTATCGCCATACTCAGGAGGAATAGCAGAATGTATTTTGGGGTGCAATTTTTGCTATGTACATGCTATGTGTTAGAAATATTGCAAAAATGGACAGCTTTGTGTAAAAAAAATGTGTTTTCCTTTTCTTTCCACATTTTCCAAAAACTTGTGGAAAAAAATGACATATTCAAAAGACTCATTATGCCTCAAAAATTATACGTTGGGCTGTTTGATTTCCAAAATGGGGTCATTTTATGGGGGTTTCCATTGTCCTGGTGCTCCAGGGCCTTCAAAGGTACGATAGGTTGTCAGAAAATTATATGTGTAATTTGTGCTCCTAGAATGCCGGACGGTACTACTTGGATGTTAGGCCTCTGTATGTGGCCAGACTGTGAAAAAGTCTCACACATGTGGTATCGCCATACTCAGGAGGAGTAGTAGAATGTGTTTTGGGGTGTAGTTGCAAGTATACATATGCTGTGTGAGAGAAATAACCTGTTAATACGTCAATTTGTAAAAAAAAAAAAAAAAATCTTCATTTTGCAAAGAGTTGTGGGAAAAAATGACAACTTCAAAAAACTCACTATGCCCCTTATTAAATACCTTGGAATGTCTACTTTCCAAAAAGGGGTCATTTGGGGGGTATTTGTACTTTCCTGACTTTTTAATGTCTCAAGAAATGAGATAGGCCTTCAGTACATCAGGTGTGATCAAGTGTGATCAATTTTCAATGATTAGCACCATAACTTGTGGACTCTATAACTTTCACAAAGACCAAATAATATACACTTATTTGGGTTATTTTTACCAAAGATAAGTAGCAGTATAAATTTTGGCCAAAATTTGTGAAGAAAAATTACTCATTTGCTAAATTTTATGACAGAAACAAAGAAAAATGCGTTTTTTCACAATATTTTCAGTCTTTTTTTATGTATAGCACAAAAAATAAAAAACCCAATAGTGATTAAATACCATCAAAAGAAAGCTCTATTTGTGTGAAAAAAAGGACACAAAATTTTTATGGGTACAGTGTTGCATGACTGAGTAATTGTCATTTAAAGTGTGAGAGCGCTGAAAGCTGAAAATCAGTCTGGGCAGGAAGGGGGTGAAAGTGCACTGTAGGCAAGTGGTTAAAAAAATCCCTGACACCTGTTTTGGTAACTTTACCCACACACACAGCAGGTTTAGGTAGTTCTTAACTCCACTTTTACAAAGTGGTGTTATTAGTGCACTAAATTCTAAATAAAATCACCTCCAGTTTATAGATAATGAAACTGAAGGTAATTAAGAGCTACTCTAAGTTGGTGTAAAGAGACAGGCAGAGTGCCTGTTTCTGTACTCTGTGTGGCAGTGTGGCATATTTGCCTTTACCACCTCCTCCCCTTCCTACCTGTCATTGATTAACCACCTTAGGGTGTACCTGTATGTCCCAGGGTTTTAGTGGTTATACCAGGGTTATTGCCCCAGCTTTCATGATCCTGGTATCTTTTTTAGGGTGGTGATGCTAAATAATGTAAAAGTGATCAGAGCAGCTATAGATCACTTTTGGTGGAAGGGGGTCCTCCCTTCGTGCTGCCTTCCGTTGCCTTCCCAGACTCCCCTGTTCTTCCTGCCAGCCTGGGACTGTAACCGAAGGTTTCACAAACTTACAATACAGATGTAGGAGGAATGGAAGTTCCCCAATCATCTCTATGATCTATAAAATCGAAAGCAACGAGCATTTTGTAACTTCTGATTTTGGTTTGTTGTTTACAAGCAGTTACTGATTTGTAACAACATCTGATCAAAGTGATCTTGGTTTGATCAGATGCCTTTGAGGCCTTAGGAGAGATCTAGGGTCTAATAGACCCTAAATCTTTCTTTAAAAAAGATATGTCATGGGCCATGTCATGACACAAGGGGTGTGGTTCATCCCTTGTGATAGCAATAAAGCTGATAAAAAAAGAAATAGAAAGTTTAAAAAAAAATAGATTTTAAATAAAATAAATAAAAAAAAATGTAAAGAACCCCCATCCCCTAATGCTCATGGGCAAAAGCGAACGCGCACATATGTAAATGATAATCACACCACTTATGTGAGGTGAGGTATGTGAGGTATCATCTCTATTGTCATAGCAATAATAATTCTAGCACCAGACCCAATGTGTAACTCTAAACTGGTAACCTGTGGGCTTTTAAAGCATCGCCTATGCCTATAGAGATTTTTAAATACTGTAGTCTATCACCATGCCGCGGGCATACACAATTTTAAAGCATGACATGTTATGTATCTATTTACTCAGCGTAACATCTTTTAAATTTAACAAAAAATTGGGTATTTATTGTGTGCACTAAAGTTCATTAAAGTGTATTAATTTCCCAAAAATTGCTTATGAAAAACTGCTGCACAAATGTTGTGTGACATAAAAACTGCAACTACCAACATTTTAGTCCTGGGTCTTTGCTGAAAAAAAATAAATAAATATATATATATATATATATATATATATATATATATATATATATATATATATAACATGTTTGGGGGTTCCAAGTAATTATCTAGTAAAAAAAAAGCTGATGTTTACCACCCACTACTTGCTGTCAATCTCATTAAGATCGAACCGCCCACCCAGTTACCAAACTTCAGTTTGTCAAAATGAATTTGCCATCATGTGTGAATTCCTAATATTTCTACAGATTACTGCTCTCTAGTGAAATATTAATGAATTGCTTTGACAAAACAAAAATCCTCTATGCAGGGTCTTTTTACAAAGTGTTAAGAGAAGACTTGATGGGAAATATTCCAGCCTTTGTTAAACTGACTCATTACCTAGACAGTACAATAAAAGTTTAGCTATGGGATATTGCTTTGGCATTTAGCTTTTAATTCTATTGACTTAATATTTAGGCATTTTTTAGTCAAAGGTAGTATAAATTAGATTAATGAATTAATGTCAGGTTTTCCTCTCATTTTCAGAAATACCAGACCAAATATTAGAATGCAGTTTGAACTTTCAAGTCCATGTTTGGCTGTTGTTTTATTATTAATATATTTTTTTTTTTTGGGGTAGGGGGTAATCACATCAGTTCAGAAACTTTTCCACACCCAGATGCATGCATGGTTATTGCTACATTTATAAATGTTTCAGTTGTGGAGAAGTATTTTAGGCAGCAATTCATATTGTTCAGAGCCAATGCCATCTCTATTTCATTTCTATCCATGAAAACTTTACTTGTACAGACTGAAATTGCGGAAGGCATCCAGTACAAGTTACACATGATTAGGGGGGCCCTTGTAGGCTTGGAGCAGACACAATTAGTCCTGTTTGTTGACTAGTCTACCTAAATAATGTTTTATAAGCTGAAACATTAACAAAAATAACACATGTCAATCATATGAGACAGGTTATTAAATGTAACAAAATACAAACTATAAAAAATATAGATACAAAACATAAATATTATATATCTGTCCTCAAGTGATTGTAAAGTCTTGTTTTTTTTTAATTAAAATAACAAATATTTTATACTTACCTGCTCTGTACAGTTGGTTTTGCACAGGGCAGCCCCAATCCTCCTCTTCTCGGGTCCCTCGCTGGAGCTCCTGGCTCCTCCCTCCTTTAGTGCCCCCACAACAAGCAGCTTGCTAAGGGGGCACCCAATCCGAGCTGCAGCCCCGTGTATCCATTCAGATACAGAGCTGCCATTCGGGCGCGCCCCTCTCTCTCTCCTGATTGGCTGACTGAGTTTGATTGACAGAAGTAGAAACCAATGACACTGATGCTGTGTCTCAGCCAATCAGAAGAGAGAGTCCTGGATGGCTGAGACACTTGTGGACTTTGCTGTATAGAGAGGGGCTCAACTAAGTATTTGGGGGGCTGATGCACACAGAAGGTTTTTTATCTTAATGCGTAGAATGCATTAAGATAAAAAAAACATTCTGCCTTTACAACCCCTTTAAGAGTCTAACTTTGTCTAGCAGCTATTTTGGTTAGCAGGGCATATATACTTAACCTATTCCAAAGAACTTATATTTTATTTTTAGTACAAACGCTTTTATTTAGATTAAAAATGACAGACATGTACAACTCTAAGCAAACAAATCCAGTAAGTGAGTCGGCAACACCAAATTCGTATAGAAAATGGATTTGTTACATGAAAAGAGCATACAGGAAGGCTAACATGTTTGTTTTGGCAAACCGTCTTAATCACAGCACAATAATGAAGTGATATACAGAGTATATATATATATATATATATATATATATATATATATATATATATAGTGCAAAAATCTCCACCTACCCAACAAGCAATCAGACAATTGTGCTAATTAAAAATACAAATTGCTTAATTGGTAACCAAGCATAACACTGAGTAAGCATATGGTCATGAACACAATATACAACTCTGAGGCAGACAGTACAGAAGCATATAAAGGCTAAATAGCCATATTCGCAGACATTGCAAGAAACGACTCTTACAAGTTAACAAACAAGCAAACAAAGTAAAATTCACAAAATTAGAAAGAAAAAAGAAAAGAGAAAGGAAAACCAACATATATTGCTTATATAAAACCGTAGCCTTATTATTTATTTAAAAAGAAACATTAAATTCAAAAAAGTTCAGTTATCAACTCACAAAGGTGCCAGAGCAGTAACCACAAAAGCTCCCAGGCCTATTATCCAACCAACGTATCAAGATACCATTAATGATGAGACCATAATGACCATTTGCGGTGGAATACGTACATGGTATGCATAAAATAACATTATTTTGATCACTTCCATACGTTGCATTACTTGAGACCATGGAACTGAGGGGGATCTCCAATTTAGGGCTATAGCCCAGTGAATAGCACTGAACAAGTTATGGGATCATTTCTGGATCTCTGGGAGGTCTGCAAAATACAGACACATAAGTTAAAGCGGAGTTCCACCCTAAAATTATACTTACCTCCATCTTCTTGCTCCGGGTCACCTGAAAAACAAATGGATAATCGCAATTTTTCTTTTTGTTACTTACCTTGTTTAGAAGAAAATATACTCACCTTACTTCCTCTTCCTCCCCTTGGCGGCCACGGCGATTCGTCACTTCCTGGCTTGCAATGATTCCTGGGAGCTGAACGTCATCGCTCCCAGGAATCAATGCGCCTGCACCGGAGCTGACGTCGGGGCCGGTGCAGGCGCCGTCATACCTTGCTAAACAGCTTCTGGGCATGCCCAGAAGCTGTGCAGGGATGACGCTGCGGAACCGGAAGTGACGGCGGGGCCGGTGCAGTGCATCGTGGGACCGAAGAAGACGGAAGAGGACGCAGAAGAGGATCGTGCTGGCTTCAAGCTGCCCACACCTGAGATGGCAGCGCTGGACAATACATTTTCAAGTATTTCTTCTAAAAGGTAAGTGCAACCCGGGACAGATCAGAGGCTAGCCATTGTGGAATGCACTAGCCCTGACTGTCCCGGGGGTATTTCTATTAAAAAAGACTTTCCCAGGGTGGAACTCCGCTTTAAGTAAGTGTAATAAGTGACCCAGTAATTCGGGCTACAGTGGAGGAGGCCTGTTGCCAGAGAGGTTTGAGAGCCTTACACTTCCAGAAAATTTGGAGTTGAGTCCCCCTATCCAGGCAGCTTCTAAAGCAAGTATCAGGTTTCAGTGGGTACATTCTATGCAAAGTAGCAGGGGTGTAGTGCCATCTAGTATGAAGTTTAACTACAGTTTCATTCACTGCTATCGACTTAGTACTCTTGTGCATGTTAGACAACATATCCAACCAATCTAAAGCAGGATAATCTTGTCCCATTTCTGGCTCCCATTGCAGCATAGCTGTGGCTTTAGCAGGGAGACCGTATTCGTTGATCTGTTTAAACAACAATGAGATAGTTCCATAATCCCTAGAGGTTTCGTTATACATCCGTTCAAACACGGTGGTCAGTCTCCCATGCCTCCAACTGTAGGTTTCAGAGAAAGATCTTACGTTTTAGAGGATCTAATGTTTGATGTATATTCAAATAAGTTCTGACCAGCATAATGGCAGGTTTTTAAATGATTAGGCATGGGATAGAAATTGAAATACATTTCTTTTTAAACAAACTTTAGATACACTACTAACATTTCACAGAGGAGTACCTGTAGTAAGTTCAAAGTGTTGGGGATTTTTTATTTTTTTTTTTTTGTTCAATACCAAATTCTCACAAAGGGGGACCTTTTTTTTTTTTCTGAAATGTAACTTTAACCAGACCTGATCCACAGAATATAATCTGTCAATAATCTGTACAATATTTTTCAATCTTCACAATCCTAAATTAGAATTGGAATTAAATGAAATTGTAATATTTACAGCACATGTGCGGTATATCAGTACATCAGATTCACAGCTCAGCAAAAAGTTTTACCCTACCAGTCTTTTGCTGTCTGATGGAGTGAGACTTAAGCCCCGTACACACGCACCGATTGTTGGCCGTAAATTTTCGGCCAACGTCCGATCGACCGATTGTCGGCTTGTTAGTATGATGCTTGCGACAACCGACTGCGACTTTTCGGCCGAACAAAATCTGGTGTGCGTGCTATAAAATTTTTGTTGGCCGTCAGCAGAACGGCCAATTGTTCCTCAGTCAGTACAGATTTCGGCTGACAAAAATGTGATGATCAAGACTGGGCATGCTCAGAGAAGAAAAAACACACGAAAAGTAAACCAGAACATGACATCACTTCTGCAGTTGGTTGTTGTTGGCCGACAAAATTTGTGTGCAGTCTAGAGAACATTTCAACCAACACAACAACACTGGACAAAAGACAGCCGATCGGTCGGCCAACAATCGGTGCGTGTGTACGAGGCTTTAATGTTGAACAATGGGCTGGAGGACAAAGCTCTTACAGAAGAATACTTGGCTTTGCAAGGCACAGTAAAGAAAACAGGATTGCATTATATTTTGTAAATGTTTTTAAATATTGTTACATTTTTTTTCTCCCTTTACTGTTGACATCCTGTAAACACTTTGGGATTAATTTACAAAAGATAAATATGGCTATTCACGTTGCAAGAGGATTTTCCCTTAGCTTAGTGGATGTGGTGACATTTCCCAATGCAAAGAATACTCAATTACATGCAAGGAAAAAACAGTATTTGTGCTTGGAGAGGATTGGATGATGGAAGTCAGCAGTTTTACCTCATTCACTAAGTTAAGAGAAATTTCCTTGCAAATTGAAAACTTCCTTGCAAAGTGAACAGTCTATTTGCATTTAGGCCCCTTTCACACTTGTGTGACCTGAAAGTCGTGCGATTTTGCCGCAATTTTGGTGTGATTTGCAATGATTTTGACCAGACTTGAAGCAATGCCTGTGTAATCTTGAGGACTATGGATCTCCAAATGCATCAAAGTCAGACCAAAGTAGTGCAGGGACTACTTTGAAGTTGTTACGACTTGAAGTTGCACAGATATGAATGGTACTCATTGGAAATCATGGAGTATGACTTGTCATGCGACTTTGCAGTCCCAAGTGTGAAAGGGGCCTTAATAAACAAACCCCAGTGCATATATTCGCTCCATTGGCAGTTGAGCATCATAGTTTTACGGCAGTGCTTATATCTTGTGGATATATTTGCTCCAATGCCAGTTGAGCATCATAGTTTTACTGCAGTGACTACGGCTGAATGTGCCAACATGCTCTGTGTTGGCCAGTTCCTGACTGCCCTATAGCAGTTTTACTGCTACAGGGCAGTGGCTGTGTGCAGGATCACGTATATATACATATTCCCAAACTTCAGGGTAGCAGGCAAGAAAGAGCGCCACCGGCGGCTCGCTCCTGCTGTGATTATGCATAGCGGGAGCTATTCAGCAGGCACCAGGGACTCGATGTATGTCGGCACCTGCCTGTCATTCGTTACACAGGCAGAACGGCAGTTTCTCTATGTAAACAAGGCAGATCGTCATTCTGTCACTACAGAAGGCATGGATACTGTGTTCCTGCAAAGCAGAGACATGAAAGAATGCCTTCCCTTAGTAAAAACACCTCCCACACAGTGCACAAACACTGGCTAGGCACACTGGCTAGGCACACAGGCTAGGCTGCTGATGTTAACCCCTTCCCAATCAGTATCATTAGTACAGTGGCAGTGCATATTTTTAGCACTGATCACTCTATTAGTGTCATTGGTCCCCAAAAAGTGTCAAACGTGTCAGTTAGGAGTTTATTTACTAAAGGTAGATAGGACAAAGGTAGTCATAATTCTGCAGAGAAACCAATCAGCTTCTAACCTCAGCTTGTTTAATTAACCACTTCTGGACCGAAAGGATTTGCTCCCTTAATGACCAGGCCATTTTTTGTGATTCTGCACTGCGTTACTTTAACAGAAAATTGCGCGGTCGTGCAACGCTGTACCCAAATGAAATTGATGTTCTTTTTTCCCCACAAATAGAGCTTTCTTTTGGTGGTATTTGATCACCTCTGCGGTTTTTAGATTTGGGTGCTATAAACAAAAAAAGAACGATGATTTTGAAAAAACGTCATATTTTTTACTTTCTGCTATAAAACATTCCCAATAAATATTTTTTAAAAATGTCATTTTTTTATCAGTTTAGGCCAATTTGTATTCTGCTACATATGTTTTGGTAAAAATAATCCCAAAAAGCATATTTTAATTGGTTTGTGCAAAAGTCATAGCGTTTTTAAAACTACAGAATAGATTTTTGGACTTTTTATTTATTTATTTTTTTATTAGTAATGGCGGCGATCTGCGATTTTTAGCGGGACTGCGACATTGCGGTGGACAGATTAGACCCCTAACTGACATTTTTTGACCCTTTCTGGGACCAGTAGCACTAATACAGTAATCAATGCTAAATAATATGCACTGTTACTGTATAAATGACACTGGCAGGGAAGGGGTTAATACTGGGGGTGATCAAAGGTGTTAAATGTATGCCTGTATGCTTACTGACTGTGTGTGTGTGTGGGGGGGGGGGATTCTGTGACAGTCACAGACAGATCACAGTTTCAGCTTAGCTAAAACTGCAGATCTGTCCCTGCCTGTCTGAGAGAAGATCCGCCTGCTTTGTTTACATAAGCAGACGGATCTTCTCTCGGTTTCCTGGACGATTGCGGGAGAGCAGCGGCAATCCTCCTCCTGCAGCGGCAATCGCCGCTGCTCCTCCTGCAGCCCACCTCCCACTGTATCTAAACACATGCACTCCAGTCACGTAGTACTACGTGACTGGATGCAGCCGAGCCGTCCTGTCACAGTAAAAAGTCGGCAAGTGGTTAAGCTTTAGCAATAAAACCTGGAATCTGATTGGTTTCTCTGCAGAATTGTGACTTTATTTGCCCTCTCTAGCTTTAGTAAATAAACCCCTTAGTGTCCGATTAGAAGTCACTGATCACCATCATTACTAGTAAAAATAAATAAATAAAAATTCCATAAATACATCCCATAGTTTGTAGATGCTATAACTTTTGCGCAATCCAATCAATATACGCTTATTGGGATTTTCTTTACCAAAAACCAAAAAGCAGAATACATATTGGCCTAGAATGATGGAGAAATTGGATTTTTTAAATGTTTTAGAGCAGAAAGTAAAAAATATTGTTTTTTTTCAAAATTTTCAGTCATTTTTGGTTTACAGCGCAAAAGAAAAAAAAATGCAGAGGTGATGAAATACCACCAAAAGAAAGCTCTATTTGTGGGGAAAAGGACATCAATTTTATTTGGGTACAGTACAGTGTTGCACGACCGTACACTTGTCAGTTAAAGTAATGGAGTGCTGTATCGCATAAAATGGCCTGGTCATGAAGGGGGGGGGGGGGTTAAATTATTTGTGGGATTACCAGGTAAGTCATAATTAAAAGCATGAAATATAAAAAAGGATTCAACTTTATGGTATTCTAGGTATATGTACAACAACATATTTGGTTTAAATATACTTTGTTTGGCATGCCTCTCCTCACAATGACTATTAGAGTTTAGTTGCCTTTTAGGATGCACAGCGTGACATGATAAAGGACTACTTTTCACCATTGTAAACACAAACTGCTTATATATTTTACATATGTATTTGAATAATTAGAGAAAGTGTTTCATGTGTATTTATTGTGTGTTAAGTTTTTTGACATGTAATTGTATTTACCTTTATGAATTAAATATTAGGGAATGTTTTAATGCCTCATAAATGCATCTGCCTATGATTTAAGGGACTGACAGAAGCCGTGCTGGGAGACTTTCCTTTTAGCTGTGAAGTATATGCTGACAAAGCAAGATGGTTTTGTATTCTGCATGCAATTTTTCTATTGCATACTGGATAAGATGTTGAAAATAACAATACAAGCTTGCTGAATAAAAGCCTAGGTGAATTTATGTATGTGAGAAAAGCAGACAAGGCAGAGATTTTGTTGGTTCAATTACAGATGTCCCATTGGTGCCCAGCAGCATGGTCCTATAGGACACATTCTCCTAACAAAAATGTTGTATAAGCTGTACTATAAGTGATTGCTTTACTAAGAAACATTATACCTGACTGAACCTGTGAACAGAGATGAGCATTTTATTCAAGGACTGACTCAAATTAAGGTCTAACCCAGACTAGGATAACATGCAAACAGCCGATACATGTGCTGATTTGCTGCCCTTTTTCTTTTTTAAAGCAGAATCTCTTTCAAAATTAACCGGTTTGCCGACCGCCGCAAGTACATATACTGCGGCGGTCAGCCCCGGCCAGGCAAAGTGACGTACCGGTACGTCACTAGCCTGGGAGCCAATAGCGGGCGAAGGCAGGCTCCCATCTCGGGTCTTTCACGGACACCTCCGTGCGTGTCACTCGCGATCGTCCGCTGTGAAGGGAGAAAGGCAGGCGGCTGATGTAAACAATGCCGCCTGTCATTCTTCCCTGTGTAAAAGCACTGATCTAACGGTCCTGCTATGTAGGACCGTTGATCTGTGCTGTTACACACACAGCCACATCCCTGCACAGTAAGAATCACGCCCCTAGGTGCACACATAGTCATTGCATCTCTAATAAAGTTAACCCCTTCCCTGCCAGTGTCATTTTTACAGTAACAGTGCATATGTATAGCACTGATTACTGTAGTAATGTCACTGGTACCCTTTAAAAGTGTAAAAAATGTCAGTCAAGGGTCCGATCTGTCCGCCGCAATGTTGCAGTCCCGCAAAAAAAATCGCAGATCGCCGTCATTACTCGTTAAAAAAAAAACAACAAAAATGACAAAAAATCTTTCCCTTAGTTAGTAAACGCAATAACTTTTGTGCAAACCAATCAAAATACGCTTATTGTGATTTTTTTTTACCAAACATAGGTAGCAGAAAACAAATTGGCCAAAAATGTGAAAAAATTTTGATTTTTACATTTCTTTTTTGGGGAATTTCATATAAAAAAATGTGAAAAATATTGTTATTTTTTAAAATGTGTCGCTTTTTTTTTGATTATAGCGCATGATCAAAAAATCGCACAGGTGATCAAATACCACCAAAAGAAAGCTCTGTTTGTGGGAAAAAAAGGACGTCAAATTCGTTTAGGTACAGTGTCGCACGACCGCGCAATTGTCCGTTACAATCAAGCAGTGCCAAATCGCAAAATACCCCCTGGTCAGGAAGGGGATAAAATCTTCTGGGGCTTAAGTGGTTAAGAAGCTAAAAATGAATAGCCCAATAAAAGATAAAATAACAAAACCAACTTTTCCTTCAATCTATACATTTCCCTTAAAGTATTTTTTCTCTGCCACTAGATGTCCTCATTCTGATCGCTGAACCCAGTTCTCCCGAGCCCAGGCTATCCTGGAACCATCACAGAATGTTAGTGGACAGTGTAGGAAGAACAAAAGAGTAATGAGCTCAGTTCTGGTATCACTCCTATCAGCATGCTTCCTGTCAGTACATGGGCTGATTGGTCCTTTATGCTGATATTTCCTTTCATACTGCAGTCTTACTAGACAGAGACTAAAAGAGGTCAAAATCAGGTACTTACGCTGCTTGCCTTTAATTTGTATTAATGGATAGAGATGCAATTATGTGTGCCTTTTATATCTGCCTAGAGCAGGGGTCTCAAACTGGTGTTCCTCCAGCTGTTGCAGAACTAAAATTCCCATGAGGCATTGCAAGGCTGACAGTTACAAGCATGACTCCTATAGACAGAGGCATGATGGGGCTTGTAGTTCGACAACAGCTGGAGGGCCATCAGTTTGAGACCCCTGACCTAGAGTTTAGCTTTAAAGTATATTTAAAAGAGACGTTTTTTTTTTTATTTCAAAAGCATACATACCTAGGTGGATATAGCATCGGTCTAATGAAGCATCTATCCCCTGCCAGCTCTATGTCTGAGCACTGAGCGATCAAACATCACTGTTCGCTCAGTTGTCCGGGCTCCCTGAGCAGAGAGCTGGTGACTGTCAGTCACCACTGACTGCCCGCCCTCCCTTCCCCACTCACTGGGCTGTAGTCACAATCTTTCCTGAGCCTGGACCAGCTCTGTGACATCAGCTGACAGCGGGCTTCAGCTGTTAAAAAAGGGTCACAGGAATACAGAACGAAAATCCCACAATTTGGGCTGGTCACAGAAAAGAATAAGAGGATAAATGTTCCTAACTCTATCTAAAATGAAAACAAAAAAAAAGTTTTGCCTTTAGAACTAGAAATAGTTCCATTTTAACATTCATTTTTATTTTGTTTTCAAAAAAATATTGTAGCCACCCTGAGATATCAAGCAAGCACATGAAATATATAAGCTGCTATCAATATAGTAAAAACGCTGATGAATAATGTTCTCTATGCTATAATGATATCAGGTGATAGGCTTGTCAGAATCGGTTTTCATTTGGAAGGGTTCCAAACAAAAAACATGGATTACTACACCCGTCTAATAGACCAGATGATACTGACAAATGGGTAAGTTTGCCACGCTCTGCCCTTTTTTTTTTTTTTTGGACCCCTTAACTGGTGAGCTTGATGCAAATAAAAGCAGTAATTAGAAATAAAAGCTTACTTTCCACCCTCCTTTTTTAATTCAGTAAGTAAGTCTTCATCCCACACTCTCTTTGGGGGTCAAACAATATCTAGGATTAAAGTGGTAGTAAACTCTGTTTTTACTACTTATACCTACAGGTAAGTGTATAATAAGGCTTACCCATATGTACTGTGAATATCCCCTAAATTTGCACAGTTTAGGTGAAATTCAGAGTGCATGCAGCGGGTGATGTCACCGTCACATGCGCTCTGAAGGTCTGGCATACCTTACTGGACCTTTTCAGCCTATGCTGTCAACGGTGCTCTTGCATGCATGCGAGCGAGTGATGTCATCGTGCCCCCAGCCACTCATGTAGCCGGTGGCAGTGAACCCGGAAGGAAGACTGGGTGAAGATGGAAGCCCTCTCAGTGGTGACAGTGTGCTGCTGAAGGGCTTCGTTTTAAGGTAAGTCTCCCATAATGTGCTAGCACATTATGACATTGCCTTGCAGTGAAATTTTTTTTGTCTTCAACTGCGTTTTACTACCGCTTTAAAGTAAAACTGTGCAATCCTCAACTTGTCTACGATCTTGCCAGATACATGCTGTTAAGCTTTTTGGGGGTGGGAAACATCTGAATGCACAGAAAAAAAATTATATTTATCCCTATTCTATGCATTCCAATGATAGCTATCCTCCCAATAAGAATAAATACAATTTTCCACTAATAAATTATATATTTCCACAAAAGTATAGTTATTCTTTGGGGAGCTATGATTGTGTCCTGTGGACGCTAGTTGCAGAAGGAGTGATTACCGTTCATTATAAATCCTGAAAATGTTTCTTTTCAATCAAAAAGATGATCAAACATCCAATTTTCAGTGTGACAGAAATTAAGAGTCCCCTCACTTAAAGGGTAATTAGTGAATCTTGATACCATTATCTTATTCTTAGTCCTCAAGTTGCAGAATACAGAGATAGTGAAACTAGCAAAAGAGTGGATTTATCACTCTTCAGTTATCTGGCACAAATTACCTTGTATTAATATTTTATAGTACCTTCCCTTCATCACAAAACTCATCATATAATATGTACAAAATGATATAATATAAAACTGTTTAATAAAAATTAAAAATAAATGTAAGTCCTGAACTTGATGCCCCATTGACAGAACTAGACTGGTAATAAGCATGGGTTACTATACACAAAAGATCACAAAGAGTTGCTGTCCAAGAACACAATTACAAATAATTTTTTCATTGGTACAGGATCCCAGCACATCTTCAGAAGATATTTCCACAAACCCTGAATGTGTGCTTCACGTATGATGATCTCCCTACTGGGAGAAAGTACATATAGTGAAATTTAGTGGCGAAGGCCTCAACACACTCTTTAGATTTCTCTCCACACCAGTTATTTGTCACTCTTACCATAAGTCTTTAGCTATGCATATGATTACCGCAGCTCTTATGTGCATACAGGTGTTCTGGAAACAACCACATACTCCCACCTTAAAAGCGTATTCTATGCTTAGATAGGTTTGCGGAGATTGGGGACAGGATTCACCTGCCACATGACTGTCTTACCTCCTTCACCAAAACTTGGGAGTGCTTGCCTTATTACCAGAAATCTAGTGAGTACCATGCTGTCATAGCCACTTTGACACCTGTAATCTAAGGTGTTTATCTAGCTTCATGATTCACAACATATACTATGCTGGAGGGGAAGGATATATTTTGACTCTCCTTTTCAGTTACCACCTCTATCCCCGCTCTTCCTCCCAACCATCCAAATCCTTTTTTTTCCTCACAGCCCCCCCCCCCCCATTTTCCCTATTTATCCCTACACTGCATTTCCTCCTTCATCCCTTACCTACTACTACCCCCCTATTACCTTTACCTTTTTCTTTCACCACTTTTCCTTCTTTATCTTTTCTGTACTATACACTTGCTGAGACTTTGGTCCTTTGCTGAGCATGGCCTTTCCCTTTGTTTGAGGGATATGCTCACCCCACAGGAATTTGGCTACCACCTCCATGGCCCTCTTTCTCCCTAATACTCAAGGAAGTATTTTGATACCTGCCCCCTATATTCCCCCCAATGACTATCTGAACCCATTGACTATCTAATAATAGTAATGGCTGTAGACCTGTACCTTAGTGACATGGTTTTCCCCTTTTTCCTTTCACAGCATCAAGATGCACTTACTTTGTTTTCCACATGTAACTTCATAGTCGAATGGTCAGCTTAACTATAACACTATATTTGTTACTGTTTTTTCTATATTTTGTAATGACTGGCGTTCTTACAATACACTGCTACGCTTTAATTGTAGCATACACTTTTGCTAGTAAATACTGAGTAATCAAACATTCATTTAGTCTCAGCTGCCTAAATTATATTTAGCATACTGTATTTTCTGTTATGATTCTAATAAAATCTTTATGTAACTAAAAAATTAAAGCCCTTCCTAACAGCATACCCTACAAGGTACCCAACATTGTCTTTATTAGCTGGTAAACCATCCTTTATGTGCCACTATGAAACTAAGTTATTTTTCTGTTAGGAGCCTGACTTCTCCAACTAGAGGCCTAGGCACTTCCAAATACTATTCCTCTCTCCTTAGAGAGTACCTCATTGGCTGATTTGGGTGCTCGTATAAGACAGGAGAATGGTGAATGTTGAGGCTTTGTCCTGAAGACAGGCAAATAGTTACATAGTAAACCTTAGTGAATGATGTGAAGTTGTGCTGGCTTAATCCAATCATGTACAATTAAAAATCCTTTTTTTTTCTTTTTTCTTTGCACATTATTGGGTACCCTTTGCTACATGAATTTTGACTTTTTCATTTCATTCACAAAGATAAGTGAAAATTAATTTTACAAAGTGAAAATTCACCTCAAAAGTGGGCATGCTTTACCCCTTTAGTAAATCAATTTTCCCTTAGCTCAGGGAATGGGCTGAATATCTGATAATTTGCACAATCCAATTATGTGCATGTAAAAATATTGTTTTTTTTTCCATGTACATGATTGGGTATTTTTTGCAAAATTCATTTTCTCAACATTCACTATGCTAATAAAAAATAATGCTAGAAAATAAAAAGTCAATTGCAAAGTCAATGGCATATATGACTTTAGTAAATCAACTCCTATATCTCTTACAATGGCTGCACAGTACAGTATACTTTACCAGTGATTGCACAACATGAACAAAACTGCTTCAAAGCATGAGTCATTTGGCAGCTGTGACTGAGTATTCCGAGAACCTGAACATGCTTTTCGTTATATATATAGTGCCTTAAAAAAGTATTTATACCCCTTGAAATTTTTCCACATTTTATCATGTTACAACCAAAAATGTAAAGGTTTTCTTTGGGGGGGATTTTATGTGATAAACCAACACAAAGTAGCACATAATTGTGAAGTGGAAGGAAAATGATAAATGGTTTTCAAAATGTTTTACAAATAAATATCTGAAAAGTGTGGCGTGCATTTGTATTCAGCCCCCTTTACTCTGATACCACTAACTAAAATCTAGTGGAACCAATTGCCTTCAGAAGTCACCTAATTGGTAAATAGAGTCCACGTGTGTGTAATTTAATCTCAGTATAAATACAGCTGTTCTGTGAAGCTCTCAGAGGTTTGTTAGAGAACCTTAGTGAACAAACAGGATCATGAAGGCCAAGGAACACACCAGACAGGTTAGGGATAAAGTTGTGAAGAAGTTTAAAGCCGGGTTATGTTATAAAAAAATACCCCAAGCTTTGAACATCTCACAAAGCACTGTTCAATCCATCATTCAATAATGGAAAGAGTATGGCACAACTGCAAACCTACCAAGACATGGCCGTCCACCTAAACTGACAGGCATAGAGAGCATTAATCAGAGAAGTAGCCAAGAGGCCCAAGAGATCCACAGCTCAGGTGGGAGAATCTGTTCACAGGACAACTATTAGTTGTGCACTCCACAATTCTGGCCTTTTTTGAAGAGTGGCAAGAAGAAAGCCATAGGAAGTCCCATTTGCAGTTTGTAGGAAGCCATATGGGGGGACACAGAAAACATGTGGAAGAAGGTGCTCTTGTCAGATAAGACTACAATTGAACTTTATGGCCTAAAAGTAAAACGTATGTGTGGCGGAAAACTAACACTGCACATTACCCTGAACACACCATCCCCACTGTGAAACATAGTGGTGGCATCAATATGTTGTGGGGATGCTTTTCTTCAGCAGGGACAGGGAAACTGGTCAGAGTTGATGTCAGAGTCTGCAAAAGACTTGAGACTGGGGCGGATGTTCATTTTCCAGCAGGACAATGACCTTAAACATACAGCCAGAGCTACAATGGAATGGTTTAGATAAAAGCATATTCATGTGTTAAAATGGCTCAAAGTCCAGACCTAAATCTATTTGATAAACTTGGCAAGAAAATTGCTGTTCACAGACGCTCTCCATCCCATGTGAAAGAGCTTGAGCTATTTTGCAAAGAAGAATGGGCAAATATTTCACTCTCTAGATGTGCAAAGCTGGTAGAGACATCTCCAAAAAAAGACTTGCAGCTGTAAATGCAGTGAAAGGTGGTTCTACAAAGTATTGTCTCAGGGGGGCTGAATACAAATGCATGCCACACTTTGCACAGATTTTTTGGTAAAAAACTTTGAAAACCATTTATCATTTTCCTTCCACTTCACAATTATGTGCCACTTTGTGTTGGGCTATCACATAAAATCCAAATAAAATACATCTACGTTTTTGGTTGTAACCTGACAAAATGTGGAAAATGTCATGGGGTATGAATACTTTTTCATGGCACTGTATCAACCAAATCACTTTCAAAAAAGCCTCAAACTACTTTCAATATACTATTAGTTAATTTACCATTGGTGACTTGGCAAAAAGATGTAACAGAAAAGACCTGCTTATATAGTTTTTGATTCATTCCGTATTGCTTTCAGAGTTGATGTTGCATGGGTTCATCTGTACTCTGCTGGTAGAATTTGGTGTCCTATGGCTAGAGGAAGCATTTTCACAAAATTAATGTTTATATGAAGTAAGAGTTCCAAACATTACTTACAGGAGTCTTCAGCCCTGAAAAATTTGCAAGCTCTAACCTGTGCTTGCTGGCAAACTTCACTATTGTTCATTGGGGTTACTGAATACATTTTGGGACTAAACATTGCAGGAGATGGAGGCAGAGTTCAACTTTCCAAGCTCTGGTCAGTGATTCAAACAAAATGAAAGACATTTCCAATCAACATTGGCTGGTTGGTAAGTTGGGATTGGAAATTTCTTTGGTTTTGTTTGAAATACGTCGCCTTTCAGGACTGCAAAGACCTGTTATAGATGGGGACAGTGGCCACTTGTTTGTCTGGTCAGTGTTTGCATAAATCATCACGCTAAATTTTAGGGCTCCTGGACCACTTTTTAAAGAAAGGCACATTTAAACATCTGCTGTTAAACATGATATGTCTCTATTCTAACATTATTCAATATTATTATTATTATTTATGTAATCACAGCTTTGCTTTATAAAACACTATACCCATTATATCCAAATAGTATTATTTTATGTTGTAAATAATTATAGTATTAATTTATGGGTTTCATTCAAACATATATGTATGTTAAATTACATGATATAAAATGAACCTAGTACAGCAGGTATAACCCTGCAATTTTATTTGATTTTAATTCACAGTTTTTTTTCAACATGCGGTCTGTTGTGTTTATTTTTGAATAATAGCTTTTATTCCAACTAAACAAATGTACTTTACCTGTATAATGTTTGCCAAGGAATCTCATGAAGCTTAAAAGCTGCAACGGCCTCCAATTTGTTGTTTTCTTTAAAAAAAGAGAATGGTTTAAGCACTTTATGATGTGCTGTGTAATATTCCATATACATGGGGGAAAAAATGACATCTCTGACATGGATGGAATAAAAATTATGCCAACCAGAACATCAGAGAACATCTGAATTCAATGATTTTCATTAGAATATATAATGATTATTATAGCACCTTTCCCTGGGAATATGACATTTCAACAAATCCTTGTCCAAATGCTGAATGTGAGGAATCCATCTCTTATCTGTGATCTGATTTATTTTTTTCTTATTTGTTTTTGAGGAGAACCAGTTAATGGCCAGCCCTTATGTTACGACATGAAATGCTCAGTACTTATGCCATGACATGATATATAAATATGTTTAAAAACTAGGTTATAAATGGATGTACAATATGCATTTTTCCATAGGTTATCAGCTTTGTTATGGTAAAAGAAACACTTTCTTATGAATAATACAGTATTCTACATAGGCATTATGTAGGTAATAAATGCAGCTTCCCCCTGTCTATCAGGAGGGTTGTAAAGCTGAATGCATTAGTTCTACTTGCTGATAATAAATCATTGTATTTTGTCAGCAGGGCTGAGCTAACTTTTAACTCGTGAAGTCTACATAAACCCAGTGCCATAAGACCAGGAGTGGCTTTTGAAGTGTTTAAACGGCATTGAGCTCTCTTGGGTAATATTTTCAATGAGATATAGTTTGATAAAGCAGTAGCCCCTTCTAGATATCCAGGTTTTGCTACCTCGTTTTTTTATTGGATTAGAATCCTCGTTTGCACTCAATTTACTATATTTTATTTGCATGCAGTAAATTTTTGATAAATATGTCCACTTATTGCTTAAACATTAGAGAAGATGGCCCAACATATATTCATGAGAATGTCTATTCTTGTTACATAATGTTATCTCTATTAAAGTCAATAATATTCACTTATGAATAAGCGATGGAAACTTTACGGGACGAAGGAGATTATTCCACCTTTATAAACAGGATTGTAAATTAAAAAATAAGCAAACCTAACACAGAGTATATTTAATTTTCCTACCATAAAATGCAGCCCTAAGTATGTGCCAATGAAAATATATTTAGTTTACACTGGCCAGAAGCTGCTAGGCACTAAGAGACATACGCAATGAACCATTTCACTTGTCACGCCTTTACACCCCTGTGGATCAAAGCAATTTTTTTCTGCTATGTACCTGCTTATTTGGCATTAACATTGTCACTGCTTACAATAACAAAGTTATATATGTATTGTTTACTAGAACAAACAGGGGTTTCTTTTGGTGATATTGGATTTGCAAAAAATATTTTTATTTTTTTATGCAATCCATAGACAAAAAAAATAAATAAATAAATAACAAAACTAAAAAAACACACTTTTTTCTAACTTGATCAGTGTTCATTTTTAAAAAATAGTGTTGCTGTGGATGAAACATATACATGGTATTTTACAGTTAATGTTGTTTAAGTTGACACTAAATAATGATTATGGTAAAACGTATTGCAAAGTTATTTACAAATTAAATAAAGGCAGTTTTTCTCAAGTTTTGCTTTTTTGAAAGTCACACTAAAAAATGATTAAACACTTGTATAAAACACTTGAATAAGACTTTGGGGTTATTCTGGGAAACACTAGCCATTTCTTCTAAAACTGCAAATAATTGCTCTTGAGAAATCAGATCTATATCTGTAGACCATAAGCGTATTCTTTGATCATCTGATCAACAAATATAATTTGATCATCACTAAGTATTTGGTCTCCAAATAGAAAATGTACACACTAGATATCACAGATTTGTAGATATTGCTAAACAGACTTCTTCCAGTAATCAAAATGGTGTAATCAGTTCAGAGATGCTTGAAAATTAGGTCCTAAAGCTTGTCTGAGCTGCACATGTCTATAGAAGTTATGTGTGGGAAATTGTAGCTATGCTTTTACAGCAGAGAAGCGTTTCAAAGTAGAATCGTCATACAAATTAGACAATTTAGTGAGTTCATTGCCATATGCTAAATCACTCCAAGGAAGATAGATAAGGAAAGTTTGGCTTGCTCCAAAATGATATGAATTAGTGCACTGCCTCATCAAAAGAATACACTTGCTAGCACACTATAGCTTCTGAAGCAGTCGTAATGTAGAATATTTTGCAAATGTTTAGATGGGGAAGAGGTGTCTAGAAGCCCTAGAGCAATCACTTATAGCAGGATATGTCTGGTAGGGCCACCCATGTGTAAATTCTGAAACATGTTAGAAAATAAAGATATAGGTGAGGGACTGCCAAACCACACTTCACTTTGCTTCTCTACTGTCTAGCCAAGGCCATTTTTACAGCCAGATAAATATTTGAAATAATGATTGAAGTTTGGTAAAGATACATTTGGATGACA
Source organism: Pelophylax lessonae (assembly GCF_965119305.1). Taxonomy (NCBI): domain Eukaryota; kingdom Metazoa; phylum Chordata; class Amphibia; order Anura; family Ranidae; genus Pelophylax; species Pelophylax lessonae. The sequence continues at coordinate 240,103,869 of NC_138771.1, forward strand.
AGATTGGTGAATTGTGCAGCACAAAAAAGTAATTTCGACACGAGGACCATTTTCAGTAAGTTATTATGGCACACCACTGACCTAGAATTTGAACCAAGACTGTAAGCATTTGGTAGTATCTTCTATTAGTGGGTTCTAGTTTAGAGTAAGATATTTGAAAAGTTTAGTCCAGACATGAACCCCAAGGTGTCAATAGTTTTCTTCTAACTTTATTACAAATAAATATAGCAAATTTTGTAAACTTGTTGGCATCTTGGCACAGATGCTTTTTTTTTACTGGATAGCATTAGTAGCTCATTACTGTAAACACTTCCCCATTTTCTCCTTAAAGTAACAAAAATAAAAAATAAAAAAATAAAAGAAAATGAAATGTTTTGTGTGCACCGGTGTGTCATCCAAAAATATGTGTTCTTTTGTTCTCTATCAATAATAAAAAATTATATCATAAATTAAATTAAAAATGATCTCTACATCCAATATTTTTAGTTTAGCAGATTTAATTAAGACATTAATATTTTAATTAAATTGTCCTGTTGATTAAGGAGAGAATTAAGGCAGAATACAGTTATGTTTTTCTACTGTACAGGTTCACAGTAGGTGCCCCTTTAATGATAATTAAGAAAATAGTGCCAGTGTTTCCTTGTATACCTGCTTAATTTGTGACCAGTTAAAGTAAAATGAATAGGTTCAACAACATCTTCAATAATTCTAATATAAAAAACATAAATAAACATAGCAGTATATTTTTGTATCAATAAGATTGTCAGAATCAGTGTGAAAATCTATAACGTCAATGTACCAAGTCTGCTGCTGTGCAGTTGGGAATGCTGTCTGACTCAGATATTATATAAATCTGTTTATGGGCTTAGTGCCACAACCTAATAGAGTTTAATTATACAGTGTTGCTGAAATTCACATGCATGGCAAATATATAAAAAAAGCTAGCATTAAACATGATCAAATGATAAGAAATGTAGTCATGGTTTTGTCTTTTTAATATAAAAAAATCATCAAACAATAGACAAGATAGTTGCCAGTTAATTGCTCATGATTGCACAGTGATACTGTATATACATCACGCCTGATTGTGTTACTTTATAAGTGACCATTTGGAAAATCTGCATTGGCCAGAAGGACTGGGGTGTCTGAGAACATTTCTGGGTGCATGCGGATAACTTTGAAAGTCTACGGGTTGGATTTAACACTCGGCCATAATTTGTGCCTCTGAGGTTTATTTACTATAGCTGGAGAGGCCAAAATTAGTCACAGTTCTGCAGAGAAACCAATCAGCTTCTAACCTCAGCTTGTTTAATTAAGCTTTAGCAATAAAACTAGGAAGCTGATTGGTTTCTCTGCAGAATTGTGACTAATTTTCCCCACTCTAGCTTTAGTAAATAAACCCCATCTGTGTCCAGGAATAAGGAGGCAATTGATTTTTTTCTTTTTTCAGAATACAGTTGAAATGTAGATCTGCAAATGGAACACCCTGCACGCTGCTTCCAAAAGCAGTAGCAGCCCTTTTTACTAAGAAAATCATTTCACAAGGGCATATGTGCGGGCTCCGACAAGATGGCCGCTTAGCCTAGGAACTCAGTGGTGCAGCTGTCGTTCCTGGCCTGTTCCACCACTCCCCACTGGGACAATAGGCATCCCTGACCCTGCTGCTTCCTGTATGGCTGGTGGAGCGGGAACAAAGAACCTGGTCCCGGCAGCCGCAAGCCAGCCACCCATCACATTCTAATTCTTTAGCTATCTGGGATAGAGTGCGAAACAATCACAAGCTGGTCTCACCTTTTCACTCTCTAAACAATCTGTTTAACAATCCTGCCTTCCCCCTGGTCAGGAACCTGAGACTTTCCACTGGTGACTAAATAAGGGTCTATACAGAATTGGGCACTTTTTGACCCTTTGCCGCCTGTTCTCATTAGCCCATTTTCGATCCAAATTGAAAATGCCTTCATCGGAAATCTTTCTATTTCTTTAAATCTCCCATTTCTTGCAATCCTTAAGCCCATTGGTGACTACATTTTCTGGGATCACCCCTATGAGACATAGAGTATCCAGGAGGCAGGGCACAAGGAAGGTACTGTGTATCTACCATCTATAGGATGTTGCTTGACTCCCCTGACAAAATGTCCCTACATGCAGGTGTGGGACTCGGATCTAGCCTCTGAAAGAAATGTGGAACGTTGGTACTCTGGCTTCCATTTGGCTTATAAGGGTATTTTAAATGTTTCCCTAGTGGAAGCCAATGTCAAAGTACTGACTAGGTGGTACATGGTACCTGTCCAGTTGTTAAAGGTTTATCCGACTTCCTCTCCCCTATGTTTCTGAGGATGCCACTCGCTTGGCACTATGTATTAGATATAGTGGGAGTGTCTGGAATAAGGTATTTGCTTTGATATGGAAGGTTTCAGAGATCCCAGTCCCCCAACAACCCAATATTGCTCTGCTAAATGAAATGGTTGAGCATTCTCCCCGCTCCAAGAAGTGATTAATCTTCTTTATGCTCTTGGCTGCAAAACCTACTATTGCCCATTCCTGGAAAAATACTTCAGTGTGTATCTCATTATATAGATGAAAGGTGTCTTGGATAATGCTCAATGAACAAATTGCCAAAGTGGTCTATGATACTACTAAGCCATTTGAGGCTATCTGGAGCCCCTGGGCTGACTATGTTCATGTGAAGCTGTAGAGCAGGGATCCTCAAACTACGGCCCTCCAGCTGTTGCAGAACTACACATCCCATGAGGCATTGTAAAACTCCGACATTCACAGACATGACAAGGCATGATGGGAATTGTAGTTCCTGAACAACTGGAGGGCCATAGTTTTAAGACCCCTGCTGTAGAGGATCCAAACAAGTTCAGTTCTCCTCTTGGGAACTTCACTTCTTGTTCTCCTCTCTGGGTTTTTCTTGCTCTTCTTTTCCATTTCCCCTTTCTGTTGTCTTGACACTATTCTTTTCTGTCTCTTCAGAAGTTTCTCCTGTTTGGGTTCTCTTCGTTTAGAATGGTTACAGTTGGTACTCTTGACTCTTTTTTTGTATGCATTTTGCATAATTGATTTGAGAAGTTTTTCCCTATAGTCCTTCACATAAGTTGTGTATTGATTCTTCTCGATGCTCTGCACTGCCTACTTTCATGGTGAACATTGGGCGAGGCTACCCAGCTTCCTAATGTTAATTTTGTATTTCTCCTTCTTTTAAAAAATGTTTTAGTTATGGAGAGATGTATATCATTCAATGTATTTGTAAAGCTTCTGCCAGAGTCCTGGCTTATGTAACACTCACGGTATTTTCTCTTTGTCTGACTTCAAATTTTTCAATAAAAATTATTAAATGTAAAAAAAATCACACAACAAACAGGGAGGAGCTTGTACAAAAGGATATTATCATTCAGGTGTGTTTAGTATAGCATGATGTCTATATATACAGCCACTTTATCGCCATAAATTAACATATTAATGAAACCATATTTTATCTATCTATCTTTTTTTTTTTTTTTATAGTGATAGCCTAACAGCTCATTTTATACGTAACATCTATAAGCCCACACAATAATTTTTAGTGGTCATTGGTGACAGATATGTAATACAGTTCCAATAAATGGAATATTGCTTTGTTAAGGTGACCATAAATTATAAATAGATTTACTTGCTTTTTCTGACATAAGGAACATATAAACATGCAGTGTCTTCATTTTGACACAGCTACTGGATGGAGTTTGTCTCCTGAGACATTTGTTAATATACCAGGATTAAAGGGTGTTTTAATATGAAATTTTATGACCATGTCAGGTGGGAATATTTTTCCCCTAATGATTACAACAATTTTTGTTTTTACATTATACCACCTAATTACTCATTGCAAATATAATGAACAGAGTGATTTAAAATTAACATTTTTTATGAGAACAATAACATCCAAAAGATTGAGAGCACTATTAACTTTGTACTTTTTTTTGAGAAATGTTTCTGCAAGGCATATTGTTGTCTTCAAACGCATTGATGTATCATCAGTTTTAAAATTAATTAACAATTTATACAGTACAAATGTGAACCGTATGTTGGTAATAACAAAACTAAGCACATCATGGTATTACTTAAGCTTTTTCAGGATAGAATATATATTTAGGAGGAGTTTTACAAGAAAATACACACATAGAACAGGCATTAAAAATGCATTGTGTTACATTAGAGCTCCTGCCTTAAAGGATAACCCCCAAAAAAAAATATTCTAAAGTTTTCCACTTCCTAGATGTGATAGCTGCATTAATTTTCTTTTTTCAGGCTAAGTACATTTCCTGCAAGTACAAAAAAACTGTTTTTTTAGTGTCCTTGAAACTTTCTGTGCACTGAACCGATATGTCAAACAAAGGTTTCAGCTTCTCTAGCTATCCTCCAAATCTATTGGAGATTGGCATATTGGGCCAATGCTACTCCCTCATAATTACAATAAAGTGAGTGTTGTCACCTTAGAACAGGAAGTGTGTTACTGAGAGGTTCATAAAAAGGGGAAAAAAAGCCTGAAAAAGGGAACTAATGCAGCAACCGCATCTAAAGAGTGATAATCTGCAATATACTTCATGTATATTTTTGGGTTTAAATTTGCTAAACATAATAGAAAAATCAGGTCAGGGCATTTTACAAGCATTAATGAGGAGTTAAAAATACTCCCCAAATGCCCTATGGGCATTTCTTAAACATTTGACGAGCGTTACGGCGAGTTAAAACTGCTCCACAAACGCCTATTCCATTACAGTTAATAAGCTAATTTTAACGCCCGCAACTGCCTGCGAGAGCATTTGCAAAGCGTACGATAGACTTGAATGGGAGGCGTTGAAAGGCTTCAAGCGCCTCCTGACTCGATATAAGGCTTTTTTTTTTAAGCGACGAGACGCTAACACTTCGTGTTTTGATAGTGTGAACAGCACTATGTGCTGTCTATTGTATCTTCTGCATAGGTGTTTGAGGGACATTTTTAACGCCTCTCAAACACCTGCTTTTAATGGCAGTGTGAACTCAGCCTTACAGATTTATTCTAGAACAGGTTAGGCCACAATATAGCTGAAAAGACCAAAAATACAGACACTCGCGAGTTGATTTACTAAAGGCAAATATACTGTGCACTTTGCAAAGTGCAGTTGCATTCTGCAAGTGCAATTGCTCCAGAGCTTAGTAAGTGAGCAGAAGCTCTGCTGACTTTCATCATCCAATCATGTGCAAGTAATAATGCTGTTTTTTTATTTTCCTTGCATGTGATTGGGTAGCCTTTGCAAAGTGAAGGTTTACCTCATTTACTAAGCTCTGAAGCAACCACACTTGCAGTATGCACCCACACTTTGTAAAGTGCACAGTCTATTTGCCTTTAGTAAATAACCCCTGAACTTCTACTCTCAGTCAATACAAATGAGGGATGTTAAAGGCAGACTGGCACTCCACACTTTTCAGAATGTAGGGCAGCTTCTATGCAGCACACATGCTCCTTAGATGAGTCAACTGCATTTCCTGCAATGTTTTTACAACTTTTCAGCGCTTCTAGACTCCCTCAGCAGATGAAGTGAGCCTCAATCCAGGTAGAACCTGTTTCTTTTCCTCTGGACAGCAGGAAGCTTCAGACCCTAGGCTTGGACCTCTCCATAGCACAGCATAGTACACCTTTCCCAGGCAACAGACTTGGGAGGACATGAACCTCAGCAACATACGATCCTCACCAGTCAGCCTGGGAGGTAAGAGAATTTTCCAAGGTCATACCAAATATTTATACCCCCTGCCCCTCCCCAGCATGCACCAATAGCAATAAACCTTCAAATGGATGGCCAGGGATACATAAATATTCATAATTCAGGTTATAGTAGCATTTAACACTATTGCCAGGGACACTCTCCAACAGCAGGCAGAAGAAAACAATAACATTAAGCTAAGAAAAACCCTGAGGAAAGATGGACTATAAATTAAAGCTCATGCTGACTACAGTCCAGAAGTACTAAATTTAAACTAGGAATACTATTGCTTAGGCCATGGTCCCTACACATAGAGATTTACAGACCAGCCTGTAATGTAAAAGGCTCTGTAAAATATGCCATAACTATTGGGTGGTCACTAACATTACGTTTCTATAAAGTAGTGGTAACACCAATTGTTGTGTCTTTGCCCTTTAGTCTAATTTAGATAAATAATTGCTTTATTTATATAAATAATTATTTGTTTTATTAATGCTTAAATACAGTATGTCCAATGAGGATGAGTGAATTGACCTGTCAGAACTACATTTGCTATAGATTAGGACAATTTGAGGCAACATTTTGTGAAATTCTGGATATTTACATCAAACAAATTTGCATAAAATAGTGTTTCTCCTGCAGATCGCTCCAATAGTTATTTACATGACCACATCCCATCTAGAAAGTAAATACATCTTGGATTTCAATTGATATTTGGAAAAATGTTTTTTAATTGTATATTAGCAAGGTCAGTGATCAAAAAAAATACTACAAAATAGTCCCCTTAGTCTGCCTGTAATGTGGTGAAACTGCACCATGTATAGAACCTGCTGACCTGCTGCAGCAAAACCAAAATTTATAAAGAAAAAAAATGACATTTTCCCAGCTGCAAAAAAAATTAAATTAAATCAAAAAAATAAACAATTTCTGGCAATAGAAACATTTAAAAATAACAAACCCAGTGTGCCCCCCCCCCCCCCAAAACAAAAAAAAATCCATACCAGACTCTTAGGTATGGATTTTGAAAGGAACTCCCACATCATAACGTATTAAAAAATGCCGTAGGGGCCCTCCAAAAATCCATACCAGATTCTTATCTGAGCATGCAGCCTAGCAGGAAAGGGGGGGGGGTGAACGAGCATCCCCCCTCCTGAACCATACCAAGCCACAGGCCCTTAAGGTGAGCACCTTGTTGATTGGGACAGGGGCCTCTTCCTGACAATCCTGGGTGGTGGTTGCGGGGGTCTGCAGGCAGGGGGCTTATCAGAATATGGAAGCCTTCTTTAACCTCCCTGGTGGTATGATTCTTTCGGATTTTAGGTGCTGAAAGCGGTACCGTTATTTTGCATGTAATTCTTAAGAATGAGCAGCCCAAACCAACTATTTACATATTATTTTTTTTTACTGTGCCTTCTTCTTTATAACATCTTGGGTATGATAAAGTTTGAAACACAAAATCAGAAATTATAATATAATAAAAAACTATAAATAAGTTAAAGTATGTATGTATGTATACATATATATATATATATATATATATATGTGTATATATACTGTATATATACATATATATATATATATATATATATATATATATATATATATATATAAAAAGTACAGTAAAACTGCAGGAAAGGGCACTGGGGGGCAATCTAATGTGAATTTATTTTATTTTGAATAGTATTAGTGTGTTTGGTGTGTTTTACATTTGAATTTGCCGCCGGTTCCATCCCCCTGCGAACGTCACGTCGCAGGAGACGGAAGCTGGGGCACGGAGAGGATCGGGAGGAAGATCTGCCGCTAGACACCGCCGGGTTACATCGCTGGATCCCGGTGACAAGGTAAGTAACCCTGCTTTCAGGATCCAGTGATGCTTCTGGCGGTACCCCGAGTGTGGCTCAGGGTTACCGTTTTTGGCTCTGAAATTTAACCCCGAGCCATGCTCGGGAATACCGCTAAGAAGGTTAACAAGGGAGCCCTCGGACCCATGACCCCCCCCAATTTGAATTAATACATTGTACCCCTACTTCACCAAAAAAGTGTCAAAAATAAATAAACACAGGAGGCAGTCTTTGAAAATTCCTTTATTGAAAAAAAAAAAACAATGCCCCTCCCCCCGCTGTAGATGTAAAACTCTCCCCCCACAAAGAAGGCTAACCGCCGAATGCCTGCTTTGCCGTGTGACAGTTCTTAAATAGGTAAGGAGCAGGGGGCCACCTGGTGATGTCATCAGGTGGCCCCGCCCCTAGTGACATCACTAACCCAACATGCACTGGTCAGTGATGCGAGGGGACAGTGCCATCAGGTGATGTCACCAGGTGGCCCCCGCCTCTTCCTATTTAAGAACTGTCACACTGTGGAGCAGAGATTCGGCGGTTAGCCTTCCTAGTGGGTGGAACATTTTTTTCGGGTTGTTAAATTTTTCTATTCGGCATTGTTTTTTTTGTTTTTTTAATTTAGCTGTCAGCTGATGACTCATCCGTTGTGAAGGGGGGGCAGCCAGCTTCCCAGCTCCACTCCCTAAAAAACTATTCACTGTGCGTTCAGCGGGTGAACATCCCACAGAGCGCACAGAAAATTTGGGTTTATGGCGAACACCCGAATGGACAATGTTCGGACCGAACTATTCAGCCCGAACCCTTCGGCCATTCCCTAGTCATCATGTCAAGCCCTGTGACAAACTAGTTGTCCAACTTGAGTTGCAGAGGCTCCTGTCCAATCACACAGTCTCTTGGAACCTATTCAGGTGATGGCCTGGTCAGATCAGATCACGTGTTCTTGAGGCCAGGGTAGACACTCAACCAGTGTCTCTTCACACTCACCACATAGATCCCACTGACCAAAAGGGCTTTGCACACCTACACAGTCAGAATGCTGTTTTTTTTTGTAAAATGTGGAGCCTATCCAGGAGTTACAAGTCCTGGAAAAAAGTGCAAAATCTATTTTCTCCACTCAAGACAGACATCCCAGAGCCCCATAACCTGCGCAAGTGAGAACTCTGGGTAACATCCAACCCTTCAGACACCATGACAAGGTGCAGCACTGTCACAATAAGGAAGCACCCCCTGAAGTGTACATGCAGAAATTGGTGGTAAAGCTAAAGTTAGCTCCCAACAGCAAAACAACACTGAACACATCAGGTTGTGAAATCCATTAGAAACTAGAGTTTTCATTAAGGCCTATTCATCTCCCTGTGTTGAGCTTCACTATAAAGCACATTTCTCTTATTTCTCTTTGATGTAACAAAATGTCTCTGCTATTTGTCATATATTTTGTATATTGTGATATAAATTCAAAGACATATTATTATTGTTATATAGTATTTATATAGCGCCGACAGTTTACGCAGCGCTTTACAACTTGAGAGTAGACAGTACAAATGCAATACACTTCAATACAGAAGGAATCAGAGGACCCTGCTCTTTAGAGCTTACAATCTAAGAGGGACGGTCAAGAGATACAAGAGGTAATAACTGTGGAGGATGGGCTGATGGAGAAAATAAGAGCACAGTGGTTAGGTGGTTGCCAGATAGGTTTCTCTGAAGAGATGTGTTTTCAGGGATCGTCTGAAAGTAGTCAAAGTTGGAGATAGTCGGACAGATGGGGGTAGAGCATACCAGAGGATGGGAGAAGCTCGGGATAAGTCCTGGAGGCGAGCATGGGAAGTGGTTACAAGGGAGCTAGAGAACAGGAGGTCCTGGGAGGAACGAAGAGAACAAGTTGGTCGGTATTTTGAGACCAGATTAGTGATGTAGCTGGGCGCCAAGTTATGGATTGCTTTGTAGGTTATGGTTAGTAGCTTGAATTGAATTTGTTGGTTGAGTGGCAGCCAATGGAGGGATTGGCAAAGAGGGGTAGCAGACACAGAGTGGTTTGCAAGGTGGATGAGCCTGGCAGCAGCGTTCATGATGGACTGAAGGGGGGATAGTCTTTTTAAAGGTAAGCCAATGAGAATGGAGTTGCAGTAATCGAGACGAGAGATGACCAGGGAGTGGATTAGAAGCTTTGTGGCATAATTGGTTAGGAAGGGACGTATCTTGGAGATGTTGCGGAGGTTGAGGTGGCAAGCTTTGGACAGTGACTGGATGTGTGGCTGAAAGGATAGTTCAGAATCCAGGATTATACCTAGGACCTTGGCATGGGTGGACAGGTTGATAGTTGTGCCGTTGATGTTGACAGACAAATCAGGGGAAGAGGACCATGGGGGAGGAAATACCATGAGCTCGGTTTTGGACAGGTTGAGTTTGAGGAAGTGATGTGACATCCAGGCTGATATGTCTGTTAGTAAGCTGGTGATGCGTGAGGAGACTGAAGGAGTGAGCTGAAGGGTGGAGTGATAGATTTGGGTGTCATCAGCGTAGAGATGATATTGAAAGCCATGGGTGGCAATCAGCTGACCCAGGGAGGAGGTATAGATTGAGAAAAGGAGTGGTCCAAGGACAGACCCTTTGGGGGACCCCGACAGAGAAAGGAAGAGGAGAGGAGGTAGTAGAGTTGTAAGTAGAACTGAAGGTGCGTTGGGATAGGTAGGATGAGAACCAGTGAAGAGTATGGTCACGGAAGCCAAAGGAGTGGAGTTTTTTGAGGAGGAGGGGGTGGTCTACTGTGTCAAAGGCAGTAGAGAGGTCCAGGAGGAGTAGTACAGAATAGTGTCCATTGGTGTTAGCTGTTAGTAGGTCATTTGTGAGTTTAAGGAGAGCAGTTTCAGTGGAATGTTGAGCGCGAAATCCAGACTGAAGGGGATCAAGAAGATTGTTCTTAGTCAGATGGTCACTCAGTTGGTTGTAGACCAATCGTTCAAGAGGTTTGGAGGAGAAGGGGAGTAAGGAGATGGGGCGTAGATTGTGAAGGTTGGTGGGGTCCAGTGAGGGCTTTTTAAGGATGGGAGTGACTAGTGCGTGCTTTAGAGAATTAGGGAAGATGCCAGAAGAGAGGGAGAGGTTGAAGATGTGAGTTAGAGAGCGCAGAATAGAGTCAGAGGGTGAGCGTAGCATGTGTGAGGGAGCAGGATCCAGGGGGCAGGTGGTAAGATGGGTGTTAGATAAAAGTACAGCAACCTCGTTAATACTAGTAGGGTGGAACGAGGGAAGTAATGATTGTACCTGTGGATATGGGTTGGTAAGTGGGGGAGGTTTCTGCACATTGGAGATCTCCTCGCAAATTGTATCTATCTTATTTTTGAAGTGATTGGCGATCTCCTGGGCAGTGAGCGAGTTAGAGGGTGGAGTTGGTGGAGGACAGAGTAGAGAGTTAAAGGTAGAGAAGAGATGACGGGGACTAGAAGAGAATGTTTGGATGAGCGTGGTAAAATAGGTTTGCTTGGCAGTGAGGAGGCAGGAATAATATTTTAGAAGGACAGATTTATATTTGTTGAAGTCATCCAGGAACTTAGTCTTATGCCACCGGCACTCAAGAGCGCGGCTGCATTTTTTGAGATTTCGGGTGTTGTCTGTTTGCCAGGGTTGTAGGGGTCGGGGCCGAATTCTGCGTGTAGTGAGGGGAGCGAGCTTGTCTAGAGAGGATGACAGCGAGCTGTTATAGATGGAAGTGGCTAGGTTGGGGCATGACAAGGGTGATATTTTGTCATATAGATGGTCAGTGGCAGAGTAGAGCATAGAAGGGTTGAGGTGGCGAAGGTTTCTACGGGTAACTGTTAGGCAGTTGGAGGGAGAGGAGGTGGAAGACAGGGAGAGTGCGAAACTAATAAGGTGGTGATCAGAGAGTGGGAGAGGTTTGTTGGACAGGTTGCAGGGAGTGCATAGACAGGAGAAGACAAGGTCAAGGGTGTTGCCAGTGGAGTGTGTAGGAGACTGTATCCATTGCTCCGGGTCAAGAGATGAGGTTAGGCTGAGAAGTTTAGAAGCAGTAGTAGTATTGGATACTGAAGAAAGGAAAGACACTGCTCCAGGTGTATAGTGTGTGGTGATTGCCAGGAGATAGGATATCCAGTAGAGTGCTGGCTCCGGCCCGCCTCCGTGGGAACACTTGTAGGAAAAGAATTAGCCGCACATCCAGGGATTTCAATAGGTTTTAAATACCTTTATTTCCAAAAGTTGCAAATGATGACACCAAAGACACCAGCATGAAGTCTCGTAGACGCGTTTCACACATACATCTTGTGCTTAATCATTAAGCACAAGATGTATGTGTGAAACGCGTCTACGAGACTTCATGCTGGTGTCTTTGGTGTCATCATTTGCAACTTTTGGAAATAAAGGTATTTGAAACCTATAGGAATCCCTGGATGTGCGGCTAATTCTTTTCCTACAAGTAGTAGTATTGGCATTAACTGGGATGTTAAAGTAACCAAGAATGATTGTGGGGATATCAGAACAGAGAAAGTAGGGTAGCCAGGCAGAAAAGTCATCAAGGAATGTGGATACTGGTCCCGGGGGCCGGTAGATGACAGCGATTTTTAAAGAAACAGGAAAAAATAAACGAATGCAATGCACCTCAAAAGAGGAGAATGTCAGAGAGGGAGGTAGGTGAAGTACCTGTGTAATGTTCTGGTACCTCTGGTACCCTTATTTCCACATTTCTCTCTTAATATTGCGTCCCATCTTGCTATCCAAATGGAATGCATACACCTTTAAGGGCAATGACGTCATCGCCGGGCGCCGCTATGAGCGGCTATTTCAATCGCCGGCTTTCTCTCACTCATTGCTCGTTCAAACCGCATGTTGCCTTGTCTTGTCCAATGCTGCCGGAGCTTTAAGCTATTCCCCTTGCCTGAACAAGACCGGAACCTCGCTACCGATCCAGTATCTCGCTACCGGATTACTCCATTACTCTTGGACCTTGCTACTACTAACCCATCTAGTGATAAGTACCCCGCAGGGGATTCCTTCCTCAACCTAACTTTCACTATCTACTACTGCATACTAAAGGGACTATTACTATCTAAGCTATTTCTATCATCTGCATAGATTGCTAGCTCTTGGGACTACCATCACCTATCATTGCACTAGGTTACTCTCTCTTGCATACTTCATCTGCTGTCCCCTACCACCTGTTACTATACATGATTGCTAAAACCTATCTGCATACTATCATCACCTACCACTCTCCTGAATACTACTACTAAGTGCTCACCATTCTATTGCCTGTCTCTCACCTCTATTCTATCATATACATTCTATCACTCCAGGAACATCATATTGAGTGTATGTATATTTGCATAACAGGCTGTACACAGTGATGAAGTCCTGAGAGTTGGATATGTTGTTCAACACATTCTCTACATGACTACTGAGTGTAATAATTCTACAGCTGCAAATCCATTCACTAACAAAAAACGCATGAGCGTTACAACCTGATAGGTGCTGTATGGGGCTAGAAGGATTCCCACTCCACCTCCCTTCCGTCCGCCTGGTCTAGGAGAGTGAGTCCAGAGGAGGCCGCCATGGGAGAGGGAAGCAGGAGAAGTAGTATCGGCATATACATATAGGCATTTTTTTGACACTGTAAATAATGCACATTCATTCTTAAAATGGGAATTACTCATGAAGGGTAAATGTATGGATGTTTAAGTGTGGTCATATGGCCTACAACTTCAGTGTCTTTAGCGGTTACATTATCTTCACATCAAACTTCCATAAAACCTTGTTTTATCAACCTCCCCTCTCATTTATTAGGTAGAGAACTTGTTGGTATTAGTAACACATGAATTGCAGTCTGTTGAACTAGTAAGAATAAACATAAGTGTAAAAAATGAAGCGAGTAAGCATGATATTTTTTTTCTGGGAGATATGTATTATTTTCCTCTTTTTTTTGCAGGGTACCATATAACATAAAGCTGACTCTGTTATTACAACTATTCACTTTGATAGTTGCATATCAGTGGTGTTGGTGCTTGTAAATACAGACTGGTTTACCAAATGCTTCTTTACAAGTGGCATAATCTTTATTTAGTGGAAAGTAGTCAATAATACCATTGTATTATTCTGCCCCAACAAATGTGCAATTTTCATTCAACTGTATATGAAGAATAGGACCAAAGTCACAAATCTTTATTTTATAATCTCTGCTGAGGCTGGAGTTCAATGCTGGCTTTTGTGTTTTCTCATAAAGCTTGTAGAAGATCTATATTGGAATACACTGTGTAAAGTCATTTGGGGATATTGGAATACATATTGTGATACATGTTTTAAGACCATGTTGGGATACAGAGCATTTCCAATTTTTATTTTTTTTTTAAGATTATTGCGCCTGGAGAATTGAGACCCCAAAGCATTATTGGATTCACACTATAATTACAGCCTGTGATTCCTACAGCTTTCCTCTAATTGCCAATAAACTCTGCCAAACAGTACAACAGAAACCTCGGTGTTAAAGGAATTGTACACTAATTAAAGTGAGCTTTAGTGTGGCAAATTTGAGAATGCCCTTTTTACAAGCTTTTTTCTGTATACAGTAGATACACAGTAAATAGAGTTGTCATCATGGTGCAGGTTTGTTCAAGTGAAGCATGTATAGAAAACAGGTCTAATAGTAAAATATGTAGTAAATCAGCTGTGTAAACTAGGTGAAATGTGTAAAACAATACCTTCGTTATGTTCTGGTATAAAGAGCCTAGACATGTTAGTGAATAAAGAATTGAAAAGGTAACCTTTTTTCTCGTTTGCTAGTCATGTTATACATGATATTAGCAACATGCCTTCTGCCTGGTCCTGGCTGAACACTATATCATACACAATATTTATGCTTTTGAAATTTTAAGAGACTTAATGGATATTGAGGAAAAAAGCAGGAGGCCAGAAGATAGGCTTTTTCCATGCATTCTAAGCCTATACAAATATGGAAGATTTGGATTATATTATAAGTAGGGAATGCACGTCAATTTTGGAATAGAAAGTGGTACTAGCAACACTGGTATGTAGCTATAGTAGGTGAAAATGAGATGTGTTACATACATTTTGTTGTCATAGTCATATATAGTCATAATGATAAAATAGCTATAAAATAAACAAAATTGTCACTAAATAAACAATTGGTAGGAGATAGAGTTTCTTTGCTCCAACCAATATTTTATGTGTATACTGCCTTTGGTGCATGCAAGAATACACTGTAAACTCCCACCTCATTTCTAGAAATCCTGCTGTGCATACCTTAACAATTTTACAAAAGCCCCCTTGCCAGCAGATGATAAAGGTCCAGTTTAACCACTTAAGCCCCGGAAGATTTTACCCCCTTCCCGACCAGGGGGTATTTTGCGATTCGGCACTGCGGGACTTTAACCTCCCTGGCGGTATGATTATTTTGGATTTTAGGTGCTGAAAGCGGTACCATTATTTTGCATGTAATTCTTGTGAATGAGCAGCCCAAACCAACTGTATACATTTATTATATATATATTACATATATATACATATATATATGTATGTATACATATATTATGTATACATATATATATATATATATATATATATATATACGTATATATATATATATAATATGTATACAGTTGGTTTGGGCTGCTCATTCACAAGAATTATGTATATATATATATATATATATATATATATATACGTATATATATATATATATATACGTGTATATATATATATATATATATATATATATATACGTATATATATATATATATATATATATACGTATATATATATATATATATATATATATATATATATATATATATATATATATATATATATATATATATATCTATATATATATATATATATATACTGTATATATATATATATATATATATATACGTATATATATATATATATATATATATATATATATATATATATATATACATATATTTACATAAAAAGTACAGTAAAACTGCAGGAAAGGGCACTGGGGGGCAATGTAATGTGAATTTTTTTGTATTTTGAATGGTATCAGTGTGTTTGGTGTGTTTTACATTCGAATTTGCCGCCGGTTCCACCCCCCAGCGGACGTCACGTCGCCGGAGACGGAAGTCGGGGCTCGCAGACGATCGGGAGAGAGCTCTGCCGCCGCATACCGCTCGCAGTCTTCGCTGGATCCCGGAGAAAAGGTAAGTAAAACCTCTTCCAGCATCCAGCGATCTTCCTAGCGCTACCCCAAGTGTGACTCGGGGGTTACCGCTTTTGGCTCTAAAATCTTACCCCGAGTCACATTCGGGGATACCGCTAGGAAGGTTAATGGACAATTGCGCGGTCGTTCGACGCTGTACCTAAACGAATTTGACGTCCTTTTTTTACCACAAACAGAGCTTTCTTTTGGTGGTATTTTATCACCTGTGCGATTTTTTGATCATGCGCTATAAACAAAAAAAGAGCGTCAATTTTGCAAAAATAACAATATTTTTCACATTTTTTTATATGAAATTCCCCCCAAAAAAATGTAAAAATCAAAATGTTTTAACATTTTCGGCCAATTTGTTTTATGCTACATATGTTTGGTAAAAAAAATCGCAAAAAGCGTATTTTGATTGGTTTGCGCAAAAGTTATCGCGTTTACTAACAAAGGAAAAGATTTTTGTCATTTTTTGTTGGTTTTTTTTAACGCGTAATGGCGGCGATCTGCGATTTTTTTTCTGCGACATTGGGGTGGACAGATCGGACCCTTGACTGACATTTTTGACACTTTTGGGGTTACCGGTGACATTACTACAGTAATCAGTGCTATAAATATGCACTGTTACTGTAAAATGACACTGGTAGTGAAGAGGTTAACTTTTTTTGAGAGGGAGGGGTGGTGTGTGTCCCTAGGGGCGTGATTCTAACTGTGATTGGCTGTGGCTTGAGGTGTAGAAACAGTGATCAACGGTCCTACATAGTAGAACTGTATGATCACTGTTCCTACACAGGGGAGAATGACAGGCAGCTTGTTTACATCAGCCGCCTGCCTTTCTCCCGCTGTCACGGACGATCGTGAGTGCCCGGTGGACATCGGGTCCGCCGGGCACACGCGCGGGGGGGTCCGTGACCGCGCAGGAGCGGGAGCGCGCCTCCGGCGGCGCGCGCTCACTCCCCAGAGCCTCACAGGCTAGTGACGTACCGGTACGTCACTTTGCCTGTGAGGGGCTGACCGCAGCAGTATATGTACTTGTGGTGGTCGGCAAGTGGTTAAAGTGTATATGTGGCCACAAATTAAAGCCATATATATAGCAGAGTTTCCCCATTGATGCAAATTGCTGCTGTTATTTCTTGGTTAGACAACTGTACTTATAAAGGATACCTGGTATCTTGTCAGAAGCTTTCTTTTGTGGGCTGGCACTGCTGCACTGAAATGGCAAATAGCATTGTCAGCCCTCTATGGAAAGCCTTCGACTGAACAACAAGACAATTTTTCAAACTTATCAACATCGTTATTAACATTGGCAATATGCCCTCACAGTGGTCATGAGAAATGTAGTTCTATGGCTGTCTGAACCAATATAAAAAAGGATCGGGGCTAAAGAACAGCTCCGTGGGAACGGCTGCATTAAGGGATGCTCACACCAACTATGTTAATTTGAAAAAATCTTTATTGAAGAGCAAAAAAGACACAGTGTCTGAAATGCCCCCTATGGGGGAACAGTGTACAAAATATAAAGGTATCAATGGTGAAAATATACAACAAACATGACAATCAACATAAAGCAATGACTCACACACACCAAGCCGGCCACACATACACTCCGGAGGTACTGACCAACAGAATAACATACAGGCTGCATACGTTCCTGTACGGAATCTATGGATGCTGCTCTGTTATGAGTCTGTTGGTCGGCATGCCACAATGGAAAAAATTGGCACCACAAAGTGGAAACTTAGTCACTTGAACTGGATTTGTCATTACGGTGTGGTGCACATATTGCATATAATATATGCCTAATTGGTCAGCAAGCTACTGATAAACCAAGTCCCTGGATAAGGTTGGAGTTCAGAAGTTCAAAATTCAAAAAGGAATGAAAAAATAGGAAAAACCAGTAATTTTCATTCAAAAACAATATGTGTCATTCTTGAACTCATATAGATTATGATGATATTTTTTGGGACTCTGCTGCTTCAAATGAAGTCCTCAAAGACTGGAATGCAGTTGGAGGAATGTCTGTGTGTCATTGCTGACGAGCTGGATGTAATTTCAGTGCATTTAAACTGAATAGTAATAAATGACTCCTAGTGGGTGACAAAGGAAGTTCACTTTGATTATAGGGGTAACAGGATCAGGCCAGCATGATCACCTTGCCACAATGAAAGTCTCTCCTTATTAAGAACCAAATACGGGAGCTAGGGGAGAGACGCAGTATTTTTTGTTAACTGCGCAGGCTCACACCACTTCAGGGCTGTGTCTGGTATGATAACATAGTAATTGACATTTAGTCGACCACAGAGATATGGGTATCAACTAGTTATTTAGCCCAGACCTGCCGGTGTTCACTGCCCTTTCTCTATCCCCCTTTTTTGTTCCAAATCAACTGTGGCTCACCGTAAGTTCTCCAGGCTGAAAAGAGCTGCTCAAAGACGGGAGACCGCTGTGACCCCTCCGTGGGTGAAGTGAACATGAAGGCCCAATGTTTTCATTCCGCTATCAGCGTTCCACGAGGAGGCAGCATGTACCATAGGTCGCGGACTTATTACGCCATTCACAGGAGCTGGAACGCATCAGTGGCACTTCCGGGTGTTGTGCGGCCGGCGTGTGACGTCAACGCGTTTCGCGTGCGTGACGCACGCTTCTTCTTCTGGTCTCCCGTCTTTGAGCAGCTCTTTTCAGCCTGGAGAACTTACGGTGAGCCACAGTTGATTTGGAACAAAAAAGGGGGATAGAGAAAGGGCAGTGAACACCGGCAGGTCTGGGCTAAATAACTAGTTGATACCCATATCTCTGTGGTCGACTAAATGTCAATTACTATGTTATCATACCAGACACAGCCCTGAAGTGGTGTGAGCCTGCGCAGTTAACAAACAATACTGCGTCTCTCCCCTAGCTCCCGTATTTGGTTCTTAATAAGGAGAGACTTTCATTGTGGCAAGGTGATCATGCTGGCCTGATCCTGTTACCCCTATAATCAAAGTGAACTTCCTTTGTCACCCACTAGGAGTCATTTATTACTATTCAGTTTAAATGCACTGAAATTACATCCAGCTCGTCAGCAATGACACACAGACATTCCTCCAACTGCATTCCAGTCTTTGAGGACTTCATTTGAAGCAGCAGAGTCCCAAAAAATATCATCATAATCTATATGAGTTCAAGAATGACACATATTGTTTTTGAATGAAAATTACTGGTTTTTCCTATTTTTTCATTCCTTTTTGAATTTTGAACTTCTGAACTCCAACCTTATCCAGGGACTTGGTTTATCAGTAGCTTGCTGACCAATTAGGCATATATTATATGCAATATGTGCACCACACCGTAATGACAAATCCAGTTCAAGTGACTAAGTTTCCACTTTGTGGTGCCAATTTTTTCCATTGTGGCATGCCGACCAACAGACTCATAACAGAGCAGCATCCATAGATTCCGTACAGGAACGTATGCAGCCTGTATGTTATTCTGTTGGTCAGTACCTCCGGAGTGTATGTGTGGCCGGCTTGGTGTGTGTGAGTCATTGTTTTATGTTGATTGTCATGTTTGTTGTATATTTTCACCATTGATACCTTTATATTTTGTACACTGTTCCCCCATTGGGGGCATTTCAGACACTGTGTCTTTTTTGCTCTTCAATAAAGATTTTTTCAAATTAACATAGTTGGTGTGAGCATCCCTTAATGCAGCCGTTCCCACGGAGCTGTTCTTTAGCCCCGATCCTTTTTTATATTGTTACTGCTATTTGGCTGCGGTGGCTCCCCATGATCTAGTAGAGGCTGTCTGATATACTGATGAGTCTCCAGACGGAGTGTGTCAAGCATACACAGACACCATAGTCTCTAGGCCCGGTGTATATTTTCTATGTATTTTCTATGGCTGTCTGAACTTCAAGAGGGCACAAGTATTGTCTGTGAAATCCACTGATGACCTCCAGGCAGAAGCAATAGTTTGAGTAATTTTTGAGAAAAGCATACAGGGCACTTGTATTTAAAACAGAACGTTAGCGTAAATTTAACATTTGTGAGACGGAAGGTCATTTTTATTGCAGAAGAGAAATACTAAATCTTTTCTGCAATAAATGATTCTTCTTCCTTGCAAACTTCCTAAACTAAAAATTGAGCTGCGTGTGCTGGGAGCTAGGATTAATGGACTCCCATGCGCATGCTCCTAATCCTAGCCAAGTTAATCAAGATGGCCTTGGATTCCAAGAGAAGCGGGCAAGGACATATTGGTGCTGGCAAGGAGGTTCACAGACATTACATCGCTGGAGGGTAGGTGAATATAGTTCCGCTTTAAGGTCACATACTATATATCAGGGATCTTCAAACTGTGGCCCTCCAGATGTTGTAGAACTACACATCCCATGAGGCATTCCCAGACATGACTAGGCATGATGGGAATTGGAGTTCCTGAACAACTGGAGGGCCATAGTTTGAAGACCCCTGCTATATATAAAGTTGTTAAAGAGGGTCTTCAACTATTTTAAAAGCACATATACACCATAACCATAAAAAAAGGAAACCACCAAACATCTGTGCTTGTGGGTACCACAAGCACAGATGTTTGCTGGTTTCCATTGTATTTACAGTATACATACAGTACTGTGCATAAGCTTTAGGTAGGTGTGAAGAAATGCTGAGAAGTAAGAATGCTTATAACAATATATATTTTATTTATTTGTATCAATTTACAAAATACAAAATAAGGAAACAGAAGAAAGATCAAATTTAAATCAGTATGTGGTGTGACTACCATTTTAATCAATATGTATATACAGTATTTATAGATCAAAATGTAATATTTGGTGTGGCTCCAACCAGCATTAATTCTTCTAGGTACACTTGCACACAGGTTTTGAAGGAACTCAGGAGGTAGGTTGATCCAAACATCTTGGCGAACAAACAATGGACCTTTTGTGGTTGTAGGCTGCCTCAGATCTTTCTGAGAGAGAGAATTTTTACTGTCAGGTAAACAAGCCCCATAGATAATTAAACCTGCTAGATAAAATTTGGGAAAATTAAAAGAGGCACATGTATATATAGTGAAGCACTAATGTCTTGACCTAGAATGTATTTCGGAAGAATAGACCATTGTGTGTAATTATGGCTATTATCACATTGTACAATGCATAATCCAGTGTTTTCAAATGTAACTACAATACTTCTATAATTGTGCTACAATCTTGGCTGGTAAAGAAGCAAATTGCCCATCCAAACTGAATTATATTTTAGGTTGAATTGTAATTGTCATTAAGTTAATGTTAACTGAAAAAGCGCTATCTGTTAAAGGGCTTCTAGCTTTCTCTTGTAATGATTAGAATGGAGTTTTTTAGTCTTTTTTAAGGAACTGTTCAAGACATTATTTTTGTGCTGAATACCTTTGTATCAATATTACATTCCATTATCTGTCTTACCACACTGTATGATTCTTTTACATGTTTTTTTTTTTTAAATTTCAGTCTATTTAGGAATAAAAATACTCCCATACACAATCATAAAAACAGTCATTAAGTGCTAACATATTGGCAGATATTTATTTATCTCCTTTTTCAGTCACTTTAGCTGGATGTATTTGATAACGTTACGTTGTAAGCTAGCTATTTCATTTATTATATGAACACACTAGTCAGCTGGGACAGACTTTATCTGTTCTTAGGGCGCGTTCCCACTAGAACGCAGTGCGGGAAACCCACGTTCCATGTACGTTCAAAATGCACTGGGTGCATGATCTGCTGCAGATGTCAGTGTAATCCTGCTGACACCCCAAATGCAGATCGCCAACGCAGCACATTTTTGAAAAGTAATGAATGAACTACTCCTACGATCTCTTCCTCGATGCACTACTGTCTGCGATCCAGTGCGATTTCTGCCCATTCAAATCATTGGCCTGAAAATCGCAATGCACTGAGGGTTCCTGTGCAATTCAGGTATGAACTGACCCTTCAACAGGATTTAAAGAAAGCTGTACTGCACATATTATTTATTGTGTTTTTGTGTTACAAAATATGGACAGATGGAAACCAATAGTGCTGCTATGTTGGCAAATCTTAGTTTTTGGAACCTTAATGTAGCCTGCATGCGTTAAATTATTTTTCCCTAGCAGTAATAGAGCTTTTTTATCAGAATCTTAGTGATAGAGAACAGTTTAGATCAGATGAAGCCAGAAAAAGTAGTTGTGGCTTGCCACTCCATTGTGGCACTTTTTCGAAAATCAGGGAACATAGACTAGTAGGGTTGATATGCTTTAAAGTAGATCTAAACCATAATTTGATTATGTTTAATTTATCAAGGCACTATATATTTTAAAG
Organism: Pelophylax lessonae; assembly: GCF_965119305.1. Taxonomy (NCBI): domain Eukaryota; kingdom Metazoa; phylum Chordata; class Amphibia; order Anura; family Ranidae; genus Pelophylax; species Pelophylax lessonae. The sequence continues at coordinate 240,125,934 of NC_138771.1, forward strand.
AATCACCAATGTTTTTTTTTTTCCATAAAATATTGTTGTTACCTTATCTCCATTGATTTTGCATCTCAGTGCTGATAATTTCCTTCAGCCTCCTTCAGCCAATTCCTGTCTACAATCATTCACTCCAGCATCTTCTCTCATCATAGTGACAGTGACATAGTCTTCGAAAGGGGCATGTGTGATGCTGACAATGCAGGAGCACAATTGGGAGATGGTATTCACTAGTGATGAGCTAAATGGTTCAGTTTGAGGTTCACAGAATATGATTAAAGTTCAGGTATCCAATTTGAACCCCATTGAAGTCAAAGAGAACCAAATGTTAAAAAACAATAATGCCCATTTTGTAAGCTAATATGCAAGGGATTGCCAAACAAATGGGCTGGGGGACATGTACCAAAGCAAAAAACATTTGTTTTATGTTGCCAGAAAATGACAGCTTTGGGCACTTTACTTCTTTTTGCAAACACGTGGCCAGATGAAGGTCTAATACAGATGTTAACTCTTTCACTGCCAGATCTGCTTTGCATTTCTTGCACACATGCTTAAAAAATCCTTTTTAGCCCTGAGGATTACATAAAACCCACAAAACATTATATATTTTCTGAAAGCAGACACCCTAGAGAAAAAAATAGTGGTGGTTCTAATTTTTTATGTCACACGATATTACCTTAAAGGTAAAATTTCAGTAAAAAATACCCTAAAGCTAAATATGGAACACAAAAACACAATAAATTACCCATTTTTTTGTACAATATAAAAGATGAAGTTGCACCGAGTAAATGGATACCCAACATGTTGTGAAATGGCAACAAACTTCAGTACCCTATATTAAATAGAACAACTTGGGTACACCCAGCATGCTGGGTTTTACCTGTGATTATCGCTAGTGTCTGCCATAGCTGTCTTCCCCTGCCCCCCCCCCAGAGCAGACAATGGCTTGGCAGGAGGGATTCTTACATCTACACTGTCTGGAAGAAAATTCGCTCTGTGTATGGCCAGCCTCAGTGTCACAGAGGAGGTCAGGTGCTAGATATATTGCTCCCACTCTGCTCTGCTCCCTCCCCTCTACCCGGCAGTGACCGTTTTGTCAGTCCTGGGCCTGCAGATGGACAAGCGGAGCCCATGATACATGGCGGGGTGCGTGCGGTAGGCGTCACTACTGGGGGTGCATGGAAACAATTGGGCAGAAGCGCAGCCACCCAAATACTTCCATCTGACAGGCAGGAGTCTGCTTGTCAGATATACACCCAACCCTGGTGTCTGCAGCCACTGGGAATGCATGTAAACCCCCTCTGTCAGGCCCATATGATGTACAGACCTGGCAGTGAAAGGGTTAATGGAGAACACAAAGCAAAAGGTATGGAGTCTCTTTTAAAAAAACATACCTGCCCCCTATCCTTGATGTGGATCTGGTAAGGTTGTCAAGGGGGACCCCACACAAAAAACAAGAAAAAAATGCATAGGCCCCCACAAAATCCATATCAGACCCTTTTACGAGCATGCAACCTGGCTGTCCTGGAAAGGGTTGATCAAACATACCTCCTAAAACATACCAATCCCGTGGGGGGAACAGGGATAATCTAAAGCAAATTTACTACCTTAGGCAGGATATCCATTTCATTGATATTGATGCGCCCAAACCATGAAAGGTAGGTTTATCACACAAGGATTTCTGGACTGTCCGCAGCAGGAATTTATTCTAAACGAATCCAAACTACCAGGCAAAAATCTCCATACAAAGCTTATTAGTTTTGAGTCGTGAATTCTGTTGAGGGAAACAGAGATTGTCTGAAAGACATATAATAACAAATGCTGGCCTTACACTATATGAAAAATCAACCAAAATGTTTGTTTTTGGCCAGTTATTGGGCACAAATCGGTAATCGGTTGTGGCGTTTTTGAGCCGAAAAAACAAAGGACAAGTTTGGAAATTTTCTGCCGAATGAATGATAAATTGAAAGGTTAATGTGTTTCTCGTCCAAACAGTTTGCACTAGGTAAATGTGAAAAAACAAACAAAAAACTGATTCATTTATGTCCATTGAAGGATTTATCGGTCATTACATGATGGCACTATCATTTGCTCTCATGGCTGGAGTGTTCATTTTTCGAAAATTAGTTTGAACGACTTTTTGTACAGTGTATGGCCAGTATTAGACAGGATGTCAATTTTAATGATTCTGATACACCTAAACCACGAAAAGGTAGGTTTAACTTAAGAATATGGACTTCAAGATATTTTATAGATACAGTATATGTCATCATTTAAAAAGAAAAGTTCGTTTGAAGCCGGAAAAATTCCTGAGTGGACAGGAAGATATTTAAGGCCTCAGTTTTCTCATAGTTCACTTAAAAATTGCTAACCCTTCCAAATCCTCAGATTCGCAGATAATTAATGAAAGAGAGGTGTGTGGGCTAGTGACATAGCGGAGGAAGTCATGTGGAAGACCGCCGCATAGACGTCCAAAGTTAAAATAACTATAAAAATAAGAAAAGAGCATTTTAAAAAAATATGAAGGAACACTATCATCATTTAAAAGTTACAAAGAATACAAAATAATCTGTAAAAAGGAAACCCAGACTGCAAAACTTCAAAACAAACAACGATTATAAAAGAAAATAGAACAAACCCTCAAAAATTGTTTAAATATATTAATAGAAAAACACCTACACAAAATAAAGGTGAATAAAGCACCTGGACCAGATGGCTTACATCCTCAAAGTGTTGAGCTCTGTTATTTCTAAGCCATTGTTTCTGATTTTTGGATACTCTTTAATGGCTGGCATAGTACCACTGGATTGGTGTAAGGTCAAAGTGGTGCCTATATTAACCACTTAGCGACCGCCCCATGTACATCTACTGTGGCAGGGTGGCATATCTGGTACGTGATCAGTGCTTCTGGGTAAAGCAGGCACATACTCGCCGCTCTAGCTGTGATTTGTTACAGAACAAGCTGATTAGTGGGTCCCAGTCAAGGATTGATTGCTGGGGCTCCCTGCTCGGCTCTGTCATTCACAGAAGAGAGCTCTGTGTTTATAAACAACTCAGAGCTCTGTACACTGAGACCCCGTTCACACTGGGGTGACGCTACTTGCCGGGGCGACCTCACAGGTCGCGGTGCGCAGCTCGCACCGCGACCTCGGAGCGGCCGGCACGGACTTCATATCATTGAAGTCAATGCAGGTCGCTCCAGGTCACCCCAAAGAAGCTCCGGACCCTTTTTCTAAGTCGGAGCGACTTGCCTGACAGGTCGCCCCAGTGTGAACGGAGTCTTACAGGCGATCTTGCTGTTTTCTTTTTATTCCATCCAGAGCAGGGAAAAAAAGAACAAGATCGCTTAGAAAAGCAGCACATATTATACACATTACACATTGTTAGGCACATAGTTAACCCCTTGATCGGCCCTAGATATTAACTCCTTACCAGCCAAAGTCATTAGTACAGTGACAGTGTATAGTCCTTACTTAGTAACTACAGACCGGTAGATACTGTATTAGTGTCAATATTGATGCCACTGTCAGTTAGTCAGTTAATGTATCCCTAAGCCAGCATCAGCTAGTGTCAGATTGCCCACCACACTATCGCAGTCCCACTATAAGGCACTGACTGCCGCCAATACTAGTATAAAAATTCCAGTTTTTATGCAATAGTTTGTAGATGCTATAACTTTAATGCAAACCAAATAATATACACTTACTGGGATTTTTTTTTTTTTTTTTTTACCAAAAACATGCAGCAAAATACATTTTAGGCTAAAATCATGAAGAAATTTGATATTTTTAAATGTTTAATTGATTATGTTTTATAACAGAGTAAAAAAAAATATTGTTTTTTTAAATGTTTTTTTTTTTTTTATTTATATAATAAAAAATAAAAACCCAGAACTGATCAAATACCACCAAATAAAATTCTATTTGAGAGATAAATTCTATTTCAGAGATAAAATATTATTTTCTAGCAAAAACTCTTCTCAATGGTCTTATATTAAACTCTCAAATAGCTTCCCTACTATAGAAGATAAACTAACTGGTCTGTAGTTACTAGGTAAAGACTTTGATCCCTTTTTAATAACTTGAGCTCTGGAAGGTTTTTGTCCCTTCATGTGCAGGCCATTTTTTTGCTATTCAGCACTGTGATAATTTAACTGACAATTGTAGGGTCATAATAGCAAGTGAAAAAGAAGGAGTATAACTGCGCTAACTAATAAACGACAGCAGCAACTTAAATTGAGACAAACAAAGGTATAAATGTAAAGGGCTAAGTTGCGCTAATATGTGCTATATCGACAAGCGATCATCAAACAAAGCACAATGATTGATAAATTGTCCACAATGATATCAAAATATGTATCCAGATGACAGACACAGTCCAAATTCCAGAATTCCAGGGTCAGATGAACAAAACAGTATTCATATAGTCTCCTTACCGGAAAACGGAATAGAGTTCGCCCAAAAACTCAAATAAAGTTGAATCAACCAGCCTCCAGTCGACATGCTCAGATGTGTCCTCTCATCACCGGGTAGTAATCATATATGGGAGAAAAAATAAAACTCCATAGTATAATATTGTTATACACTCATAGGTCACCCTGAGAAGTGCACACCGTCACCAGAAGGTGTACAGTAAATGTGCTGTACGCGAGTGGGAAGCGGTTAAAGAGAATCCGGAAACAGAGACTGTATTTGGGGCAAGGTAGAATAAGAAACCCAAAAGCATCACACTGGGATAGAAATGTTGGACAGGCTAGGTTCTGCTCAGGCAGGTAAAGAGGTGCAAAATCAGGCAAGATCGGCATCAAGATAAATTCTTACATGCACTGGGCAGGTGAATGCTCCTTTAAAGGGCAGGTCCCTTTAAAGGAGCATCAGCCAATTACAGGGGGAAACAAGTGTGTCCAGTTTTTACTGTATGCACATGCATTAGCCTCTTTTGTGCTAGTTCAAAGATCAAGCATACTGCAACAACAACACAATAAAACATTTACCCTAGGTTCACACCTATGCATTTTTTTGTGTGTTTTGCAGAAACTCACTACAGTCCTTTTAACATTGTTTTCTATGGAACATGCTCACATCCATGCATTTTTCAGGTGGTTTCTTTAGAAAGGGTCAGGGACTTTTTTCCTGCAGCAGATTGCGTTTGTTAGGCTTCAATGGACTCACACAAAAAAAAGCTAGCTTTGATGCGTTTTTACATGAGTTTTGCATTTATTTTTTTTCTCCATAACAAACTGTGTATAACTGGATGTTAAGGAGCCGGCCACCTTACCCTTGTCAATCGATGAGTTATCAGCTATAAGCGAGGTTTACCGCTAACAGCTGATGTATAAACAAAAATTGCCGGCAATAAAAAAAAAATGGTAAAAAAATGTTGGGAACCCCGCTGACAGCTGATGACTCATTGGTTGTTAAGGACGTGACAGCCGGCTTCCTGGCCCACTCCTTAACAACCAGCAATTCACAGTTTGTTAAAGAGGAAAAACACAGGAAAACACATGAAAACTGCATGCAAAAAATGCATAACAAATGTAGGTTTAAAAAACGCACCTCAAAACAAGCTGTAAAAGCACATTAACCACAGCTGCATAGATGTAAACATAGGTTTAAGGTTGTGGGACCTGTGGCTGCCTGACAATTAAACTGGCAAACCATAATATAGCAAAGGATACCATCTGGCTGGTCTTATTAGGAAAATACTGTGATCAATAAATCTCAAGGTTCTCATATTATATATAGTTTAGGGCTCTTTGGCAGAACGAAGCAATGGCAAGAATAATGTATAGTATAGCCACTTAGCCAGCAAGTAAGGATTAATGTTGGATTTCAGTGTTCAGACAAAAATACCCCATGCAATATGTAGGTTCTTAAAAAACAAAAAATACTTTAGACTTTTGGGCTCCATTCACATCTAGGCATTTTTTAGGGCGATTTTCTGCTCAATGGCCCTTGTTCACATCTGAGCGTTCTGTTGCCTTAAGGCAAAACGCCCGCCGCTCAAAAAAGTACACAAGCTTTTTTTTTTTTGGCAGATTCCAGGCATTTTACTGCTTTTCATTGGACTTTTGTCAACTCAACTCAACGCCTGTACAAAAATGCTGCAAAAATAGCAGAAAAAAAACTGCCAGAAAAATGCCTGTAAAAATAGCAACACCTAGATGTGAATGAAGCCTATGATACTTTTTATATTTTTAGTTTATTATATTATGCATTTATTGTGACCTTGCTTATTCCTGTAACCATCTATAAGATTTTCTTTTTTTTTCTTTTTTGTATTCTCTTGCATTTACCAACCGTATAGAGGAAAAAGATCATAGACCAATTAGACCATATTGTTCATTTTAATTAAAATAGATGTTCTTTCTAAAAAGACAAAACATAATGATGATTTAGGGATACGATTTTGACAGCTTTTGTGTTGTACACATGTGACTTTTTCACCCTTCACCTGAGTGGTCATTATAATAGGTTTTTTTTCCTACTTCAGATAAATAATATATGCTAAACTAGCAGTAAATATAAAAATCCACCCATTTTTAATACATGGACTAACATTATACAATTTACATGCTTGCAAACTGTAAAATAAGCATATATATGTATGTATGAAAAATCAGCATAAAATATTGGGCAGATGCCAATTTTTGACTGGCAAAATTGTAAAATACAATAGAATAAATTGGCATCTGCCCAATTTTTTTATGCTGATTTTACATACATACATATGCTTATTTTACAGTTTGCAAGCAAGTAAATTGTATGATGTTATTCCATGATTTAAAAAAAAAAAGCAACAGCATTTATTAAAAAAGTTCCTTTCAATTTTTTTTTGCCCATGGGGTAACACAAATTCACAGGGACTTATCATACAAGCTGCATGGCCAACAAGATATAATTATATTAGGGCATTAGCACCCTGGCATGCTTTTCCTTCACATCTACCTCACCTTTACCCACATGATTTAGAAATATAAATGAATGAGGAGAGATATTTGGTGTGTATTGTAACCCTGTTCATCAGATTTTCAAGGCTATCTTTTTTTTGGCCTCCTGGCTGATACAGCACACAGCTCTGTCTATTCCTCTTTAGGACAGAGCAGCTTCTCTGCTTAACTTGCTCCTTCAATCACAAGACCGGAACTGTTGTCTGCTCACATACAATCTGCTACTTGCCTAACTCAGACACACCAGCCTGTTTGGACTACTCCTATGTAAATATCTACTTTCTAAGGACTCTTAGACCCCGTTCACACTGGGGCGACGCTACTTGCCGGAGCGACCTCACAGGTCGCGGTGCGCAGCTCGCACCGCGACCTCGGAGCGGCCGGCATGGACTTCATATCATTGAAGTCAATGCAGGTCGCTCCGGGTCGCCCCAAAGAAGCTCCGGACCCTTTTTCTAAGTCGGAGCGACTTGTGTCGCTCCTATTAGAACGGGTCCACAGCTTCTCTATGTCAGGCGACCTACAGCGACCTGTCAGGCGACCAGGTCGCCTGACAGGTCGCCCCAGTGTGGACGGGCTCTTATAGAAAAGATATATTTATAGAAAAAATAAAAACAAATCTGACTCCTATTCAGCCAACAGTTTAACAAATTTTTATTACAAATAAAAAAATTATAGACACAAAATCATAAAGACAGAAAACACCAGTTAAACATAAAGGTATACCTATTAAAACTCAACTAACTCCCAGAATAACCATTACAAAATATTAGAGCTGCATGATTAATCGTTAAAAGATTGTGATCTCGATTCAACCTGCCCCACGATCCTAATCCAGCATTTCCACGATTCATGTAGAAAGTGCAGAGCCATTCAACTGCTCACAGATTTAAAAAAAAAAAAAAGTCAGCCGGCAATGTTTAGTAATAACATTGCTCAGATGCTGAAAGAGAAAGATTAAGAAACATTGTTTCTTTCTGTTTAATTATTTACAGATTGTTATTGCTACATTGTAGATGTGTTATACCTTCATCTACCCTGAAGAAGGACTTAGCCCGAAACACGTCCGGTTCTGTTCTGTTGATCACCTACCCTGACTAAGTTTAAATCAGGCTGGCAATTTGTTTTATGGTGTATCTCAGACCAAACAGGGTATCTGTATTGTCATACTGTTTAACAATGCATTTCTATGCTTTTTTTTTGTTTGATTTTGGTACTGTTTTACTGATCCATAGGGTTGTTTTATTCATGTTTTGCCAAAAAGATTGGCATTTGCCTTTTATACAGTCATACTATTGTCTCTGCCTATAAAGTCCCATGGGGGTACCTTTCTATTGAAATTTTCCGCCATGAACTCTGGGTTTGTTATCACTTTTTGGTAATTTGGCAAGGCTAGGGATTTAACCACTTCTGGACTGGAAGGATTTGCCCTTTAATGATCAGGCCATATTTTGCGATTCAGCACTGCGTTACTTTTACGGACAATTGCATGGTCGTGTGACGCTGTACTCAAATAAAATTGATGTCCTTTTTTCCCACAAATAGAGCTTTCTTTTGGTGGTATTTGATCACCTGTGCGATTTTTATTTTTTGCACTATAAACAAAAAAAGAGCGACATTTCTGAAAAAAAACCCCCAATATTTTTCACATTCTGCTATATAACATTCCCAAAAAAAAAATTTAAAAATCGAAATTTTTTAACATTTTAGGCCAATTTGTTTTCTGTTACATATTTTTGGTAAAAAAAAATCGCAATAAGCGTATTTTGATTGGTTTGAGCAAAAGTTATTGCGCCTACTAACTATGGGAAAGATTTATGCAATTTTTATTGTTTTTTTTTTCTTTTACTAGTAATGGCAGCGATCTGCGATTCTTTTGCGGGACTGCGACATTGTGGTGGACAGATCAGACCCCGGACTGACATTTTTGACACTTTTGGGGGGACCAGTGACATTACTACAGTAATCAGTGCTAAAAATATGCACTGTTGCTGTAATAATGACACTGGCAGGGAAGGGGTTAACACTATGGGTGATTAAGGGGTTGAATGTGTACCTAGGGGCATGTTTCTAACTGTAAGGGGGGGGGGGCGTGGCTTGTGAAATGATCATAGAGAACTGTGATCCTATATAGAAGGATCACAGAGGCTCTATGATCATTCCAGGGAAAAGAACGGTCAGCAGTGTTTACAACAGCTGACAGTTCTTCTCTCTCATCAAGGAACAATCGCAGGTGTCAGGCGGCAATCAGAGCCACCTGCCCCGTGCATCGGCTTCCCCACTGATGAGCAGGGGCAGGAGCGCGCCGCCTGTGGAGCGCGCTGCCTGTGGAGCGCGCTCGCCCCTTAGCTCCCTGCGACTGACGTATACCTAAGGCGGTTTGCCTAGGAGCGGCTGCCTGCCGCAGTGTAACTGGTTAAGATCTGTTCACAAAGTTAAAGTGGAGTATAACTGCGGCAGGCAGTCGTAAAGTGGCTAAGATTTGTTCACAAAGTTAAAGTGGAGCTCCTCCCAAAAGGGGAATATCTGCCTGTTTGCCTCCCCCCCCCCTCCGCTGCCACATTTGACAGCTTTTGGGGGTAGGGGGGAATGGTTACTGGTTGTTACAGGTACCCTCTCCCACTTCCAGCTGATCTTGCAGTGGCAAAGGCAGCAGGAAGTTTGGCTCCCCTCCTCCTTTCCCCACCGCCGGGCCACTCACAAAGTCACAAGGTTTTACTGCCGGTTTCTCTTAGTGGAGATGGCCGCAGTTTGATTGGCAGCGAAAATCGACTGCGGCAAAGATACTGCTGGATTTGTGGACAGGTAAGTATCCTGATATTAAAAGTCAGCAGCTACAGTATTTGTAGCTGCCGACTTTTCATTTTTTCTGAAGGCGCCTGGAGCTCCACTTTAAGTTGCTATTACAGCTTTTTGGGCATGGACTACCTGTGTATCTTCAAAATGTCCAACTCTCAGCAGCCTATCTGTGTTGGCCAGACAGGTATGGACAAATGCTCCCCATGTTTTAGGCTTGCTCCCAATGCATCAAATTTACTAAAGCTGGTGCACTTAGAATCTTGTGCTGATGTGCATGGTAGCCAATCAGTTTCTAACTTCAGCTTGTTCAATTAAACTTTGGTAATATAACCTGAAGGCTGATTGGTTTCTTTGCAGAGCTGCACCAAATTTTGCACGCTTCAGCTTTAGCAAATCAACTCCAATGTGTCAGTTGTCTTGCAGCAAATAGGAGCACTTACCTACTAGAGAGTGGGGATGAGATTGCTTTCACTCCAAACTCAGAAGAAATTTGTCAGTGCCAGTTCAGTCAGCTGCTGGCAGGGCATTTCCCATCCAGTAGCTGAATGTAAGCAAAGGTGCAGGAATGCTTGTGACATCATTGACTGATTATGGCCATATGGTCATACCAGATCAATGTCATTGCCCTGATATGGCCATGTGTCCATTTTAGGTCAATTATGCCATAAATATCCCTGCCCCTTTGTGTATGGACAGCTGCATAGTGTAATGTTCTGGTACCTCTGGTACCCTTGTCTCCATATTTCTCCTTTCCTAATTGCGTCCCATCTTGTGTAACAAGGGACGCATATACCTTTAAGACGATTGGGCAGATCTCCTCCTGCTGGCGGAATTCGCCTATAACAACGCTACTCATAGCACTACTAAGCAAAGTCCGTTTTACCTGAATTATGGGTTCCATCCCACACTCCTTCCTCCACGTATCTTGCCATAAAGTAATCCAGTGGCATCTGATTATCTTGCCCAGATAAAGGATTCTCTGGGATTACTCAACAATACCATATCCCATGCTCATAGCCAACAAAAAAAGTACTACGACCTCCGTAGGAAACCCTCTCCCCAATATGCCATTGGGGATCTTGTTTGACTTTCTACAAAAAATCTGAGACTAAAAATCCCTAGTAAAAAACTTGGACCTCTATTTCTGGGACCTTTTCCAAGAAGCTTATTGGAAAAGCTGCAGTACAACTCACATTGCCAGTAGACCTCAAGATACATCCTGTCTTCCATGTGTCTCTACTGAAGCCCCATGTTCCTAACCAAGGAATAAGGCCTACTATCTCACCTCCACCTCCTGTACAAGTGGAAGGCGGAGAAGAATTTGAGATAAAAGAAATTTTGGATTCCCGTTTCAATAGAAGAAGACTCCAGTATCTTGTACGATGGAAGAACTATGGGCCCCAAGATGACACCTGGCTGGATACCTCCGATATACATGCCCCTAGACTGATTCGCAATTTCCACTCGAAATATTCGGAAAAAACAGTTCTAGAGGCCTTCCGGAGCCGGCCTTAAGGGGGGGGTACTGTAATGTTCTGGTACCTCTGGTACCCTTGTCTCCATATTTCTCCTTTCCTAATTGCGTCCCATCTTGTGTAACAAGGGACGCATATACCTTTAAGACCGGATGACATCATTGCCGAGCGCCGCTATGAGCGGCTATTTCAATCGCCGGTTTGCTCTCACTCATGGCTCGTTCAAACCGCATGTTCACCGCACCTACTCCTGTGAAGTCGGAGCTGCTGACATTCTCCCTTGCTGAACTGAAGCCGGAAACCTCGCTGGTGATCCGTATCTCGCTACGGGATCACCCCTCTCCAATGGACACTGTTACTCCTAAACCTATCTAAGTGATAAGTACCCCGCAGGGGATTCTTACTAACCAATCTCCTACTGTCATCTACTACAATTACCAAGACTATCTGTATCTATCTATTCACTATCATCTGCATAGACTGTTAGCTCTTGGGATTACCTTCAACTATCCTTGCACTAGGTTACTCTGTCTAAGTATACTCCATCTGTGTCCTCTTACCATCTGCACTATACTTGACATCAGAACCTATCTGCTTTACCATCACCTGCAACTCTCCTAATACTACTTCTAGTGCTCACCATACAATAGCCTGTCTCTCATCTATATATCCTCATATATTCTATCCCTCCATTAACATCTATTAATATATATGGTATATAACAGGCTGTACACGGTGATGACTGAGTGTAATAATTCTGCAGCTGTAAATCCATCCACTAACAAAAACGCATGAACGTTACACATAGCAGGGAATACCCTGCCAACTGCTGTTTTGCCCTGTACTGACATCTTCCTTCCGGGTAAAGACCAAACCCAAGTTCATTCCTACTAGAGAGAACTCTCTTTTGTGAGCAAAATTCATCTGTCTCCAATCACATGAACACCTTTGAAACAGGCACTATCTGTATTTTTTGCACAATGACAGATCTTCTGTCTGTCACAGGTGGTATTTCTTGCTCACTTTCTGAGAACTCAGTTTGAATTCTCTAAATCATAGGCTTTTTTAGCCACAGCACATCTATATTTAAAATCTGAAAAAGGTCTTGAATTAGTTGAGCCCCTCTAACAAAAAAAATAGTACACCTTGAAATTCTGTCACATCTGTGCAATAAAAAATGCAATGCGTTATCAGAAATAGGACAAATTAGAAAGGAGTTAAAAGCTAAAAAGGAGAGTTATGAGACAGTCAGCTGTAGCAAGAGCTGGTTTCATTTTTACTTCTTCCAGACAGCTATTACAATTGTCTTCTGTGCATTTCTTACCCTAGGGCAAACACGTATGTCAGAACCACAATATCTTCTCAGCTGAAATGTCATTGGGGTAATATTGAGTAGGGTAGACTATTCTCCTTTGTACAGCTGCCTGGGCTGTATTTATATTAGGAATGCATACTCTAGAGAAATAAGCCAAGCAATATTTTGTTCAATATTTAGTTCAATAAGAAAGTTGGTAACTAAAACCTATAATTTAGACCTACACAAAATAAAATCTATATACGACAGAGATGCACGACTCTTACACATGCATTTGCAATGTTTAATATTGCAAAAAGCAAGTTCTTCAACTAAAGCAATGTACATTTGCTCCACTAATTATGATCAGAATATGGCGTTCGTCTGGTAACCATCAATCATCTGCTGTTCAGAAAAAAAATGTAGTATCATCTTAGTAAGTAAACATGTTCAGTTAGAATTGCAATTTTTGATGTAACTCTCTTTTACAAATTATCTCTTTCATTTTTGCCATATAACGTATTTTACAGTTAGCTACGGCTTCCTCAGAAATGTGGTGTGACACAAACTTTATAATAAAAGCATCGATAACTGAAAAAATGTTTCTCTCTAAACAGAAAATACCTTGAGATAAAAAATGGCGCATATACATATAAGACTCTAATATTCACCCAATAGTCAACTACTTTAGGTGTACGTTTAATAAACAGAGAAAAGCCGTGATCGTCAGGATCACCACTAATCTCTGGTGTTTACCGGTTTAGGTAGCTGAGATGAAGAGCAGAGAACATGTTCTTCACTCCTCATCACAGTACATGACCGTTCTGTCACAAACGGCCAGTTTAGAAAAAGAGAGTATATATATATATATATATATATATATATACACACACAGTATATATATATATATATATATATATATATATTCAAACCCTATTCCAAAAAAGTTGGGACACTGTATAAATTGTGAATAAAAACAGAATGCAATGATGTGGACGATTCAAATTTCAATATTTTATTCAGAATACAACATAGGTGACAGATCAAATGTTTAAATTGAGAAATTATATAATTTTAAGGGAAAAATTAATTGATTTTAAATTTTATGGCATCAACACAAAAAAAAGTTGGGACAAGGCCATGTTTACCACTGTGTGGCATCCCCTCTTCATTTTATAACAGTCTGCAAACGTCTGGGGACAAGTTGCCCAAGTTTAGGAATAGGAATGTTGTCCCATTCTTGTCTAATACAGGTTTTTAGTTGCTCAACTGTCTTAGGTCTTTGTTGCATCTTCCTCTTTATGATGCCCCAAATTTTTCTATGGGTGAAAGATCTGGACTGCAGGCTGGCCATTTCAATACCCGGATCCTTCTTCTATGCAGCCATGATGTTGTAATTGATGCAGTATATGGTCTGGCATTGTCATGTTGGAAAATGCAAGGTCTTCCCTGCTAGAGACAACATCTGGAAGCGAGCATAAGTTGTTCTAGAACTTGGATATACCTTTCAGCATTGATGGTGCCTTTCCAGATGTGTAAGCTGCCCATGCCACACGCACTCATGCAACCCCATACCCTCAGAGATGCAGGCTTCTGAACTGAGCGCTGAGAACAACTTGGGTTGTCCTTTTCCTCTTTAGTACGGATGACACGGCGTCCCAGTTTTCCAAAAAGAACTTAAAATTTTGATTCGTCTGACCACAGAACAGTTTTCCACTTTGCCACAGTCTATTTTAAATGAGCATTGGCCCAGAGAAAACGCCTGCGCTTCTGGATCATGTTTAGATTTGGTTTCTTTTTTGGCCTATAGAATTTTAGCCAGCAACGGTGAATGGCACGCTGGATTGTGTTCACCGACAATGTTTTATGGAAGTATTCCTGAGCCCATGTTGTGATTTCCATTACAGTAGCATTCCTGTATGTGATGCAGTGCCGTCTAAGGGCCTGAAGATCACAGGCATCCAATATGGTGTTTCGGCCTTGACCCTTACGCACAGAGATTGTTCCAGATTCTCTGAATCTTTGGATGATATTATGCACTGTAGATGATGATAACTTCAAACTCTTTGCAATTTTTCTCTGAGAAACTCCTTTCTGATATTGCTCCACTATTGTTCTTTGCAGCATTGGGGGAATTGGTGATCCTCTGCCCATCTTGACTTTTGAAGGACACTGCTACACTGAGAGGCTCTTTTTATACCCAATCATGTTGCCAATTGACCGAATAAGTTGCAAATTGGTCCTTCAGCTGTTCCTTATATGTACATTTAACTTTTCCGGCCTCTTATTGCTACCTGTCCCAACATTTTTGGAATGTGTAGCTCTCATGAAATCCAAAATGAGCCAATATTGGGCATGACATTTCAAAATGTCTCACTTTCAACATTTGATATGTTATCTATATTATATTGTGAATAAAATATAAGTTTATGAGGTTTGTAAATTAGTCCATTCATTTTTTACTCACAATTTGTACTGTGTCCCAACTTTTTTGGAATCGGGTTTGTATATATATATATAGTTTTTATATATATATACTGGTGTGTGTGTGTATGTATGTGTGTATATATACTGTATGTACTGGTGTATATATATATATATATATATATATATATATATATATATATATATATATATATATATATATATATATATATATATACTGTGTGTACTGGTGTGTGTATGTATATATGTATATATATACTGTATGTATATGTGTGTGTGTGTGTGTGTATATATATATATATATGTGTGTGTATATATATATATACTGTATGCATGTATGTATATATACTGTATGTATATATTTCTACTGTATATGTGTGTGTGTATATATATATATATATATATATATATATTAGGGCTGCGCATCTTCACTTACCTCACGATTCGATGCGATTACGATTATTAGGGTCGCGATTCAATACGATTCGATTCCGCGATGCATCACGATTACTGCCCGTGCCCAGCTCACTGCCCATGCCCAGCCCACTGCCCAACGGTTTTCACTACAACAGTTTCGGATACACTACAGGAGAGGGTCAGAGACTGCAGACACACTACAGGAGAGGGTCAGAGACTGCAGATACACTACAGGAGAGGGTCAGAGACTGCAGATACACTACAGGAAAAGGTCAGAGACTGCAGATACACTACAGAGAGGGTCGGAGACTGCAGACACACTACAGGAAAGGGTCAGAGACTGCAGATACACTACAGGAGAGGGTCAGAGACTGCAGATACACTACAGGAGAGGGTCAGAGACTGCAGACACACTACAGGAGAGGGTCAGAGACTGCAGACACACTACAGGAGAGGGTCAGAGACTGCAGATACACTACAGGAAAGGGTCAGAGACTGTAGACACACTACAGGAGAGGGTCAGAGACTGTAGACACACTACAGGAGAGGGTCAGAGACTGCAGATACACTACAGGAAAGGGTCAGAGACTGTAGATACACTACAGGAGAGGGTCAGAGACTGCAGACACACTACAGGAGAGGGTCAGAGACTGCAGACACACTACAGGAGAGGGTCAGAGACTGCAGATACACTACAGGAGAGGGTCAGAGACTGCAGATACACTACAGGAAAGGGTCAGAGACTGCAGATACACTACAGGAGAGGGTCAGAGACTGCAGATACACTACAGGAGAGGGTCATAGACTGCAGACACACTACAGGAGAGGGTCAGAGACTGCAGACACACTACAGGAGAGGGTCAGAGACTGCAGATACACTACAGGAAAGGGTCAGAGACTGCAGACATGGTACAAGAGACAGCCAGAAGGTAAGTATGATAGCTTTTTTATTTTATAGAAAAAAATAATAATACCCTTTAGTATCACTTTAACAAATCATTGCTGAGTCTTTTGGTAGCAACTTAGAAAGAATGCAGGTCAACATCAATGAAAGGGGGGGGGGAATAGAGCATTTAGATGAAGGCTGACCAGTGATATGGGGGGGTAATAGAGCATTTAGATGAGGGCTGCCCAGTGATTTTGGGGGGGTATAGATCCGGTTGGCAGACAATAACGAAGCGCTGCATACATCTCCCCCCAGTGAGGCGGGTGACTGGCACTGTGATAGGGCTCGGTAATGTAGCCATGTGACAGTCACCATCACCTCTCATTGGATCAGGCCGGACTCTTCCCTTTTTAAATCGCCTGGTTGCTGTTAATGAATGGAGGGCAGTGTGTGTGAATAGAGCCCCCCTCCCCCCGGCACTCACCTGCTCTGGAGCTGCTCGTAGTCCCCCCGTATCTTGCCCAGTTCTATCTGTAGCTTGGCCCTCTCCCGGGCCGTGTCATCCAGGGTCCTGCGGGCATCGGCCAGCTCGGTCTCATAGAGCTCCTTAATGCCGGAGATCTCCCGGCTGCGGACCTCCTCCCGCTCGGTGACCTGCAGTTGTAGCACGCTGTTCTCACTCTCCAGGCTCCGCACCTTGTCTATGTAGACGGCCAGGCTGTCATTGAGCTCCCGCAGATCCTCTTTCTCCTGTAGCCGGGAGAAGCGGGTCGGGCTGAGCAGGGTGCTCATGCTACTGCGGCGGCTGGACTGCTGGGGGTTGCTGGGAGTCGTGGTCGCCATGAGGCTACGGAGAATAGGGAGAAGACGCGGAGCTCGGGTTCAGCGAGGTGACCGAGGTGCCTGTCACGTGACCAACCCGTGTGAGGGCGAGCCGGCCAATCAGATCCGTCCCAGCGGAGACCGGCCACGGAAGCCTCTTGGAAATGACGTCATTAGGTAATCGATTTTGCAGGCACCCCAAATCGATGCAGAATCGCGAAGGGTCGCATCGCGATGCATCGATTTGGCGATTATATTCAGCAGCCCTAATATATATATATATATATATATGTGTGTGTGTGTGTGTGTGTATATGTATATATGTGTGTGTATATATGTATATATAATGTATGTATATATGTATATACACTGTATATATGTATATAGATAGATAGATAGATATTCAGTTAGTTTTCATGTGTCGGAACATGTCATTACATGTTCTTTTAAACTTTGGTTTCACTTTTTAAACTTGGTGGCAATGTAATCTCACAATATCTCGTGAGATTACAGGTAGTCCATCCAGTTTTACACAGATCTCGGCTGTTTTCAGAGGAAAAACTTCTCCTCTGATCACCCTGTGAGAAGTGACGTTCTCGGCCTCCTAAACAGGGTGCCAGAGGAGATAATTTTTCTCTGAGAACTGCCGAGAAGTGAACTAAGAGAAAACTTCTCAGTGTATTAAACGTACACCTTAGCTTGTAGGCTGCACAAGCATACAATGAGTTTATAATAATTATAAAAATAAAACAATGTAAAAACCACCTAATATCCCATTCTAAATCTTTTACAACTGTCAACAATTAATAAATAATCAATAAATAATTACTAATAGTAATAAGGGAGGAGACTGTGGCAATTATCATGATTGATGATAAATAGCAAAAAAGACTCATAGCACTTAACAGACAGCATAAAAAATCAATAGTTTTTAAACAAAAATAATTAACCAGCATCAATATATCCCTATTGGTTGCAATGATTCCAGATGAATAAAGCATTAGTTAACATCAAACATGTGTTACAAACAATCAACTAATGTGTTTCATTTTATTTGAAGTATCAAGAGAAAACCATGCAATAACTGATATTTTGTACAGTTTCTATAGTTAATACTTGATTATGTAGACATGATTAAAGTGGAATGCTTAAAGTGTTTGTTACCCCAACATTTCATATTCCTGATATGTGCCTCCTGTACTATGTACTTGTATAAAAAAAAATTCTGTTCACTTTGTACTGCTTCCTTTGTGTAAAATCCCTAGTGATCCTGCCAGCCCCTCAGCTTTACTATAAAAAAACCTGACCACGCTAAGCAGGAGAACACACCATGGTCAGTTCTCTAGCTGTTCTGGGAACTCAGTGTACTCTCCTCCAATGATCAGACTTGTCCTGACACACCTCCCCTGCACAGCCATTTACTGGGAAGTACAGTGTACTGTTGCCTCTCCTCCCCCCAGCTCTTATGCAGCTGAGAACAGAGGAAACTTGATCATTTATAAAAAGGGAAAAAAAGGTATTGATAATGTTTTTAAATATCTATACGTGAATGTTTTACATTTCTATTTTAAACTGAATGGATTGTTTTACAAGGTGATCATTTACAATTACTTTAAATAGCTAGGTAAAGCTGACTTTGGTTCTGGAAATGTTTCCAGTAATGATGGATTAAGGGTATATACAGTATATAAGCTAATAATCAACTATAACCATCAAAAAGTAAAAGATTTATATATTACAAGTAGACTATTTTCTCTGAAGTGAAACATTTAGAGGCATTGATAGAGGAAAGCTATA
Source organism: Pelophylax lessonae (assembly GCF_965119305.1). Lineage (NCBI taxonomy): Eukaryota > Metazoa > Chordata > Amphibia > Anura > Ranidae > Pelophylax > Pelophylax lessonae. The sequence continues at coordinate 240,144,809 of NC_138771.1, forward strand.
AGAAGTAATCAACATTGAAAGTTCTCCCTGTAGTGCTTAGGACATGTTGCTGCTCATAGTGGCTCAATCCGAAGAAATTAAAAACAACCAGCTTGCATGAAAACAATAAAAAACGTTTATTAAACCACAAGGTCATAAGAAACAATCCTTACAAGTAAAAAACTGTGAACTCCAAACACGATCCTTCAGGGCTTTATGAATATGTAAATCTGTGCTTACCAGCTTCACTTCCTCGCAAAGAAAAAAGCCAGTGGCTGGGGGATCCTACTTGTCTCTAGATGGAGATGTATGGCTGGTGGAGCAGAATGCCAAAAGGGTGCCAAAGCTGATGGTCCTGGTATCAGCTCTATGGAGGCAAAAGGGCTCTTGCAAGGCTGCTCGTGGCACCGATATTAACGTGGTCCAGGGTGATGATTGATGTTATGTCCAGAGCAAAGCCACTGGAAAGCTGGCTAAGGTGACATCTCAACCTCATGCCGGAGCCTGCTGGATGTGGGAGGGGATGTCCGAGGACTGGAGGAAACTAATCCGTGCAGTCCTCAGTCTCCCCCTCATCCATCAAGCTCCAGCATGAGGTTGAGACGTCACCTCAACCGGCTTTCTAGCAGCTGTGCTCCGGACATAACATCAATCATCACCCTGAACCAGGTTAATATCAGTGCCACGAGCAGCCTTGCAAGAGCCCCCTTACCTTCATAGAGCAGATACCATGGCCATCAGCTTCAGCACCTTGCTCCATCAACCACACGATTGCCGGTTACATCTCCATCTAGAGGCAAGTGTGCTCCCCCAACCATGGTCTTTTTTCTATGAGAGGAAGTGAAGCTGGTACTCACAGATTTACATATTCACATATCCCTGAAGAAGCATGTTTGGAGTTCCCAGTTTTTTACTTGTTGGGGGTGTTTCCTATGACCTTGTGGTTTATTATACGTTTTTTATTATTTTCAGGCAAGCTGGTTGTTTTTAATTTTCTTCAGCCACTATGAGCAACAACATGTCCTAAGCACTCAAGAGAGAACTTTCACGGTTGATTGCTGCCCCCCCCCCCCCAAGGATATTCTCTAGCAGTATGGACGGTTGGCTCTAATAACCCTCATGACAGGATACACACATTTCCTTTGGTGCCCAATCTATTTGGTGTTGTGAAAGCTATAAGAAGGCCTATCAAATGTTTCTGGGAACATATTTCAGAGAAGTATATCTAAAACGTATTAATAGTTCCTTTATTTCCACAGATAGATACTCTGAATGGAGGGAGTGATACTAATTGGCACTGTCTGAAGTTTGGAGCCCTTGATCCAAACTTAAATCATATGCTATTTAACTATAAAAAGGTTAAGAGGCTTTGGGATAGAATCACTGGTTGGGTAAATGGTTTAATGGAGAGACGTAGAAATCTGTAATTTAAAAAGATTGTGGACCTAGCCAGTTTCTAGGAAATGTATGGTAACTTAACAACTTTAAAAAATATTGATTACATAAAAAAAAAAAAAAAAAAATATATATATATATATATATATATATATATATATATATATATAAAATGGGTTGAGAAAAGGGCACATCAAATAAGTAATATCACATCAGAATTCCAGATTTTTATTAGTAAAGTTTTATGAGGTCTTCGTTGATAAGAGTCTGACCAATTTTTGCATTGGTCATGTCTATTAAAATTTGTACAAAAAAAGTATTTAATAAAAAATCATCAATTCTTATCAAATTCTTCCTAAATACCTCAAAATACAGATGAATGACTTACAATTTCACAGTTTTATTGAGTTTCAGGGACGTAAGGGATGGTCTGTAATTGCTGATCAATAAATCCAGCTTTCTGAGTTTTTTAGATCTCATTATGAGCCTATGCTAAAAATGTAAGAGAAACTTTTGACTTTTTCAGGACACATGAAATTTCCCTCTTAAAAACTGTATTGTATGCAAGTTCATATTTCATACAGAACATAATATACAGTACATTAAACACTACCTATTTGTCTTGCATTTTATCCAACTCTGCACAAAAGTTTAATACAAATTAGAATGAAACAAACGTGAAAACATACAGTTCATTTGTTTCAAAGCCTGTGCAAGTCAAACTGTGGATATATATTTTCAGAATTATCAAAGCAAGCTGAACATCATATTTTGGGGAATTAAGATGCTGACCTTAATATATATATAAAAAAAAATCTCCCCTCTAGTCAGATAGAAAAAGAACCAGCTCTTAGTGAGATCTCTGCAATACACTACTGACCTGAGACAGTTTGCAACATCAAAGCTATAGAAATCTGCTTTGATGATGGCAACTTTTATCAAAGTATTGGAGCTTTTATACAGGTCAAGTAAACATTCTTTTCTGATTCGGTTCACTTTATTCCAAAACACTGACACACAATATATGGGAGTAGAAATGGGCAGATTGAATGAGTGCTGGGGCATTGAAAAGTGGTAGTGAGCAAGGTGAAAAGGTACTTAGAAGAATACTTAAATGCAATGCAATGAAAACAGGGTAACCTGATTTTATTTATGATGCTATGCAAACTCACACTTATCAACAGGGATCTACAAAACTGTGTACACAATTGTGATGGATTCACAGACCTCTGATACATTTTGCTAAAGTCTTTAGCCTGCTAGGTGTGGAAATCTGTATTCTACCACAAAGGCTGGCAGGGATAGCACCATACTTACACTTTCTGATTAGCAACACTCGTAAACAGTTCAGAAGCTTTTACTGCTTGGAACTGTAATACCATTTTTCAGCATGACTGACACATAATGTGACCTCAGAATCCTATTGCTTCTCAGTGGTTACAGGGGAAATACTAACTTACACCAGAATAATTCAAACTGTAGGCAACAGTAGCTTAAGGTTGCCGCCTTTTCTTCAAGCCAAACATGAATACTTTAGTGGCGCATGGCATATATATATATATATATATATATATATATATATATATATATATATATATATATTTTTTTTTTTTTTTGTAGTATAATCTAAAGGAATGCAAAAGACCGGGGACACCTTTGGGTGCCCAAAAGAGAATAGTAGTGCTAGTGGAACCACTAGTATTCGTTGCTACATCACTGCATTGGCCACTGGCTAGCGGTATGCACAAAGTATTTGAAGCCAGCTAGATTAACAACCATCTTTACATACCCACCTCGCAAATTTGTCCTGCTCTCCATTTCCCCTACTCTCCAACCCCCTTAACACCCTTTTCTGAGTCCCAGACATGCCACAAAATCCCAACAACTTACTATCCAACTATCAGTCCCCCGCGTAATCTCCGAGGCTGGGCAATGCACTCCTATTCCACCCACAGTTGTCAATAAAGTAGCCAGCAGCATGGAGGCTCCACCTCTGTTTTCCTTCTGTAGCCAGTCAGAGCAGCCAGCAACACTGATGTTCTGCCTCCACCCCCGTGTCTGTCTGCAGCCAGCGATGGAGTGCACTGAGTGGATGTGCTGAGAGTGTTGGGGGAAACAGGACGGGAGAACTTTGGCCCCGAGGTGCAATTATTATGCGAAAGGAGCAAAGTCACTGTGGCCCTGATCTCAGAACACAGCCACAGAGGAACAGGTTAGGCACAGGCACAGTGAGCCACAGTCCAGTCTGAATAAAATGTCCGGGTTTCAGACTGATTGAAAACCGTACACATGATACAAAACCCAGACTGTACGGGGGAATCCCAGATAGGTGGCAACCCTACAGTAGCCTGAGAGCTGTGTTCAGACAGCTGATTGTTAGGCCTCAAGTACATGGGCAGAAAAAATGCTGCTGTTAGAGGCATCTTGCTTTTTTTGGTATGCCTCTAGACCCAGTTCTTTGTTAGCCTGTGTGGTCATGCACACCAGGTGTTTAGATCAGTATTATAAGACCAGTGTTTAGAGCCATTAACATAAACACCAAAACTGCTCCCAGAGAGAAGCTTATGAGTATAATTTATGCACACATGCATGTAAGTGTATTTCAATTGACACAATAAATTAATATTGTGGCCAGTAGAATGCATTTATCCTTAAACGTGCATAAATGTGCATAAAAGTGTGTACATACACAACACTGGAGGCATTTTTTTCTGCCAAGGTCTGGCAGAAAAAAATCAGTATATTTGGAGCATTAATTCATACGGTCCATGTGCATGAGACCTTTCGGAGGTGTACTCTCTAATGGTCAAAAATACAAGAAAAAAGACAGGGTTATACGCATAGCAGCCCAAGGTGGAGAAACATGCCGGAATTAGCGGCACTGTACACTGTTTGACACAATAGTATATGTGGAGAGATTGTGAGTAGATACACAGTTTTTTACTAATAACACAAGCAGTTTTACACTATTGGATGATATTATTTGTTTCCTTTGCTCCACTAAAATCAAAGGAGCGAATGAGGTGATCCGACCATGGCTCCCTTTTGGTGTGCCCTGTGGTTCCCTTGCTGCTGGATGAATTGGCTGCAGCAGTGTCCATGTATTCCTTTAGAACACCTATAATATGGGGTCTATTTATTTGGTAAGAGGCTACGTGTGGCAATGTGGTGGATCTCACTGGGGATTTTTTAAGTGGATTATTCACTTAGATAGACTTTGTGGGGCTTTTTATGGGTGTTATTACTGAAGGTCTCATTATATCCACACATTAATTTTCTCACTTATTTATTTATGCATTGGATATATGAATGCTTGCTTTTATTTTTGTTTGCAGTTAAAGGCAGGGTGCAACAACATTGCACACTATAATGCATTTATTTGCCCTAAAATTAACTTTAGTGTACTTTTTTTTACTGAAAATTGGTGTTTCATAAACCATTGCGCTAATCTTGTGTGACACAAAACATTTGAACTACCACCATGTTATCTGCTAGGGCAGGGGTCTCCAAACTTTCTAAAGAAAGGGCCAATTTACTGTCCTTTAGACTTTAGATCTGTAGGAGTAAACAATGCCTGATCTTTGGTATTAGGGGAAGAAATAGTTGGTGTCAGTGGGAGGAATAGTGCCCCATTTTTATTGTTAGTGGAAGGTATTATTGCCCCATTATTTGTGTCAATGGAATAGTGCCCCATTGTTGGTGTCAGTTGGAGGATGATTGCCTCAAGGGCTGGATAAAGGCAAGCAAAGGGGTGCATAAAGGGTGCAGGGCCACAGTTTGGAGACCACTGCTCTAGGGTGTCTGCTTTCAGAAAATATGTCATGTTTGAGGGTTTTAAGTAATCTTCGGGCCTTAAATAATTTTTTTAATGGCTCTGGAAGTGAAAAGGTTGACATGTAAGAGACTCTAATTCCCTCCCTCCACAGTCACACCATTAACAACAGTGGGACCCTTACAACTGTGATCACACTGCATGGTAGTCAAAGTCTAAACATGTATGTACAATGATAGTCATAAATGATCTTGGTATTTGAATAATTATGCAGAGATACCAGATTCCTCCCATAGGTGGCTATATTAGTTACTTTGGAAGTCATAGCTCCTCACACCAAATTTGGAGTCTACAAGGAACACCTTTTGTTCCATTTAAACTGGAAATCCCTTGTAAGACATTGATAGGCAGTCAGGGCTGCTGCTGGAAATCACAGGGCCCCATACAGCCTTACTGACAGGGCCCCCTTCCCCTCGCCAAGGGTGACTGAGAACCTAGATTGATCAGTCTCTTTCTCTGTAGCCTCAGCTGCAGAGATGAATGAATAGGATGCACTCCAAGGCTTCTTGCGCATTCACAAATGGAAGCATAGTGAACACAGTTTACTATGCTTCAGTGAAGAATGGTCACAGGAGTTATTGGTACTGATCATTTACTGTGTTCATTCAAGAATGGAAGGGGCCTGTAAATTACATATTTACAACCCCTTTCCCACTCTGCATCCTGAAACATGTGTGCCTGCAGCAGCTGAGAGGAGAGGAAAGGGGCACATAAGGGGGACCTGGACAGCAGATGGAAGGGGGAGAATGTGCTAGAACCAATCCCCATGCAGTGAAAGAAGAGGAGAAGATGGCAGTTCTGGAAGGGGAGGCAGAAGAGGATCGATGTCTGCAATAAGACAGTACAGCCAGAACTCCTGCTCAGCAGGTGCCCGGGCCCCCTTTTTGAACTGATGGGGTCTGGGCCCAGTACAGGAGGGCTGGCTGTACTGCCCTATCAATGGCCCTGTGGGCAGTAATAGTAGATCTCTGCAACTTTGTTGCCAAAATTGGTATAGTATAGGTAAGTGTATATTTCTGCACCTGAGAATATCAATGTTTGCGCACAGCCACCAATCCAAATGAATAACTGACTGTACACTGGTGTTTGCATACACCCATCTTTACAAATCATGGAAAGGCTGTGGCTCTATACTGGTAACCACACATCCAATCATTGACATGCATACAGGGATGGATGTGCAACCACGCTTGTGTCCAGAGGTGTACATCTGTCCCCGTATTCATGTACAGGCCTGGATATGCGGCTACCTATGTACAGTCACAGCCTGTCCATGATTTGTAAAGATGTTTGCATGCAAACAGCTGTCACAGAAATATCTGCTTCTATTCATGGTGTAAGGCCCTCTGGAGCCCTGTGAATAAAGCCTTAAAATGGCTGAGGATAAGTATCTTCTCCCTGCCTATTTCTAGTTATAACATTTTCAGTTGCATTCTGCAGTTTTTGCATATAACAAACACATATATCAATCATGCACAAAGAATGTATAAATGATTATCAATGACAGAGGTTACAAGTTGTATTACCTTCATGTTTTTGCACAGTGACCTTCCTCTGAATGGTTGTGTAAAATGACAATGTTTGGCACATACAAATATATAAAAATGTAAGTACTTCTCTTTTGATCTTTTCACTGTCATAATCCAGCAAGTAAAATAAGAAAGTTGACATTTTAGATTTTCCACTTCAGTCAATGTATTTTACATGTCTTTATTTTGCCCATGGCATCTGTCTTCTTCCTCTTAACCCAGGGAACTGAAAACTATTGCAAAACATTTTTAACAAGTTCATAGACTCTTAAGCTTATTATAGTATTAAGACATGGAAGGCTGTCTATATTTTTAGTATAACAAAATGCCGCAGTGAATTCTTAACACTAAAATGTTTAAGTGAAAGTTAAATCACGCAGTTAAGATATCTGAGGATAACAAGAAAAGCCACACTGCTTACAATAATCATATATTTCATTGAAATGCTTACAAAGAGTAAATATATCATAACAGGATGTTACAACCCTAAACATAAAACATTTAAAATACCCCAAATTTAGCTAAGAGCCCTCCTCAGATGTGTACATGCAAAATATATCATGAATAACACAGATGTATCAATTGCCTTGCATTTTAAGAAATTTCGGATGTGTTAAAATAGGATATCAAATATATTACACCTGCAAAGAACCCCAGCTGGCATTCACCAATGGGCAACCAACAAGGGAGGACCTGGATTTCCACGAACGGAACCAAAACTGGCATGTGTTACATCAAAATAAACACAATCAAACTATCTACAGTACTTCCTGTGTTTCACTGCTGGAACCTTCTTTCTGACCATGGGACCCTCTGGGTTATACCCAGAGTGCCACAGCCATGTCAAGTAACAGGGTCACATGTCCACCCATTAAATCTTTCAGCACCAGCGGCATTCCAGTCAAGCTCTGCAGCAACTGCAGCCTGTGTTGTACCTTTGCTGCACCTCTGCTACATCTCTGCTGTATTCCAGGTGCATTTACAACCTCCACAGCACTCACAAGTTAACCACTTAAGCCCCGGAGGATTTGGCTGCTAAAAGACCAGGGGGTTTTTTGCGATTTTTTTACTGCGTGACTTTAACGGACAATTGCACGGTCGTGCGACGCTGTACCTAAACGAATTTGACGTCCTTTTTTTCCCACAAACAGAGCTTTCTTTTGGTGGTATTTGATCACCTGTGCGATTTTTTGATCATGCGCTATAAACAATAAAAGAGCGTCAATTTTGCAAAAATAACAATATTTTTCACATTTTTTTATATGAAATTCCCCCCAAAAAAAATGTAAAAATCAAAATGTTTTAACATTTTCGGCCAATTTGTTTTATGCTACATATGTTTGGTAAAAAAAAATCGCAAAAAGCATATTTTGATTGGTTTGCGCAAAAGTTATCGCGTTTACTAACAAAGGGAAAGATTTTTGTCATTTTTGGTGGGTTTTTTTTAACGCGTAATGGCGGCGATCTGCGATTTTTTTTCGGTACTGCGACATTGCGGCGGACAGATCGGACCCTTGACTGACATTTTTGACACTTTTGGGGGTACCAGTGACATTACTGCAGTAATCAGTGCTATATATATGCACTGTTACTGCAAAAATGACACTGGCAGGGAAGGGGTTAACTTTATTGGACAGGGAGGGGTTAAGTGTGTCCTAGGGGCGTGCTTCTAACTGTGCAGGGACATTGCTATTGGTGTAAAAACAAAGATCAACGGTTCTACATAGTAGAACCATCTGATCTTCATTTTTACACAGGGAGAATGACGGGCGGCTTGTTTACATAAGCCGCTCCGCCTTTCTCCCTTCACAGGAGCGATCGTAGTGTGACCGGCGGACATCGAGTCCGCCGGTCACACGCACTGACTTGTCTGTGAACGAGCCGCGGCGGGCGCGCGCCCGCCCGCAATTGGCTCGCAAGTCAGTGACAGGCGAGTGACGTATCCATACGTCACTCTGCCTGGCCGGGGCTGACCGCCGCAGTATATAGTCGTGCGGCGGTCGGCAACCGGTTAAGCTCTGGCTGCATTTTTGCTACATCTACAGATTCTGCTGCACCCACAACATCATAGTTACATAGTTACATAGTTACATAGTTAGTGAGGCTGAAAAAAGACACAAGTCCATCCAGTTCAACCTATGATGTGTGTGTGTGTTTGCTTTTAACCGTACATTGTATACCCCTGTATGTTGTGGTCTTTAAGGTGTCCATCCAATAGTTTTTTGAAACTATCAATGCTCCCCGCTGATACGACTGCTTGCGGAAGAGAATTCCACATCCTTACCGCTCTTACAGTGAAGAACCCCTTACGCACTTTAAGGTTAAACCGCCTTTCCTCAAGTTTTAGTGAGTGGCCACGTGTCTTATTGTATCTCCTTTCTCTGAATAGTTTGTTCTTTATGCTAGGGTCGCCAGTACAGTATTTGTACATTGATATCATATCCCCCCTCAATCGTCTCTTCTCCAGAGAGAATAGGTTCACTGCTTGTAGTCTTTCCTCCTAGCTGATGTCCTCCATTCCCCTAATTATTTTTGTTGCCCTTCTCTGGACTTTCTCCAGTTCCAGCACATCCTTCCTGAGGACCGGTGCCCAGAACTGGACAGCATACTCCAGATGTGGCCGGACCAGAGTCTTGTAGAGTGGAAGAATAATCTCTTTATTTCTGGAGTGAATCCCCTTTTTTATACAACCCAGTATTCTGTTGGCTTTGCTTGCAGCGGCTTGGCATTGCATGCCACTTCCAAGCCTGTTGTCTACCAGTACCCCCAGGCCCCTTTCCATCCTAGACTCACCCAGAGGTTCCCCCCTAGTGAGTAGCTTGCTTTCTGGTTTCTGGCCCCCAAGTGCATTACTTTACATTTTTCAACATTAAATCTCATCTGCCATGTAGTTGCCCACCCCGTTATTTTGTTCAGGTCTGCTTGCAAGGTTTCCACATCCTGCATAGAAGATATTGGCAAGCCCAGTTTAGTATCATCTGCAAATACTGAGATTGTACTCGATATCCCCTCCTCTAGATAATTTATGAATAAATTAAACAGGATTGGTCCCAAGACAGAACCCTGGGGGACCCCACTTTCCACACCCGCCCAATCCGAGTACTCCCCATTAATCACCACCCTCTGTACTCTCCCCTGGAGCCAGTTCTCTATCCAGGTACTCACCTTATGGTCCATACCTACCTTCCTTAGTTTGTACAGTAAGCGTTTGTGGGGAACGGTGTCAAAGACCTTTGCAAAGTCCAGATACACCACATCCACAGGCTTACCTTTATCTAAGTGGCAGCTCACTTCATCATAGAAGGTTAAAAGATTGGTTTGGCATGAACGATTTTTCATGAATCCATGCTGATTACTACTTATAATACCGTTTTCATTACTAAAGTCTTGTATGTGGTCCCTTATCATCCCCTCCAAAATTTTGCAGACTACTGATGTTAGGCTGACCGGCCTATAGTTACCCGGGATATATCTCGGCCCCTTTTTAAATATTGGTACCACGTTGGCTTTTTTCCAATCAGCTGGCACCATACCTGTCTGTAAACTATCCTTAAAGATCAAGAATAATGGTCTGGCAATCACCTGGCTGAGCTCATTAAGAACCCTTGGGTGCAAGCCATCCGGTCCCGGGGATTTATTTATGTTAAGTTTCTCTAGTTTAGCTCTAAGTCTATCCTCTGTTAGCCATGGCGGCACTTCCTGAGGTGTATTATTTAGTTCGGCCTTACAAGCTGGGTTCGTGTAGCCCCCCGATTCCTTTGTGAAGAATGAAGAAAAGAATTTATTTAACACTTCCGCCTTTTCTCTGTCCTCAGTGGCCATTTTTCCTTTATCATCTTTTATGGGGCCAATGTGTTCTGGCCTCGCTTTCTTACTGTTTATATACTTAAAGAACTTCTTGGGGTCCATCCACTGCACCTCTGCTAAATCTACAGTTTTTTGCTGCATCTCTGTTGTACCCCAGCCTCCATTGCCCCTCAGCTGCTTCCACAGCCTCTGTAGAACCCACAGCCAAAGCCTCTGCTGCACCTACATGCCCAGCTGTATTCACAGTCAGAGCCCCCACTGTGCCATCTCTGAACTTGCAGTCTCTGCTTTATCTATAGTCTCAGCAACTGCCAAGCCATCTCTCTACTTGCAGTCTATACCTCACTCCTGCTTACAGCTGCTTAGTTCCTTGTGCCTCTCTCACGTTCCAATACCTCATTACCTATTCTCCTCTACTTCTGTGAGTACCTGTTGAAAAACCTGGTTATTTAGACAGCATAAAAAAAGAAAATGGTCGCACACCACCACGGAATTCAATGAAGAAAAGTTCCTTTATTCACACAGGTGGTACAAGGTGCAGCAGGGTGGGACAGTAGTCACGTTTCACATGACATGGGGCGATCAAAGGGTTAAATGTGTCCCTAGGGGGTGTTTTCTAACTGTGTGGGGGATTTGCTTACTGGATGAACACAGAGACCTGTGTTCATAAATAAGAGGAACACAGGTGCCCTGAGCTCATCACTGACGGAACAGCGGTCTGTCGTGTTTACTTCGGCAGACCACCATTCTGTCTCCATGGGGAACGATCGTGGGTGCCCGGCGGACATTGCATTTTTTTCACTAATGATCATTAACTGAGGTGTATACTGCTTTTATATTACTGCAAACTGTATTTTCTCAAGTTCTTCTGCAGAATATGTCAGATTAGTAAAGTGAAATTAAACTGTTTTTAGGCACTTTCAGCAGCTGATTAAATCACTTATTGAGAATGCAGCTTCTTTTTCTTTTATTTCTTGTCTATGTTCCTGTTCAAGCCTGTACCGTGACCTCTGGCCCAAGTTTCCTTTTTCAGGGTGGCTTCTTTCTTTTGCAACATTTTATTGAGCTACCCTTGTCTGCAGGGACTAAAGTTTTGTCTCCCTACACTGTGTGCATCCATAGGAACACACAGCCCCATAGCCTAGGATGGCAAGGCACTCCCCTGCTTCTCCATCCTTCTTCTCTTCTTTGCTAATCAAAGCTAACAGACTGGCTGGATACTGCACAGTCCACTGTTATTGCTTTCGTGTGAATATTGTAGCTCAGGGAAGCAGCACTGAGAGGGGCCAGTAGCACTGAAAGTTGTAAACTATGGTAAAAATGTTAACTTATATTTTAATACAACTTTAATGTGATAAATTGGGATTGGGGGTGTTCGGTGGGGAAAAAAAATGTTCTTTTGTAGGAAATTATTTGCCATATATCATCATTTTGAAGATTTCTAACTTCCTAAGAAGATACTTACTGCTAATTATCATATCATCACAATCTTTGTGGAATATCAGCTTAATCTTTGCAATATTCTTTTTCCATATAAGAATATGGTTTTAAAATGTAGGATGTGATTTCTTTACCTTAAATGTTTATTAAAACATAACAAACATTGAAAATAGACATGTGTGGTTCATTTCGTTTGAAATAAATATTCTGACAAATGTTTTGAATCCCCTTATTACAGAACAAACAAATTTTGCCAAATTTTCTGTATAACGAAACAAAATTTGTCTGAATTTCCAAAATTCGAATTGAAATTTGACTTGAATTTTACATCAAATTCTATTTGAATTTTAACTGTAAACATAGTGTTGGAATAAAAGACTGTGTGTGTTATTAGTGTACCATTTCAAAACAATGGTGTTTTTGTTAAGCCAAATGTGATTTAAAGAGTCATTGTAATCAGTTGATGAAGATTTTTCTTTTGTTCGTTCACTTTGCAAGTATAAAATTGATAAAAAGAAAGCAGTAAAATATAAATATTAAAAAGCATTTTTACTTGACATTCTTTTTTTTTAATATGTGTATGAGAAAAAGGTGCGCTGGTCTGTGATTAAGCTGCTACCAGAAAAAAATCTTTCTTTTTAAGCTGGCTCAAACTTCTGCACAGTACTGTACATAGTAAAATGTTAAAATTAAGTTACTACTTTTATTAATTTGAACACTTCGCATATTTTGAATAAACATATTATTTATACAAACAAGATCAATGTGTATGTAGCGGGGTTAAACATGCCTAAAGACACTGTTTGATATGTGGGAAGGAACTAGGCTCCCTCTAGTGGTAGCTGCATGGAATTTCCCGGGCTGTGACTTCCTTTTCACAAGATGAAGAAACTACATCTCCCAGGCTGCTTTGCAAGATCCAGGAACTAGGCTCCCTCTAGTGGTAGCTGCATGGAATTTCCCGGGCTGTGACTTCCTTTTCACAAGATGAAGAAACTACATCTCCCAGGCTGCTTTGCAAGATCCAGGGTGCACGGCTGCACCGCATGGCACTATGGGGGAGGTTATTTAAAGGAAGAGAGAAGCGCGCGAAGGGGGGGCCTTTCTGCGCTGGACTCTGAGGAACCAGCGAGCGAGAGTGAAGGACTGACACTGGATATTGGGCCAGAGCCTTTTAGCCTGGAGGGACGACGTGGAACCGTCCCATCTCAAGCACGAGGCACATTCCTGGAGGTCATACTGCTGTTTGCCGAGACCGGAAGTCATCCGCCAGAAGGACCCCGCGCGGCTGGCATATAGCCAAAGGACTGAGACCGCAGTGGAAGCGCGCGAAGGAGAAACTTCTGTTGGTGAGAGGGCACATGCCCAATAACTGACTTTATTTGCTGAAGAGACAGTTTTATCTACAGATAGCGGTAGCGCAGCAGGAGGCGATAAAACCCCGGGGTTTATCACCATACTCTCTCAGGAGACTCATAGACAAACAATAAGGTCTGTAAAGGAGTCGCCAGAGGCTTATCTCTCTCGCAGAAGTTATTGCTCAGTTACGCAGACACCCTGCGGTGACAACTAACAGCTCGTTGTTTTCTCTCTCTTGATCTTTATTCCTAATCTGGATTACAAATGAGCTCTATTCAATAACCTTGCTAGCGAAGATCAACAAGAAAGAAGAGAACTCTGGGGGAGGGACTCAGATAGGCCCACCTACCTGGTACTGTGTCTAGCCTTAATGCAGGAGGAGTGTGGGGGTATTCTTTTACCTTTTTAAAGCTGTTTTAAATAACCTTTTATGGACTTGTATTGTATTGTATTGTATCTCCCCTATTCAATTTGATATATAGTAAACTAAGTTTGGTTAATTACAATCTTGTGCGTTGTTCCATTGTGTCACCCAGAAGGACTACTATTCAAGAAGGTAACAAGGTATTGTTGCATAGTGAAGTATTGTATTCCAACCTGTGTATCTATTTGATAGTCCAGTCCTATTCTGGGTCAGTTGTGCCTGAGGAGGGATCGAGCCAATTTGATTGGGTTGTTAGGCAGGGTGTAGACCCAATAATATAATCAGCAGCTCCTGCGGGGGTGGTGCTACACGTGGGGGCTCGTCCGGGATTTCTACAGTCCTGCAATACAACCCTCTCAGCCATAGAATCCCCTCCCACGCAGAAATGGATCCTGTCGCTGCTGCTGAGTGGTGCAAGGAAGAGAATGTCATAGTGGAAAATGGCCTGGTGGTTGAAATCAAGGGAGAAGCCTGGACTGAAGAAAAGCTCCTCCCTGTTTTGAGGGCACTATCCACAGACAGGAAATTCTGGGTGATTGACATGAAAACTGACACCACTGTCCCACACACGTATGCACTGTGTGAGTGGAGGAAGGGGGTCCCTGATTATTTCAACGGAAACAGTGTAAAAACTACTGACCAAACAGAACTTTTCCTGATACATCCAGGAGTTCCTATTGCGGGTCCCTCATCCACCACCCCTGGGGTATCCAGCCAAGAAAAAGGTGTCCAAGAAGGGCATCCTGAGTCATCACCTTTGTCGACTTTTAGCTCAGAACTGTGTGCTGTTCTTGGGGAGATTGTGGCAAAATGTAGTAGGGACTCCTCGAGCTATTTGATGACTGGATATAGGAAGCTCCGGACATTCTCTGGGAAACAGCCTGTGCCTTCAGCAGAAGATGGGTTCGAAGAGTGGTTAGATACCGCCACTCAGGCTTTGGAGGAATGGGAGGTACCAGAACAGCACAAGAAGCAGAGAATCACAGAGAGTTTAAGGGGACCTGCATTAGAGGCTGTACGTAATCTAAAGCTTAGCAAGAAGAACTGCACTGCACAGGATTATTTGGACATTCTGCAAGATGTGTTTGGTCGGACGGAGAACGCGGCTGAACTTCTCTACCAGTTGGACCACTGTTATCAAGAAGAGGGGGAGAAGTTGTCCGAATTCATTAAACGTCTGGATAGGATTATCCACCAGATTCTGTTAAAGAAAGGAATAGACCCCCGGAAAATAGATGAGACTCGTGCACGACAGGTTCTGAAAGGGGCTCAACCTTTAGATCCCATTGCCATACTGTTACGAACTCGTCGAGATGGCGGCATTCTAGAATACCCCGACCTGATTCGAATGGTCAGAGAGGAAGAGGTCATGTTGGACAACAAGAAGAAAAGTCGGCAGTTTGACTCAACTGCCCGGGTTGGAGTGATAAGTGTGGAAGAGGGTGACTCTCAAGTTGAACTCCTAAAGACCCAAGTGTCTCAGTTGATAGAAATGGTGTCCATCCTGACTGGTCAGGTATCCACTCTACCCAAGGGGAGTATATCGGAGAGGCCAGATGAACCTGTTAGTCTCAGCACAGATCCAGAGCCACGGCCTGCAAGATTGTTAACTTGTTTCAACTGCGGGGGAGTTGGGCATGTTAGAAGGGTATGTCCCAGCTCAGGAAAGGTTGCCACGAAAGCTCGCGAGCCAGCGGGAAACTTCAGAGGACACCGGTGAAGGAGTCAACCGGGTGTCTGCCAGTTTTAAGGGACTCCAGGAGTGGTGCAGGATCAGGGAAACCGAGTCAGGGGGTTAGACCCCAATATAACACCCCCAGTTCTAGACTCCGGGTTACTGAGGGAAGGAGAGTCAATGCACACCGGGTTCAGCGGGGGCCCAGATCAAGGAAGAAAAAGGAGAAGAGGGCCAGGGTACAGAGAACTGAATCAGACAACCAGGCTACATCAAGAGAATTCCCAACTAACTTGGTCGGGCCCTCCCCAGTGGTCTCGGTTCAGGTGGAAGGAATTTACACAAGAGCCCTCCTTGACACAGGGGCCCAGGTGACTCTTTTGTATAGAGACTTCTATGATAAATATCTTACCCATCTACCTTTGCAGAAGTTGGAAGATCTGGAGATATGGGGTATTGGGACCCAAAGTTTTCCCTATGACGGGTATCTGCCAATCAAGTTGACCTTTGATCCATCAGTGGCTGGTGAAGCGGAAACCTTCGACACCTTAGCGGTGGTCTGTCCTCGTCCACCAGGGGCCAACAAAAGCTCTCTCATCGTAGGAACAAACACTGACCTGGTAAGGCGCCTTCTGATACAACTGGTCCAGGGACAAGATGCTCAGGCGCCAAGGATCCATCCCATGCTACGGCAGGCCTACCAACGATTAGTGTTGGAGCAAGAGACCCCCGCAGAAGGAGTTGGACGACTCTGGAAGCTGGATAGAGCAGAAAAGGTCTTACAGCCAGGAGAGGTGGCCTGTTTTAAGGCTTCTGTTAAACTCACATGGCAACAGCCGGGTCCCTTCATTATCTTTGAATCAGGTCAAAAGGAGAGACAGAGAGGGATAGAAGTGATCCCTGAGGTGATCCCTTTGAGGGTGTTACAGGAAAACCGTGGAAGGGTTTTAGTGAGTGTCAGAAACACCTCTATTACACCAGTGAAGGTACCGGCCAGAGTGCTCCTGGGCCAAGTCAACCCGGCTACCCCAGTTGCCCCCATTGATTTCAAAGAAAAGGAACAGGGTGAAGCGGTTATAGAGGAGCTTTGCTCTGGAAACGCTGCCCTCCCGCCGGAATGGGTGAAGAGGGCCAAGGCACAACTTGCTCGATGGAGGGAAATATTCTCTAAGGACGAGTTTGACGTGGGATGTGCCAGGAGCGCCACTCATAAGATCCGCCTGAGTGAGGACAAGCCTTTCAGGGAGAGAGTCCGGCGAGTCCCCTTAGGTGACTTAGAAGATCTACGTCAACAGCTGGCAGAGCTCAAAAAGATCGGGATTATCCGAGAATCCAGGAGCCCGTATGCTTCCCCGATAGTGGTAGTCCGGAAGAAAAATGGATCTTTGAGGCTTTGTATCGACTACCGAACGCTGAACAGAAGAACCATCCCAGACCAGTATACCACTCCTCGAATCGAAGATGCCCTACAGAGTCTGTCAGGGGCGAAGTGGTTCAGTGTGATGGACTTAAAGAGTGGGTATTATCAGATCCCCATGCACCCTGAAGATCGGGAGAAAACAGCCTTCATCACCCCTGTGGGGTTCTTTGAGTTCAATCGCATGCCTCAGGGGTTGTCCGGGGCCCCTGCTACCTTCCAAAGGCTGATGGAGAGGACCGTTGGAGATATGAATTTGATAGAGGTACTGGTATACTTGGATGATGTTATCGTGTTTGGCAGAACTTTGGAAGAACATGAGGAGAGGTTGGAAAAGGTCTTGAAGAGGCTACATGAAGAAGGTCTGAAACTTTCTCCTGAGAAGTGCCAATTCTATCAGTCCTCGGTCCATTACCTGGGCCATATCGTGTCTGAAGAAGGGGTGGCCACTGACCCGGACAAGCTGGATGCTGTTGCTTCCTGGCCGAGACCCACAAATGTGACCGAACTCCGGTCATTCTTGGGCTTTTGCTCCTATTACAGGAGGTTTGTGGAGGGGTTCGCCCAGATTGCCCGACCCCTAAATGAGCTCCTGAAGAATGAAGAAGATGATGTCCCTGAGTTGGTAAAGCCGGCGAAGTCCACCATGGGCCCCCGGAAGGCTAAGGAATCCATCCAGGATCAGTGGACCCCGGAATGCGAAGGGGCCTTTGTCCAGCTGAAGGAAACCCTAACCACTGCCCCTGTGTTGGCCTATGCGGACCCCACAAAACCATATGAACTGCATGTTGATGCCAGCCGAGATGGGCTGGGGGGGGTACTTTATCAGGAGCATGAGGGTCATCTGCGACCTGTTGCCTATGTGAGCAGAAGCCTACTGCCTGCTGAAAGGAATTATCCTACTCACAAACTTGAATTCTTGGCCTTGAAGTGGGCAGTGGTTGACAAATTGAAAGACTACCTGTACGGAGCTGAATTCATTGTCAAGACAGATAATAATCCCCTCACCTATCTGTTGACTACGGCCAAGCTGGATGCAACAGGACATCGATGGTTGGCTGCCCTCTCTAGCTTCAATTTTGGCCTGAAGTATCGGCCAGGAATCGGAAATAGGGATGCAGATGCCCTATCCAGAAGGTTGCATGTTCCACAGGAACCTGCGGAAGAATGGACTCATTTGGCTCCAGAAGGGGTGCGTGCCCTATATCAGGGAACTGAATTTCGATCCCGAGGAGGGTCAAGAGCAGAAGAGATTGGGGTTTCGGCTATCGGAGTACCCAAATGCTACTGCCAGGTGACCCAGGTTGAAGGGGAGGGTTTGCCCCGGCTGTCCAAAAGGGACTTGCGGAAGGAGCAGTTGGAAGACCCTTTGGGAAAACTTCTTTTGGAAGCCTTGGAGATCCAGAGCCCTGAGTTGCTTCTAACTGACTCCCCTCAGGGGGCCCGTCTGTTACATAGAGAGTGGACCCGGTTACAGATCAGAGAAGGAGTGGCCTACCGGAGAGGTCCATCTGAAGATCTGGAGGAGAAGTGGCAACTGTTCTTACCAGCTAAATACAGAGAGGGAGTTCTGGCCGCTCTTCATGATAATCATGGCCATCTGGGGCCCGAAAGAACCTTTCAGCTTGTCAGGGACAGGTTCTACTGGCCTTGTATGAGGGCCGAAGTTGAAGGATACTGTCATTCTTGTGTCCGGTGTATACAGAGGAAGACTCTGCCACGTCAAGCAGCCCCAATGGGCCATCTACAAAGTCAGGGACCCATGGAGCTGGTGTGCATTGATTTCCTTTGCTTAGAGCCTGATCTGAGTGGCCAGGGGAATGTCCTTGTGGTAACAGACCATTTTACCAGATATGCTCAAGCATTCCCAACAAGGGATCAGAAGGCCTCAACGGTAGCCAAAGTTCTTGTAGAGAAGTTCTTTGTACATTATGGGTTACCACAACGCCTCCATTCTGATCAGGGAAGGGACTTTGAAAGCAGACTGATCAAGAGACTGTTAGATATGTTAGGCATTCAAAAGACTAGAACCACTCCCTACCATCCACAGGGGGATGCCCAGCCTGAATGATTTAACAGGACTCTTTTGGATATGTTGGGGACTTTGAGCTCAGAGAAGAAACAGCATTGGGGCAAGCACGTAGCTGCCATTGTGCATGCCTACAACAGCACTGTCAGTGATGCTACTGGATATTCCCCTTATCGGCTGATGTTTGGAAGGGAGGCTCGGTTGCCAGTGGATTTGGCCTTTGGCATTTCGCCTGATCATACCTCTTCAGCATCGCATAGAGGATATGTGGACCGACTGCGGAAGAGTCTGAAAGCGGCCTATGACAAGGCTCAGGCCACATCTGATCAACGTGGACTGCGGAATAAAAAAAATTTCGACCTAAAAGTTCGGATCCATGACCTGCAACCAGGGGACAGGGTTTTGTTGAGAAACTTGGGTGTCCCGGGAAAACACAAGTTGGCAGACCGCTGGAAGTCCCAACCTTATGTTATCTGCAAGCAACTGCCAAACCTTCCTGTGTACCAAATTCGGCCTGAAGGAAGTGTGGGTCCATTGAAGGCTTGGCATCGGAACCATTTGCTGCCTCTCTCTGAAGCGGTTCGTATGCCCCCTGTGGAAGACTTGTCAGAGGCCCCTTCGACTTCTCGCCGGTCCAGACCAGTTACCAGATCTCAGACGACGCTCCCAGATGAGGGAGAGGGAAGTTCTCCATCTGAAGATTTGGAAGATGAAGAGGAGGTACCCGACTGGTTGTGGTCATCTCAGTTGCCAGAACCCACACCTGCCTCCCTGTCTTCATCTGACTTGGCTGATAGAGGAGCCCTTCGGGCAGAAGCCCCTGAATTCATACCCTTTCATATGCTTCCAGAAGAAGCAGCTGAGGATGAAGATCCTGAGGAGGAGGTTGCACCCTTCTCTGAAGAAGAACTGACCTCTCTTGAACCATCAGGTTCCTCTGTGTTGGAACATGAGGAGGGGGACATTGAAGAATCCTCAGAAGTGCCTGATCCTAGCACCTCTGAGAGCATGCCTCCACGGGAACAGAGGGAAAGGAGAGTCATTCACCCACCTAAGAGACTGACCTATGATCAATTGGGTGAATGTTCGGAAGAAGCTGTTTTTACCTCCAAAAGATCTCCTGACCAGCCTAGTTCCTCCACTGTAGATTTGGTGGGGGACAACCCTAGCTCACCCCCAGGCACAACTGTACAAGCCACCCAAGTTTTGGGGGGTCTGTGAGAGATCATGAGAACAAAGTATTGAAGTAGAAAACGTTTGCATTTAAGTTTGTACATAAGGATATTGGGTTTGGCCATTATAATAAGCACAGTTTTTGATGTTCACAATTTGGTTTACTTTGTGAGTTAATGTTTGCGCACATTTTGTTGCTCTGACCTCACTATATGTTTTTTTCTCTTTCTCACCTTTTGATGTTTTTTTTTCAACACAAACTTTAAGATGTAAGTGTTTAAGAAATTGCAAAGGCACATGTGCTTTTTAAAGGAGCACTATATAAAAGCACTAGAAATCAGCACTATATTAACACTGTAGAAATCACTTATTTGCTTATTAATTGCACTTTATCGTTTTACTGTTGCACTGCTATTAGAATACAAAATTGGATGTATTCAGATTGACTTATTTCAGCAAAATGTTAATGTTTTTGTTGTATAATGCCAACCTATGCACTAGGGTACATACTGTTGACCTCTTTGGGGACCAAAGTTTCTCAAGTGGGGGGAGTGTGTAGCGGGGTTAAACATGCCTAAAGACACTGTTTGATATGTGGGAAGGAACTAGGCTCCCTCTAGTGGTAGCTGCATGGAATTTCCCGGGCTGTGACTTCCTTTTCACAAGATGAAGAAACTACATCTCCCAGGCTGCTTTGCAAGATCCAGGAACTAGGCTCCCTCTAGTGGTAGCTGCATGGAATTTCCCGGGCTGTGACTTCCTTTTCACAAGATGAAGAAACTACATCTCCCAGGCTGCTTTGCAAGATCCAGGGTGCACGGCTGCACCGCACGGCACTATGGGGGAGGTTATTTAAAGGAAGAGAGAAGCGCGCGAAGGGGGGGCCTTTCTGCGCTGGACTCTGAGGAACCAGCGAGCGAGAGTGAAGGACTGACACTGGATATTGGGCCAGAGCCTTTTAGCCTGGAGGGACGACGTGGAACCGTCCCATCTCAAGCACGAGGCACATTCCTGGAGGTCATACTGCTGTTTGCCGAGACCGGAAGTCATCCGCCAGAAGGACCCCACGCGGCTGGCATATAGCCAAAGGACTGAGACCGCAGTGGAAGCGCGCGAAGGAGAAACTTCTGTTGGTGAGAGGGCACATGCCCAATAACTGACTTTATTTGCTGAAGAGACAGTTTTATCTACAGATAGCGGTAGCGCAGCAGGAGGTGATAAAACCCCGGGGTTTATCACCATACTCTCTCAGGAGACTCATAGACAAACAATAAGGTCTGTAAAGGAGTCGCCAGAGGCTTATCTCTCTCGCAGAAGTTATTGCTCAGTTACGCAGACACCCTGCGGTGACAACTAACAGCTCGTTGTTTTCTCTCTCTTGATCTTTATTCCTAATCTGGATTACAAATGAGCTCTATTCAATAACCTTGCTAGCGAAGATCAACAAGAAAGAAGAGAACTCTGGGGGAGGGACTCAGATAGGCCCACCTACCTGGTACTGTGTCTAGCCTTAATGCAGGAGGAGTGTGGGGGTATTCTTTTACCTTTTTAAAGCTGTTTTAAATAACCTTTTATGGACTTGTATTGTATTGTATTGTATCTCCCCTATTCAATTTGATATATAGTAAACTAAGTTTGGTTAATTACAATCTTGTGCGTTGTTCCATTGTGTCACCCAGAAGGACTACTATTCAAGAAGGTAACAAGGTATTGTTGCATAGTGAAGTATTGTATTCCAACCTGTGTATCTATTTGATAGTCCAGTCCTATTCTGGGTCAGTTGTGCCTGAGGAGGGATCGAGCCAATTTGATTGGGTTGTTAGGCAGGGTGTAGACCCAATAATATAATCAGCAGCTCCTGCGGGGGTGGTGCTACATGTATAAATAACAATCAGGTTACTCGGCTGCCACATTCGGATCGAAAAAAAAAAATGTATTGATTCAAACGTTTCAAATTGAGAAAAAAACTATAAATTTGAAGAAACTTTTGAAAAATACATAGAACGAATCCTGTATAGAAATTCTGAATATGAATCCTGAAAATGAATTGAACGAATCAACCAAATTTAACTAAACTAAATAACTAGATTAACTAATCTAAACAAAAAAAAAACAAACAAAAACAAAACACATTTTTGCATCATGCACATGTCTAATTGAAAATAACCAACACTTAAAGCGAATCAAACTTGCTGTATATCAAATTATTTAGACACTTAAAGGGGTTGTAAATGCAGTGCTCAAATTCAATGCCAGCCCCTCTGCTAGGATAACATGTACTATACAGTGTATGTCGTTTTTAAAAATTCTTTTTAAACCTTATTTCTCCTCATCAAACAGCGGTCACGTGACCGCCTATCGCTATCTTCCTTCAATGCATGCACTACAGAGGGAGGGGCTGAGATCTCCCTCTGACGTCTGCCGGGTGGTCACGTGACAACCAACCCCTTCCATTCCACTCAAATCTATACTGCATGTTTTTTTTTTTTTTACCTGCCTTGTAACGCAAATTACACTCACCCAAGTGCACCATCCAGGTACCTCGATGATGCTCTACCTGTGTGTGGGGACTGCTTATCCAATGCTGCAGATGTGCCTATGATGGCTGGTTCCATAACAGTCCCCTTTCTGGATACTAAAAGGACTCTGCCACTGGACAGCCAATAGGAATCATCAACATCATGAAGACAGTGATATCGACAGCCAAAGAAGAACAACACCCTACGTAAATATAAGAGGAGCGAAGACTTGGAACTGGAGCATCACATGACCGCTGCTTTAGGTAAGTTATAAGGGCATTTAGATAAGTATTATTTCTTGCGAACGATCAGTTAGAGGGAGGGTGAGAGGGGGGTTAATGTTTGTCCACAGTTGAGCTTTAATAAGTCTCCTCTTTCAAAGACCTCTTTGAATTAGATATTTTCATTCCATACTACTTGTCTGCATTAGATATTTTATATAGTCAAGAAAAAATGAATGTTTTTCTGCCAAGTCGTAGATTTCAGTGGAATGTAAATTATATCAATTACTCTATAGAGATTTGGGTTTTTTTAAGATCACATTTTGACTTGAGGAAAAGAGTAAATTTAAATAAGATACATTTGTAACAAGACACTAATTAAATGATTTCCTGCAATGCCACGTTACCATGGGGAATAGCGGAATGCAAGTTTTCTATGCTGTTATTACAACAAAGATATAAAAAAAAATATTTCAAGGATACACACACCTTTGTTGAAGCCACTGTATGTAAAAAGATGACAGGATTCATAGCCAACTTGTTAATGTGATAGTATTCCTTTTTTTTTTTTAATCTCTAATGATTTTTCAGCATTCTGTTATTCTGTTGTGCTGTCAGTTGTTTTCATAAAATGGCACTCCTTATGTCACTTAATGTATGACAGGTGTCCTCAATATGAAGATGGAAAAGCTGTCTGCATAAAGGACTGGACTGGTATTCCTTCCATTGCATTTAAGTTTTAGACTCTTCATCCTTTCTTTTGTCATTAACACATGTTGACAGCACTGAGATCCTGATGAAGCTGAAACAATACCTGTGCACTTACAGACCAGAATTATCCCTGAGTTTAGATGCATAGCTGCTACAGATTGTCTCTACAACACAGTCTCATCCCTGTCCTGCCCCAACCTGGCCACTTCTGTCTTCAACAGTTCACTGTCATCCACCTTGGATACCTTGCCCCCCCTCACTACACACAGAATCAGGCCCCAACTGCTACAACCCTGGCAGACAGACAATACCAGAAGCCTCAAAAAACCTAGCCGCGCTCTTGGCGTAAGACTAAGTCACAGCAAGATTTTAGCCAATATAAATATGCCCTCCAAAAATACAATTCCAGCCTCCACACTGCCAAACAGACCTATTTTATCACTCTCATTAAGACCCTTTCACCCAGTCCCCGTCAAATCTTTTCTACCTTCAACGCTCTACTTCGTTCTCCATTACCTCCACCCACTAACTTACTCACTGCCCGAGAGATTGCCAATCACTACAAATATAGGATTGATACAATTTGTGACAAGGTCTTTACTCTACAGATATCTCCCCCCACCTTACACTCCTTGTCCTCCTGCACAATCAATACTTCCCTTATTTAACCTAACTACTGTAAAGGAAGTCACTAAACTTTTTTCGAATGCACACCTAACTTCCTGCCCCCTGGACCCTGTTCTTTCTCAAATGCTACGGTCACCCTCTAGCTCTATTCTACACTCTTTAACTCACATCTTCAACTTCTCCCTCTCCACTGGCATCTTCCCCAACCCTCTAAAACATGCACTAGTCACTCCCATACCAAATAAAGCCTCACTAGACCCCACCAATCTTAACAACCTTAGACTCATCTCCTTACTCCCTTTTGCCTCCAAACTCCTTGAACGTCTAGTGTACAACCGACTGAGCAAGCACCTCATTGAGAATAACCTTCTTGATCGCCGGCAACACTCCACAAAACATCTCTACTAAAACTCACAAATGACTTACTAACAGCTAAAACCAATGGCCACTACTTCGTACTCCTTCTCATGGACATCTCTGCTGCCTTTGATACAGTTGACCACCCCCTCCTAATCAAAAAACTAAATTTACTTGATCTCCGTGACTGCACTCTCCATTGGTTCGAATCTTACCTATCTCACCGCACCTTCAGTGTCACTTACAATTCCACTTACACCTCTGCAACTCCACTTACCGTTGGGGTCCCCCAAGGTTCTGTCCTTGGACATCTACTATTCCTCTATCTACAGCTCTTCCCTGGGTCAGCTAATAGTCTCCCATGGCTTCCAATATCATTTCTATTCTGATGACACCCAAAGCTATCTCTCTACCCCTCAGCTCACCCTATCAGTCTCCTCCCGCATTTACTAACAGACATAGCAGCCTGGATGTCACACCACTTCCTCAAACTGAATCTATCTAAAACCGAGCTCATAATATTTCCTCGCCCACATGCCCCTTCCCCTGAATTCTCTGTCAAGATAAATGGAACAACTATCAGTCCTTCCACACATGCCAAGGTGCTAGGGGTAACCCTGGACTCTGCACTGTTCTTTCAGACCCACATCCAATCCTTGTCCAAACCATGCCACCTTAACCTCCGCAACATCTCTAGAATACGGCCCTTTTTAACCAACGACACTACCAAGCTTCTAATTCACTCCATGGTTATCTCTTGCCTTGACTACTGCAACTCATTCCTCATTGGATTACATTTACGTAGACTATTCCCCCTTTGGTACATAATGAATGCTGCTGAAAGACTCATGCATCCTACCAGCCGTTCAGTGTCCTCCACCCCTCTCTGCCAATCCCTTCACTGGCTTCCACTTACCCAACAAATAAAATTCAAAGTACTAACAATAGTTTTACAATGCCATCCACAACTCTGCCCCAGCCACATCACTAACCTGATCTCAAAATATCAATCAAGCCACTCTCTTCGGTTCTCCCAAGACCTTCTGCTCTCTAGCTCCCTTGTCACCTCCTCCCATGCTTGCCTCCAGGATTTCTCCAGAGCTTCTCCCATACTTTGGAACGCTCTACCCAGGGGAGGACTGGGCCAGGGGGCAGGGGGGCAATTTCCCCCGGGCCGCTCTGATGCCCCATAAAAAGGCTGCACCACTTCTGATACAGACATGTGTAAAGGATTCCTGGTGAAGAGAAGTAAAAATCCCCCACTGCTAACCTACTGAGTGCAGGATGAAGACAAGGACAGAGTGCAGGTTTTTCCTTTAGCATGGATGGTGTAAACTGTGTCTGAGCAGATGCAGGTTCTATGCTCCACTGGAGACTCTCCTCTCCTGGCCAGCCCTGAGTTTGGCCAGTGTGTAGAGAGTACCTGGAACAGAGCTTCAGCCTGGAATGGGGGTCAGAAGGAGGCCAGGAAGAGGGAGAGTGGGAGGAGGGCCGAGTCGCTGCACCATGGGCCTCTGGATTGTACTTGCCCCCTGGGCCAAAAGTTGCCAGTCAGCCCCTGGCTCTACCCCAATCTGTCTGACTGCCTCCTAATCTATCCATCTTTAGACGATCCCTGAAAACCCTTTTCTTTAAAGAAGCCTATCAGGCTACTAACTAATACACTGTTTCACTTTCTCCATCAGTTTATCCCCCACAGCTATTACCTTTTGTATCATTTGTCCCTCCCTTTTAGATTGTAAGCTCTAACGAGCAGGGCCCGCTGATTCCTTTTGTACCAAATTGTATTGTAACTGTAATGTCTGCCTTCATTTGCCTTCATGTTGGCACTTTATAAATCCTGAATATTAATAATAATTCACTATACCTGGTCTCCCTCCCACAGTACACAGAACAGGGAAATGCAATAGTTTTGGTAAAAATAAGTAGCTAAATGCACTTTTCTCATCAGCAGTATATAGCAGTCTTGTGACTTCTATCAGTTTCTGGCTAAAGCTTGTGGGAGGACTATTCATTCTCCCCTGATTGTCTACTGAGCCTGCAGGGCCCCTGACCCTATGCCTGGACAGTGTTGATTGGCCCTGTGCTGATAACATGCACCCTCTCAAGAAAAACTCTCTAGCAATACACACCAAAGTGAGCATGTGCCCCCAAGGCTCTGTTCTTTCAGGAGATGGATTGGGGACTGTGGAAGAAGGGGAGGATCAGAAAAAACAGGATCAAACAGCCTTTTTACACAATGTGGATGATTAACCCCTTAGGTAACACAGTGAATATAACAAGCATGCTATACTTAAAATACAGTCTGATTTTATTTTGTGCGTTTAGTAAAACTTTATTCGTTTAAATTAAGTGTTAATGACTCTGAGGTTAAATTCAGTAGATCAATCATTTTCCTGCTATAAATCCTGAGAAACGTATCCTATTCTATACACAGAGAGCTGTCCTGCCTTCTAAATTAGTACACAACTAAAACAATTGACAATGCTACGGAATAACACAGCAATATAGATTACAGACAAAGTACGGGCATACTAACATTCAATACTGTCATTATTAACATAGTGACTACAATAAAAGGCATAATTTTCTTAGTGTTTACAGTCATTCACATTCCACATATAATGCCATATAGCATGAAAGGTATGTATTAAAACCAACATCTAAAGGGTCTGATCACCCAAGGCAAGATTCTGCTGTGCAGCAAGAATAAATAATGTTCAACCTTTGCCAGCAAAACTATGCTCTCTTGTGCATTTGTACATACATTTTCACATGGATGATCATTGTCATTGATGTCTCATTCAGTGAACAGAATTTATGTAGCAAATTTCCCCGAATAATAAATCTGCAAATTTCCCTTGCTCTATCCAAGGTTTATTGTATAAGGAGTATGCACAGTCAGACATCAACAGAGGAGCTTTCAAGTGCTTTTACACAAAGTATGAATACACTCTCAGTTGCATAAGGGGCTTCAAGAGCTGGGGTGGAGCCGGCAGGGGGCAGAGAAACAATATTAACAACAGTACCCTATGGTTACTGTAGCTGTGCAAGGGTTTTTTTTTCGCAGAAGTCTGACCATTGAAGGTCCAATCAGCTTTTTTTTTTTTTTTTTGGGGGGGGGGGGGGTCTGCACAGGTCTAACCATTAAAGGACAGGCAGGCCGTACTCCCAGCATAGCCAGAAAACTGAACACACGGGGGTGGATGTTCTAGAATGCCTAGTGTGGTCAGTTTAACATAGGAAAGCAGGAGGAATGGCAGGATCACCATGAATTTTACCTGAAGGCAGAAATGTAAAGAGAACAGAACACTTTTAAACACAAGTACACGGTAACAAAGACACAAATCAGGAATATGAAATGTTGGGGTAACATACAATTTATTCTCATGCAAATGGACTGTTTCTGTAATTTTGAAGACATTTTGTAACATATCCAAGTAACTTCTTTGGTTCTAATGAGTGATAGGTAAATACCCCAGAATTAATATCTGTACAGGTAGCACCAACACCTTCACAACCAAGAAAAAATGTGTGCTTGTATCAAAAATAAAGCAGCAACCTAAGTGCAAGACAAACACAAAACAAACCAAATATCAAAAAAAGTTGCGCTATATAATATGACAAAAATTAATGAGTTGAATCATCATTAATAAAATAAATGTCCATACTGTGAAAATTATCCACAATGTGAAAGGAAGGCCATATCAACGTGTATAGAAATAAACACCAGTGATAATGTTCAAATATATATTAGCCGCAATGCAGCTGTGCAATTCTTCTGTGATGAGAAAAACCTTCACCACCCAAAGTGAATCCTTCACCAAAACTAAATGGCCTCTTACCAGAAAATCCTTCACCAAAACTAAATGGCCTCTTATTCCAGCCTCATTGGAGAGGTGGTTCCTTTATTAGGAGTATATCCAAGCTAGAAATGGCTTGGATTCACAGGATTAAATCCTTTGCACCGTATGAATTAAATATTGACGTGGATATCAATGCTTTTATAGATAATTCATAAGGGGCTCTTTAAAATATAGGTTGTGGGGGGGGGGGGGTTAATTCTAGGCTAGGATCTATTTAGAGGATGAATGTTTTTTTTTTTTTTTTTTTTTTAATTTATTCATTAGGAGATATTTTATACAATTTTTAATTATAAGTTGTTTGTCCTTTACTGAACTTGATTTGAACTTCCATTGGGCCACATGCTCTCTTGAGTTTTGGAGCATCTGAATATTTGAACTTACATTGGGCCACATGCTGCCATGAGTTTGGGAATATCCGAATATTGTTTAGGCAGTTTTCATATTTTATTAGGCTAAAATATTTATTTTGGTATCTTTAATTTTAATTAATTAATTAATTGATTTATTATTGAACACCAGGGGTTGTTATGCCCCCTGAGGATACATTATTTTGAGTTTCGTTTTTAATTTTCTTTATTCAATTAATTGTTTTTATTGAATACTGGAAATGTTCTCCCAGACCTAATATAGCTCTATTGGGAGCGATGGCTGGAGGTTCAAACCGAGGCTTGGTTGTGATATACAGTTTAAATTGTGGTGGGTCAGCATGCCGCCCGTACCCCAGGACGGCGTTATCTGTGACGAAACTCGTCAAGTCGCGACGTGCTGACGGCACCGCATAGTTTTCCGGAAGGACGGGCGGTGTTGAATTAGCCAGCCGGCTTTATTTTTATGCGTTCTCTGTCTGGATTTCTGAAAGTGCATTTCTTATTTATTCAATAAAAAAAACAAATAGTTACTTATTACACTATGGAGGATCATTATCTTTTTCATGGGGAGTGTTATCAGTCGTTGCAAGTGGAGGCCGACGTGGTGTTAACAGCTTTTTGATGCATACACTTCATGCTACTTCTCACCCTCGAGGCCCTGGCCGGGTTATGCCACAAGTGTTGATGACCTTGAGGGTCACGATTTTCTGGTAAGAGGCCATTTAGTTTTGGTGAAGGATTTACTTTGGGTGGTGAAGGTTTTTCTCATCACAGAAGAATTGCACAGCTGAATTGCGGCTAATATGTATTTGAACATTAGCACCAACACCTTGATTCAATGACAATAGGAAGGCAGATGTTAATTGTCCAAGAACACGATGGGAGTTGGAACTACCCTGTTCTACTTACATAATCCCACCCCTGGTGTCAGGTAGGCTTTATAGTTGAATTTAAATGGTTGAAGGTATAATCTGTTGTCCAAACATTGGGTTAGAGATGTAAAAATAGCATTATATGTTGAAGGCCCCCCACCCCTGTTCAATGATGGTTGTTCCAGTTCTATGTATATGGGCTCTTTCACACCTCTTGCGAACCATGTGTCCCCCCCCCGTCCAGAATGCGCACCTCCCTATCCTCAAATGAATGTCCCCCTTTTTCTTAAAATGTAGAAAAACTTTTAAATCTTGAACAGTAGAATTATCCCTCCTATGTTGGGCAATTAATTTGTTGAGCGGTTGCTTTGTCTCCCCAATGTATCAGTCTTTACATTCCTTACTATGCTGCGCTACATATACCAGGATGCTTTGATTGTGTTTGGGTGTTTTTGGGTGTCCAGGTTTCTGTATATTGCTAGGCTTGAAAGACATAGATATGCAATCTTTGTTAATGATTCTGATTTCTGACACTCCAACAACAAGCAGGATGATTAAATTATTCCATGTGTTCAGCTTCTCCCCACTATTCAGTGGTCCTGTGTTTTTGCTTGACCTTGTGAAAGTTTTAACAAAAACCCAGTCTGGGTAGCAGCAAACTTTTAAGTCAATCCTGAAATGTCCCTAAATGTTCTGACATATCATTTATTGAGGCCCTAAAATGCTAGGACAGTACAAATACCCCCAAAACAATCCTTTTTGGAAAGTAGTTAGTCCAAGGTATTTAGTAAGAGGCATAGTGAATTTTTTGAAGTTGCATATTTTTTGCCACAATTTTTTTGGAAAATGAAGAAATTAAATATGTTTCTACAAAGGTATTTCTCACACACAGCATAGGTATCATTTTTAGTGTTGAGCGAACACGGACTGTATTATTCGTGTTCGTACCGAATAATTGGATTTTTTGTACCCGAACACGGACACGGACACTTTACTGTATGTTCGGGTAAAAATCCGTGTTCGGTCGTTTTATTTCCGGGTTTTGCATGCTTTGGCGCTCTTTTCATGGCGGGCTTTCAACAGCCAATCAACAATCGTTTAACTGGTGTGCCTTAAGCCATCCCAGCCATGCCTGCAAATGTCTCAGTAGCTGTGATTGGCCGTCTGAAGCATGTGACCAAGTCTTTATAAGTTCGAGGCAGCCGCAGCGGCGTCATTATGCTGCTTAGATTCAGGGACAGAGCACACATCAACGTGCTGGCTGCTGATTAGGGAAAGATAGGCAGGAAAAAACCATTTGTGTCCGGATAGAATTGAGGGACAGGTCGGAGTGTTTAGGCAGGGCGAGTTGTAGGCATTTTAGGGATAGAGTCTGCTGAATTATATAGGGTCAGTGTCTTCTACAAACTACAATCGATATTGCTGTGTGGGGGGTGGGGTGAATCTGCACTCAATCCTGATCTACGATCTCTTCTCAATCCTGTTAGGGACAGAGTCTGCTGAATTTTAGGGAAACTGTGTTCTACAAACTACAATCGATATTGCTGTGTGGGGGGTGGGGTGAATCTGCACTCAATCCTGATCTACGATCTCTTCTCAATCCTGTTAGGGACAGAGTCTGCTGAATTTTAGGGAAACTGTGTTCTACAAACTACAATCGATATTGCTGTGTGGGGGGTGGGGTGAATCTGCACTCAATCCTGATCTACGATCTCTTCTCAATCCTGTTAGGGACAGAGTCTGCTGAATTTTAGGGAAACTGTGTTCTACAAACTACAATCGATATTGCTGTGTGGTGTGGGATTGGAGATAGGCAGGTGTCAGTGATCCACATCCATTTTTCTGTGTGTGTGCTGCAGTGAACACAATCTTTTTGGGCTGCAGTGAACACAATCTTTTTGGGCTGCAGTGAACACAATCTTTTTGGGCTGCAGTGAACACAATCTTTTTGGGCTGCAGTGAACACAATCTTTTTGGGGTGCAGTGAACAAAATCTTTTTGGGGTGCAGTGAACACAATCCTTTTTGGTGTGCAGTGAACACAATCTTTGTGGGGTGCAGTGAACAAAATCCTTTGTGGGGTGCAGTGAACACAATCTTTTTGGGGTGCAGTGAACAAAATCCTTTTTGGGGTGCAGTGAACAACATCCTTTTTTGGGTGCAGTGAACACAATCTTTTTGGGGTGCAGTGAACAAAATCCTTTGTGGGGTGCAGTGAACACAATCTTTTTGGGGTGCAGTGAACACAATCTTTTTGGGGTGGAGTGAACAACATCCTTTTTGGGGTGCAGTGAACAAAATCCTTTTTGGGGTGCAGTGAACAAAATCATTTTTGGGGTGCAGTGAACACAATCTTTTTGGGGTGCAGTGAACACAATCTTTGTGGGGTGCAGTGAACACAATCTTTTTGGGGTGGAGTGAACAACATCCTTTTTGGGGTGCAGTGAACAAAATCCTTTTTGGGGTGCAGTGAACAACATCCTTTTTGGGGTGCAGTGAACACAATCTTTTTGGGGTGCAGTGAACACAATCTTTGTGGGGTACAGTGAACAGAATCTTTGTGGGGTGCAGTAAACACAATCTTTGGGGGGTACAGTGAACACAATCTTTGTGAGGTGCAGTGAACACAATCTTTGTGGGGTGCAGTGAACACAATCATTGTGGGGTGCAGTGAACTCAATCTTTGTGGGGTACAGTGAACACAATCTCATACTGAAGGTTTGAGGGTGCTGCCTGTTCCATACTCCCCCTACTCCTCATCTAGCCTTTTAGGGGTACAAACAATAGTAATTGGGGCCTAGTGTGGTTGTGTACGTGTGATATACATACACTTTTTTGGGATCATATTTTCTATTCCGCTATTTAATCAAAAACCTTTGGGGATCAGTTAAATTGGGGGATAGTCTGTGTTGGTACGTGTGAGAGAGATCCACCTTTCCAAGTTGTTGGGGTTCATCTCATACTTCTGAAGGTTTGAGGGTGCTGCCTGTTCCATACTCCCCCCTACTCCTAGCCTTTTAGGGGTACAAACAATAGTAATTGGGGCCTAGTGTGGTTGTGTACGTGTGATATACATACACTTTTTTGGGATCATATTTTCTATTCCGCTATTTAATCAAAAACCTCTGGGGATCAGTTAAATTGGGGGATAGTCTGTGTTGGTACGTGTGAGAGAGATCCACCTTTCCAAGTTGTTGGGGTTCATCTCATACTTCTGAAGGTTTGAGGGTGCTGCCTGTTCCATACTCCCCCTACTCCTAGCCTTTTAGGGGTACAAACAATAGTAATTGGGGCCTAGTGTGGTTGTGTACGTGTGATATACATACACTTTTTTGGGATCATATTTTCTATTCCGCTATTTAATCAAAAACCTCTGGGGATCAGTTAAATTGGGGGATAGTCTGTGTTGGTACGTGTGAGAGAGATCCACCTTTCCAAGTTGTTGGGGTTCATCTCATACTTCTGAAGGTTTGAGGGTGCTGCCTGTTCCATACTCCCCCCTACTCCTAGCCTTTTAGGGGTACAAACAATAGTAATTGGGGCCTAGTGTAGTTGTGTACGTGTGATATACATACACTTTTTTGGGATCATATTTTCTATTCCGCTATTTAATCAAAAACCTCTGGGGATCAGTTAAATTGGGGGATAGTCTGTGTTGGTACGTGTGAGAGAGATCCACCTTTCCAAGTTGTTGGGGTTCATCTCATACTTCTGAAGGTTTGAGGGTGCTGCCTGTTCCATACTCCCCCCTACTCCTAGCCTTTTAGGGGTACAAACAATAGTAATTGGGGCCTAGTGTGGTTGTGTACGTGTGATATACATACACTTTTTTGGGATCATATTTTCTATTCCGCTATTTAATCAAAAACCTCTGGGGATCAGTTAAATTGGGGGATAGTCTGTGTTGGTACGTGTGAGAGAGATCCACCTTTCCAAGTTGTTGGGGTTCATCTCATACTTCTGAAGGTTTGAGGGTGCTGCCTGTTCCATACTCCCCCTACTCCTAGCCTTTTAGGGGTACAAACAATAGTAATTGGGGCCTAGTGTGGTTGTGTACGTGTGATATACATACACTTTTTTGGGATCATATTTTCTATTCCGCTATTTAATCAAAAACCTCTGGGGATCAGTTAAATTGGGGGATAGTCTGTGTTGGTACGTGTGAGAGAGATCCACCTTTCCAAGTTGTTGGGGTTCATCTCATACTTCTGAAGGTTTGAGGGTGCTGCCTGTTCCATACTCCCCCTACTCCTAGCCTTTTAGGGGTACAAACAATAGTAATTGGGGCCTAGTGTGGTTGTGTACGTGTGATATACATACACTTTTTTGGGATCATATTTTCTATTCCGCTATTTAATCAAAAACCTCTGGGGATCAGTTAAATTGGGGGATAGTCTGTGTTGGTACGTGTGAGAGAGATCCACCTTTCCAAGTTGTTGGGGTTCATCTCATACTTCTGAAGGTTTGAGGGTGCTGCCTGTTCCATACTCCCCCTACTCCTAGCCTTTTAGGGGTACAAACAATAGTAATTGGGGCCTAGTGTGGTTGTGTACGTGTGATATACATACACTTTTTTGGGATCATATTTTCTATTCCGCTATTTAATCAAAAACCTTTGGGGATCAGTTAAATTGGGGGATAGTCTGTGTTGGTACGTGTGAGAGAGATCCACCTTTCCAAGTTGTTGGGGTTCATCTCATACTTCTGAAGGTTTGAGGGTGCTGCCTGTTCCATACTCCCCCTACTCCTAGCCTTTTAGGGGTACAAACAATAGTAATTGGGGCCTAGTGTGGTTGTGTACGTGTGATATACATACACTTTTTTGGGATCATATTTTCTATTCCGCTATTTAATCAAAAACCTCTGGGGATCAGTTAAATTGGGGGATAGTCTGTGTTGGTACGTGTGAGAGAGATCCACCTTTCCAAGTTGTTGGGGTTCATCTCATACTTCTGAAGGTTTGAGGGTGCTGCCTGTTCCATACTCCCCCCTACTCCTAGCCTTTTAGGGGTACAAACAATAGTAATTGGGGCCTAGTGTGGTTGTGTACGTGTGATATACATACACTTTTTTGGGATCATATTTTCTATTCCGCTATTTAATCAAAAACCTCTGGGGATCAGTTAAATTGGGGGATAGTCTGTGTTGGTACGTGTGAGAGAGATCCACCTTTCCAAGTTGTTGGGGTTCATCTCATACTTCTGAAGGTTTGAGGGTGCTGCCTGTTCCATACTCCCCCCTACTCCTAGCCTTTTAGGGGTACAAACAATAGTAATTGGGGCCTAGTGTGGTTGTGTACGTGTGATATACATACACTTTTTTGGGATCATATTTTCTATTCCGCTATTTAATCAAAAACCTCTGGGGATCAGTTAAATTGGGGGATAGTCTGTGTTGGTACGTGTGAGAGAGATCCACCTTTCCAAGTTGTTGGGGTTCATCTCATACTTCTGAAGGTTTGAGGGTGCTGCCTGTTCCATACTCCCCCCTACTCCTAGCCTTTTAGGGGTACAAACAATAGTAATTGGGGCCTAGTGTGGTTGTGTACGTGTGATATACATACACTTTTTTGGGATCATATTTTCTATTCCGCTATTTAATCAAAAACCTCTGGGGATCAGTTAAATTGGGGGATAGTCTGTGTTGGTACGTGTGAGAGAGATCCACCTTTCCAAGTTGTTGGGGTTCATCTCATACTTCTGAAGGTTTGAGGGTGCTGCCTGTTCCATACTCCCCCCTACTCCTAGCCTTTTAGGGGTACAAACAATAGTAATTGGGGCCTAGTGTGGTTGTGTACGTGTGATATACATACACTTTTTTGGGATCATATTTTCTATTCCGCTATTTAATCAAAAACCTCTGGGGATCAGTTAAATTGGGGGATAGTCTGTGTTGGTACGTGTGAGAGAGATCCACCTTTCCAAGTTGTTGGGGTTCATCTCATACTTCTGAAGGTTTGAGGGTGCTGCCTGTTCCATACTCCCCCTACTCCTAGCCTTTTAGGGGTACAAACAATAGTAATTGGGGCCTAGTGTGGTTGTGTACGTGTGATATACATACACTTTTTTGGGATCATATTTTCTATTCCGCTATTTAATCAAAAACCTTTGGGGATCAGTTAAATTGGGGGATAGTCTGTGTTGGTACGTGTGAGAGAGATCCACCTTTCCAAGTTGTTGGGGTTCATCTCATACTTCTGAAGGTTTGAGGGTGCTGCCTGTTCCATACTCCCCCTACTCCTAGCCTTTTAGGGGTACAAACAATAGTAATTGGGGCCTAGTGTGGTTGTGTACGTGTGATATACATACACTTTTTTGGGATCATATTTTCTATTCCGCTATTTAATCAAAAACCTCTGGGGATCAGTTAAATTGGGGGATAGTCTGTGTTGGTACGTGTGAGAGAGATCCACCTTTCCAAGTTGTTGGGGTTCATCTCATACTTCTGAAGGTTTGAGGGTGCTGCCTGTTCCATACTCCCCCCTACTCCTAGCCTTTTAGGGGTACAAACAATAGTAATTGGGGCCTAGTGTGGTTGTGTACGTGTGATATACATACACTTTTTTGGGATCATATTTTCTATTCCGCTATTTAATCAAAAACCTCTGGGGATCAGTTAAATTGGGGGATAGTCTGTGTTGGTACGTGTGAGAGAGATCCACCTTTCCAAGTTGTTGGGGTTCATCTCATACTTCTGAAGGTTTGAGGGTGCTGCCTGTTCCATACTCCCCCCTACTCCTAGCCTTTTAGGGGTACAAACAATAGTAATTGGGGCCTAGTGTGGTTGTGTACGTGTGATATACATACACTTTTTTGGGATCATATTTTCTATTCCGCTATTTAATCAAAAACCTCTGGGGATCAGTTAAATTGGGGGATAGTCTGTGTTGGTACGTGTGAGAGAGATCCACCTTTCCAAGTTGTTGGGGTTCATCTCATACTTCTGAAGGTTTGAGGGTGCTGCCTGTTCCATACTCCCCCTACTCCTAGCCTTTTAGGGGTACAAACAATAGTAATTGGGGCCTAGTGTGGTTGTGTACGTGTGATATACATACACTTTTTTGGGATCATATTTTCTATTCCGCTATTTAATCAAAAACCTCTGGGGATCAGTTAAATTGGGGGATAGTCTGTGTTGGTACGTGTGAGAGAGATCCACCTTTCCAAGTTGTTGGGGTTCATCTCATACTTCTGAAGGTTTGAGGGTGCTGCCTGTTCCATACTCCCCCCTACTCCTAGCCTTTTAGGGGTACAAACAATAGTAATTGGGGCCTAGTGTGGTTGTGTACGTGTGATATACATACACTTTTTTGGGATCATATTTTCTATTCCGCTATTTAATCAAAAACCTCTGGGGATCAGTTAAATTGGGGGATAGTCTGTGTTGGTACGTGTGAGAGAGATCCACCTTTCCAAGTTGTTGGGGTTCATCTCATACTTCTGAAGGTTTGAGGGTGCTGCCTGTTCCATACTCCCCCCTACTCCTAGCCTTTTAGGGGTACAAACAATAGTAATTGGGGCCTAGTGTGGTTGTGTACGTGTGATATACATACACTTTTTTGGGATCATATTTTCTATTCCGCTATTTAATCAAAAACCTCTGGGGATCAGTTAAATTGGGGGATAGTCTGTGTTGGTACGTGTGAGAGAGATCCACCTTTCCAAGTTGTTGGGGTTCATCTCATACTTCTGAAGGTTTGAGGGTGCTGCCTGTTCCATACTCCCCCTACTCCTAGCCTTTTAGGGGTACAAACAATAGTAATTGGGGCCTAGTGTGGTTGTGTACGTGTGATATACATACACTTTTTTGGGATCATATTTTCTATTCCGCTATTTAATCAAAAACCTCTGGGGATCAGTTAAATTGGGGGATAGTCTGTGTTGGTACGTGTGAGAGAGATCCACCTTTCCAAGTTGTTGGGGTTCATCTCATACTTCTGAAGGTTTGAGGGTGCTGCCTGTTCCATACTCCCCCTACTCCTAGCCTTTTAGGGGTACAAACAATAGTAATTGGGGCCTAGTGTGGTTGTGTACGTGTGATATACATACACTTTTTTGGGATCATATTTTCTATTCCGCTATTTAATCAAAAACCTCTGGGGATCAGTTAAATTGGGGGATAGTCTGTGTTGGTACGTGTGAGAGAGATCCACCTTTCCAAGTTGTTGGGGTTCATCTCATACTTCTGAAGGTTTGAGGGTGCTGCCTGTTCCATACTCCCCCTACTCCTAGCCTTTTAGGGGTACAAACAATAGTAATTGGGGCCTAGTGTGGTTGTGTACGTGTGATATACATACACTTTTTTGGGATCATATTTTCTATTCCGCTATTTAATCAAAAACCTTTGGGGATCAGTTAAATTGGGGGATAGTCTGTGTTGGTACGTGTGAGAGAGATCCACCTTTCCAAGTTGTTGGGGTTCATCTCATACTTCTGAAGGTTTGAGGGTGCTGCCTGTTCCATACTCCCCCTACTCCTAGCCTTTTAGGGGTACAAACAATAGTAATTGGGGCCTAGTGTGGTTGTGTACGTGTGATATACATACACTTTTTTGGGATCATATTTTCTATTCCGCTATTTAATCAAAAACCTCTGGGGATCAGTTAAATTGGGGGATAGTCTGTGTTGGTACGTGTGAGAGAGATCCACCTTTCCAAGTTGTTGGGGTTCATCTCATACTTCTGAAGGTTTGAGGGTGCTGCCTGTTCCATACCCCCCCTACTCCTCATCTAGCCTTTTAGGGGTACAAACAATAGTAATTGGGGCCTAGTGTGGTTGTGTACGTGCGAGATACATACACTTTTTTTGATCATATTTCCTATTCCGCTATTCAATAAAAACCTTTGAGGATCAATTGAATTGCGGGATAGTCTGTGTCGGTACGTGTGAGAGAGATCCACCTTTCCAAGTTGTTGGGGTTCATCTCATACTTCTGAAGGTTTGAGGGTGCTGCCTGTTCCATACCCCCCCTACTCCTCATCTAGCCTTTTAGGGGTACAAACAATAGTAATTGGGGCCTAGTGTGGTTGTGTACGTGCGAGATACATACACTTTTTTTGATCATATTTCCTATTCCGCTATTCAATAAAAACCTTTGGGGATCAATTAAATTGCGGGATAGTCTGTGTCGGTACGTGTGAGATCCACCTTTCCAAGTTTTTGGGGTTCATCTCATACTTCTGAAGCTTTGAGGGTGCTGCCTGTTCCATACTCCTCCTCCTCCTCATCCATCCTTTTAGGTGTACAAACAATAGTAATTGGGGCCTAGTGTGCTTCTGTACGTGTGAGATACATACACATTTTTTGATCATATTTCCTATTCCGCTATTCAATAAAAACCTTTGGGGATCAATTAAATTGCGGAATAGTCTGTGTCGGTACGTGTGAGATCCACCTTTCCAAGTTTTTGGGGTTCATCTCATACTTCTGAAGCTTTGAGGGTGCTGCCTGTTCCATACTCCTCCTCCTCCTCATCCATCCTTTTAGGTGTACAAACAATAGTAATTGGGGCCTAGTGTGTTTCTGTACGTGCGAGATACATACACTTTTTTTGATCATATTTCCTATTCCGCTATTCAATAAAAACCTTTGGGGATCAATTAAATTGCGGGATAGTCTGTGTCGGTACGTGTGAGATCCACCTTTCCAAGTTTTTGGGGTTCATCTCATACTTCTGAAGCTTTGAGGGTGCTGCCTGTTCCATACTCCTCCTCCTCCTCATCCATCCTTTTAGGTGTACAAACAATAGTAATTGGGGCCTAGTGTGCTTCTGTACGTGTGAGATACATACACATTTTTTGATCATATTTCCTATTCCGCTATTCAATAAAAACCTTTGGGGATCAATTAAATTGCGGGATAGTCTGTGTCGGTACGTGTGAGATCCACCTTTCCAAGTTTTTGGGGTTCATCTCATACTTCTGAAGCTTTGAGGGTGCTGCCTGTTCCATACTCCTCCTCCTCCTCATCCATCCTTTTAGGTGTACAAACAATAGTAATTGGGGCCTAGTGTGCTTCTGTACGTGTGAGATACATACACATTTTTTGATCATATTTCCTATTCCGCTATTCAATAAAAACCTTTGGGGATCAATTAAATTGCGGGATAGTCTGTGTCGGTACGTGTGAGATCCACCTTTCCAAGTTTTTGGGGTTCATCTCATACTTCTGAAGCTTTGAGGGTGCTGCCTGTTCCATACTCCTCCTCCTCCTCATCCATCCTTTTAGGTGTACAAACAATAGTAATTGGGGCCTAGTGTGGTTGTGTACGTGCGAGATACATACACTTTTTTTGATCATATTTCCTATTCCGCTATTCAATAAAAACCTTTGAGGATCAATTGAATTGCGGGATAGTCTGTGTCGGTACGTGTGAGAGAGATCCACCTTTCCAAGTTGTTGGGGTTCATCTCATACTTCTGAAGGTTTGAGGGTGCTGCCTGTTCCATACTCCCCCTACTCCTCATCTAGCCTTTTAGGGGTACAAACAATAGTAATTGGGGCCTAGTGTGGTTGTGTACGTGTGATATACATACACTTTTTTTGGATCATATTTTCTATTCCGCTATTTAATCAAAAACCTTTGGGGATCAGTTAAATTGGGGGATAGTCTGTGTTGGTACGTGTGAGAGAGATCCACCTTTCCAAGTTGTTGGGGTTCATCTCATACTTCTGAAGGTTTGAGGGTGCTGCCTGTTCCATACTCCCCCTACTCCTCATCTAGCCTTTTAGGGGTACAAACAATAGTAATTGGGGCCCAGTGTGGTTGTGTACGTGTGATATACATACACTTTTTTTGGATCATATTTTCTATTCCGCTATTTAATTTAACTGGGCCTCCATGCGAGACCTGTGTGCCTTGTTGCGCTGTTTTGAGTACTCCACCAACATGGCCAGTGGCAATGACGCCGTTCTCAGCTTAACTATCCCACTTCTATGCCTCCTTGAAAAAACAATTCGGGCGATGATGGAAGAGGATGTGGCACAGGATGAGGAGGAGGAGGAGGATGAAGAGGTAACATTTCCAAGGCTTTCAGGGCAGTCATTCGCAAGGGGCTCCGAGGGTGGGTTCCTGCACACGCAAACGCCAGGGACGCAATTGTCCAGCAGGGGCACAGTTCTGGAGGATGAGGAGGATGAGGAGGAGGAGGAGCTGGAGGAGGAGATGGAACCATGTTCACAGCAGGGTGGCACCCAGGCCAGCTCATGGCCATCACTGGTGCGTGGCTGGGGGGATACAGAGGACACGGACCATACACCTCCCACAGAGGACAGCCTTTCGTCGCCTCTGGGCAGCCTGGCACACATGAGCGATTACATGCTGCAGTGTCTCCACAACGACCGCCGAGTTGCCCACATTCTAACTTGTGCTGATTACTGGGTGGCCACGCTGCTGGATCCCCGTTACAAGGACAACGTACCGTCCTTAATTCACTCACTGGAGCGCGATCGCAAGATGCGCGAGTACAAGCGCACGCTGGTAGACGCCATGCTGCTGGCATTCCCATCTGACAGCGGGGCCACAGTGGAAGCACAAGGCAGAGGAGGAGGAGGAGGAGGTCGCCAACGCAACCAGGGCACCGCCAGCACCTCAGAAGGCAGGGTTAGCATGGCCGAAATGTGGAAAAGCTTTGTCAGCACGCCACAACAAACAGCAGCACCAGCAGCTCAGATGGAACGTCTTAGCAGGAGGCAGCATTTTACCAACATGGTGGAGCAGTATGTGTGCACACGCCTACATGTAGTGAATGACGGGTCTGCCCCCTTCAACTTCTGGGTCTCCAAATTGGGCACATGGCCTGAGCTTGCCCTTTACGCCTTGGAGGTGCTGGCGTGCCCTGCAGCCAGTGTATTATCTGAACGGGTATTTAGCACGGCTGGGGGCGTTATAACAGACAAGCGCAGCCGCCTGTCCAGAGACAATGTGGACAAGCTCACGTTCATTAAAATGAACCAGGCATGGATCCCACGGGACTTTTCCGTACCTTATGCAGAATAGCAATGGATACCGACCTTACCCACCCATTGTTCCATTTTTGCTCTTTCTCACTCTTTTGGGGTGTACCCTCATTTAAAATTTGTGAAAAGAAGCAGTGTTGGCTACCTCGTCCTCCTCCTCAGGGCCAGATTAATGTAGGGTCTATTGGAGCTGCAGCTCCAGGCCCCTACCTTTTATATAGGCCCCGGGTTGGCCATATTCACTGTTACCGCTCTTCTGTCACTTGTAAACACAGAAGTCTGGCTTCTATGCTCGCTTCCCCAGGCAGCACCCTCAGAACCTCCCCACACAGCGTGAAGGCCGGACAAGGAGGGACAGTTGGCGATGCATGGATGTGTTTATGGGCTTCAGAGACAGCATCCCATGTTGAATTAGGCATGCATGGCTGCACCCTTCCTCCTCTGGGTGCATGGCAAGGCACGGCCCTAAGGCCCTTCAAAATCCTCAGCACCAAGCCCATGATGCTGTTAATCCGGCCCTGGTCCTCCTCCACCGCCGCTTCCACCTACACCGCCCATAGGTGTGCGCAGCCTATTGCATTAAGGTGTGCACCCCAAAGTTGAAATACACATGCATGTGTTTGCCAGCAGGGAGAGTAATGTATCGGGGCCATGTACCTGTAGGCAAGGAGAAATAGAGCAGAGCAGGTCCCAGGGAGATCTTTCCCATCTCCTCACTGGCAATGCTATGTGCCCTAGGTGATTAGGGTGTGCCCAGGCACACCCAGCACACCCTGTGCGCACGCCTATGTCACCGCCACATCCACCACCACCTCAACCTCCCTCCTACTCCATATGGGCCTCGTCCTTCAGAGATGAAGAAGAACATTGTTTTATTTTTCTGTTTTTTTTTGTTGTTTTAAGTTATTTCCCTATCCACATTTGTTTGCAGAGCACTTGCCATGCTCTTAATTACGTTTTGCTGCCATTTGCAGCACTCTAGCCCTTTCCTTTGGTGTTTTAGAGCCATTTTAGTGCCTTAAAGTTCGGGTCCCCATTGACTTCAATGGGGTTCGGTGTCCGGGAAAAGTTCGGTAAAAGTCCGGGACACGGACCCGGACTTTTTTTTAAAGTTCGGCCGAACCCGTCGAACACGGACATCTAGGTGTCCGCTCAACCCTAATCATTTTAATTACACCTCAAAAAACATTCTGTTACTCTCCCTGAATATGGGGATACCACATGTGTGTGACTTTTTCACAGCCCAACT
The DNA here is from genome assembly GCF_965119305.1 of Pelophylax lessonae. Classification (NCBI taxonomy): domain Eukaryota; kingdom Metazoa; phylum Chordata; class Amphibia; order Anura; family Ranidae; genus Pelophylax; species Pelophylax lessonae. Next base: position 240,187,614 of record NC_138771.1, read on the forward strand.
GCATGGAAAAACACCAAGACAGTCACAAAACACAAAACATCCACAAAATTACTCGATTTTGCAAAGCAAACCCCACAAGAGGCATAGTAAGTCTTTTGAAGATGTAATTTTTTTCTGCCACACGTTTTTGTAAAATGTGGAAAGAAAATGAAAATGTATTTTGTAACCCAAAATTGTCTATTAATAAAATATTTTAAACACGCAGTAAAGGCATACGTAGAATTACACAACAAAACACATTCTACTAATCCCAAGCAGGCCTTTTTTTAACACGAATGCGGGGGAACCATGTCTTGCACCTCCAGCACTGCATGTATGTAATAACAAGTGCTGGGATATGCTGGAGGATCTATTGATACTAGCTGCTGGGGGATCTATTGTCACTGGAAAGGGTCTATAGCTGGTAGGATCTGTTTTTGTTGGTGGGGAATCTACTGTTGCTGGGGATCTACTGTTGAAGGTGGGGTCTATTGTTGCTGGGGATCTACTGTTGAGTGAGGGGTCTATTGTTGCTGGCTGCTGAAGGGTCTATGTTGGCTGCTAGGAGATATATTTTTGATTGTAACTATTGAAGTTGATCTATTGTTTTGGTGGGAGCATTGATTATAGCTGGGGGATCTATTGCTGTTGGTGGGGGTCTGTATTTGTTGGAGGCATCTTCCTTACTGCTTTTCTCGTTATAATTAAGTACCATACAAATTACTTACCAAAAAAGCACCAAAAAAATGATACTTGGTTCTGTATTCTCTAAAATGGGCGGTACTGTAAGGTGGCTAGGACGTGGTACCAAGGGATGTGCTCAAAGGTGGGTAGAGGCAGAGACCAGGGGTAACTCAGAAGGGGGGGAATACCTGCAACTATTCTCTGAGAAAAAAAGCCCAGCTCCCAAGTATAGCGATACCACATGTGTGAGACTTTTCCACAGCCTAACCACAAAATGTAAGACCACCTTAAGGCTAGAGGCATAAATTACACATTTAATTTCTGACTACCTATCACACTTTTGAAGCCCTGGAGCACCAGGACAGAAAAAACACTAACAAAATGAATCACATTTTGGAAAGTAAACTCTCCAAGGTAATTTTAAGAGGCAAGGTGAGTCTTTTGAAGTCTTCATTTTTTTTTTTTTTTGCCACAAGATTTTGAAAAACGCTGAAAGAAAATAAAAATGCATATTTTAATACAAAGTTGTCCATTAATAAGATTTTTCTAACACACAGTATAGGCATTAGTAGAATTACACAACAAAACACCTTTTCTAACTCCCATGTATAGTAACACCACATGTGTGGGACTTTTTCACAGCCTGACCACATAATTCAAGGACCACCTTAAGGCTAGGAACATAAATGTCTGACTACCTATCACATCTTTGAAGCCCTGGAGCACCAGGACAGGAGAAACATGCACAAATTGACCACATTTTGGAAGGTAAATACTCCAAGGTATTTTTAGGAGGCATTTGAAGGCTTAATTTTTTTGCCTTAAAATTTTGGAAAAAGATGAAAACAAATTAAAACATTTTTTTACACAAAGTTGTCAGTTTTATAAGATACTTTTCACACACAATGTGGGAATGGTTACAATAATACTCCAAAACACATTCTGCTACTCCTTCTGAGTATGGGAATAAAGCATTTGTAAAAATTATGAATATGTGTATCACAGAAATCAACCAACACACTGCATAGAAACCAATGTACTGTAATAGTAACCTCTGTATGATTGGTCAGGGATTATACTACATATAGTTTAGTGTAGCATCACCCATAGCAGTTCCCATTCCTATAAGATAAACAAGCCCAGTCTACTGGTACATGGCTGCCCCCAGGAATGCGATGTTCACTGGCCAGGAAGTACAGGAAGAAACTGTACAGAAGAAAAGAAAAACAAAAGAGTCCCTATGGTTCCAGGAGTGCATTTGTCCTCAGAGGATGGCTGGTACTGCTAGGACTAGCGTCTTGCAAAAATGTAGTCAGTGGTACCTGCAGATGGGTCAGTTCCAGCAGAAGGCAGTGACATGGTCAATAAACAAAGGACTGGTCCAGGCAACAGGTGGAAACGTGGTCAATAAACAAGTCAGAGTCAATAAAGGCAGCAGGCAGAGGCAAAACACCTGTGTGGTGGTGATTAGGGACACTTTTTCTGGCTGCACTGGCATTGTACTGATGTAGTAGAGACCAGGTACACAGTTGCTGGCT